>NC_067400.1:474250323-474850323 GCF_016432865.1 Antechinus flavipes
GATCTCTTTATTCACTGTCTTCTTTCTATCTTGCTTGCATATACTTTTATTTTTCATAAGCAGTCTTTGCTCAACTTCTTTATATTATATTCATTCCTTAACAGTTAAAAACTTAACTACTATTTTGCCAAAATTGTTCTTTTGATGTGAGCTTATAATTACTAAATCTCAGTCTTTGCCCTTCTTGACCTTGCTTCAGAGTTGATTACACTTTACTTCTTGAGAATTTCTGCTTCTTTGGTTTCTATTACACTACATTCTGCCTCTCTGATCTCCTCTTTATCATTATCTTCACTTTTCTTCCTTCTGCCCCTGAATTATAGGTTTGTGGGATGTAGAAGACCCTTACCCAAAATGACTACTCAGAGATCACTCAAAATAGAAAACAGAAAGGTCATTTATCCTATCTCTGGAGGATGAGCCATTCTATCACAAGATAAGGAAAGAGAAAGCTCGTGGTAGGAGGGCTAAGGAAGTAGTAAAGATATACAGCTTTTAAGAGAGCATTGAGAAGGGGAGGGGGAGGCATCTGCTTGGTTGTTGCTATCCAGAGAGATTGGAATGGAAGGTTTCTGTTTCCCCAAAATCTCCTGATTTCTAGGAAACAGAAAATCAGTCCTTCAGGCTTCAGATATAGTTGGCCAAGGCTCAAGTACATATGGTCTTGTACATATTATACAGGTCATAGGGGAAACACAAAAATAATGAAAATAAAATATAGAAAAAGAATTCACATATTCTTCTAAGTTCTTCACCTTATCTCTCTGTTCCACACAAAGGCATTTCGACAGATTTTTGTCTTTTATCTTCCTTTTTCTTTATATTTTCTCACTTAGTCATTATATCTAATGGCTTCAAGTCTCACAACAAGGAGATTTGTTGACTCCTGAATCTTTATTTGCATCTTAGACCTTTTTCTTGAGCTGTAGTATTACATACTTCTATGTTCTGCTGACACCTTAGACTGAACATGTCCAAAATAGAAGTCACCATCTTCACCTCCAAAACCAGCATTTCTCTTCCCGACTTCCTTCTTTTTGGCGTCACGCCTCATCTCCTAGACTAGAAGCTTAGTAAGCATTGTCTTAATTAATTTATTTGTTTCTGTGTGTATGTTTGCAAGGCAGTGGGGATTAAGTGACTTGCCCAGGGTCACACAGCTAGGAAGTGTTAAGTGTCTGAGGCTGGATTTGAACTCAGGTCCTCCCGACTTCAGGGCTGGTGCTTTATCCACTGAGCCACCTAGCTGCCCTAGTAATAAGCATTGTTTAAAATTCACCAACAAACATGAATATTTACATAAACAAAATCAAAAGAAAATTGCATTTGAAACTGAATCTCATTATGGACAACTTTTTTAAAAATAGTATTTTATTTTTCTAAATACATGCAAAGATAGTTGTCAACAATCACCTTTGCAAAACTTGTCTTCCGAGTTTTTTCTCTCCCTTTACTCCCTCCCTGAGACTAGTATAGGTTTAACTATAGGTGTAGTTCTACTAAAAATAATTCCATATTCATCATGCTATGCAAGAAAAATCATCAAAAGGGAAAAAAATCCAGCAAACAAACATCAACAACAAAAAGGTGAAAAATTATGTTTTGATTTGTATTCAGTCTCCATAGTCCTCTCTGTGCATGTGGATATCACTTTCCATCCCAGGTCTTGGAATTGCCTTGAATCCGTTCATTGTCGAAGAGAGCCAAGTTCGTCACAGTTTATCATCACACAATCTTCATGTTGCTGTGTACAATGTTCTCTTAGTTCTGCTCACTTCACTTAGCATCAGTTCATGAAAGTCTCTTCAGGCCTCTCTAAAATTATCTTGCTGATCGTTTCTTATAGAACAATAATATTCCATAACATTCATTTACTATAACTTGTTTACCCATTCTCCACCTGATGGACAGTATATGGACAACTTTTGAAAAGTTTATACTAGATTGCACATATTGTTTCAAAGTTGTCTTGTTTGTGTTGTCCTCTGAACTTTCTTTGAACCTCTTTTCTGCTTTTTAAAAATATACTTCATTGATACTTTTTTTCCTCACCTTTTTTTTTGGTATCCCTATCCCACTAATTTTCTAACCTTCTCCTTTCCTTCCTCCTCCCGTTCTCTGTTGTAACAAGTTAGTATAGTCAACAAAACACATCCCCACATTGTTCATTTCTAAAAATATTTATCTCATTCTGCCCCATTTACTATATCTCTTCCCAGAAGTGGGAAGCATATTTTCTCATGATTGTTCTGGAACCATAGCTGGTTATTGCTTTGATCAGAGTTTTTCGATCTTTGAAAATTGTTTTTCTTTGCAGTGTTTTGGTCATTGTACAAATTGCTCACCTGGTCTTGTTCCTTTCACTCAGAGTTAGTTTGTACAAATATTTCTAGGTCTCTGATTCAATTTCTTTTTACGGTGCAATAATATTCTGTTGCATACTTATACTATCATTTGTTCAGTCATTTTCCAGTTTATGGCTACTTTACTCAAAAAAAAAAATACTCCTCTGAATATTTTTGTACATGTGGGTCTTTTACCTTTTCTTTCATCTCTTTGGGCTATATACTTGCTAATGATATTGCTGTGCCAAAGAGTATATATATATACAGTTTAGCTACTTTTGGGATATAGTTCCAAACTGTTTTCCTAAGATGGGACTAATTCATGGCAATGCCAAGAGTGTGCTTTGGGCTACACACGTGCTATACTGACTGGCTCAGCTTGTGTCTACCCTACACTGGCAGGCATGGGTAACTCATTGAACCCCTTTGTGATGGGGATTGGAAATTGCAATTATTCCTCATGAATGAGGAATTCCCAGTAAGTGCAGATTATAAGCTTGCATTGATTAAATCCCTGCCCTTTGTACACACCGCCCATCGCTACTATCTCGATCCCTTTTTCCTCATTCCCATGTCCATTTATTCATTGAATCTTTTTTATTCTGTGTCTAAAATGTGTTTTTCATCTGTCACTTATTTTCCATTCTCTCTGTCACTATCAAGTTTTAGGTGCTGCTCATCATTTTTTGCTTCAACTTAGGCAATAGCCTCTTAATTTATCTCTCTGTCTTTAACTCTTATATTTCCTCTCTTTCATGCTGCTTCCAATCTGGCCTGGCAGCTTTTAACCATGGGAGCAAATCCTGTGGATAAGGGATCTACTATCCTTACTATTAATATGACTCACTTACCACTGATTGGGCAGACAATGAAATAGCAAGACATTGTGAGAGATACAGGGATGGTCAGACCATTACTGCCAACTTCTCTGAGACAGCCCAGGACTCAGACTTCCTAGAACTGTAGTGACCTTCAGATTCCTTGATCCAGCCCTCATAATTATTGTCAGTGAGACTATCCTCTCCCCAAGGCTTGTTTTTAGAATGACACCCACAGCTATGATTTGGGGGAATAACCTTTTTATAGATGCGAGGATCTGTCAACTATCTCTGGAGTTTCAGTAATTTAAGGATTTAAAGTGTCTTCCTTCTCAGCAATTATTGAAGTTTCAGAATAGAAAATTAATATCCAAAGTGCATAATACTTTTGGGTAGTTCCCCATTAGAAAGAGGTGGGGATTTATCAATGAAAATAACATTAAAGATGCTCCTTTACTATCCATTTTGCCATTTTATTCAAGGATTATCAGTTCTTTCCATCTGACTTACAGTTTCACTTAATGTTTTGTTCCTCTTGTTGGAATGTCATTTTTTGAGAGCAGGTACTGTATTGCCTTTGTGTTTGTATCTCCAGTGCTTAGTACTGTGTTTTATACTTAGTAAATGCTTAATAAATTGTTTTCATTTATTCACATTCTTAAAGCATCATTCTGATCCTGATACTTCTTTGCTTGAAAGTCTTCAGTGGATCTCTATCTCTTGCTTAAATAAAGTCTTGGCTTCTTAATGTGTTATTTAAGGCCTTCTTAATAGTGGATCCAGTCATTCTTTCCAGCCTTTCCTTGTGCTTTACTCAAACTGCACTGCTTGTAAATATACCTTTTTAACTTTCTCACCACTTTTCTTCCTTCCCTCCATTTGTCAAAATTCTCGTTCTTCCAGGCCCAACTTAAATATGATCCCTTTAATGTCACATTCCTTAATCTCCTTAGTAAGTTTTCCTTCTCTGAACTCTTTTTTAATGACTCCTGTCATATATCTTGAATTAGTTGTTTGTTTATGTGTCTTACAACTAGGTTTTATGTGTTATGAAAGCAAGGAGTTTTTCTTATTTATCTTTGTATTCATTTTATACATGGTACAGTGTCTTATGCACAATAGATGCTGATGAAATAGTTGATAATTTTTTTTGTTTTGCTTGAATGGTATTGAATAAATTCTCCATTTCAGCTCCTTAGTCCTTCTCTTACTGTTAGCCAGATTTCTCTCTGACAGACCTTGGCCATTTACTGAATAGAAAACATTGTATTTGGTCACACTGTTCAATCCAGAAAATGTACAATTTAAGTAAAGCTCTTGTGATTATAAAAATAAAATTGATGTTCCTATTGCTAGCTTTTTTTTCCTCCCCTTTTTTTTTTCTCTTCCAGCCTGAGATATTCTTTGATGTAGTTAGCTTCTCAACATGGCAAGATGTGCTAAGTGACTCTCAGCGTGAACACCTCCAGCAATTCCTGCCTCACTTCCCTGAAGATAACATCGAGCAGCAAAATCAACTTATTCTAGCCCTATTCAGTGGAGAAAACTTTCGTTTTGGGAACCCATTGCATATTGCCCAGAAACTCTTTCGAGGTCTGTAGTTGAATTCTTTTTTTTTTTTTTTTTGCATGTTTCATTCCTTTTGAATCTTTTATTATCTTTGATTTGTCTGAATCTCTCTAACACACTTTTGTAGAAATAGATAGCAAAAGAGATTATCTTTATGTCTTAAATTTCTCAAGCTTTTGACTTCTCTAAACTCAGAAGTTCATCTGCTCTAGGAATGAAGATTGAGGAGGGTACTTTTTCTCCCACTTATATTAATCGGTAATTAGTTTGCTTTAGTGGCAACATGAACAAAACATCTTGTCCAACCCTTGTAAGTTTTGTTGTTTGGCTGCCTTGACTTATAAAGGAAGCATATTCATTAGATTTAACCCCCTCATCAACTTTGGCTAAGACACAAATTTGACACTTTTTTTCCTTCCTCTATACCTTTATCACATTTGAGAGGAGAGTGATTCTCCTCCAGGTTGTTGTTAGAGAGTGAAGCTTTAAAGAGAGGCATACTGCAGTAGCTAGATGATGCAGTGGATATATACTGGCCCTCATTAGCTGTGTGACCCTGGGCAAGTCATTTAATCCCTATTACCTTGCCCTACCCCATTACCCCCATCTTCCCCCCAAAAAAGAAAAAGAGCAGTATACCACTATTAAGAGATTTGAATTGGGCTCTTAGTACCTATTGCCTATTGTTTTTTCTAATAATTAGAATTTTCCCTAATAGAATTGAGATAAGATAGGTACATCATTGAAAATATTTAAATAGAAGCTGGATGAGTCTGTACTCCAAGAGGCTGGATGAGTCTGTACTCCATCATTCTTAGTTTTGTAGTTCATTTCTATTCTGCTTTTTAATGTTCTCCTCTTGTTTCTTAGATGGGCACTTTAACCCAGAAGTAGTGAAGTATCGGCAGCTATGCTTCAAGTCTCAGTACAAACGCTACCTCAATTCCCAGCAGCAATATTTCCATCGGCTGCTGAAACAGATTCTTGCCTCACGCACCGTAAGTGTCATGGGAAGCCAGAAAGGGAAAAAAAAAAAAGGCCTCTGGAACATATATTCCCCTCACAGCATGTCTGTAGTAGCTATCTTGATGATAATGTCTGTGTCTTAAATACTGATGATAGCAAATATATGTATCTTAGAAATCCATTAGTATAGGAAGTTTTAATATGTTGAAGTGTTTGAATACTTGCAAGGAATGTGGAACTGTGTTAACCTTTTATTAAATCCCAGATTTCAGAACTTTGGTATGCTTATACTCATAACAAGAAGTAAACTTGGGATTAATAACAGGAATTATAGGGTTGGATATCTACGTTGTAGGAATAAATAGTACCTTTTGTTAGTCCCAAATTTACTTTTTTGTGAGTATGAATGTATTAAAGTTCTAAAATCTAGGATTTAGTAATTGAGTCAGATTAATACTGTTTCACTGTGTATATTACAGTAGGGAAGGGCAGCTAGGTGGTATAAAGGTTAAAATGCTCATCTTCCTGAGTTTCTTTACTAGCTGTGGGACTGGCAAAGTCACTTAACCCTGTTTGCCTCAGTTTCCTCATCTGTAAAATGACCTGGAAAAGGAAATGGCAAACCACTCGAGTATCTTTGTCAAGAAAATCCCAAATGGGATCATGAAGAGTTGGACTTGACTGAAATGGCTGAACAACAACAACATAGGAGGTAATAAACTTAAAGAATTCATCACTGTTTATTTAGTTTATTTAGCCTCATCCACCTCACCTCAGCCATACATAAAGATGGCCCTGACATCTTGCAACATCACCCACAAATGGCACCATTTCCAAGTTAATAAAATCTAAAATTCCCTTGTCTGATCACTATCTATTTCCATTCCATTTTTCTCTTCAGTCCCAAACCCAATTCTTCCTCACGGTGACCTCCATATCCCTCAACCTCTAGGTTCTTTTCTAGGTCATCACCCATGTACTAGCTGTACTCTTTTCCTTTCTTCATTCTGATTCCCTGGAGAACTGAGTCAGGTCTCTGCTGTCCTCTTCCCTTAAGTCTCTCACTTCTTTATCCCATGACCAGTTTTTTTCCCTGCTAAGCCTCACTTCTGCCACCTATTACTTTCACTGCTTTTTTCATGTGTTTTTGAATGAAGTTTGAGAAAATCATGAAACTGCTAACTGGGCACACTGCAAGTTTTTGTTATCTACATAACCTCAACTAAGCCCTTTCTTGCTGTTTGGTAATCTTTTTATCCTTGGCTCATTAACTCAACTATCCCACTCACCACAGCAGCTCTTCCAGAACTTTTCATTTTTCATCAACCCTTCAGGGTTTCTTCCTTCTTATCCTCTTAGCTGAAAAACTTGACGTGTTTTACTGAAAAACATTGAGGCGTTGGCTGAGAGCTTTCTCTTCTGTCACTCACATGCCTTCTGCCACTTACTCCTCCTTATAAAGAGGTAACCCTTCTCTTGAAGTGGATTTATGATCTTTTTTTTTTTTTTCTTATAGCTTTTATTGACAGAACATATGCATGGGTAATTTTTACAACATTGTCCCTTGCACTCACTTAAGCTCCAACTTTTCCCTTCCCTCCCTCCACCTTCTCTCCTAGATGGCAGGCAGTCTTATACATATTAAACATGTTAAAATATATCTTAGATAGAATACATGTGTGCAGACCTGTACAGTTCTCTTGTTGTACAAGAAAAATTGGATTCAGAACGTAAAAATAACATGGGAAGAAAAACAAAAAGTGCATTTATGATCTTTTCCCACCCTGTCTTTTCCATCTTCACTTTCTCACTTATCCTCAGTCTCTCCCTATCTACTGTCTCTTTCCCTTCTGCCCTCAAACATAACTGTGTTCTTCTCCCCTACCCCCTCCTTTAAAAAACCCTCAGGTATTCCATACCTCCTATTCTTTTTGGCTAAACTCCTTGAGAAGATCATTTGCAGAGTCCATTTGCCTTCACATGCTTTGGTTTCATTCACCCAAGACTGCTCTTTTCTGAGTTACTAATGGTCTTTCAATTGCCAAATCTAATTTGACTTTTGATCAGTCCTTAACCTTCTTGACTTCTCTATAGCCTTTGACATTATTGATCACCCTCTTCTCTCTAGGTTTTTTGGATACTACTCTATCCTGGTTTTCTTCCTACCTATCTGACTGTTCCTTTTCCATCTACTTTATTGGATCTTGATCCAGGTCAAACCCACTAACATAGGTATATCTTAGAGCTTTGTCCTCTTTTCTTCCTTTTTACTATTTCTCTTAGTGATCTCGTCAGTTCATGGATTCAGCTGTCTCTCTTTGCCAATCATTCTCAGATTTATTTGTCTAGCTTTTGTCTCAGTGCTGACTATCAGTCCTGTATCTTCAGGTGCCTAGTAGACATTTTGAACTGCGTCTTCTTGACAATTTTAATTCAGTATGTCTAGAACTGAATTTTTTATATTTTCCTTTCATTCCTCCCTCTTTCCATCTTCCCTATTTCTGTCAAGGCACCACCATTTTTTAGTCATTCAAATTTGTAATCTCGTTGTCATCCTTGACTTCTTGTTATTCCTCAGTCCCTGTCTCCAGTCTGTTGTCAGGTCCTGTTGATTTTCCCTTCATAATATTATTCACGTAAACCCCCTTCTCTCTTCTGACATTGCCACTTGGTGCTTGTCCTCCTCTTAGACTAACAGCTTGAATGTGCTGCTTTGAGTTTCTTGCCACTCCACTCTGGTCAGATTGATTTTCCTAAAGCCATTCTGATCATGTCATCTCCCTATTCCTCCTGTTCCCTCTTGTAACTCACTGTCATCTCCAGGATCAAACATAAAACCCTTTATAACTAGTCCTCCCTCCTTTCCCCCAGTCTTCTTAAACATTATATCCTTCCATATATTAAATACAGGGACACAGGCCTCTTGGCTATTTCTTGAATAAGATGCCTCTCTCCAAGCATTTTCATGGCCTTTTTGCCCTGCCTGGAATGCTCTTCTTTCTCATCTCCTCAAGAAAGCCTCTTGGCTTTCTTCAAGTTCCAAGCTAAAAGCCCACTTTTTATAGGAAGGCTTTTCCAATTCCTCTTAATTCTTAGTGCCTTTTCTCTGTTGATTATTTCCAGTTTGTTCTGTCTATATCTTGTTTATACATAGTTGTTTCTATGTAATCTTTCCCATTAGATTGCTCACTACTTGAGGATTGCATTTTATTTTTCTTTGAAGCCCTACCGCTTAGCACAATTTCTGGTACATTGTTAAGTTATTTCTCAGTCATGTCTGACTCTTTTTGACACCAGTACATAATAAATGTTTATTTACTAGACACCTATGAGTAGGAGTGTTTGATTCAAATGAATGCTTATCAGATCCATTGTAGCTTATTAAAGAAAACCAGGATGTTTTAGTGGTATGTTTCTAACCTTTGGGGTTGCCATAAAGAAAGACTTTTTGTTCTTTACTAGGCTCAACAAGTCCTATAGCACTGTTGTTAGAGACATGAACTTCAAAATAAATGGACTATTGTAGTTTGTTTTCATTTGACATTTCTTAGAGCCAAAGTTGTTTTAATTCTAAATGACTCTCTCAGTTCTTGGTGTGGAAAATATTTTAGCTCACAAATACAAATAATAGAATATAAATAATCTCTTATTTAGCTCCTTCGGGATATTATTAAAATGTTTAGTTTGGGAATTTAATCTTGTAAGAAACTATTCCTTTTATATTTAATGGTAATTAACATTTGAGGTTTTTTTCCTTAAGAGAAGCCAGTATTTAAGGAGAAAAGTAATAGCCCCATTTATTGTAGTATAACAGAAATTGGGATAGCTTGAATAATAGCTAATAAAAATAAGTGGCATTTATATAGAGTTTTAAAGTTTGTGAAATATTTACTTCATCTCATCTGATGCTCACAATAAGCCTATGAGGTAAGTTCTATTATTATCCCCATTTTACAGATAGGGAAACAGGTCACCCCATTGGGAAGCATCTGAAGTAGGCTTTGAACTCTAGATTCTAACACATTTCAAGGTCAGCACTCTGTACACTGCATTGCCTAGCTGTCTCAAAAATGAGTGTCAGAAATAAGCTATGATCTCCATACCTCCAGAAAGAGACCAAAACTTGGATCTGGCATCTTGGACTCATTGGTGGTCCTGACAATGGTCAACTCAACTAATATGAAGCACATTTTTAAGGTTATGGACTCACCAGAAGAAAGTCTCTTTCCAGGATTTATTGGAGATGGCTAAGACGAGTGGTCCTGCCCTTCCTCTTCGGAGGAAACGACCTTCACTGTCCTGTACCCCTGAGGAAAGAGAGAGACGCACTCAGCAGCGTTACTTGAAGGTGCTTCGGGAAGTTAAGGAAGAATGTGGAGATAGCACCTTGTCTTCTGATGAAGAAGGTGAGTATTTTCTAATTCTTTGGGAAATGGAGGTGGGACTTTTTAAACTGGCAGCCTGTTTTGCAGTTTGGAGCCAGACATAGTCATGGATCTCTCATGCTAAGAAACTACTTCTCTGGTGGGTGGATAATGGGACTTGAGGACCTCATCTTCCAGCTCTAGAATGCTATTGGAAATTCCTATTAGATGGAAAATTATTACATCTTTTCTACTTTTTATTTAAGTTAGCCTTTGAGTTTAGTCTAGGTTCCCAATGGACAGCTCCCTGCTTGGCAGGGTCCTTTCCTGCTTGTCTGGTCCTATTGTGCCCCTTGAGAGAACTGCTTTTCCCCTTACAGGAGAGTAGTAGTAGCTGTTGGCCTGCTGCAATGCGATTCCATCACTCTGTTGAATTGAAGTCTCTCTTCCTCGAAGAGCCGTTTAAATGATCTAAGTGTGCTCCAGTCCATCTGGGGAAGGGTCAGAAAGAAATGGTGGAACCCTGGTCTCCATGTTGAACCCTTAGCCCTGTTGAATCCAAATGGCCATTTACCCAATCTCCTTTATTGGAGTCCACAGCCACGTTGGGTTTACAAGAACAATTTTCTTTTGAAGATCTCAGCTCATGGCTTCCGAGCTCTCCAGCCCGTTCTCCAAGTCCTGCGGTGCCCCTGAGGGTGGTGCCCACGCTTTCAACCCTGGATATGAAAACTGCAGGTGAGAACAGAGAATGATCTTGACACACTGAGGAGCAAGCTTCACAACTGTATTACTTTAAGAATTTCTTTGAAGATTCACAATAGTAAATAGTGCTTGTGAAATAGTTTTGAGAAAGGGTTTAGAACAATTTTGTCATTTTGGAGTAAAAGACAGCCATTTTATTTTGACCCTTATTAGCTGATGTGTTAGTATCATGCTCTGATTAATGAAATCTGAATGATAATAGGCTTTGCTGTTTTTTTAAAAAAAGCAAACAAGCAAAAAAAAAGCCCAGTGTAGTATAACTATAAATGAGATGTGGTCTTTTCAAGATAATATTTTTAGCAATAATTTTGACAAATATAAAATAAATAACAAAAGCCCAAATAAGTTATAAAATGTTAGCTTTTTATATTTGGCTAACGGAATAGACAAATTAATAACATTCTTGCTGTTTGCTTATGCTTTTTTAGTTAATATAGTTAGTTTGGTTGATAATGTTTTTTATGTAGTCATAGTTAACATGTACTTTAATTCTGCATTTTTTACTTTCTATTACTTCATTCTCTTTATATATTCTTTTATATGTATGATTTAAAAAATTATAGTACTATTCCATGACATTAAGATATAATAATTTATTCAACCTTTCTCTACCCATTGGGTACATATAGCCTATTAGCATTTTTTCAGCATTATAGATATAAATATTTTTGTACAAAAAAATCTTTCCCCTTTAGTACTTATTCCTAGTAAAGTGGGACATGATTTAAAATATAATTAATTTTGCAGCCTACTCTATATTATTTTAAACTATTTTTTCATATTACTTCTGTTATATGTATTTTTCTGATTATTAGATTTTGTCCAATGTTTTTCAAATGTTTAACAATTTGTATTTTCTCTTTTGAAAGTTAACTATAGCAGAAATAATTGTTATATTTGATCATTACTAAAGGTATCTATGAAATAAAAATGAATTTTATTTGATTTCTTAAGCAATAAGGAACATTTTATATTTAGTATTTTTATTTCCCCAGTTATGTATAAAATTTTTTTATATTTGTTTTTGAAACTTGAGGCCTTCCTCCCCATCCTCATCTCCCTTTAAGAAGGCCACATGTGAAGTTATACAAAACATTTCCATATAGGTCATGTTGTGACATATCCGCCTCCTTCCTCCCCCCAAAAAAACTTCAAGAAAAGTAAATTAAAAAAAAAAGATGATGCTTCAGTCTGTATTAAGAAACAATCAGTTTTTTTATCTGGGTATGAGTAACATTTTTCCAAGTCAGTCTTTTTTTTTTTTTTGCCAAGGCAATTGGGGTTAAGTGACTTGCCCAGGGTCACACAGCTAGGAAGTGTTGTTTCTGAGACCAGATTTGAACCTCACGTCCTCCTGAATTCAGGGCTGGTGCTCTATGCACTGCATCACCTAGCTGCCCTTGAGTAGCTTTTTCATCATAAATCCTTCAGAGAAATTATGGATCATTGTAGTGCTGAAAATAGCAAAATCATTCACAGCTAGTCATCTCACAACATTGTTATTGCTTTGTACACAGTACATTTCACTATGCTTGAGTTCATGAAGTATTTTCCAGGTTTTTCTGAGAGCGTACTGCTCATCATTTCCCATAGAACAATAATATTCCATCATAATCCCCTACCACAGTTTATTCACCCATTCTCCAATTGATGGAGAATCCCCTCAATTTGCAATTCTTTGCCTTGAGAAGAGAGCTGCTATAAATATTTTTGCATATATAGAAAATAGATATATATTTTTGGAGGGGAATCTCTTTTGGGATTTATGCTTAGTAGTGGTATTGTTAGGTCAAAGGATATGAATGATTTTCCAGCCCTTTGCATATAGTTCATATCTTTTGATTATTTATTACTAGGGAAATAGCTCTTATTTTTTTACTCAGAGCAACATTTTAGAAAGAATTATCCAGTTGCTTTTTGGGCCCATAAATCTAAATTTACTGATACTAAGTCATGTTGATGAAATGTTCCTCTGAATACAAGATTTTTGATAAATTATGCAGAAACTTTTTTATATAATTTAGTTTTTTTATTTTTTCATTTTTATAGAATTTAGTTTAAAGGGACTTCAAATTCATTAAGTCAACCTTCTATCTACTATAGGAATTCTCTTCACAATATCATCAATTATTTACTATGGCTTAGTAGTGCCATGCATTGTAGAATGCACTGGAGATACAAATTCACTGTCCCTTTATAGAGAGTGATTTAATCTCTGCTTAAACATTTAATTGATGAAGAGGGTGCTCATTCTCATAAGATGGTTCTTTGCATTAATGAAAACCTGTAATTATTAGTTTTTTCTTGATAGTGAATTGTGGCTTTTCCATCTTGTCTTTATATTGTCTTCTGAAGTTATATATATAGGAAAAAAAATCCCTCTTATGAGTAATAGTGCTTCATATATTTGAAGATCATGATAACGTCCACCCTAAACCTTCTTTTTCTCAGGTTAGACCTTTTGAGTTTCTTCAGTTTTTCATAATGACAATATTCATAATTTTAAAAATTCCAGATTCTTCACAGTATTATACTGGTCAGATTTCTTGCATTATACTTCAGCTTATTTTTGTTAAAATTTAGTGTCCAGAACATACACCAAATATTGTCTGACTAGTACAGAGTACAAATGATTATTACAAGTTTAGTCTAAACTTGGTAGCCATTTGTAATATGTAAATAAGAAAAAAAGATGATCTTTTGAGAAATCATAAATTCTCTGCAGTTTTTTTTTTAAGTTTTAATATATTTGTTTCTGTGTCCCCATCTGAATTTTTCTTCTGTGTATTCTTTATTTTGTTGCTGCTGTTATTTTTATAGTTGGAATCAATACATATTCTGTTTCCTTCAGTTTATGTGGAACTGCCCAGATTCTTTGTATTCTATTTGTCATTGCTTAGAATGGAATCATATTCTGTTATGTTTTATTTATTACATTTTGTTTAGCCATTCCTTAATGTTGGAAATTATGTGGTTATTTTTGCATTCATTGTTCTTACAAATTATGCTAATATTAATATTTTTGATTGAAGAAATATTTAATAATCACAAATTAGTAGCCATCAGTTAAGACAGAATATTGCACATGTACTATAGGCTTTTCTACTTAGTTTTTTTTTTTTTTTAGTATATAATAATTTGTAGTAAGTTGGTAACTCATCATTTTGTTTGATTTGTGTTATGAAAATTTTTGGACTTCAGAGATTTTTCTTGACAATAACATTCATGATATATAGTTCTGGTAATGAGATCCGTTGATAAAGAACATTAACAGTTTTCTAGGTGATATTTATGACATACTGCTTTTCAGAAAAGGTATACTAATTCACAGATGTAGTAGTAATATTTGCATTTTACATAACTTCATCAAGACTGAAATTTGCTAATTTTTAAAAACTAGTTTAATGAGTGAAAGGTCATATTTTAAGAGTTGTTTTGATTTGCATTTGTCTGATCATTTGAGTCTGAAATTTTTTTCAGATGGCTATTGATAATTTATTTTTCTAGGATTGTCTATTCATCTTCAGATTTTTCTCTTGGGAAATGGCTTTTACTTATTTGTATAAATTTCTTGTTAGAGTTTTAGATGTTAGATTAATAAGTATATATATATATATATATATATATATATATTTATGGCAAAGATTTTTTCCCCTGATCTCTTAAATCCTTTTTACTCCAGATAAATTGCTATGTATTGTACAAGAGATCCTTTATACCCATTTTGTGACCCATTATTTCTTTTTATTACCTAAATAAGTGCTTTTCTTTTTTCTATAAATTACAATAGATATTTCATTTTATTGGTTAATTAAATAAGAAAAATTGGTTATTGATGCATTTGAAGTATATTGTGGTATGTGGTAAATCTGTAGATCTAATCCCATCTGTCTCAGTTTGGGTTAATGAGTTACCTAATGTTTTTTATTTTAACTTCCCTTTTTTGGCTATTTCTAATAGGACAAATTAATATTTCATTAACATTTTAAAATTTGAGCACTCTGTTAGTGAAGCACCCAATATGGTTTGGTTCATTTTGCTCAGATAAACTAGAGCTGGGGGACAACGATCTGAAGATGATGTTAAAGAAACACCATGAGAAGCGGAAACACCAACCTGTAAGACATGGGGATTATCTATGGTTATCAGTTTAATTTCTTGGGACATGAAGTCCTGTGGAGAACACAGGTCTAGAAGTTTCCATTCTTTTATATTTATATTTTTATTGTTAGAGGAGAAAGGGTAAGAAGAACAGCTACAAATATGTTCAAATGATAGAAAACATATATGAGGAGCAAATCAGAGAAAGTAAAGAAATATGAGAGAGAAATGTTTTCATTGTCTTAATAGCAAGAAGGAAGGAAGAATCAATCATTTATTAAGCTTATTATATGCTTTTCAGATATTATCTCATTTAATCCTCACAACAACCCTGGGAGTTATGTGTTGTTATGATCCCCAATTTTATAGATGTGGAAACTGCCAGGCAGAAGTAAAATTACTTGTTTAGGATTGCACAATAAGTGTTTGAAGCTAGGTTTGAACTCACATTTTCCTGACTCTGGCCCAGAGTTTTAAACCTTTATGTCATCTAGCTATGTCTAATCAGCTTATAATATAAGATCCTATCCATCCTAATCCTGTGCACCTCCTTTAAGAACAGAGTTAACATGAGGTCTAAAGTCATCTGTTGAATGGGCTGGTAAAAATTACAATTCAAGTTACTCCTTCCTGCCCACCATCACTTAAGTCTTTACAATTCTCATCCAGGATCATCCAGATCTTTTGACAGGAGACCTGACTCTCAATGACATCATGACACGAGTGAATGCTGGCAGGAAGGGATCCCTTGCAGGTAAATGACTGTATTTCTTCCAGAGTTTTCATGATGGGATTGAACTGCCAAAGTGAAAATAAATGTTCTTCTAAGTTGTTAAATAGCATACAGCCTAATAAGCCTCTAAAAAAGTAAACTTTAGGCATAAATATGCATATAAAAAGTTAATGCAGAATTAATATGATGGATAATATAATCTATTATTTATTGTCTAATGCTAGGCTCTAAGGAGACAGACAAAAAAGAAGTGGTCATTGGGTTCAAGACACACTTGGCATCCTGAGATATAGCATGTATTTATATAGTTATGTACACAATGTAATTAGAATTTGGAGGGAGCAAGAAAAACCTCATATAGTTTTAAAGCAAACTATATTTTGATGTACTTTTATAAGTGTTAAAGCTAAACTGCAAACCTCCAGTATTAGAATCTAAAGGTCTCCTTCCTCTGGTTTGTTTTCCTTATAGTAGCATATCACCTTCAGATAATGTACCTCATTTTCTCATGTAGAGACCATTGGTTTTTATCTTCCTCTCTTGTTTTTTCTTATTAGCACTGTTTGACTTGGCTATCCTCAAAAAAAAGGCGAAAGAGAAAGAGGAGAAGAAGAAGAAGAAGCTGAAAATGATAAAATCAGAGATAGATGATCTAGCTGAACCTTTGAGCAATCCAGAGGGGATTCCACCCCTATCTGAGGCCCCATCCCCACTGCCAATCTCTGCCATCAAAGAAGAGTAAGAAAGAGACAGTAACTCCCCAAGGATGCATGTTTAACAGACATGTTAATGAATTTTACTTGGATATGTTCTCCTGAATTTATTACCCTCTAATTCTCAGAGCTGTCGGTTATGCGAAATTCTGGTGATTCTTGGATTTGTAGCTAAGATCAATCCTTTATGCACCATTTGTGGTCTTTGAAGGAGCACCTGGAGAGCTGTAGGAAGTACTGAGGATTAGAACCAGTCTAGGAATCAATTCATGGTGCCCTCTGCAATTGCTTTTTATCTTTACTTCCTCATAGGCCTCTTGAAGACCTCAAGCCCTGCCTTGGAATCAATGAAATATCATCTAGTTTCTTCTCTCTCCTACTGGAGATCTTGCTCATGGAGGGACAGGCTAGTCTTCCTATGGTAAGAATATCTGGGAAATCAGAGATGTAAAGAAGAAACTTTAAAGGGGGAAGAAGCAGTAACCAGATGATTGCTTGGGAGATTCAACTCTTGCAGTCTCTATATAGATTTGCTTCTGGCTGGCTTTGTGACTTTGGACAAACTTTTCTATTATTCTTGAATTGTCTACCCTCTCAGAATCCCTGGAGTGACTTGATTCTTTTGTTCCTTTTGCAGCTGGAAGAGCGAGTCCTCGATTGGCAGTCATCTCCTGCCAGTACCCTTAATAGTTGGTTCTCCTCAGCTCCCAACTGGGCAGAATTAGTATTACCATCCCTACAGTATCTTGCTGGAGATAGCCGAGGTGAGGTGTTTGTTCTTGTAGAGCCAACATATATATTTATATTTTTTGCTTTAGGTTTGAATTGCCTTAGTGCACTGCTGTTTTTTTTGGCTGATTCCTATGAGTTACCATACCAATCCTTTGAAGTCTTTTTGACATTGCCACTTTGGCCTACTCTGAGGGTCTGGCTCACCTCTTTCTGGGTCAGTAGAAAGTAGAAGACTGTTTCTGACGTGTGCAATTTGCTGATTTGAACTGTCTCCTTACAGCTGTTCCTTCTAGCTTTTCTCCATTTGTTGAGTTCAAGGAGAAGACCCAGCAATGGAAATTGATTGGTAAGTAGTATATTAGCTTCTTTATATACTCATGGCCTTTGCTCTTTCATTTTCTCTTTGTTGTTTTTTCCCCTATTTAAATCAATGAAGTTCTGAAGCCTGAGTAAAATAATTGGTCTCAGCCCTTTTTTGTCCAGAGAAAACTTTTGTGTGTGTGTGTGTGTGTGTGTGTGTTAGTGCTTCAAGTTTGGTAGAGTATGCTCATAATTTCAGGCTGGAGTTTTATTGTTTAGACTTTAGTTACTGGTGTGGAAATTTCCACTAGTGTAGTCTTTCTGATCTGTTCAGTCTTTCTCACTGGGAGGTTTTTGTGTGTTGTTTTTTTTTTTTTTTTTTTTTTTTTGGTCCTTTCTTTTGTCCCTTTTTCGTTCTGTTCAAATTACAGTGTCTTGCACTAATAGGTGTTAATAAATATTTGTTCATTTATAGACTAATTATAGCTTTATTGTTGTACTGAATATATTTTTTTTTAATTCATAAACATCTTTTAATTGTTCCATCTGTTGGAACACTGGATTGTAATGATTATTCAGCCCAGAGAATTTGCCTTGAATTGTTTTTTTTCTTAATTGTAGGATTTCTTTTCTTTTAGTGAAACTATTATGAAATTAGCATAGGGTAGGTAGCTTTGTCCTAGAATAGTGAAATCTAGGCTTGAGAGTATAGAGCATGTTACCTCACTAGGAGGGTACTTTTCATCCCCGTGGTGATTGCTGCTGTCTCCTCTCCTGGTCCTCACTTGAACTGCTGTGTATGGTAGCTGCTGTCTTCAGGGTGCTTTTGTGATATTACCACAATCTCAGGATCACTTTTGAAGGAGGAATTCCTCCCTCGCTTCACATCTTCCTCCCATCCCTCCCCACATACACATCCTTCTCAAGGTCCTGTCCCTGTGTCACCCATCTCCAGGGCCCATTTTTCTTCTTTGCCCTCACTGGCATTGGGGAATGGTGTGAGGTATTTGAAGGCTGAACTTTTCCTGGTGTGACTGCTCTCTGAGAGGCTCATGTGATTTTGTAAACATTGAGTTTGCCAAGGGTTCTCAGCAGGATCAGCACCCATTCCTATATTTCTAAAGGTCATGCAATTTTTGTTTTCCCTCTCAGGTTTTTTTAACTTTCTTTCTAGATCTGATTTTTCTTGTGCAGCAAAATAACTGTATAAATATGTATATACATATTGTATTTAGCATATACTTTAAACATATTTGACATGTATTGAACTAACTGCCATGGGGGGCGGGGGTAGGGGGAAGGAGGGGAAAAGTTGGAACAGAAGGTTTTGCAAGAGTCAATGTTGAAAAATTACCCATGCATATGTTTTGTAAATAAAAACCTATAATTAAAAAAAAAAATTAAGGTCATGTGAAGGCAATTTCCTATAAGTGAATGAACTCAATACTCCTCAACTTTTTTGTGTATGTATGTATGTGCAAAATATATACTTACCAGTTTTTAATATTAGGTCTGACCACTTATTACAAGGAATTCATTCAGAATATTAGGGGAGTTTTTCCCTTGTTTTCCTTTCCACATCTTCCTTTGGGTCTTAAAAACCCCTTCATAAGGGGTGTCTTTTGAATCTTTTACTTATCCAAGTAGCTATGTGATTCTAGGCACTTAACCCTAATTGCTTCATATACTCCCCAAAATTAATAATAACTTGCTCAAGTAGTAGGTTCCTAAAGGAAACATGAACCCCGAGAAAATAAATCAGAGAGAAACCCAGATGAATTCCCTCCCTTTTAAACAAACAAAAAAAC
The DNA here is from genome assembly GCF_016432865.1 of Antechinus flavipes. Lineage (NCBI taxonomy): Eukaryota > Metazoa > Chordata > Mammalia > Dasyuromorphia > Dasyuridae > Antechinus > Antechinus flavipes. Next base: position 474,269,538 of record NC_067400.1, read on the forward strand.
CCTTCTTTTTCTTTATTCTTTTGAGGGAAAAGAAACATTTATAGAACAAAGAATTTATCTCATTTTCTAAGGAATAGTTTCAGCCTCTGCTCTGCTTTGCCTTGCTGGAAGGTCATGCCAATTTTGGGGACATCAGCATACAAAAAAATTCTACATATTGGGCAATATGTACTAGTTATATTTAAAAAAAAACAAACCTATATAACTCTATAGAAATCAAATTAGAAGGAAAGAACAAAATCCTTTATTTAAGTCCCATTGCTAAAGTGAGGCTTGGAGAAATCAAAAATTAACTTTTCCTTGTCCCTCAATCGCCTTCAGTTATATCTTTCTACTCCCTTTAATGTCTTTATTAATTTGACAGAGAGGGCTGGTAAAGAAATGGGTAGGTTGATTGCTTGGGATTTGGGGATAAGAAGGGAAGATAGGGAAGCTTTTGGATGCACAGTAGATTCACCAATCTTGGCAGTATTTTGAACACCTTGCTGGGCTTACAAGGATTTATTCTAACCATTCTTTTTAAAACACATGCCTGGGAAATGAAAAATTTTGGTGGATTGAAGTGAAATGATCATTTTCTCCTAATTATTTTTACTCTTATGTGGAAAAAAATTTTTTAAGGTTTTTTTTTACATTATTATTAATAAAGTATATGCATGGCTAATTTTTCCAGCATTGACTCTTGCATAACCTTTTGTTGCAAATTTTCCCCTCTTTCCCCCTAACCTCCTCCCCCTAGCTGGCAGGTAGTCCAATACATAGTAAATATGTTGAAATACATATTAGATCTAATATATGTATACATAAAAAATTTTAGTTTTAACTCTAGGTTTGTATTTGAATAATCCATTTTAGGGAAAGTCAATAATTGATTTTACTAAATGAAGGGATATTGATATTTGTTCTGTGAAGGAAATTTTTCCCTTTCTCATTTCTTAAATCTCATAAGGAGACACATGAACAGCAAATTGATTAATTGGTAAATATTGCTCTCGAATGTCTCTTACAGATTAGATTGTTCAGTGAAATAGTAATAGTTGGGATTCTTAGTGTTGTATTTAGATTGGATTGTGTTTATTGTTTTCTGATTCTACTTACAGGTTCATCTCAAGACAATGAAAAGGAATTAGCTGCCTTATTCCAACTGTGGCTAGAAACCAAAGACCAAACTTTCTGTAAGGTATGACTTTCAAGAAGTTTCAGAATCTTTTCACAAGATTCTTTTGACTCTTGAGGTTATTCAAAGCTTTCAGAATTGTCCCTTTAGTAGTTAAATTTGCCTTGTTGTCCAGCAGGAAAATGAAGACAATTCAGATGCCACAACACCAGGTCCCCGAGTGTAAGTATAGAATAATTGACTCTTTTGGGCATTACTGATATTTATTTTAAATCTTATGGCCATTCTAAGCCAGCCTCTGGATGCTTTCTAGCTTCTCCGTGTCCTTTAGATACTGTCCACACAATGCTAGAACAACAATGCTGATTCACTGTGCTTTTAAAGTCCACTAAAACCCCCAGAGTTTTTTGGTATAAATTGTGGTTTAGCTATCTTTCTTGCATCTTATACTTCTGCAATTGAGTTTTCCCCAATGAGGAATAGACAGTGAGGATACTTGTGAACTAAATAACTAAACTTTTAAAAAAATGTATCGCCTAAAGCCCCATTATTCTTTAAACCTTTCTATATAGCCCGCAAAATGTTTAGTACTAACCATGTATGTACACATAAGGAACCAAAGATGATTAAAATAAAACATGGTTTACCTATTATTAGTGCCAAAAATCAGTCTTCCCATCTGTTAGAGAGATTGTAGAATAAGTCATTGAGACAATTCTTGGTAGGACTTGGAAGAGGGGAGATTCTGTCCTTGTTGTGAAAGAGGGGTCGTGGAGATGGGAAAAATTCAGGTAGAAAATGTGGGAAGATTGTAGAGCCCATAGTTGGTAGGTACTGTGGATGGAGAGGAACCTGCCACTTAGAGTTGATTGAAAACTCTGTGTTCCAGAAGAACTGACTATGTGGTCCGGCCCAGCACAGGGGAAGAGAAACGAGTTTTTCAGGAACAGGTAAGGAAGAACCTGAAATAATGTGAACCCTAGGATTAGTGAAAATTTATGAAAAAAGCCTCAGATCCAGTTGTATCTTAAGTTCTTTTTGAAAAATCTAGTCCTTTATGGATTCTTCTAGTTCCTATTACTGTATTAAAAATGAAAATGCTCTCATCACTTTTTCTTCATCTGTAGCAGCAAAAAGTGTTTGTATAGCTCTTAAATTATTTTGACAAACATCAAATGCCAAGAACATTGTGTTAGAATGCTAAGAGATATACCAAGACTAAAAACAAACAAACAAACAAAAAGTGTTCACTTAAGGAGCCTATAGCAGTAAAACATTTGTGGGTGGCAGGAAGAAGGAGTTACAGCTTACCAAAATATAGGGCATTAAAGCTGCGCAAAGGTCAGTGAAGGAAATATTTTTGATTAAGAAGTTGATTTTTGTGTTTCATTGAGCAAGCTACTTAGAATCGTATCAATAGATTTAGAGCTGAAAGAAACTTTTGGAGCTTATCTAGTCACATTTTACAGATGAAAAAACAGGAGAAAAAAAAAAGAAACAAAATGCTAATTAAATCCCTACTATGTGCCAAACACTAGGCTAAATAAACACTTTATAAATAAAATGAGCCTTTAGAGATTAATTTGTTATACAAGTTCCTGAGATCTTTTCCATCCAAATCCAGTACTTCTTTACTGTTTCATGATATCAACTCCTTTTCCTTTGTCTTATTGTTACTTTAGTCAGTCTTTTGAAGGCAGTTCTAACCTTTATTAACAAATATATTATTTCTTTATGTTAGTCATTATATCAAGTGCTGAGGATACAAAGAAAGACAAAAACATGGTTATTCCCTCAGGGCTTCTACAATGTAAATGGGAGATAAATTTCAGAAGTGGTGGTAGTGGTAATGGTGGGTAGAGGAGAGATATGGAGGTTGGGAATGCCTCTTGTGGAAAATGGGATTTGAACTGAAACTTGAAAGAAACTAGAAGGGAACCCAGGTGGAAATGAGGAGGGTATTCCAGACATGATGGACAGCCAGTGAAAAAGGCAAGTAATTGAGACATGGAATGTTATATTTGAAAAACATCAATCCAGTGTTTCTTAATTGTAGATTACCTGGAGGAAACTTGAAAAGTAGGAATAGCCTGGGTTGTGGGGTTTTTTTTGCTGAGACAATTGGGGATAAATGACTTGCCCAGGATCCACTCAGCTAGGAAGTGTTAAGTGTCTGAGGCCACATTTGAACTCAGATCCTCCTGACTTCAGGGCTGGTGCTCTATCACCTGTGCCACCTAGCTGCCCTGGTTGTGGGGTTTTAAAAGGCAAACAGGATTTTATATTTGATGAACCACCGGAGTTTATTGAGTAGGGAGTGGTGACAAGATTAGATCTTCCTTTTAGGAAGATCATTTTGGCAGCTGAGTGGAGAATGGACTGGAATCAGGGGGTAGCTGAGGAAGAGAAACCAACCAGCATGTTGCAGAAGTCTAGGTATGAAGTGATTTACAGAGTGACAGCTCCATGACTAACAAGTAGGGGCTAAATATAAGAAATGTGAAGGAAGAAACAAAATAAGACTTGGCAACAGGTTGGATATATAAAGTGAATGTGAGTGAAGAAGCTAGAAATAAAATTAAGATCAAGCACTTAGGGGACTGAAAATAGTGATTCTCTTGACAGTAATAGGAAAGTTAAAAAGCAGGAAGGATTTCAGGAAAAAAATTATGAGTTTTGCTTTAGATATGTTGACATTGAGATGTCTATGGGACATTAAGTTTAAGAATCCAATAAGCCATTGGTGATATTTGAGTAGAGATCAGAAGAGAGGTTAGGTTTTGAGAAATAGGTTTAAAAATCATCTGTATAGATTAATTGAACCTATGGAGGCGGATGTGTTTACAATGCTATATATTATAGAGAGAGAAGAGCAGAGGACAGATCTTTGAGTTCATTCATGGTTAGTAGTTGTGACTTGGAGAAAGATTCAGCAAATAAGTCTGAGGAACAGTCAGATAGAACTAGGAAGAGCAGTGTCATAAAATCTAAAGATAGGAGGATATCTGGGTGAAGAGTGTGACTAACAGAGCCAAATGTTATAGAAGAGTCAAGAAAGATGCGATTTGAGAAAAAGGCATTAGCTTTGATAATTAAGGGATAATTGCTACTTTGATGAGAATACTTTCAGTTGATGGGGGACAGAAGTTCATTCTTCTTCTATTTGCTTGCCCCAGGAACGTTTCCGTTATAGCCAGCCCCACAAAGCTTTCACCTTCCGAATGCATGGTTTTGAATCTGTGGTGGGGCCAGTCAAAGGTGTTTTTGATAAAGAGACCTCGCTTAATAAGGCCCGTGAGCATTCCTTGTTGCGCTCAGATCGCCCTGCTTATGTCACCATCCTGTCTCTCGGTAAGACACTTAGATTTTTTTCCTCTGGGGAATATTTTCTTTTATATGATAATTTGATTTAGAGCTGGAAGGGACTTTAGAGACATTTGCCATTTGGTTCATCAGAAATCTGAGACAATGATAACACCTTTCACAGGGATAGAGAGGTATGGATGGGGAATGGTGAGGTGAGGGGGGAGAATGTTGGAAATTTTATAGTATATGTGAGAGGAGCAGGTGGGGCAGAGGAACTAGGTTTATTCCCAGATTTATATAGTTGAATTAATTTTTTCTTCTGACTCTGTTTCTTAAAAAATTATTTTGTAAGAATTGAGAGGAAAGTGCTGGTGAGGCTAGCAGTTAGGAGTTTCTGCCAGTAATTCTTGAACCTTATTTAGAATGTGTAGCCTAGGAAAGGCCAGAGATCACTACGATCACTAGGGGGCAGACTGTCCTTGATACTAACCAAGTATCAAGAGAAGATGAGACCTTTTCTGTGAAGTGGAAATGAATGAGGTATTGTACTACAATGGAATTCCTGTCTCCTCTTCTGTTTTATAATCACTTTCTAGTCAGGGATGCTGCAGCCCGACTGCCCAATGGTGAAGGGACTCGGGCTGAAATCTGTGAATTGTTGAAGGATTCCCAATTCCTTGCGCCGGATGTTACCAGCACTCAGGTGAGATGGAGAAGAGATTACCCCAATTGTTACATTTTTAAGATCTACTGGGAAAGCTCAGATTCACTTTTTGCTAGAATTTCAATAATTGTGTATTATTCTGAGACCTTGTTCAGTTCAGTACACTAGGCAGCTATTGAATACTGTGCTTAATAAATGTATATAGATATTGGGAGTAAAAGCACTGAATAGTTTAGAGGGAATTATTGAGAACACTTTAGGCCCTCAGATTGACCAAAACCAAGAAATTATCTTTAGGGCTTAACTGCTTCCTGGGATCTGGTTTTTATCCCTACTTGAGTTATGTTTACCTTTTTCAGGTGAATACAGTAGTAAGTGGTGCCCTGGACCGACTGCACTATGAGAAAGACCCATGTGTAAAATATGATATTGGACGAAAGTTGTGGATCTACCTTCATCGTGATCGGAGCGAGGAAGAGTTTGGTGTGTGAGGCCTCTGGGTCAGCTGAGTTAGACTACAAGTGGGGAATCATCTGAATGACTAATTTGATCTCTTTATTCTTCTCATTTGACTTTATACAAGAGTTAGATGGTTGAAGGACAGGATAGTGTGGTTGCCACAGATCCCGGGGGGTTGAATTCTAACAATATTAGTCTTAGGATTTTGAAATTCTGGCATAGTTTACTAGTTAACTTTTGTTCACAGAGCGAATTCACCAAGCACAAGCAGCTGCAGCAAAAGCCAGAAAAGCCCTTCAACAAAAACCTAAGCCCCCTGCCAAAGTGGTAAGTGACATGGACCTCAAGAGAATTTTGAGAGGTAATAACAAGAGCCAAATATGTTTTACTACTCATTTAAATGCCTTTGAAGCTATGGTAACTATGCCTTCCTTCATTGAGTTCATGGTTAAATATATATATTTTCTTTTTTCTCTGGTTGCAGAAGTCCAGTAATAAAGAGAGCTCTGTGAAGATGCTTAACAGTGGTACATCAGAACCAAGTCAGCTAAATCTTAGTGACTCCAGTATGCCAGCTACTCCTGTCACCCCTGTCACCCCCACTACCCCAGCCCTACCTGCTACTCCTATATCACCTCCACCTGTATCAGCAATTGGCAAGAATGCACCTAGTACGGGTCCAGAGCCAACTAAATCTAGCCCAAGGTATATTTTTCCCTTTTTTTCCCTAACTTTCTTCCTTCCATGCTTCTTTATTTGGACATTGCTTTAACACTTCCTCTCCCCTCCCCCCCTTTTTTTTTATAGCGTTCTTTTGGTGTCTTCACCAACAATGCCTCAGTTGGGAACATTGCTCTCCCCAACTCCAACCAACCAAACTCCACCAAATTCCCAGTCCACTGGCCGGGTAGTGACCCATTCTGGCTCAGCTGGACTTCCTCAGGTACGGGTAGTAGCGCAGACGAGCCTTCCTGCTGTCACTCAACAGCCTACAAATTCAACACAGACACTGCCACAGATGCCAGTGGGTCCACAAATCCGGGTTCCAGCCACTGCTACACAGACCAAAGTCATACCACAAGTGAGTATGAAGGCTAAAGGGCATTAGATAGCAGGAGAAGCTGAACCAGGCACGGGTAGTGATTCCATTGGAAAGATTATCAAGCCTGGAAAATATGAAATCTATATTTTGATCCCAGTTCATCAGTTAATTTGTGATTTGTCTGAAGTTTTATCCTGTATATCTTAAGTTTCCTTGTCTGCAATATAGGAAAAATACAATCACTCTTTATTTCAAAAAATTACATTAAAATGAGGTCTTTTAAAAATATTTTGAGACTTAGCACCACATTGGTGTAGTTCTCAATGTCCCTTGAGTATTGAATTTAGACATTTGTAGCCTCAGGATGAAATGTTTTCAATTTTTTGTGGTGAGGAAATGAAATATTCTTATATATTCCATCTAGATTTGTTGGAAGAAATGAATTTTAGTACAGAAGAATATGCTATAGCATATTCTAAGAAAAGAACCCTTCTTGGTGCCAGTGCTTATTTTATATCCAAATGAATGTTTTCCTCTTATCTTGAGCCAGACAGTGATGACAACTGTTCCAGTGAAAACGCAGCCTACCCCAGCCCCAGCACCTGTGCAAAGGCCTGGGCAAGGCCAGGCAGGACTCACAGTGACAGGTCTCACTGCCACCACTAGCCCTGCAGCAAAACCTGCCACCAGCTCTCCTGGAAGTTCTGCATCAAGTTCCTCCACAACCACTGTTATCCAGAATGTACCTGGCCAGAATATCATCAAACAGGTTACTAATTCTTGGGCAGAATTGGCTCATAAATCCAGAAACCTAGGACATATTTGGGGAAGAAAATAGGGATATGAAAAGTTTATTTGATCTTTTACTTATCATTGATTTCAAGCCAGTGTCTAGTAGAAGGCAGTTGCAAGCATTGCAAGTGTTTATTTTTGTAGAGATCCATTTGGATTACTTGGTTGGGATTTAGGCCTTTTTAAATTGTTTCTATTTATATCTTTATGTACATCATTTCCTTTTCTGCTTTTTTAAAAAAAAATAGTATTTTATTTTCCTCTAGTTACAGGTTACAACAATTTTTAAAATTCATTTTTAAAACTTTGAGTTCCAGATTCTTCCCTCCCCAGCAATGTAGCAATTAACAATGAGAATGCAAACGATTAATATAGGTTATATATATATAAAATCAAACATTTCCATAATAGTCACATTGTGAAAGAAAATAATAACCAAAAACCTCAAGAAAAATAGAGAAAATGTTTTAAAAAATATACTTTAATCAGCTTTCAGACACCATCAGTTCTTTCTCTGATTTGGATAGCATTTTTCATCACAAGTCCTTCAGAGTTGTCTTGAATCATTGTATTGCTGAGAATGGTTATGTTATTCACAGCTTATCATCTTACAATATTGCTGTTACTTTGTACAGGTTACATTTCTCTTTGCATCACCTCATGGAAACCATTCCAGATTTTCTGAGAGCATTCTGCTCATAATTTCTTACAGCACAAGAGTATTCTGTCATAATTGCAAACCAAACTTATTCAGCCATTCCCCAATTGATGAGCATCCCCTCACTTTTCAGTTCTTTGCCCTCAGAAAAGAGCTGCTATAAATATATATATTTTTAAAAAATCTTCTTTGGTATATAGATTTAGTAGTGGTATGTGTGGTTTTATAGCCCTTTGGGCATAGTTCCAAATTGCTCTACAAAATGGTTGAATCAGTTCACAACTCTACCGACAGTGCATTACTCTTTTTTTCCCCACATCCCCTCTAACATTTGTCATTTTCCTTTTCTTTCCTATTTGTCAGTCTAATGGGTCTTCAGAATTATTTTAATTTTCATATCTCTAATCAGTAGTGAGTTAGAACATTTTTCCATATGGTTATAGGTAGCTATGATTACTTCATTTGAAAATTATTCTTATCTTTTGATCATTTATCATTTGAGGAATGGCTCTTATTTTTATAAGTTATCCGTTTAAATATATGTTTGAAAAATGAGGCCTTTCTATTTTTCATTTACTGCTAATGAATGTAAAAAATAGTATTAACTTCTTAAGTAGATTTGAATAAAAAGGAAACATTTTCTGTTGAAAAATGTACTTTGTAAATTTTGCATGATGGTATTATTTAAGTAGTCTTCACATGCCCCCGTTTAGCAGAGATCTCTCCAATCTATATCAGTGCCTTTCTTCCCTTCTCCAGGTGGCAATTACTGGACAGCTGGGCATGAAGCCTCAAACAGGCAACAGCATCCCACTAACAGCCACTAACTTTCGCATCCAGGGTAAGGATGTTTTGCGCCTGCCTCCTTCGTCCATCACCACCGATGCCAAGGGCCAGACAGTGCTACGTATAACTCCTGACATGATGGCTACCCTGGCCAAGTCCCAGGTCACCACAGTCAAACTGACCCAGGACCTCTTTGGGGCAGGAAGTGGTGCTGCAGGAAAGGGCATCTCTGCTACTTTGCATGTCACATCCAACCCTGTGCATGCGTCTGACACCCCGGTCAAGGCCAACTCGGCTGGTACCCCTTCATCGACTCCAGCAGGCACCACTGTGGTCAAAGTGGCTCCTGACCTGAAGCCTGCAGAAGCCTCCAGTTCAGCTTTCCGTTTGATGCCTGCGCTTGGTGTAAGTGTGGCAGACCAAAAAGGCAAAGCTGCAGTGGCTTCAACAGAGGCAAAGCCAGCTGCCACAATCCGCATCGTGCAAGGACTGGGAGTGATGCCTCCTAAACCAGGTCAGACTATAACAGTTGCCACTCATGCCAAACAAGGCTCCTCCTCAGCAGGTGGCCCTGGAGCTGTTCATACTTCCACTGTGTCCTTACCCAGTATGAGTGCTGCTGTATCAAAGGCTGTGGCAGTAGCTTCTGGGGCCACAGGAACCCCTATCAGCATCGGGACGGGAGCCACCACTGTGCGACAGGTCCCTGTGAGCACCACAGTTGTATCTACTTCCCAGGCTGTGAGTAACATTGTGATTTAAGTGTAACCCTTTTAAAACCATTCAACCTTAATGTCAGAGGGAAAGTTAGGTGGGCTTCTTATTCTAGTGATAAAGACTGGAAATAAAGTATCCTTTATTTCCATACCACTCTACCTGATCTTAGCAGTTTTGTTTTCTATTAATTCATTCATAGTATTTAAAAATATTCCCCTTTATCTATATTATACTGTGGCAATAGGGTCTTGGTGTTACTTTCTAACTCTTAGGTCACTTGGTTTGAAGATCAGCAGGGGAGGTGGGGGGGCGTCAGAATGCAGGTGGGGTGATTTGAGAATGGCCTTTCCTAATGAGTGAAAAGTCTTTTAAGATGATTTTATACCATTTTTTCACTTGCAGTTCCAGGATGTTGGTAACAAGGAAATTTTATACTATTTGTTTCTCTTTGTTTTTTTGAGTCAGTGAACTCTTTCCTTAGATTGAACTGCTTGAGAATTGGGACTTTTGCCTTTTTTTGAATTCCCAGCGCTTAACATTGTGCTTGACACACAATAGATGTTTAATAAATATTTGTCAGTTGATTTACTAAACATAAAAAATTAGTCCCTAATAGGGTGTTTCATAAAAACAACTGAATAGACAAGCTGAGGCAGCTAATTGATTGAAGACCTTGACTTTGCTGCTTTCTTTTAGCAGAAAGACTATTTGTTTAGGGAAAGGAATGGTTCCTATTAGTGGTCCTTTGAAATATGTTTTAATCAGGTAACCCATCTTTGAGAGGAAATTAACACTATGTGAATCTCTTCAGGGCACCATCCCTAGCCTTTCTACTCTCTCTCTATTATTACTCTCTTTATTGACTTGTGAGTCACAAAATGAAAATAAAACTAGGTACAGCAGAAGTTATACAGATGTGTTGATGGCTTGTTCCCATCCCTGCTTTTCTGCCCAGGGGAGATGTTGCTGCCAGTCATGAACACCTAGTGAAGTGTCTGTCTAAATTCATGTCTAAATTATATACCTATAACAATTTTGTTACTGACAAGGAAAAATAATGTAGAAAAGCCAAAGAGCTGAGTATTATTGTGATTTAAGTGTAGCCTGTCTCATTGGATTCCCTTTTAAAATCATTCAACCCAATTTGTTTCTGTCAGAGGGAAAGTTAGAGAGGCTTCTTATTCTAGTAATGAGGACTGGAAATGAAGGTAAACCTTAAACCTACTACACATTTTCAGTTTCATTATATTAGTTTTGGACTTTGGAAACTATATTTCCTTCACTTGGCAGATTGTAAAACCTTATTAATATGTATATCCCTGGAAGAAACTGAAAATACCTGAGGAATGCATAATCTGTTGCCTTGTACTTAATTAAATTACCATCACCATCCCCAACCCTTTTGCTGGCTCCCCCTCAGTGAACCTACATTCCAGTGAAACACTAGAATTGCATTCAATATTATTAACTCTTTAGCTCCTTTTTATTTCCCCTTAGGTTTTTAAATGGGAAACCCATATTTACATTCTTATGTTTCTGTTTTTGTTTTTTTGGTAACGTGGAACAGGGTAGTACAACGTTATAACTACATTTGAAGGCTTCTTTGATTTTGACCTAAGTTTCTTGGCTCATTGGAAACCTAGAGAGGAAGGGGTAATGAAAGTGGTTATCCCAAGTGCTGTCTTGCAATCCAAGTACTTTGAGCTCTATGCTTTTTTAAAATTTAATTTAATTTAATTAAAAATTTTTTTTTTTTGCTAAAGCAGTTGATGTTGACTTGCCCAGGGTCACATAGCTAGGAAGTGTTAAGTGTCTGAGACCAGATTTGAACTCAGGTTCTTCTGATTTCAGGGCTGGTGCTCTATCTAGGTGCACCACCTAGCTGCCCCAGCTCTATGCTTTTTTAAAAAACATTTTCCTAGTACTTCTCTCTGTCCCTAATCCCACAAAAATCCTCTTCTTTTCAATGAGATCATATTTGTAAAACACTTAGCATAGTGCTTGGCATGTGATAGGCCCTTAATTAATTTTTGATTTTTTCTTTTTTCTACAGGGTAAGCTGCCTACACGGATTACAGTGCCACTATCAGTGATTAGCCAACCTATGAAAGGCAAGAGTGTGGTTACAGCTCCTATCATCAAGGGCAACATTGGAGCGAAGTGAGTGATGGTAGGGAGGCTGAGAGCAGAGTTGAAGCTTGAGCTCTCTTTTCTAGTTAGAAAAAGAAAATCATGGAGGATGTAGATGATTTCTTAGGATTCTCTTTTTGATATTCTGGCTTCTTGTGATAAGACACATAGTCTTTTCAACCAGTTAAACTGTACATGATCCTGTTTTTTTATTCTTAGATTGTTGCTATTATGCTGTTTTAAGTTAGTAGGCTTCTTTTTGTGTAGCAGAGGAATGGTGCATCAGTACACTGCAATCATCCCTGTTTTCTCTCCACAGTATCAGTGGATTGGGTCGGAATATCATCCTCACTACCATGCCAGCTGGCACCAAACTTATCACTGGTAACAAACCTGTTAGCTTCCTCACTGCTCAGCAGCTGCAGCAGCTTCAGCAACAAGGACAGGCCACTCAGGTAAAACCTCATGGAATCCTGCTGGTCATAGCAAACTTATTGTCACCTCTTATTTAACTTGATTGTTGAATCCTGTGTGTTCTTTCAGCACCTTACACTATCTTTTTGTAAACAGGTGCGCATCCAGACAGTCCCGGCTTCCCACCTCCAACAGGGAACAGCTTCTGGATCTTCTAAAGCTGTCTCTACTGTTGTCGTGACCACAGCCCCATCCCCCAAACAGGTGCCTGAACAGCAGTGAACATGGAAGGGGAAAGAAGATGGCTTCTCAAGGACTGTTTTGGGGTCTGTTCTCCCAGCTGAAGCAAATAGGGGCTACATCACACCTGCAAACTCTCCTTCTTAAGGAGAGAGAGACCAGATAGTGGGATGATGTCAGTAAACTAGATTCTGTAGTCACAGGATCCAGTGAAAAATACTAAAAAGGGCTCTGGCTCACTCCTGAGCCTGCTTTGTGGATTAATCTAGGGGAAGGCAGTTCATTACTGTGTCATACAGACCAGAATTTTCTTTCTTGGTATTGACTGAAGTCAAGTTGGAGGAGAGACTTACTGACTTTAGAGTATGCAGGCTCTGTGAGCAAGCCTTACCTTGTATGTGGAGTTCTTCAGTAATAGATTTTAGCCTCCCATGGTATTCCTTAGTCACTTATGTGACGGGTGGATTCGATACCAGGTTTAGGGTGACATTTTGTGTCCAGAAAATAATTTTATATAACTTATTGTGTTGTGTTTTTTTTTAAAGATGCTATTATTGCACCTTTTTCTCAAAACAGAAACTTGGGCTTTAGCCCTTAAATAGATCACATATTCTCTTTTAAGGGAATAGCTGGTATCCCAGCAAGTTAGTACAGATTTTTTTATAACTATAATGGAGAGGGAAAGAATATATGGCTGCAGAAAATATAGGTAATGGAAGGACTACTGTGGATTTCCTGAATGAGATAAAAGTTGGAAACTGCCTATACTATAAAATAGTGGGTAGGACTTTAAACACGGTGCAAGTTATTGCTAAGTCTCTAGACTTAATCTGTAGTTTTTGCTCCTCTTTTCAAACAGTGGCCCAGAAAAAGTGAGCAGACTCCAGGGTAACACCACCATTTATACTGCTTTTGCTATATTGTGTCAGGTCCTGAACTTTATTCCATGTTAGTGGTACTGCTATCACTTCTGGTCTTGGAATATGGAAGAAAGTGGGAGGCACAGGGCCAAGGAGCAGCCTATCCAGCAAGGATTGATCTTATACTTATTGACCTGAAGTTACAAAATATTTTATTAATACTGGCTGTCTCATGCTTCCTTCCTGAGTCTCTATTGCTGCCTGACAATGCTCTTTTAAAAAAATTTTTAAAGTGTAATATATAATTAAATGTGTTGTTAATAACATATGCCTTGTTGTTTGCTTTGGAATTTGTGTGAATGCATTTTCTTATGGTAAATACTGATTTGGTGGTAGTTTTTGATCTTGAATTCCCTGTCTTTCAAAAAATTATTTAATTGATGTTTTTTAACTAGTTATTTTCCAATAATGGTATTTACTGTCTGCCCACATCCAGTTTACTTATAACAAAGTAAAACTGTTAAGTAAAGCAAACTAACACCTATTTCAATTGGTCATCAAGCCATATGTAAAACTTCTATATATCAGGCATTACATTACATGTAAGCTAATGGGGGGAGATACTAAGAGGTTAGGGGGTCAGAAAGGCCTGTCTAGAAAATGGTACTAGAATTAGTCCTCAGCTTTGAAGGAGGCTAAAAGAGTCACACCCCATACTTTGTTCAGCCATTCCTAGGTCTTAACAGGTAATCAGAGTCACCTCCTTAGATTCTTATTCTTTATTTTTCTTCCATTCTCCCTATTCCACTTCCTTCCCCTTGTACTTTAAATGCTGCTTCAGGATGAGAAGGTTTATTTTGCTTGTGACTATTCCCTTTCCAGTATTATCCTCCTTCTTAACTCTTCTCCTGCTCATTCATGCTTGCATATTGGCCTGTTGAATGGAAGGGAAGGAGAGTAAACATTTATATGTAGACATTGTGTCAGGTACTATGCTTAGTGGTTTTTACAAATATTAATTCACTTAATTCTCACAACAATTCATAGAGGAAAGTATTTTACAGCTGAGGAAACTGAGGCAAATAGAAGTTAAGTGATTTGCCTAATATCCCAGTACTAGTAAATGTTATAATAGGTAGGATTTGAATTCAAATCTACCTGACTTTAGGCTCAATTCTTGTTACTGTACCACCAGCTACCTTGAATTTATTATAGTTCCACCACAAATTCTATCTGTTGGTTTCAGGTTAGAATGAGGTTCATCTGGATCTTATTCCCCTCATCCACTTCCATTTGTTCTATACTCTTCTTACATATATCTCAGCTATGAGAAATATCAAATTCCAATCCTACCTCACCAGGCTACCCTTGGGAACTCTGTTTTATATACTTCCTTCAATACTCTTTGATGACATTGAGTTTCTGAAGAAATGTATTTTTCCTCTCCTTATTAGAATGTTAATACTATATAATATAAATCCCTTCCAAATGCTCAAATAAATTTATCTTTCTAGGTTTCTCAGGATTCTTTATTTGTACATTAATATAATTGATGTAATATTATTATGCCATATGCCATGATATTATATTACATTCATGTCCTGTGGTTTAAGCTGCTCCCCAATTGATAGGTATCCACATTTGGTTCCAGTTTTAGGCTACTACAAGTGTTGCTAAAATATATTTTGGTATATTCAACATTTTTATCATTTAGTTCCCACGTTTTTCATCTTTTTCTGAAAAGAGCATATTTTTTAAAAAAGTTATTTGTAAACTGGAAAATTGAGAGGTGTCATTTAGTGGAATTATGATTGGGTATGTGAGAATTTCAGGGAACCAAACCCAGTTGAGATGAGGTATGATAAGATAAGGAACTAGCACTGAGCTAGAGCTTGTGGGGAGAGTGACTTAAGAGTTAAGGGTATTTTCTGAAATGTTAGAATGGCTTATTAGCAGGTCTAAGCTTGAGGTAGTGTAGAGGTGCGTAAAAATGGAACTGAATTTATAAAAGATCCAAGGCTAGATAAAAGAATTAAATGATAAGCACAAGATTGAGCATTTAGTCATTCTTATTGGTGAAGGATTGCCCTGGAAGATTAAAGGATATGTCTGTGAAACAAGGGAAATGTACATAAAGCACCTTGCTTTATGTAATCAGAAACTTAAGACAGCAATACTGTTAGGATCAGATTTCTGAGAAATGATCCAAGTGTTAAGTTTTTCTAAATGGAAATGAGGAAGGTAAAACAAATCAAATGGCTATATAACTTCTGTCTGGCAAGAGAGCATTTTTTATAAATTAAAAACAAACCTGGCTAGAATTTAACAAATGATTCCATATATGTATAATTGTATGTATGTATATAATTCAGGGTGTGTGTGTGTGTGTGTGTGTGTGTGTGTGTGTGTGTGTGTGTGTGTAAGAAGGAAGGGCTAGGATATGACATGCTAGAGAGAGCACTAGCAATTCAAATGTAGCCTATTTCTCTAGTGAAGTGGAAACAGAAAAATCTAGATACAGATCAGGGAACAAGGGGAGATCAGATATGTTACTTATCTTTGTCAGAGGGAACAGATAGGAAAATTGTTGTTAAAGTTTAATATAGCTTCAGATGTATACATATGTAAACTCAGGCAACTAATAATCCAGGAATCTTTTGAAGTAGAATTTCAAATCTCCCAGAACCATTATACACACATATCCTGAAAAATAATTGACTTAGAAAATAGATCCAGGAGCGGTAATTTAAAATTTTTTGCTCTATCTGAAAGCCATGAACAAAAAAAGAACAGATATCATCTTGCAAAAAATTATCAAGGAAAACTTTTGATATTCTAGAAATTGAAAGAATCCACTAATCACCTCCTGAAAGAAATCCTAAAATAAAAACTCTCAGGACTATTATCGTCAAATTCTGGAACTTATAGGTCAAAGGAAAAAAAAGCATCCAGAAACAAACAATTCAAGTATAATGGAGCCACAGTCAAGATAATATAAGATTTAGTAGCTTCTACATTAAAAAATTGGAGGGCTTGGAATATCAAATTCTGAAGAGTAAAGGAGCTAAGATTATAACCAAGAATCACCAATTCAGCTAAGCTGAATATAACCCTTCAAGGGTAAAGTTACACATTCAATGAAACAGAGGACTCAATCTTTCGTGATGAAAAGACCAGAGTTGAAAAAAAGTTTGACTTTCAAATACAGATCACAGGAGAAATATAAGGAGGTAATTAGGGAAGGGAAGGAGGATAATGTAACTCTTAAGAACTTTCTCATCAATAGGGCAAATTAGAGTTTACATAGGGCACAGGTGTGAGTTGAATATGAAGGAATCACATCTAAAATAATAAAATTAAGGGGTGAGAGGAATGTACTGGGAGAAGGGGAAAGGGAGAGGTGGAAAGGCATGTTCCCTGTCATAAAAGAGGCAAGAAAAGTTTTTCAGTGGAAGGGAAAAGAGGGAGAGAGGTGCGCAAGTAAGTGAATCTTATTCTCATCCGAACTGGCTCAAAGAGGAAGTAACAAACACTCAATATGGGTATAGAAATCTATTTTACCCTTCAGAAAAGTAGAAGGGGAAGGGGATATGAAAAGGTGGGAGAGTGATAGAAAAGATAGCATATTGGAGCAGGGGTGGTTGTCAGAAGCAAAACATTTTTGAGAGGCAGGATGAAAGAGAATAGAATAAATGGGTGTGGAGAAAACAAAAAAGGGAAATATAGTTAGCAATAGTAAATGTGGGGAAAAAAACAAACCCAAGCAAGTTTCTCTGTTATAACAGTCCTCTTTTCTCAAATATATAGAGAACTGAGTTAAACTTAAAAGAAATAAATTCCCCAGTGATCAAAAATGATCAAAAGATGTGAAGTTTTCCAATGAAATATTCAAATATAGTCATATGGGAAAAAAACAAACCCTAATTTCTGTTGATTGAAGAAATTCAAATTGAAACGATTATACATCTTAGTTTGGCCAATGAGACCAGAAAATGATAAATGATAAATATTGGAGAGAATGCAGGAAAAAATGAGAGATTGATGCATTATAGAAAATAGTGAACAGATCCAATTATTCTGTATCTATGCCCAGAGGGCTATAAAAAGCATGCAAACCCTTTGATCTAACAAATCACTAATAAGCATGTAACCCAAAAGAGATTTTTTTCTTTTTTATTGTGGTAAGTTTATTTTTTAATACATATTGTTTTATGAATCATGTTGGGAGAGAAAAATCAGGAAGAGATTAAAAGAGAAAAAAGAAGTGAACATATGTGTTGCTTCATACTCAGTCTCCTTAGATCTTTTTCTGGATGCAGATGTCATTTTCTGTTCAAAGTCTATTGGAATTGCTTCGCATCACTAAACTGCTGAGAAGAACCAAGCCTTTCATAGTTGATCATTGTACATTCTTACTGTTATTGTGTACAATGTATTCCTGGTTCTGCTTGTTTCACTCAACATCAGTTCCTATAAATCTTTCTAGGACTTTCTAAAATCAGCTTGTTCATCATTTTTATAAAACAATAATATGCTATTCCCTTCATATACCACAACTTGTTCATCCATTCCCTAATTGATGGGCTGTTGAGAGCCGCAATCTCTAAGTTGATTGGCAAAGCCCAGCACTGAAATCAAATGTGCACAGCATTCATTAGGAACAACATTTCCTTCTGATTCTCATTAGTGGACTACTATTTCCTATATTATTTATAATTGGCTTGATTACAGCACTAAACATTATCTAAAAAAATCTGGTGACAAGGGGAATTTGGGCAAGTTAACTAGAAATGATTCCATATGCATATTCTGTCCTAATAAAACTAATCTCTCACTGAGACAAATGATAAAGGAGAGAACACCATAGAAAGCATTGTCTCTATCGGAGAGAATCCAAAGGTCCAAGATTTCTTGGTATTTATCAACTTAGACTCAGAAAAGTTCAGTATACCTAGGAACCAAAAGATGGTTAAAGTATAACTAGGAATTGTCCTAAATGCCTATGTACACAGTTTAAAGTCAGGGAAATAGAGGAATCAAACAATCCATAGAATTGACAAAGAAGACACAAGTAAACTAACAAAATTCATTGACATTTAATTTTGTATAACATTTATCTTTTCATTATTGGCTTTGAGTAATTAATTAACACTTTAATTAACAAGTAGTTAACACAACCATAAAAAACTTACTCAAATATTAAATGTCAAATGGAGTAGCATATAAAGGTCAATGTCAGACACATGTTTGAAGACTATGTTGACCTAAAGAAAAGTATATGATCATGATACAGTATAAAAATAAAGCCCTAAGGAGCCTGAAAGAAGCCCCACAACTCCTGTCTTCTTTTGACGCTGATCCTATTTTTCCTGCTCAGCCCCTTGAACTCCCTGCAGAGGCTGGACCCCTGCAATGGGCATTCACTCATTTTCCAATTCTCTACCACAAAAAGCTGCTATAAACATTTTTGTACAGGGGGGTCCTTTTCTCTCCTTTATGATTTCCTTGGGTAATCAAAGAATATGCACAGTTTTATAGTCTTTTAAGCATAGTTCCAGATTGCTCTCCAGAATAATTGGATCATTTTACAACTCCACCAACAATGCATTAGTATCCCAGTCTTCCCAACATTTATATTTCCCTGTCATCTTAGCCAATCAGAGAGCTGTGAGATGGTACTTCAAAGTTGTTTTAATTTGCATCTCTCTAATCAATAGTGATTTAGAGCATTTGTTCATATAATTAAAAATGGTTTTAATTTGAAAACTGTTCATATCCTTTGATCATTTATCAATTGGGGAATGACTTGTATTCTTACAAATTTGACCCAGTTTTTTATATATTTTAGAAATGAGACCTTTATCAGAAACACTGGCTGTAAAGATTTTTTCCCAGCTTTGTATTTCTCTTTTAATCTTGTTTCTGTTGGTTTTGTTTGTGCAAAAACTTTTTAATGTAATCAAAGTTGTCCATTTTGCCTTTCATAATGTGCTCTAGTTCTTCTTTTGGTCATAAATTCCTCCCTTCTCCAAAGAGCTGATAGGTAAACTATCCCTTGTTCTCCTAATCTGTCTATTGTATCATCCTTTATGCCCAAATCATGTACCCATTTTGACCTTATTTTGGTATAGGGTGTGAGACATAGGTCTATGCCAATTTCTTATATATTATTTTCCAGTTTTCCCAGCAATTTTTGTCAAATAGTGAGTTCTTATTCCAGAAGCTGGGGTTTGGGGGTTTATAAATTACTAGATTGTGGAAGAAGAGACAAGTCCCTTCCCTGCCTCTCTAAGGGGACAAAGATTTTATGATCTCTTTTTATGGTTCTCAGGGAGGAACAGGTTTTGGTGTGTGGTCCAAGGAAAAAGAGTAAGCAGTGGTAGAGGGAGAGCCTTGGAATCAACTTTGATTGGTGATGAAGAGTAGTTGTACTAGAAGTATCTCTGCTATGGTCCTGATGTTCCTGGAATAACTGTTGCTCATAGGCGCATACTGGGAGAAGAAATCTGCCACCGTACTGGAGATGCCAACGGTGTTCCTGGTGCTGCTCTGCTTCCTTGTCATCACACTCCATTAGGGGACCCTCTGCAGAGATTAGGCAGCATTCACCATATGGAGGAGACTGTGAGAAGTGAGTCTGCAAAAGTTTAAAGAAAGGTTCAGGATATCTGACTGCTTTTCCTTTACATTTTTTTCCTCTTCCCCTTTTACTTCACATGCCAAGATGATTTCAATAAAAGCACTATAAAAATTTAAATGATGAAAAATCCTCTAGAAATCCTTCTAATTTTGCCACCAAGGGGTGGTATGTGATAAGCGATATGTGACAGGTATTTTCCTTTTTCCTGATGCAATTTCTTTTCCCCAAACCACAAGATGGTATGATTTTACCTAAGACAGGTCTCCCCAGACCGGATTGGCCTAGATGAATGTATCTTGCTTTTCTGACAATTTATTGATCCATCCTGCTTACTAGTGCCTCCTTGCCAACATGAGGTAGGCTCTGGCCTTGGGACTTAACTGATCCCAGCTTGCCTAACACAATTTCCTGATTATCTAAGAACTTAAAAATTCCAACCATGGAATCTGGGCCCCTTGAAGTTAGACTCTTTAACTTGCCTTGCTGACCAGATGTATTTCTGTTTAAAGACGTGGAGGGGGTGGGGAGGGGAGACACATCCAGAAAAGCTAAGTGCCAGTGAATTCTTATTACATATGTTAACACTAAGGCAAACCTCCAGCATTAATGCAAGTATATCTCTTTTAACTACTTATTCCAAGGAGACAGTACAGAAGTGTATGAGGCAGTGTAATGTAGCTATAAGAGCACTGGCCTTGGAGGTAGGATAATCTAGGTTTGAATCTACTTAATGGATTTGGGAACATTGGCAAGTAACCTAATCTCTCGCAACCTCAATTTCATCATCTGTAAAATGAAGGTAATAGCACCTATCTTACTATGAAGATGAAATGAGATGAAATGTGTATGTGTATGTGTCTGTATGGGTGTGTGTATATTCTTCACAAATCTTAAAATATTACATATAAGTACTTAAAAATATTACATGTAAATTGTTATGATTGATAATGACAAATGGCATTTCCTTACTCCATCTTTACCTATCAAATAGGAAGAACAATCTTTCACATCTACTAATATCAATATTTTAAATGGCACCTTATAGGAAATTTAAACATTCTTTTTCTCCTGAACATTTTTTAATCCTTGTAAAATTTTGTTTTCTTCAGGTTATTTAACAAAACAGAAAGTCATATTATAGAAGGAAATACTTGAGACTCAAACATGCAAGTATCATAGTACTTGAGTTCAAATCTTGGGTTATTGACTGTCTGGATGTCCTAATCATTAACTCCTTTGGACTTCAGTTTCCTTATCTGTAAATGAGGAGGATGGACAGAATACTTTCTAAGTTCCCTTCCAATTCTAGATCTATGATCCCATGAGCCTATTCACTCCTCCATCCTTTTATTTCTAGTATCTCCTTATCTCATTTCCTATAACAACTGATTTCAAAAATTTTGTACTTAACTTGTTCCCAACTTACTCCCAACAATCAGAGCAGATGATTTATAGCCCTTTGGATACAGATCATATCTGTCTTTTGATCATTTATCAATTAGAACATAGCTCCTATATTTTATAAATTTGTCTCAGTTCTATGTTTGGTAAATAATAAGGCCTTATCAGAGAAACTTCCTTCAGAATTCTTTTGACAATTATTGTTGCTAACTGTGTTTTCCTCCATATATTCTTTTCTCTCTCTGCTTTCACCCTGCCCATTCTCAAAAATGTTTTGCTACTGACCACTCCCTTCCCCCCAATATGCCTTTTTTAAAATCACCAAACCCCTTCCCATATCCCATTTTCCTATTATTTTTCTGCAGGGTAAGATAGATTTCTATACCCATATTGAATATGTATGTTATTTCCTCTGAGCCAGTTCTGATGAGAGCAAGATTCATTTACTCCTCCTCTCCCTCTTCCCCTAACACTGCAAAAGCTTTTATTGTTTCTTTTTTATGGCAGATAATTTACATCATTCCATTTTCACTTTCCATTTCTTCCATAATTTTTAAAAAGATTTTAAAAGATATTTTAAAAGATATTATCCCTTTATGTTCAACTCACACCTATGTCCTCTATGTCTATAAATATTCCTTCAAACTGCCATATTAGTGAAAAAGTTCTAATGAGTTACAAGTGTCATCCTCCTATGTAGGAATGATAAACCTTATTAAATAAGTCCCTTATGATATAATTTTTAAACCCTCTGATTCTTTAATATAGAAGCTGCTAAATCTTGTATTATCCTGATGGTGGCTCCACTCTATACTTGAATTGTTTCTTTCTGAATGCTTGCAATATTTTCTACTTGTCCTGGGAGTTCTAGAATTTGACTGTAATATTCCTGGGAGGTTTCATTTGGGGATCTCTTTCAGTAGGTGATGGGTGGATTCTTTCAATTTCTATTTTACCCTCTGGTTCTATAACATCAGGACAGTTTTTCTTGATAATTTCTTGAAAGATGATGTTCAAGTTCTTTTTTTTTTGATCATGGAATAACCATGTAGGTAGACCAGGTAGGCCAATAACTTTTAAGTTCTCTCTTCTGGATCTATTTTCCAAGTCAATTGTTTTTCAAGTGAGTTATTTCCTTTCCCTTCCCTTCCCTTCTCTTCCCTTCCCTTCCCTTTCCTTCCCTTCCCTTCCCTTCCCTTCTTCCTTTCCCTTTCCTTCCTTTTCCCTTTCTCTTTTCCTTTCCCTTTCCCTTTCCTTTTCCTTTTCCTTTCCCTTTCCTTTTCCCTTCCCCTTTCCTTTTCCCTTCCCCTTTTCCTTTCCTTTTCCCTTCTTCTTTTCCTTTCCCTTTCCCTTCCCTTTTCCTTTTCCTTTCCCTTTCCTTTTCCCTTCTCCTTTTCCTTTCCTTTTCTCTTCCCCTTTTCCTTTCCCTTTCCCTTCCCTTTTTCCTTTTCCTTCCCCTATTCCTTTTCCTTTTCTTTCCCCTTTTCCTTTTGTTTTATTTTTTTGCCTTATTGAATCTTGATTTTTCATAAAGTCCTTAGTTTACATTTATTCAATTCTAATTTTTCAGGAATTATTTTCCTCAGTGAGCTCCTTTCACAATTGGCCAATTTTGTTTTTAAGGCATTTTCCTCATTAGCTTTTTGTATTTCTTTTTGCACCACTCTCAACTCTTTTCCTTATCTTCTGTCTTCCTTACTTGATTTTCAAAATCCTTTTGAAGCTCTTCCATGGCCTGAGCTCAGTTCTTATTTTTCTTGTAGGCTTTGGCTCTAGGAGCTTTGACTTTGTTTTCTTCTGAGTGTTTTTTTTTTTTAATCTTTCTTGACACCATAATAACTTTCTGTGGTCAGAAATTTAAACTCTGTTTTCTACTCATTTTTCTAGCCTGTTATTTGTCTTTTAGCTCTTTACTAAAGTAGGTCTCGAACTTTAGTTCTTTTCTCTCTCTGCGTTCACCCTGCCTATTCTCAAAAATGTGTTTTTTCCCAGGGTAGAGGGTATCTGTCCTAGTAAGCTTCAGGGGTTTTGTACAATTGTTTTCAGAGATCCTTCTAGGAATCTGACCACAAGCATTCTTTTTAGCCCTGGAGCTATAGGAGTCCTACTTCACTGTAGTATGAGATCTAGTGTGCTGAATCAATTGCTAGCACTGGGCCTGGGGCTGCGCTGGTGTAACTTTTGCTGGGATTGCCCTACTGGGTTCCCATTTTAACAGTTTCCTAGAAAAAACTCACAAGCTTAATTACACTCTGCCAAAGTATTAATAGGAAGCTAGGAAGATTTATCTTACTGTGTTCAAGTCTAGTCTCAGAATCTTACTAGCTGTTTACCTCTGAACAAGTCAATTCACCTTATTTGCCTCAGTTTTCTCGTATATAAAATGAACTGGAAAAAGTAATGACAATCACTCCAGTATCTTTGCCAAGAAAACCTCAAATGTTGTCACAAAAAGTTGGACATGACTGAATAACAATGGCTGAATAACAATAAGGTATTAATAAAAAAGAAAAAAAAAACTTTTACAGGGATATGACCACTATCTGGAATATAATAAGAATCCAAAATGAAAAAAAGTTGAGTAAAAGAAGAAGAGAAATAGAGGTGAGAAAATTTTTTCCTGATAAAGATGGGTCCAATGAATCGTAATATAGATGGGCTGTGAAACCTTTCTTAACTATATTTCACTTTAGTTCTAGGCTAGATCAGATGTCCTTTTACCTAGAGTCAGGATGACTTTTAAAAAAATAATAACTTTTTATTTTCAGAATACATGCAAAGATAGTTTTCACCATTCATTCTTGCAGAACCTTGTGTTCCAAATATTTTTTCCTCCTTACTCCCACCTCTTCTCCTAGATAGCAAGTAATTAAATATATGTTAAACATGTGCAATTCTCCTATGCATATTTCCATATTTATCATGAAAAAAAAATCAGATTAAAAAGGAAAAAAAAGCAAAACAAAAAAGCTGAAAATACTATGTTGTGATCCACATTCAGTCCCCATATTCTTCTTTCTGGATGCAGATGGCTCTCTCCATCACATGTCTGTTGAAATTGACTTGAATCATCTCATTGTTGAAGAGTCAAGTCCAATAGAGTTGATCATCAAAAGCTAATCTTGTTGCCATGTATAATGATCTCCTAGTTCTGTTCATTTCATTTAGCATCAGTTCATGTAAGTCTCTCCAGGCCTCTCTGAAATTAGAGTCAGAATGATTTTTTGAGAACCTTTGAATGTAGTCTTTCTATTTCTATGATTTTAGAAGAGGAAGGAGGCAACAGTAAGATTGAGGCAGATAAGACTGGATTGTAGTTGAGGGGTGGACATATGGACCCCATAATATTTCCACTTCTGTGTTGCAGGCTTAGAAAAATATCAGGCTGAATTGTTGGGAGTTGGAATTCATTTAGAGTAGTAATTCTTTCAGAGTGGCTCAGAATGTATTGGTCTTAAATCAAGAAAAGGTAATTTGGGAACTAATTTGGCTTTCTCTCTCTCTCTGTCTCTCTGTGAAGGCAGAGAGATGCACTAAAAGGGCTTGAAAGTTTAGAGAAGCTCCGTTTGGATTCTGGAAAGAAAAAATGTTCAACATGAAACAAAATTTTCTCCGGGGGGAGGAAGCCCTGGGAAAAGCCCCTAGTCTATTTTGTTGATTTAAAAGCTCTGTTAAGTTTTAAGGACAATGATTAAGAAATTTGGAAATTGTTTTAATGTTACTTAGTATAAAATTTGCTTGTGGTTTTAAACTTTTTAACCTGATGTACTAATTTGTTAAGTAAGGAAAAACTGGGCTGAAGAGTTTTCAGAACCTGCTAGCATAAAGTGCAATAAAACCTTATCTGATTGAAACTTAGGCAGGAGAAAAACATTTGATTAGGAACTTTGGGATGATTCAGAAATTAGTGGAAATAATTTTGCTATTGCCTTTACATGCTAGATTTGTTTATTCTGAGTATAAGATCTTGGAATTTGTTTGAATATTGATATCTTTATTTCTAAAGAGGAAAAAGAAAGAAATTTTGTCTATTTTAAGAATGATGGGGAAAAAAACAGCCTGCTCTAGTTAGAGGGGGGAAAAAGCAATAAAATTCAAGCTTAGCCTGGCCTGGGCAATAAAAAGCTCTGGAGATAAGATGCTAATTGCTGTGAGAAGAAATCTGTCAGAAGAAAGAAAAAAACAACTTTTAAAAACAGCTATATTTAGTTTGATTCAATATGTTACCTTCTAAAACATATTGGGTAATTTGTTAACATTGTAAGTTATGTTTTATGGAGTTATCTAGCTATTCACTATATTGTGAATCTTAAAAAGTTTTGAAGGGAACTGGAAAGAAGAATGCAGGTGATTTAGGAAGGACTGATTTGTAGGAGCAATTAAAGGTTTGGATGATTTTAGGGAATAAGAGAAGATATTGGGAAGATATTTGGGAGTAGGAAAAGAAGGTGGGGGATAGAGAAACAGGAAGAGGATCCTTTGTCTTCAGAGGTAAAGATTCAACTCCCCCCTTCCCCACCCTCCCTGCTTTCTGCTATTTTAGCAATGGAGCATCATGTTAGGAAAGTTGTTAGAGATTGTTTAAGACATGTAGCAAGAAAGAGAAAGTTGGGAAGTGTGGTAGACTTGGGAAAAAATTTGATATTGGGAGAAAGTAAATAAATTGATTGCCTAAATCTTGAGAAGGATTCCTGTGTAGGAAATTGAGTGGGGGAAGGGCAGCAGTGGAAAGGGGCCTTTGTTCGTGCTGCAACTGAACTGCTGAAGAAAGCAGTCTAATCTTTTTAAAGGGACAGGCTGCTTTCATAGGGTGTTAATTGACTGAATATTTGTTTCTTTGAACATAATGGTTTTCTTGTTTAAGGATAGGATCATAAATGTGATCTATAGTTTGAAAGGGTTATTTCAAAAAGTTTAATTGATTTTTTAAGAACTTTTAAGATTCTTTTATGTAAAAATAGGAAGTTTTAATTAACTGTATTGATGCCAATTATTTAAAGGGACTCCAAGTATAATAGTTTTTCCCTTTGTCCTTTTGAACATGTTTTTGTTATGGACAATATGTAGTTTGGGATTTTTCTGTATATTGGGTATTTTAAAAGCAAATGATTGGTATAATATTCAATTTATGGAACATTTACTTGGGTAGGTAAGAATTGTGTGAACATTTTGGGATAAATTTCTTACTGTTAAAAGTCTTACAATATGTAGATAATCTTCTTGTGGCAGGGAGGAAAAAGAGTGACCTTGTCCAAGTCACTATCAGTTTGTTAAATTATTTAGGAACATAGGGATTGAGAATTTCTTAAGATAAATTGAAATTTGTGAAATGTGAGCTAAAATATTTAGGTCATTGTATAAGTGAAGGGAAAAAGAAATTAGATCCTATGAATTACTTGAGGGAAAGAATGGAAACAGTAAAAGTAAGGGATTGGCACACAGGGCATTGGTCACTGAAATTTTAATCAATCTTATGTTACCTAAGAACATTGCAGTGATTCATGTGCAGGGGCACCAAAGAGGAGATTCATTTGAGGCAAGAGGAAACTGCTTTGCGGATGAGGAGGTGAAACAGGCTGGAGAAGAGGAATCTGTAAGTCC
Source organism: Antechinus flavipes (assembly GCF_016432865.1). NCBI lineage: Eukaryota > Metazoa > Chordata > Mammalia > Dasyuromorphia > Dasyuridae > Antechinus > Antechinus flavipes. Next base: position 474,296,365 of record NC_067400.1, read on the forward strand.
AGAGGAGATGATGGTGCTAATTCTGGCATTTCTACCTCCAATGCCTCCACTTTCCCTTACCCCAGAAGAGAAGCAGGAAATCCAAAGCCGTGGGGCTCAGGAGGATAAAGAGGGGCACTAGCTCCTCCCTGATGGCAGAGAGGTACTGACCACAGCAGGCATGAGACATGTACTCCAACATTTACATCAGGGCAGTCATTGGGGTGTCCAAGGCCTGTGTGATGTAGTATTGACTAAGTTGGTGGCACTGGCTTATACACAATAGCAGGCAACTTGCCAGTGGTTGTCTTGTTTGTCAAAGGCTGAATAGGATGGCCCAATGACAAGTCCAAAAAAGGAGAAAGGCCCCCTGGTATCAGGCCTTTCCAAAGCATTCAGGTGACTTTACCGAGCTGCCATCAGTGGGGGGTCTCAAATACCTGTTGATTGTAGTGGACCATCTGACCTTATGGGTGGAGGCCTTTCCCCTTGCCTGGGCAACTGCCTCAGCAGTTGTAAAAGTCCTCCTTGAGCATATATCATTCCGAGGTATGAGTTGGTGGAGCAGGTAGATTTGGACCAAGACCTGTTTCACAGCTAAGATCCTCTGATCTGTGGCCTGAGCTCTAGAAATATCATGGGAATTACATACTCCATGACTTCTGCCCTCATCAGGTAAAGTGGAAAGGATGGATAAGGAAATTAAACAGCAACTGACTAAATTGGCTGAGACACAATTTTCCTAGACCAAGTGCCTTCCCCTTGCCTTATTAAGAATAGACCAAAACCCCGAAGGGATGTGGAAGTATCACCTTATGAATTATTGTATGGTCACCCTTATCCAAAAGGGATTCAAAATTCTTCCTTGGATCCAATATTTGAGATCAAGGATTTGTTTTTAAGGAAATGTGATGTCTGTACTGTAACATCTGAAAACTTTACAACTAAAAGGGCTTATTGCTCAGACTCCTCCCTCAGCATTCATAGTGCATAAGTTCTAGCTTGGAGACTGGGTCCTGGTTTGGATGTGGAAGGAGGACAAGCTGACCCTGAGTTGGAAAGGACCATTCCAGATCCTCTTGACATCAGACACAGCAATGCTATAATTCTGGTGGACCAGAATTAAAGGACCGGTGGACACTCTGGGGGTGTGGACTTCCATGCTGAATCCAGAGAACGAGCTGAGATAAACATTGAAAAGTGTAATGGGCTGAGGCTCAAGTTGATGCACTGAGGTCCCAAGCACGTGAGGCTAAATAGTAATTGGACCATACTCTATTAATATATATGCTTGGAGAAAGAATGGCCCCCATCCACTTCTTGTGCAAGTCCTGATGTGTTGTATAGGAAATGACGTTTTTGGTGGGTGGAGGCAGGGGAGTGGAAAAGGAAGGGGAAGAAGAGACTGCTGGCTGGCATCTTGACACAGCTGCTTGCATTGCTATGGAGACTGCCCTTCAGCTCCAATACCCCTCTGCTACCGTGTTTCCCCGATAATAAGACACTGTCTTATTATTTTTTTGGACAGAAAAACACCAGAAGGCTTATTTTCAGGGGAGGGCTTATTTTAATGAACATTGACAGCAATTTTAATAAACAGGTAAATGTGAACAAAAAAAAGTACCTTTATTCAATAATGATCATGTCATCTTCTTCAACAACATCATCATAAGTGTCCATACCCTAAATTCCATCCTGGATGTCTTGCGCTCTATTTCCTTCAGAAGAAGTGGACCCAATCTGTCATGTCTAGCAATAGAGCTCTCTTTAAATGAACATGTCTTGTCCAGGTAACCTGCTTGTAGTACCTTGGCGACACAGCTGTCAGTAATTTTATCCCATGACTTCTTCACCCAAGTCACGACTTCTTGCAGACAGGGCTTCACAAAGTTTCCACACTGATTTCTTTCCATTCTATTTTCAATGTAGTAGTCATTGACTTCCATGCGCAAATGGCCCTTGAATGGCTTGTTTATTGCAATATCAAGGGTCTGGAGCTAGGCAGTCATTCCTGCAGGAATCATTACTTGATCTATTCTTCTCTCTGCAAGGAAGTTCTTCATTTCTTTAGCACGGTGAGTGCTGGCTGAATCCCAGATTATCAGATCTCTTTGGTTACCTCGCATAACAAGTGGCAGCATAAATCAACCCACTTTCTTATAACGGCTTGGGTACCCCAGGCTTTTTTGGTTTCAAGAACGTAAATGCCTGATACACGTTCAATCTTATCTTTCTTGCCCTTACTGATGATTAGAGGTGTGGCTTTCTTTCCATCCAAACGAATTGCCAAAACACAGGTGACCTGTGCAGACAGAATAATAAAATTATGACCATCAGTCCTTTTCACTCCATCATGCCCCTCAATAATGCTTTAACCCCATCATGCTCCCTGAGTGCTCCTTCTATCCTCCATGATGCCCCCTGAGTTCTTCTTTTATCCTCCATGATGCCCCCTGAGTTCTTCTTTTATCCTCCATGATGCCCCCTGAGTTCTTCTTTTATCCTCCACCATGCCCCCTGAGTTCTTCTTTTATCCTCCATCATGCCCCTTTAATCCTCCATCATGCCCCCTCACTCCTGCTTACATACCGGGTTTTTATGTTGTCCTGCCTCAGCTCTCCTCCGTGGCACTGCTCTCAATGGCGCCAGCAAGCAAATCACTGGGGAAGAACAGGATGACGCGCTCACTGCTGCAGCTCTGATTGGAGGCAGCTCGGAGCGCGGTGTGCGTTTCACTTGGGGTGGGGGTGGGAGGGAATGGTGCATACCGAGGGTACCGTAATGTAGCGTGTAGCGCAGGGGATCACCTTCACTACAGCAGCAATAGGGCTTATTTTCAGGGGAGGGCTTATTTTAGAGGAATCTTACACAGTAAGGGGAGGGCTTATTTTCCGGATAGATCTTATTATCAGGGAAACACAGTAAGACCCTTCAGCCCAGAAACCTGCTAGCAACCCCCACTTCCCTTTGGTGCTTTTCATCTCCCTTCCTGAGATGTCAGGGAGGGTATGATTATCTCCTTTTTAGTGCTTTCATCTCCCTTCCTGAGAAGTCAGGGAGAGTGTGATCACCTCCCCTTGGGGGCTCTGACCTCTCTGAGGAGTCAGGGATGGCATGACCACCTGTGTTCTAAAACAAAAGTGGGATATGTAATGGGCTGAGGCTCAAGTTGATGCACTGAGGTCCCAAGCACGTGAGGCTAAATAGTAATTGGACCATACTCTATTAATATATAGATAATATTAATATTAATATTGGAGAAAGAATGGCCCCCACCCACTCTTTGTGCAAATCCTGATGTGTTGTATAGGAAATGATGTTTTTGGTGGGTGGAGGCAGGGGAGTGGAAAGGGAAGTGGAAAGAGAGACTGCTGGCTGGCGGCTTGACACAGCTGCTCGCATTGCTATTGTGACTGCCTTTCAGCTCCTATCTCCCTCTGCTAGCTTTCTGTCGCAGCTGCCCATATTGTTGTCGCAATCCTTCTTGCCCATATTGCTATCGCAATCCTTTTTCACCTCTTCACTTCAATAAAGATTGAAGATTTTCCCCTTAAGCTGAATTCCTGACTCCGGCTGATTTTAAATACGCGGTCATTACAGAAAAGGAACTGATGAACTATGCATATGAAATCTTGATAGTGGTATTGATCTGGGGTACCTTATTGGGGCATTGCCTAAATCAAACAGGTGCAGGGCCATGGATGGGAGACAGTAAGTGTGAATGGACCTTTTACTCATCGCCCAGAGAGGGTAGATATCATAGATTGTGGTGAGCATAGAAACAGATGGAGCAAGTCAAATATTGTTTGTAATGATGGGTCAGTGCTTAATTGTGTCCACCAGTACTCATTATGGGGTAATGAGGACAAACTGGTGATGCTAATGGGTGGGGAGATGCCTGGCCCCCAGCACAGATTATCAAGGAATATGGACTGGTGATAAGGGCTCAAGATGGTGGTTGGGGGTATTGGACACCCAAATATTATATATATATATTAAACAGATTAATTCAACTGCAAGCAGTCAGAGATATCAACTAACCAAACTGCTCAGGCCCTTAATCTATTACTTGATCAAGCCACCCAGACAAGAGAAGTGGTTTTATAACATAGATTAGTTTTAGATTATCTGTTAGCAGAGGAAGAAAGGGTCTGTAGGAAATAAAACCTGTCCACCTGTTGTATGCAAATTGATGACAACAGACAAGTAGTAAAAGAAATTACTAAGGGCATTTGCAGGATAGTCCATGTGCCTGTACAAGTTTGGAAATCTTCCTTCACAAATAGCTGGTGGTCTTGGTTTAATGGTGGCTGGTGGAAACAGCTCTTATATGGACTTATTGCAATCAGTGGTATTATTCTGTTGCCACTATGTTTACCCTGTATAATTACATTGGTAACAAGAATAGTTCAAAGATCATTGTCAAGAATTTCACATACAGAGGATGCATTAAAATGATGATTTTATGGAAAGAGGGATGGGAGGCAGTAATAGGGAATGATCCAGATGAGGAGATTAACAAACAATGTGTAGAGATGTTAATCAAATTTGACCACAATATAAGTTCTTCATGAAGAAATATATATATATATATATATATATATATACACATATATATACATATATATTTATGAATAACAGGAGGGATTGTGTGGAAAGGTGAAGAACTTAGAGGTGAAGCACAGATTGATCAGAGACTGTTAGGTAAAGTAGATCAAGCCTATAGGCCTCAGTTTTGGCTTCTCTGGAGTCATGTGATTTTAGATAAGGCCTGGACTGCAGTCCATTGTCCAAAGAAGGGATACATCACCTTATCTACTGCATTCCACTGACCAACTAGGGGAACAGTAGACTTATGTGACCAATCACAACATATAGAGGATGAGATTTTGGAAGTTCTTTGTCTGAAATGTATAAAAGCTGTAAGCATTTTCAAGGCTCTGGCCATATCCTGCTATGAAATTTGGCTCACAGACAGGATGGGGTCTGCTTCTCGAGATTCTAATAAATAATTCTGCTCTCTATGAGTGATCTCTGTAGTGGTCAATTTGGGTAGGTCTTTTTGTCCCAAACAGAGGCAATAATCCCTGGAAGATTCATACCTCTTTAAGAGCTTTCCTTGCAATAATATAATTTTCAATCAAATATCACCATGACCTTCCACAAGCCTTTTTGATTGAAATGAAGTTATTTCCTCAATATTAAAGGCCTTGGTCAAGTCCATGAATGTTGTATACACACCTTTGTTCTGCTCCTGGCATTTCTCCTGGACTTGCTGGGCAGCAAATGCCTTATCAATTGTTCCTCTGCCATTTCTGAAGCCACACTGGCTCTTGAGTAGATGACTGTCTTCCAGGTGAAGGATCAGTCAATTAAGGAGGACTCTGGCAAAAATCTTGCTGGCAGTGAGTAAGAAAGCGACCCCTCCTGTAATTTTCATAGTACAGCTTCCTTTATAGAAATGGACAATGGAGGCATCCTTGAACTCCTGGAGAATAAGCACCTCTTACCATATAACCTGAAAAATTTCAGTCAGCTTCTGTTTGAGCAGTGGACATTGCACTTTGTAGATCTCTCTGAGATAGAATCAGCATAGGTACTTTTCCACATGAGATGAGCCTAATGGCAAGTAGTAGTACAAAGACACTCTGAAGATCTCTTTGAAAAACTTTAATAAAATTTGTGAGACATATGAAAGACACTAGCACACAAAGCAAAATTTCAGTAGGAATGTGAGTTGTGCAAATCTAGAGACATGTTCTAATGAACTTTTTGTATCCGACCTGTGGTAAAGTCTTCTGAATTTGTATTGATCAGCTACAATAGAATCCCACTGTGTCCTGACCCCAACATTATATCATTGGTCCTTTTCAAGTAGGACCAACAACAATTTTCAACTGATACTGTATTATTTTCTAGTTACTTGGAATTCAAACATTGTTAACATTCTCTTGGATCACTGATTAAAAATAGACTTGTCCCTAATAAAGGTTGTTGAAACAAGAGTTTGGATTACAAAAGATACAATATTATCTTGTGTGGAAGTGTGGAAGAGGTGGTGGGGGGGAGGGAAATAGTGCTGAAGAACAGACTTTGAAGACAAGTAAGAATGATATTTATGATCTATGTCAAAATGGTAAGATCTTAAGAGGATGTTATTTTCAGTTGTGTCTGACTGTTACCCCATTTGGGGTTTTCTTGGCAAAGATACTGAAGTGATTTGCTATTTCTTTCTCCAGTTCATTTTACAGGTGAGGGAACTTAACAGAATTAAGTGACTTGGCCAGGATCACACTGCTAGCAAGTGTCTGAGACCAGATTTGAACTTAGGAAGAGGAGTCTTCCTCATTCCTGGCCTGGCATTCCATCCACTACACTACCTAACTGCCCTTAAGAGGATAAACATGTCTTTCTAATGCCTCTCCTCTCAATGGGCAAAGGAGCAAGTGACAGCTAGCTCTCCATCTGATTTCTCTGTCTCTGTCTTTCTTTCCTCCCTTTCTCTCTTCTACCATCTTTCCATTCTTGAAGTTGTGAAGCCTGCAACATTTACCATTTCTATCATTTTTTTTCCATTTTGTTCAATGATAGGGATTTCACTATTATGGGGAATTCCTTGGTGGAGAAATTCCCTCTATATAGACAGTGTATGTTAGCATCTTTTCTGTAACTTAAGAGAACAGAATGTGTCCTAGAGCATTCTGAGGTTGAGTGATTTGCTCAAGAGTCACACAGATAGCATAAGCCCGTGGCAGAATTTGGGCCCAAGTTGTCTTGACTTCAAGGCTGGCTCTTTATTCATTACATCATGGAAATAACTTATTCTTTGTGATTTAGAGCAAAGTTTCATAATATTTGAGATCTATAAAAATTATGAATCAGATGTATTATTTATAATCTTCAGAATGCAGAAAAAAGATTTTTTCAAAAATAGTATTGCAAATTCTTTATTCAAAAACAATTTGGCAAGTTCATAAGAAAATTGCTTTCCTGAGATAGATGTCAGCACAATCTTTCATAAATCTGAAAAGCTCCCTTCCCCCAACTACAACAGTGTCCAGATATTTTTTTGTAGTGAATGATGCGTGGAGTAATTATATCACCTGGTGTTGAAATACACAGGAGCCACCTGACAGTGGCTGCTGGAAATCCAACTCAGAATGGATCTCCTCTTGTGAGAGGATGATACAAAGAGACTGAGAAGCAGTTGCTGTTCTCTGACTTGAGAGGCTGTTGCATTGTCTGACTTCTCTCCTCTTCCCCTGCCTCCAATTTATCTCATTTCCAGTCCACAAGCAACACCTGTATCAGCAAAGGCTTCCTTCCCTGCAACTCCTTCAGATGCTATGATCCACAGCTGTGGAGGCTCTCACTTAACAACCTGAGACTTGGAAAATTTTACTATGCAAAGATCCTTGTGGAAACAATATGCAATAGGCCTTACCATGAATATGATTACTAGTTCAGTCTTCCCATATGCACATGATACATGGAAAGGGAAATTTTTTTTTCAGTTAAGAAATTAACTGAAAATTTCAGTTTTCACATTTACTTGGGTCAGTTTGAAATGTTTTCTTGGTATTTTTGTTTTCTTTCTGAATAGAGCTTTATCATCTTCCTATATCCCTAATTATGTGGATCATTGTTTACTTTGATACTTTCATAAAGTTTTATTCCTTTTTTTAGGAATAAAAGAGTAATATTATTATTGTTCTGTAAGAAATGACCAGCAGGATGAATACAGAGAGGCTTGGAGAGACTTACATGAACTGATGCTAAGTGAAATGAGCAGAACCAGGAGATCATTATATACCTCAACAACGATACTGTTTGAGGATGTATTCTGATGGAAGTGGATCTCTTCAATAAAGAGAGCTAATTCAGTTTCAATTGATCAAGGATGGACAGAAGCAGCTACACCCAAAGAAAGAACACTGGGAAATGAATATAAACTGCTTGCATTTTTGTTTTTCTTCCTGGGTTATTTATACCTTCTGAATCCAATTCTTTCTGTGCAACAAAAGAACTGCTTGGTTCTGCATACCTATATTGTATCTAGGATATACTGTAACCTATTCAACATGTAAAGGACTGCTTGCCATCTGGGGGAGGGGGTGGAGGGAGGAAGGGGAAAAATTGGAACAGAAGCGAGTGCAAGGAATAATGCTGTAAAAAATTACCTTGGCATGGGTTCTGTCAATAAAAATTTATTAAAAAAACCTTTCGCAATAAAAAAAGGTAATATTATTTCATAACTCTAGTTATAAGAAATACTAAGGTGTGACTTAATTTCATTGGTCTTGTCAGTGACATGACAATGTCAGTCTAGAGATAGTAAAGATTCTGATTGATGGTTCATAAGCTGTAGAACAAGTCTAAGAAGTCTAAGTTGAGGGGTGTTATGGATTGACTGTTTTGTTGCTTTGACACTGGATGGTGATATTGTAATGAAGTCTCATGAGTTTGGTGGAAATATTGAAGCTGTTGAATGAAGATGAGTTATGTGATTTAAGATTTAAGATGAAACATACTCAAGTTAGACTTGCAGGTTGTCTTTGATGTTTATTTGCTTCTTTTATATGATTATTATGGGCAATCACTAATCATTTGATTCACTATAAAAAAATCCCCAAAGGAAGCAGCGCATGCACACACACACACACACACACACACACACACACACACACATATATATACAGAGAGAGAGAGAGTGTGTCTTCTGGTAAGCCATGTTGAAGAAAGATGGAAAATAATCCTTGAGGAATTTGGATATACAGCAGGGAGTAGAGAAGTGACAAGTTTACAAAGGCTAAAACTTGCAATGACATTTCCAGAAAATAATCAGCATATATGTACACATACAACTTGTCCTCTTCCAACATAAACTACTGGTCAGTCATCATGAAAATTTTTTTCAAAAACTGCTTCAGTATGATATTTGATAAAATAAGTAGCTATTTAAAGGCAAACTTTTCATTGACATGTTTCTAATAGCAAGAAGATGCAGACATAGAAAACTTTGTTTCAATAATAGTAGACATTACTGCATCACATTAGGCAATACAATCTGGGCAGTTCAACTGCTGATATCAGACCCTTATCAGAGATACTTGATTCAAGGCCTTTCTATGTTCAAAACTAGCGCTTTTGTTTTCTTAGACTTCTGAATGATATAATGGATTTCTAGAAGTGCTTTTTCTTGCTCAGGAATCCCAAATTCCTGAGAATGTCACTTTTGGAAGATGGAAGCAAGAGCAAGTCTGGTGTTAAAATAAATATGAGGGAGCTCTTATATCCATAGATACCTAAGGAGATTTTGTAGCAATGACAGGAGTATGTAATAACAAGAACAGGTGATTGTAGTAAAAATTCTTTTCTTTGATCTGCCTAAATTCAAATAATATTGAACAATAAAAAGCTAACAAAACTCCCCTACTGCTTTTTGCTACCTTTAAGTCATGACGTAGTCACAGAAATCAAATCTGAATAATTTTTTTCCTTTTATACATCTCATAAATTAATCTTTCAGGAAATAGAGAAAGCAATGGGGAACTGCTACTAAGATTTTGATTTTGACCAACAAAGAGGAAGTAGTCGCTGAAATACAAAGGCTAGGAACCTAAGGAGAGAGTAACAATGTTATATTAGAGTTTGTGATCCACAAGAAGTGGAATGCTGTCTGATTTTTGTTATTCAGTCACGTCCAACTCTTTGTGATCCTGTTTGACAAAGATACTAGTATGGTTTGCTATTTCCTTCTCCAGCTCATTAGGAAACAGATCACAAAGTAAGGGTCTGAGATCAAATTTGAAATCCAGTTCGGTGCTATATCTGTTGTGCCATCTATTCGCCCTTCATTATCTCATAGATACCCCAAATTGCTATGTAGGGTATGATCAGGGAAGACCTTTGGTGTGAGGGCTGCTGAGCCCTTTTCAGGGCTACTTTCCATTTTTGGTGTCTACAAGATCCACTTAACTCTCACCAGTGACTCCAAAAAGTTGTAACATGCATAGGGACCACACCCCAGTAAACTGTTTTGGGATATGGGCTAAACCAGGTTGAGATTAACTGAGGGGTCTCAAATCCATCATTGAGTTGTGGGGTATCTACTCCAAACAAGTGAAGACTTCCCTTGGTAGGACTGGCAAATGAGAACAATTTATTCCAATGACCATGAAGGCAGCTGAAGCAGTGCTGTGAAGTGTTTAGAACTTAGTTAGCATCAGATACCTACAAGCAATAGACACATTACATGCACACATACACACACACACATACATACATACACACACACATATATACATATATATTTATAAAGGAGAGAGGCTGATGACTTTGTGCAACTCTACCTGACGTAAATATGATCTATGCATGAATTAAAAGATATCACCCATACTATTTTATCATTTTCACCTAAAGTCCTATTGGAGCAGGCTAGTAATGAAACAGCAGGTATGGATACACTGGGAGCTGTAGTCACAACCCTGTACTCAGGTGGCCCAGGTCATGTCATTTTCTCAATGGAAGCAACAGTGGGATTCAGCAGCCTCCTAAGTGTGTGAGCAGCCTTTCAAGGACTGCAACGCTAACTTGATGTGAGGAAGGGACTAGAAAAGATGCCCTAAAAAGTGTCTGCTTACCCAAGTTGGCCTGTTTACCAAGGCAGGTGAGGACCCCATCTTGAGGTTGAAATAGAAAAAATGTACAAAAACTGTGAAGATGATTCTACCCATCATCAGTACATTGAAAGTGTGCACACATATAGACAGTACAAAATCCAATAGACCTGAAAGATGAACAGCTCTGGTTGTGAGAGAACTCAGCTGGTATCACATCCAAACAAGGCTGGCAAAAGAAGACCAGCTTAAAGAAGTCAATTTTTAGAGTGACCAGAATAAAGAGGAATGCCATGAAGCTGGCATAAGTTTTGCAATCAAAACTTATCTAATATGTATGCCTCCCAAAAGGAGCAAATGACAGCTTCATGACAATGCAATTGGCATTTGCAGGAAAATGCCACATCAATATCATCTGTGCTATCTGTACCTATGCTGTCACTATGGTGAGCCCTAATGAGGTCAAAGAAAAATTTTATGAAGACTTGAAGATCCTTATCATTGATGTGCCAAAAAGGGACAAGCTTATAAATGAGGGTGACTTTAATGCTACAGTAGACTCAGACTACCAGACATAATAGGTAGTCCTTAGGAGGATTGGAGTTGGAAACAGCAATAGCAATGGTCATTTTAGTACCAGAAACTTGTTCATCTCATGACCTCATCCCCAGCATTTAGGTAAACATCCATTTACCTAAATGAGATAAAACTTTGTGGATGTACCCATACAGAAAACATTTGCATTTAGGAGACTATGTAATTGTAAGAAGAAGAGACAGGATGTGAGAATGCCAAAGGCAATGTGAGATGGTTCTCTGGTGCTGGACTGATCATAGACTTAAACTCTTTAAGCTAAATATTTGCATTCAACAAAAGCAACAGCTTCAAGGTAAAATGATTACCAGAAGACTTAATGACGAAAGATTAAAATACTTCTCTAAGTGGGAACAGTTCCATGTTAACTTGGAGGGAAAATTGAGTTGACAGATGACTGGCAACAGCAGAGCAGAAAAAGAGTGGGCAATTTTCAAAGATTTGGTATCCAGCAAGGCATTTGCTCTTTTGGATCAGAACACTTCCAAACATCAAAAGTGGCTTGATGAAAATGGGGAAATTTAGAAGCTGCTAAATGAAAAATGAGAACTCCATAGCGTTTACCATCAGAATAGTTCATCTTTTAGAAGGCAGCATTTAACTCCATCAAAAGAGTACAAGTGAAGGTTAGAGAAAAGAATTCTTGGCTCAATAAGGCGACAGGTGAAATTCAGTTTAATGCCAATGGCGACAATCCATAGTTCTTTTATGATGCCCTAAAGGCTATTTATGGGCCAAAGACATAGTCCATCACAACTACTCAGTGCTCATGAAATCTCATTGATTACTGACAAGGACATGATCCTAGAAAGATAGGTTGACCACTTGCATAGTGTTCTCCACAGACCATCATAAATCAATGTTGAAGCCACTGACTTTTTACCTCAGGTCAAAGTCAGTCTTTCTCTAGGCAAATTTCCACCTGAAAAGGAGGTTTTGAATGCCATTAGATTTCTCTCCTGTGGTAATCACCTGGTGCTAATTGTAGTTCATCTGGGATTTACAATTTGGGGGTTCCATAGTTCATACAAAAGCTGACTAAAATTTTCCAGGTTTTATGAAAGCAAGAGGAGGTTATCCCTGAGAAGTTCAAGGATGCCTCCATTTTCCATTTCTATAAAGAAAACAGAAAACAGACTGTCCTGTGATAATCACAGAAGGATCTCTCTTAGTCATTACTGGCATAGTTCTTGCTAGAGTACTCCTTACTGGGCTGATGTTTTACCTGGAAGATAGGCACGTATCCAAGAGCCAGTGTGGCTTCAGAAATGTCCAAGGAACAATTGATATGCTGTTTTCTGCTTGACAAGTGATAAATACCAGGAACAAAACAGAGATCTGTGTACAATGTTTACAATGTGTATAATGGGAAAATGCTACAGAGCACAGGCACAACACAGAAAGCCATAATGCCAGGGAATCCACTGGGAAGCTCTTAGCCAAAATACAGTAGTGTTGGCTACTCTGTCCTGATCATAAGCCAGTGGGATCAGCAGATTAGCTGTAAGAAATCCAGTGCAAATACAAAAGGCAAATAATGAGCCTCCGAACCCCAGAATAAGGCAAGATGTGGCCAGGATGGAAGTCAGCAGCACTGGCCCAGGGCAGCCTAAAGCAGTTGTCACATGTAGAAGAAGCTTGAGATAATCTCTTCTTTGTCCTAAGAGCAGATCTCAATCTTTTAAAAAAAATGAGCAAAAAAAGCAAAAAAAAAAAAAACAAAAACAAAAAAAAACTCTGACTACAGATAGCTTTTATCGGGAAAGAGAACATTTCTCAAACCCTGAGAATCCTAAAGACAAATTATCTCCAGATGAAGTCCCAAAGGGTGATATGAGTTGGTCCTCATCTCCAAGACTCTGTTGGAATAATTCACAAAAGGGTCTTTAAAAAGAGTTAGAAGAAAAATGAGGAAAGGAAATAAGAACTTTGCAAGAGCGTTTGGAAAAGGAAAAGCAGAAATCTAAAGAAAACTCTTCAAAATGGATTTGATGAAATGGAAAAAGCATCTAACTCCTTACAAAATAAATATGAAAAAAATAACCCAATTCACTGAAAAACAGAATTTATGAAATGGAAAAAAAAATCCAATGAACAAAACAACCTCATTTAAAAGTTCAATTGGCCAAAAAATAAAAAAGCTAACTGAAGAAAATAATTCACTAAAAATTAGAATTGAACAAATGGAAGTGATGACTCAATGAGATTTCAAAAATCAGTCAAAAAAAAAAAACTAAAAAAAAGGAAAAATAGAAGAAAATGCAAAATACCTCACTGGAAAAACAATTGACCTGGAAAATACATCTAGGAGAGACAATCTAAGAATTATTGGAGTTTCTGAAAACCATGATGAAAAAAAAAAATCTAGACATGATCTTTTAGGAAATCATCAAGGAAAACTGCCCTGATATCCTAGAACCAGAGGGTAAAATAGCCATTGAAAGGATTCACCAATCATCCGCTAAAAGAGACTCCAAAATGAAAACTCCAAAGAACATCATAGCTAAATTTCAGAATTATCAGATGAAGAAATTAAAATCATTTCTAATCATATGAAAAGGTGCTTCAAATCACTATTGATCAGAGAAATGCAAATCAAGACAACTCTGAGGTACCGCTACATACCTTTCAGATTGATTAATATGACAGTAAAGATATGACAGAATACATCATTCTGGAGATGATGTGGAAAAACCAGAACACAAATACATTGTTGGTGGAGTTGTGAACTGATTCAATCATTTTGGAGAGTAATTTGGAACTATGCCTGAAAGGCTATCAAAGTGTGCATATCCTTTGATCTAAGTGTGTTTCTATTGGGCTTGTGCCCTAAAGAGATCATAAAGGAGGGAAAGGAACCCACATATGCAAAAATGTAACAGTCTTTTTTTGTAGTGGCAAGAAACTGGAAACTGGGTGGATGCCCATCAATTGGAGAATAGCTGAATAAGTCATGGTGTATGCATGTTAGGAAATATTATTGTTCTATAAGAAACAATCAGGAAGATGATTTCAGAGAGGCCTGGAGAAGAAGTGATGCTGAGTGAAGTGAGCAGAACCAGATCATTATTCACAGCCACAGCAAGATTATATACAATGATCAATTCTAATGGATGTGGCTCTTGTCAATAATGAGATGATTTAGGCCAGTTCCAATGGTTTTATGATGAAGAAAGCCATCTGCACCCAGAGAGAGGACTATGGTGACTAAGTGTGGATCACAACATAGTATTTTCACTCTTGTTGCTTGCTTGCATTTTGTTTTCTTGTTTTTTTTCCCTTTTTAATCTGATTTTTCTTCTGATTCTTTTCTAATTCTGATATTTGTGGAAATATGTATAGAAGAATTGCACATGTTTAACATATATTAGATTACTTGCTGTCTAGGGGATGAAGTAGAGGGAAGGGAGAGAAAAAATTAGAACACAAGGTTTTGTAAGGGTGAATGTTGAAAACTATTCATGTATATATATATTAAAAGCTTTTTTAAAAAAGGAGGTTGACACACACATTGCTAGAGCTAGCTTAGTATTTGAGAGGCCCAAAGAAAAGTGTGAAAGAGCAGAGAATTAGACAAGACTACCAAACAGAAGGTCTACAGAAACATTGTACTGATCTCTTTGTTATATGCCTGTGAAACCAGGATAGTATATCAGCACCATGCCGGGAAATTGAGTAATTTTCATTTGAATTGTTTTAGGGAGATTTTGAAGATTACCTGGCAGGATAAGATACCAGACACTGAGGCTTTTTTCTTGAACTAAAAACTGCCAAACATTCAAACTACTGCCAAGAGTACAATTCTGATGATCTGGCCACATTGTTCGAATGCCAGACACTTGCCTAAAAATTTATTGTATGGAGACCTCATACAAGAAAGCACTCACATGATTGTCAGAAAAAGTTATATAAGGATACTCTTAAGACTTTTCTTAAGATCTTTGGAATTAATGACGTGGGAGACACTGACTCAGGACTTCCCAGCATGGTGTACTCTCATCAATGAAAGGTACTTTCTCTATTAGCAAAGCTGAACTGAAGTAGCTCAAAAGAAATGAGATGCACACATTTAGAGAATCCACCCCAAATGTTCACATGGACTGTTTGTTCCCCACCTGTGGCACAAATTCTAAACTCGTATTGGTCTGATCATCCACAGTCCTTGACCTCCACATTCTGACATCATTTTCATCTTTTTCAAGAAGGATAACAAATTAAATTTAACCACTATGTAATTTGGATGGTGTAGACTTTTTTTCTTCTTCTGGACACTACCTGTGAAATCTTTCAATTGGAATGTCATTTTCTATGTTCAGAAGTTCTGGGAAATTCTCTTCTATTATTTCCTCTATTACAGTGTTTTGTTTTTGTTTTTTGTCTTGTCTTGTCCTGTCCTTCTGGGAGACTTAGGATCCTTATATGTCTCTACACATTTTATCTTTGAGATCAGTACATTTTTGTTTGTGTAGTGAACATATTTTCTTTTAATGTAGTTTTTTTTTTTGCTTCTCTTCTTCTAAGATAAATCTTTTACTTCTGTGTTTTTGCATCCCCAATCTATGGTTGTCTTTTTGTATTTGTTTTTGTTTTTTTGGTCAGGCTTGCCATTGCAAGTTCCAGTTCTTCTATTCTGTCCATTATTTTTTCTGTACAAGCCATCAATTGTGGTCTTATAATTCTCATTTCTTTTTCAAACCACTCACGGAACAGTGTGCTGTGGTTCCATGTTCTTCTCACATTTCACAGGGTTCTCTGTGTCATCAAGAGGAGGATCATTTTCCTACATTTTGCAGTTCTAGATTCCTGAACGTTTTTTTCAAGATCTGGAATCCATATTTCTTATTGTTATGGCTTTCCTTGTTATTTGCT
The DNA here is from genome assembly GCF_016432865.1 of Antechinus flavipes. NCBI lineage: Eukaryota > Metazoa > Chordata > Mammalia > Dasyuromorphia > Dasyuridae > Antechinus > Antechinus flavipes. The sequence goes on from NC_067400.1 coordinate 474,312,426, forward strand.
TGTGTTGAAGGTCTTTGATTTTTCTTTTTCTTGAAATTTCAGTCTTCCAGTTCCCACTTCCTTATTTCCCTAGTCACTCATTTTCTAAATATCTCTCTTCTGAATTTGATTTCCCTAAAGAGTAAATCTCAAAGTGACCCAGGCTCTGCCATTGCTGGATAATTCATGGTTCATCAGCCTATGTCTCTGCCCCAAACAACTTTTGGATGGAAAGAATTGTCCCCAGCTTAACGCTGTGATGGTTTCCTCTGGCTTAGTCTAGTGCCATACAACCTTCATACACACAATGTTCTGTTGTCATGTCCTATCTTGTTCCCTCTCTTCCTTAGTTCTTTGGCTCAGCACTGGCAGTTCTGAGCTTTGCAGCACTGGTACTATGGGCTTGTTTGTCCCAGGACTGGCTTTTCTGGTGTTATGGGGTTGTTTCCCTGGTTCAGAGCTTTGCTATACTGTAACTATAGAGTTATGGTGCTTGACAGGTTTTTATTTCTGAAAGGTTGTGGTAGAGTTGTCAGTCAAATTTCTAGAGTTTGCAGTAGGCTCTTCATGGCACTGGAAAGAGGGAAGGGGGGCTCGCAACAGGGAAGAGATTGTTGCATGCCCTGACCCATGTGTTGAGTTCTTCATTCTACTAGTGTCTCCTCATTGCCAGTGTCATGGGTGGGAGGGAAAGGGGATTAAGTTAGCTTGAGGTCGCTGAGTGTAAATTCGCGGGATATTTTGTTTTAACTGTATTTGGCATTATGGGTGTCCTAGGCTTTCAAGACTGCTGAAGTTGCTTTGTCTTTCACATATAATTTCCGTTTTGGAGAGGTATGAGAGATTATGGTAATCATAGAAATTCTAATCTTCCATCTTGCTGTTCACATGACCTGGAATCTTAGGCCTTCTCTTCTACACTATTTTACTTGGTGATCACATTTATTCCCCTGGTTTTAATTATATCTCTATATTGATGATTTTCAAATATACTTATCTAGCCCTAACTCTCTACTGATCTATCTACTGTCTTGCATCTACAATTGCCTTTTAGACATCTAATATCCACCTCAAACTCAACATGTTCAAAACCACCCTCAATGTCTTTCCCCCCCTAAAGCCTCTGCCTCTCCCAAACTTCTGTTACCAATTGAGGACACCATCATTTTAGTTCTCTAGGTGCAAAACCTAACATACTCTCAAATTCTCACAGTCTCTTATCCCACCTACTCCTATGTCCAATCTGTTTCCATGGTCTGCTGATTTCACCTCTGCAATGTCTCTTAAATATGGCTTCTTCTCATAAGGCCACCACATTGAGTAGGCCCTCATTACCCCATCCTTGGACTATTGTTAATAGCCTGTTGATGGGACTGCCTGCTTCAAGTCTATTCTCATGCTGATCCATTCTCCATTCAGCCACTAGAGAAATTTCCCTAAAGTGCAGGTGTCCATTGGCTCCCTGTCACCATTGGAATCAAACACAAGATCTTGTTTGGTGTTCAAAACCCTTCATAACTTAGTTCTCACCTACTTTTGCAATTATTCCCTGCCAGATGGGTATTCTTTGATCAAGGGACACTTGCCTCTTTGCTATTCTATGAACAAGTCAAATTTATTTCTAGCAATATCCATCTCTAGGGCATTTTCTATGGCTGTCCCCAATGCCTGGAATCCTATCTTCACCTCTTTGCTTCTTTAGCATCTTTCAAATCTCAATTTATATCCCATAATTGTACAGGAAGCCTTTCCCAACTCCTCTTAATTCTCTCACTTTCCCCTCTTTAATTATTTTCTATTTATCTTTATAAATAGCTTGTTTGTATATATTTGCTGTTATTTCCCCCTAGGTTGTGAACTCCTTGAAGTCAAAGAATTTTTTTTCCTTCCTCAGCACTTAGCACAGTGTGTAGAATATAGTAGGTGCTTAATAAATGCTTACTGAATGACTGACTAATCTTTATTTTGAGAGCCCAAATATAATACTTTCTTTTCCCAAACAGCATAATGCGGTTTACTCTTTATGTAAATAATTTCTTTAACCTTTGAATACAAATGATACCACACCAATAGAGACTTGGTTTGTAATTTTTAAAAAATCAACTCACTGAGACATACAGAAGGCCCCTAAGCTGGTCCTGGATAATTGGGAATAAGAATACACATTAGGCAGCCAAACTTTCTATCCCTGAGTTATAAATACAATTCCTATTTTTCTACTAGACAAAATAGCCCCTATCCCAATGACTCAGCGAGCCAGAGGGACTAGATGGAGTGCAAAGGTTGTAACCATTTCTGTACTGTGTCTCAGTCCATAAACAAGTGTCAGTGTATTTTAAGAAGACAGGAATAATTTCAGTCTCTGACTTTCAAAAGCTAGTGTTCTCCTTTTAGATTCCACAACTTTGCAAAACCTAAGAATGAAGATGGGCACTGTGAGGGCTGTATATTTCCTGAGAGCTGCACAGTTATTGCATGGCTGAGAATGAGATACATGGAGGGAAGGGAAGGTATCTGCTCCAGCTGCTTATGCTCATAGGGGGTCTCCCCAATCCTTGAGCCTTACTCCTCATCTGTGTCATTCAGAAGTGCTTCATGAAGATTGGAACCTGATGTCAACTTTTGGATCCCAATGTTTTCTTCACCTCTGGATCTCTTCAAACGATTTACTAAACTACAAGAGAAGAGTCATAAGAAATATTAAATCAATCAGAAAAATGAACCTTGGTTTCCAGACCAAAAGGAGGGAAAGGAATAAGCATTTATTATTAAGCACCTACTATGTGCCAGGTACTGTGCTAAGCATTCTACAAATATCTCATTTGTTAAGGGGCCTTAAGGAACTTAGATAGTAAAGCAAAAAAAAAAAAAAATAGAATGTCCAGTTATTCCTTTCTCTCTATCTTTCTTGGGACTCTGGATCTAGAAGAGAATTTGGGATATCTATTGCATTGAGGACATGAGAAGCCAAATAAAAAACTCTAAACATAGGGTTATTTATGATAGGGGCAAGGTCATAAGAAACACAAATGTTGCCACCTAATAGATTTCTATGGCTGAAGACAAGGCTAGAGTAGGAGTTAGTTTGGGCTTGGGAGGCAGCTAGTAGTGGAGTAGTTGGGTTCGGCATGTTTCCTTTTATACGTACCCATAAACCAGAGAATAGTTGATCCCTACAATGATTATGGCAACCAGGTAGTGCCAGCAAAAACACATGGTGATAAACATGATGTTACTGTGAGATGTTTGGTCCCACGCAGGACCCCCAGAAGGTGGATACAGCACAAAGCCAATCTGGGAAAATCACAGAGAGAAAACCCTCATCACCAGCTCATCCTCAGAAACCTGCTGAATATTTGTCTCTAGCACACAAGGACCAATCATCAAAGGCCACCCACTTTTTTATTCTGAAGCTAGCTTTAATTAAGTCTTATTTAAAAGAAAGTTCCAAGGTCACTTCCTTGAGCTGAATAACAATTTATTTGTAGCATTCAGAAAAGACAGATGTGTCTTTGATTACTTTTTTCATGGACAAGGTAAATATTGATTGGGTAACTATATGGCTTGCCCAAACTTCTCACTTAGCAGTACAGTAGTAGACTGGAAGTAAGATTCAAATGGGATGGGGACAAGAGGTAGGCTTGAACTTCAGTTTGTTGGTACTGCTGAACAGCTGCAGATAGATCTGAGATTCTAGTTGTCATGATTCCTTTAGTCCTCCCCTAAAATGCCTGTCCTTAACATCCTTGCCCACCATGGGGATCCTCACTCTCTTGTCCTACTGCAAACATTCTCTTGTGGACTTACTTGCCAGAACCAGGAGCCGTGGGCAATGCAGAGGCTGGCTCGGAAGAGCTCCAGGACTATATTGTCCCTGAGGAAAACTTCGATGAAGGTGGAAATGGCTCCTCCAATCACCGTAATTAACAGAAGAAAGTGGATATGCTGGTCCAATGATAGCCGATTATGGACGTGATAATAGAAGAGAATTCCTGAGACAAACAGAATCACAACCACTAATGAGCTGCCTGTTTCCTTATTTAAGCTTTCATTTGAGCTGCTTCCCAATACCAGTGCCCTTCCCACTCTGCTTTTCTTCAAGTGCCCACTCTTCCTCCCAAGGAAGCTTGATCTTGCCTAATTAATCCAACCCTTCATTCTTAATCATACTTCCTTCACTTGTGGTGCTTCTCTGAACCATTTTAGTGAGCATTTCACTTGCTTTGTAGATATTATTAGATCATTCCAGGTGTTTTGTGTTCTCCCAATAGATTACATCTAAACTCCCCAAGGGGCAAGGATCATTTCTTCTCTCTCTTTGTATTTGTTCACTGAAAAGATTTAATTGAACCTGTATGATTTTCTTCTTGATCTTATTTATAAGTAGTTGATTTTGTCCCATAATCCCTTAAGTCATGATTCTTTGTCTCTGAACTTACACCAGAAAGGCCTGTAAATGACTTAAGTTTAAAAATCCCGCTCTCCTGCCTCCTTAACTGGAGAATATGTGTAAGTACAAAAGGAGGCTAATAGCTTTATATCACCAACCAATCCTTCAAGGATGTCTGGTTTGCTATGCAAATGTCTAGCCTGCAATTTCATAGCTAGACTCAGAGAGTGGGCAGGGGTTGCTCCCGCCCCACTCCCCCCAGTTATCAAGTCTCTAATCAATCATGTGTTTCCTGTGTCTCAGTTCTGTAACCAAACATATTGTCCCTTATCCCATGATGTCATCTTCTTTGTCTGTGCTTCTCAAAACCTATATGAGTAGAACTGTCCTTTTGCTCAGGGTCTTTGGTTTAAATGGAGGCAAGCTACTGACCCTTTTATTGACAGGCAGCATGTCTCTGTTATTAAATGGTAAGTTGCTCAGAGATTTGTCTCAGTTTATTCTTTTGTTAAGACTCAAAGATGACAGCACAAGACTTCGTATAGGGTTGCTACTTTGCCCACTACATTCATATTCTGGTCAGACTCATGGATAACAGTAAAACTTAAACTCAAGGACTCAGATTTATTCTTTTTCAATACCCTTTCACAAGCTCCTCCAGTGATTTGATATTAATACAGAAATGTGGTGCAGGAACAGAATCCTTCAGGTTCCTTTATCTAATTTTCTCTTGTGTTGAGTGAGAGCTCTTTCTAGACTAGAAGTTGGGTTTTAAAGAACTTCTAACAGAACTTCATCTATCCAATTTTAAAATCAGGACAAGAACTTAAGGCTTCTCTTAAGACATGTTCCTCTCTCTGCTTTGGCTAAAAGAAAGAGGAGTAGAGTTTCATTGAAAGTTAGATGACTTCTAGGAAGTTGGAGACTTGAAAGGTTGTAAGAGAACCTGGTTGTTAAATATCCCCTTCAAAAATATTAAATGGTCTCAACCGTAAAGAATGTTCCTACAGGTAGTCCCCAAGAAAACATCTTCCTTTGTAAAAGAGAAGTGTGTTTAAGGTTGCTCTTTTCCAGTAAGTAATCAGATTTGTTTAGTGACCTTTGAAGTGATTTCAACTTGCTGCCTTTTTTTTTTTTAAATTGAGGGAGGATGGGAGGAAAGGCCTGGTAGTTCAAGTTCCCAGAAATTATCTTTTTTTTTTTCTGTATTAAGATGTATATCCTACTGTTTGAATCCTGGAAATGGGATTTTTTAGTCCAATATTTTGTGGGTGCACATTGGCCTCAGACATTTACTAGCTGTGTGAGCCTGGGCAAATCACTTAACCTCTGTGGGCTTCAGTTTCCTCATCTGTAAAATGATCTGGAGAAGAAATGGTAAACCACTTTGGTATCTTTGCCAAGAAAACCCCAAATGAGGTCACAAGGAGTTGGACACAACTGAAACTGGAATAATAACAACAATTTTGTGAGAGATCCATGGGGTCTATGGTGTTTTGTCTCTTTGGAGACCCCCATAGATAAGTATCCTTCATTCCTTCCCCTCTCCCTCCTCCTACTTGCCTTCAGTGACTGCAGACAAAGACATCAGAAGCCGGTCCAGACCCAGAGGAACAACAGGGAAAAGAAAAGTAAGCATGTCCATGAGGCCAGAAATCCCATAGAACAGATACATGGTACCATGTTGCCAGTTCATCAGTTTTACCCAGTCATGGTCATTGTACAGGTGCAGATGAGGGCCATCTGGAACAAACTGCTCTGCAAGGATCCCTGATAGGAAACAAGGAAAGGAACAAAGGTTGAAGAGGGATCCTGTAGCTGGGGGATGGGGAGAAGGTATCAGAAATTAATGAGCTGCAAGAAACAGGGTCCTTATTTCTGTTTTCTGATGAGCATCTGATGCCTACTTTAGAGAGAAATGGAATATTTATTCTTGGTAGTCTGTGTGGAAACCCGAAAATTTTTTCTCAGGGAGTAGTATATAGCTGAAATCTAACAAATATTTACTCAGTAATGAAGGAAAGAAGGAAAGAACAAATGAATGAGCTCTACCTAACACTGGACAGGAATAAGAACTACTCCAGACAGCTAAGGAAGAGGCACTGTGACCTGAATGACTAGTGTATGGGATCATTGTCATAGTCCCTGCCTCACTTTTCCTCTCTAGAGTACTCACAGATCAAAAGTGACAAGTGGCAGAGGACAACAACTCTTCTGTTTCCATAGAAACAAGCCATATTTCTCAATATCACCTTATCAGGGTGCTATGAAGGAGCACCTCATAAATGACCATGGCGATAGTTTCCAAATAGTTCTTCCTATATCCGGTCTATATCTATCCTTCCGCCTCTCTTGCCAGGGATGTGGGCTGTGGATAACAATATTGTTCATTTGGATTGAAGGTCCAAATCTTTTCTAGTATGTGTTATAAGAAATAATTGACTTTACGAAAAAAAGATCAATTCGTTTAAAATTGATTCTAATTACTTCTTCCCTTAGAATCTCCTCAGCACTCATTGACTCACTTTATATAATTACAATACTGTGTTTATTGCAAGATAAATCCAATAATAAAATCCTGTAGATTCTAAACTCCTCTAGGGCAGAGATGTTCTTTTTCTTTGGTTTCTTTCCAGCTTAGTGTGCTAAATCAATATCCTCAAAGTATGTAAGCTCTGAGGACAAGGCATTTCATTTTTGTTTTGTATTCTTAAGCACTTAGTGCACTGTCTCACACATCGTAGGTATTTCATAAATGTTCATTGGTTGAATGACTTATAGGTTTTAGATTCATGTTTAGTCTCATCAGTATGGAGAATTCCTCTTATAACCTTAGATCCTAGCAGTGTTGATAAATTTATAGAATCATCTATACAGGGTGTGGCAAAAGTCTCAGTTTAAAGCTTAAAACTTCACTAGGATTTTTGGAACACCAGCTAGGTCATAGATCCAGAAGGAGGCAAAACCTTAGGGTACAGCTGCTCCTTTTATATATAAGGAAACAGTCCAGGAGAGATTAAGTAAATTTCCCAAGATCACAAGGTACTAGCAAGTGGCTCAAGTATGATTTGAATCTGGTCATTTTGATTACAAATTGGTACTCTTTCCACTATCCCATGCTACTTCCTATTCTGGGTAATAGATACTTGGTTGATTGATTAATTGTGGAGATGCCCTTGACAAGTGCAGGCTAGAATCTTATCTATTACTTATAGCCCTAAAATAGTTGCCTGTGCCACTGATAGGTTAAGAACCTTGTGCAGGGTCATCCAGCTAGTAACAGTCAGAGATGGGATTTTTAATTCCTGTCTATCCTATTCTACACCATGTTGCACTGCCTCTCACTGTATTATATCCCACATCCTAAAACTATAATAATTACAGGAGTCTACTTATGCCAGATAATTTGAAGAGCAAAGTATAATACCTTCCAACCTGAAAAGACTTGTATTATTAGCTGAATTAAATTCAATTTGACAAGCATTTATTAAGCATTTGATATGTGCTGGGCAATATATCACTGATTGACTGGCAATTCCTATTTTCATTGTTTCTTTTCGTGGAGGAACATCTATTTTCTAGACCTTGGTAGAGTGAGGGGCAGGGTCTCTGTGTGAGTATGTATTGCAACAGAAGTTCTTGGATATGACAGAGAAATCCTAGGAGCTAAGAACCCTGCCTCCCCTTACCAACTGCAGCAAAGAAGACCCTTGTTGCTCCATCGATGATTTCAATCTTCCGATAGTAGTAGTTCATCTTTCTGCTTTTTCCTTTCTCATTTAAGTATCGGAATGAGTATTTCCATGACCACCAGATGCCAAAGATCAAGAAGAAACTCCCGGGGAGGGCGTGGCCCTGGAAGTTTGCCATTTTGGTGTTAAGGGACCTAAAAGATGAAGAAGGCGTTGTTAGGTAACAGAATGAAGGACAAATTTGAGATTCACTTTGACAGTAAGTAGAATATTGAACACAGAGGTAGATGGGTCCAGAGGCAAGCCCAGTTATGATCGATTAACCCAGTTCTGCTAACTAGAGCTATTCTAATTATTTGGCCAGTTTGACAGTCATGAGTGAAGTACAGTAAAGGGCATTCAATATATGGTTTTTAATGATCAAGTAAATATAGTGCTGGGCATGAGGCCTTTAAAAATTTGGGGAAATATTTATGAGCCTTTAATTGAAGGCCTTTAAAAATATTTTTAACCTTAGGAGTGAGGAACATACCCAAGCATAGGAGACCTGGGTTACAATGAGGTAATGGTCAGCAGGATCAGGTATGTAATCATATCACAGGCTCTGAAGACTTCAGGCCTGAACCTGCCAATAGATAGTTTTACCTAACACCTATAGTAGCTCTGATAATGCCAGCTGTTTTATGTTAATGTTAATGTTATGTTAATGTTTAATAAACATTAAAGTATATTTAGAAATAGAACTATCTGGAAGAAGAGAGTTATACAACTACTCTCAGGAAGACTAAACCTATCTCTGATAATAAAACTAGAAAATTATAAAATCAAAAGAAGCTCCGAGTCTGAAAGCACCTAAGAAGCCATCTAATCCAACGTGTACCTGAGTAAGAATCCCCGCCTTGCATAGGACCTAGCAGGTGGCTGACTACACACACTTTGCTTAAAGATCTCCAGTTAGAAGAAATCCACTACTAGAGGAAAGTCATTGTTCTGTTGAATAGCCCTAACTTATATGTCTCTGTATTAAGCCTAAATTTGTCCCTTTGCAACTTTCATTCTCTGATTTTCATTTTGCCTTCTAAGATCAAGTAGAATTAGTCTATTTCCTTTTCCATGGCATAGACCTTTAGATGTGACAGATGTGAGAAAATTTTCACATTCTAAGGGAGAATGTCTCCCTTAGACATTTCTTCTGCAGGCTAAACATTTCCAGCTTCTTTAGGCGCTATTCATGTGATCTGGCTACCATTCTAGTAGTTTTCCTATGAAACCTTTTTAAGCTTCTGAATTTCTTCATAGAATGTCATGTTTAAAACTGGATATAATACCCTGAGGTGTAATACGAATGGGTCAGAGTTTAGGTAAACGCTCACCTCCTCCAGGGGGTCCTCAAACTACACTCCCCCTCCCTCCCCCCTCTCGCGGGCCAGATGCAGCAGCTGAGGACATTTATCCCCCTCACCCAGGGCTATGAAGTTTCTTTATTTAAAGGCCCACAAAACAAAGTTTTTTTTTTTTTTACTATAGTCCGGCCCTCCAACAGTCTGAGGGACAGTGAACTGGCCCCCTATTTAAAAAGTTCGAGGACCCCTGCATACACTATGCCTCTCTCCCTGAGAGTTGGGGCAGGGAGGAGGACACTCTCCTACACAATCCTATCAGAATTAGGCTATTTTAGTCTACTGCACGATTAGTGACACACAAAATTAAAACCTGAGTGTTGACAAGCTAGTGATATGCTCTTAAACATACATTCAAAGACAGTAAAAATGGATACTGTAAATTATTGTTACATTGCAATATATGCAGCTAAAAGTTAAAAGATGTCTTGAGAATTAAGAACTCACTGGTGCTTGAACAGTCTCTTAACTGAAAGTTAGATGATATTAAAAATGTATCTCTGATTGTGAGATTTATGTCTCCTTTAGCACTAAAGAAGATGTCCTAGATAGCAGGCTTATAAGTGTAAACTAGTGATGGCATCGGTGCAGATTCAGTTTTGAAGGTAGCTACTGGCTTTCACCTGCAAAGCCTTATGAAATCACCTTAAATCATCAAGATTCAATTCAGATGAAATGGATGAATATCTACAAAAATATACATCATCCACATTAACTGAAAAAATAAATTACTAAATAACACAAACTTAGAAAAAGAAATTGAACAAGTCATCAATGAACTTCCTAAAACAAACAAACAAACCCAGGACCAGATGGGTTCTCAAGCAAATTCTACTAAACATTTAAAGAACAATTAATCCCAATACTCCATAAACTATTTGGAAAAATAGGCAAAGAAGGAATTTTAACCCAATTTATTTTACAACACAAATATGGTGCTAATAGAAAAACCAAGAAGAGCCACAACAGAGAAAAAAAATTATAGACCAATTTCCCTAATGAATATTGATGCAAAAATTTTAAATAAAATACTAGCAAAGAGATTATAGCAAAGATCATACATTTATGACCTGGAATCAAGACTAAGGAAATTGTCACTGTAATTGACTGTATCAATAACAAAACCAATTGAAATTATATGATTATCTCAATAGACACAGGAAAAGCCTTTGACAAAATATTGCACCCATTCCCATTAAAAATAATAGCGAACAACTAGGTATGTATCCCAAAGAGATCATAAAAGAAGGAAAAGCATGTGCAAAAATATTTGTAGCAGCCCTCTTTGTAGTAGCAAGGAACTGGAAACTGAGTGGATGCTCATCAGTATTTGGAGAATGGCTGAGTTAGTTATGGAATATGAATGCTATGGAACATCATTACTCTATAAGAAACGATCAGCAGAATGATTTCAGAAAAACTTGGAGAGACTTACATGAACTAATGCTGAGTGAAGTGAGCAGAGATAAGAGAACATTGGATACAGGAACAAGATTATATGATAATCAACTGTGATGGACTTGGCTCTTTTTAACAATGAGATGATTCAAGGTAATTCCAATAAATTTGGGGTGGAAAATAGCAGCCACATCTAGAGAGAGAACTATGATGACTGAATGTGGATCAAAACATAGTATTTTCACCTTTTGTGGGGGTGTTTGTTTGCTTGGTTTTTTTCCTTGTGCTTTTTTTCCTTTTGATCTGATTTTTTTTTTCCGTTTAACATAATGATTATGGAAATATGTTCAGAAAATTTGAACACATGTAACCTATATCAGATTGCTTGCTATCTTGGGGAGGGAGGTAGAGAGAGGAGAGGGAGGAAAATCTGGAATGCAAGGTTTTACAAAGGTAATGTTGAAACTATCTTTGCATATATTTGGAAAAATAAAACACCATTAAAAACATTAGATAACATAGGGGTAAATGAAGCTTACCTTAAAACAATAAATAATATTTCTCTAAAAATAGCAGCAAGCATTATTTGTAAAGGGAATAAGCTAGAAGCTTGCTCAATATAGTCAGGAGTAAAACAAAGATGCCCATTGTCACCTCTATTATGTAATATTGTACTAGAAATGTTAGCTATAAAGGCAATGAGGAAACAAAACATCATTATTTACATATATGATGTTATACTTGGAAAAATCTTAGAAAATCAACTAGAAAACTAGAAATTATTTGCAACCTCAGCAAAATTGTAGGATACAAAATAAACTCACATAAATCATCAGCATTTCTATATATTACCAACAAAATCCAGCAGCAAGAGATAGAAAGAGAAATTGCATTTAAAATAACTGTAGACAATATAAATATGTGGGAGTCTACCTACCAAGACAAACTCAGAAACTATAAACAACTAAAATACTTTTCACACAAATAAAGTCAGATCTAAACAACTGAAAAAATATTAATTGCTAATAGGTAGGCTGAGTGAATATAATAAAAATGACAATTCTATCTAAATTTGTTTATTTAGTGCCATATCAATCAAACTATCAAAAATGATTTTATAGGGCAAGAAAAAGTAATAACAAAACTCATCTGGAAGAGCAAAAGCTCAAGGATATCAAAAGAATCAATGAAAAAAATGTGAAAGAAGATGACTTGACCATACCACATTTCAAACTACATCATAATGTGATAATTATCAAAACATCTGGCACTAGCTAAAAAATAGAGTGATGGATCAGTGGAAGAGATCAGATACAAATTACATTACAGTAAATACCATAGTTATCTAGTATTTGATAAACCCCAAAATCTGAGGTTTTGGAACAAAAATTCATCATTTGACAAAAATTAACTGTAGAACAAACAATATAGCAAAAACTAGATATAGACCAATATCTCACACCATATACCAAGATAAGGTGTCAAGTGGGTACATGAGTCACACAAAGGGTGATTCTATAAGCAAATTAAGAGAGCATGGAATAGTTTATCTGTCAGGTTTATGGATAAGGAAAGATTTTGGACCAAAGAATAAATACAGAACATTATAAAATGCAAAATAGATAATTTTGATTATATAAAATTAAAAATGTTTTCATAAACAAAGCCAAGGCAACCCCAATTATAATGGAAACAAAAAACCAGGAAAAGTGTTTTAACAAGTATCTTTGATAAAGTCCTCATTTCTCAAATAGATAGAGAACTGAGTCAAATTTATAAAAGTACAAGTTATTCCCAAATTTGGTTAAATGGTCAAAGGACATGAACCGGCAATTTTCAGGCAAATAAATCAAAGCTATCATCACATGAAAAAATGCTCTAAATCACTATTGATTAGATAAATGCAAATTAAAACAACTCTGAGGTACCATCTTGCACCTATCAGAGTGGGTAATATGACAAAAAAGAAAAACGTTGGATGTGGGAAAACTGGATCCTAATATATGTTGGTAGAGTTGTGAATTAATCCAACCATTTGGAAGAGCAATTTATATAGTTCCAGAAGTCTATAAAACTCTGTATATCCCTTGATACAGCAATACTGTTAGGTCTCCATCCCAAAGACATATGGAAAAAAAGGGGGAAAGGACCTATTTGTACAAAATATTTATAACAGCTCTTTTTATGTTGGATAAGAATTGGAAATCAAAAGGATGGCCTATTAAGCAGGGCACAGCTAAACAAGCTGTGAAATTGTAATACCCACATTGGTATCATATGTGGCATTATAATTATGATATTGGTAATGGAATATTTATTGATCTATAAAAAATGACAAGTAGGATAATTTCAGAAAAACCTGGAAATATTTATTTATTTTTTAAAAATAATTATAACTTTTTTATTGATAGAACCCATGCGTGGGTAATTTTTTTTTTGTTTTGCACATTTTTTAAAATAACTTTTTATTGATAGAATGCATGCCAGAGTAATTTTTTACAGCATTATCCCTTGCATTCACTTCTGTTCCGATTTTTCCCCTCCCTCCCTCCACCCCCTCCCCTAGATGGCAAGCAGTCCTTTACATGTTGAATAGGTTACAGTATATTCTGGATACAATATACGTGTGCAGAACCGAACAGTTTTCTTGTTGCACAGGGAGAATTGGATTCAGAAGGTATAAATAACCCGGGAAGAAAAACAAAAATGCAAGCAGTTTATATTCATTTCCCAGTGTTCTTTCTTTGGGTGTAGCTGCTTCTGTCCATCTTTGATCAATTAAAGCTCTCTATTGAAGAGATCCACTTTCATCAGAATACATCCTCAAACAGTATCATTGTTGAGGTATATTGAGGAGATCATTATCTCCTGGTTCTGCTCGTTTCACTTAGCATCAGTTCATGTAAGTCTCGCCAGTCCTCTCTGTATTCATCCTGCTGGTCATTTCTTACAGAACAATAATATTCCATAACGTTCATATACCACAATTTACCCAGCCATTCTCCAGTTGATGGGCATCCATTCAGTTTCCAGCTTCTAGCCACTACAAACAGGGCTGCCACAAACATTTTGGCACAGACAGGTCCCTTTCCCTTCTTTAAGATCTCTTTGGGGGATAAGTCCAGTAGTAACACTGCTGGATCAAAGGGTATGCACAGTTTGATAACTTTTTGAGCATAGTTCCAAATTGCTCTCCAGAATGGCTGGATGTATTCACAATTCCACCAACAATGTATCAGTGTCCCTGTTTTCCCACATCCCCTCCAACATTCCCCATTATCTTTCCCTGTCATTCTAGCCAATCTGACAGGTGTGTAGTGGTATCTCAGAGTTGTCTTAATTTGCATTTCTCTGATCAATAATGATTTGGAGCATATTTTCATATGTCTATAAATAGTTTCAATTTCTTCGCCTGAGAATTGTCTGTTCCTATCCTTTGACCATTTATCAATTGGAGAATGAAAACCTGGAAATATTTACTTGAAGTTTGAAGTAAACAGAACCCCTATAATGTTCTACAAAGTAACAGCAGAATTGTCTGAAGAATTGTGAATGACTAAACTATTCTCAGCAACACAGTGACCCAAGACATAAAAAAGGACTAATGATGAAACCTACTATCTGCCTCCAGAGAAAGAATTGATATTGATTGAAGATAGACTGAAGCATGCTGTTTTTCACTTTTTTTGATTTTTTCTTTGATTTGATCATTTTTGCACAAAATGACTAATATGGAAATATTTTACATAATTGCACCATGTTTAATCTGATTGTTTAGTATCTGGGGAGAAAAGAAGGGAGCGATAAAATTTGGAACTCAAAACTTAAAAAAAAAAAGAATTGAATTCATGTTTCCAAATGGCACATCCTGTATAGCCAGAGGATGTCTTTAAGGCATTAAGTGCTTTTGTTTCTTCATGCCCCCATCCCTGCCTCCTTCCCCACCTTCCGACAATATGGAACCTCTTGTCAAGTTGAGTTCAGTTCCATCCCCTCACTTGTCATTGTACTCTTCCTGTTGTCTATAGGACTTAAGATTTCTGAGTTTCACAAATTTGGTGTGACTCAATTAAGAAACTTCATGACAAAGTCAAGGAAATAGATGACATTTGCTGGAAAGGCACAGATCATTACAGCTGTAAACCCTTTATATAGGGATGTGACATCTTTTTCTTGGATCAGTTTTCTCAGCACATCTTGGAACCCATTAGGGTATTTTCTAGGTAGGGCAGTCTGGGAGAGGGACTTCAGTACTTCTGGAGGTTTAATCATGATCCAGTTGAAGATTCCTTCAATGTCTCAGATTTTTTAGTCATATCCTACTGTCAAGAACATCTCAAAAGGAAGAGTATAGTTCCTTTGAAAATGCTTCTTATTCCAGCTTCCTGAGAGAGTTTTTTTTTTTTTTTTGGCATAGTTCAAAGTCCAAAGTCTTCTCATGAAGGAGCTTGAATCTCTAAGACACTTAATTCTTCTTGTGAATATACCAGCTAATAGTATAGCTGCAAATAGTTGGAGATAATTCAACTTATCATCTGGGTTCTTCTATTGTAGTTTTCCCCCCAATTCAAAGCCAAAGCACAACACAGCAAACATGAGTGGGACACCAACAATAGTGCTGTCAACTCCCTCATTTTCTTCACCATGGTGCCACCTTTCACAAAGGCCTCTCATTTCTCCCCAGTCCCAACCACTAGCCTTTCCCCTTCCCCCCACATTGGGAAAAAGATGTCCTATGTTTCTCTTTATGTAGGTTAAGATTATATTAGCTTTTTTTGGCTGTCATTATCATGCAGTTTTTCAGATCTTTTTCAGATTAACTACTATTTGTTGGTTCTGCTTCCCCCATCTTATTTTTGTGGAATTGATTTTTTTAACCCAAATGAAATACTTTATATTGAACCTAATTAAATTTATTTTTATGAATCACTTCAGCATTCAATTTTCAAATTCTTTTTGAATCATTCAGTATTTAGCCATATCTCTTTATGGTTGTGGTTCTCTTTTTTTCTTCAGAACTTTGACTCAGCACAGAGGAAAAAAAACCAAGTCATTCTTTGTAAGGTCTCTCTTCTTTCCTTCCTGACATCTCCCAACCCCTTCACATCATCTCACATTCTTTTATTACTTTGTCATATGGCTATGGTTATCCCATCTACAAATTTGATAAGCATGCCATTTATGCCCTGATAAAAATGCTAAGCTGCATAATATGGTCAAGTAAAGATCCTTGGGACACTTCTTCCAATTTGACACTGAATTATTAATGAATACTTTTGGGACCTGGTCACTGAACTAATTCTAGGACTACCTATGTATAATACTGCCTAATCCATACCTCTTAATCTTTCCCATATGAATAGTATAAGTCACTTGGTCAACTGATAATGCTAAAACCTAGTTAAACTATTTCTATATCATTCTTCTGAATCACTAATTTAATAACTCTATCAAAAAAAATAGGTAAGTTTAATATGACTTATTCTTTATAAAATTATGCTGATTTTTTGTGATCACTTTTTCCTTTTTTAATATTTGCCAACCATCCCTTTAATAACATGTTCTATGATTATTCCAGTAACTTCAGGCAAGCTCATTAACCCATGATTTTCAGCTTCTGTTCTCTTCCCTATTCTGAAACTTGGAAGGTTTGCTTTCTATTTTAGTTTTCCTTCTATTGTTCTGGATTCATCATAAGTTCTCTGGAGATGTCATTGCTTTGATCAGAATTCTTAAGTCTTTCAGAGTAATTTTTTATAATTTTGTTTTCATTTTATAAATTGTTTTCCTATAGTTCTGTTTGTGGTACTCTTTATGAGTACCTTTTTTCTAAGGATTGCCTGAAATCATCTTTTTCATAATTTCTTACAATACAATAATATTCCATTTATACTTTTATACCACAATTTTGTCAGCCATTCTCCAATCGATGGGAATCCATTTAGTTTTTCAGATTTTTGCCGCTTTTTTTTTTAATCCTTTTTTCAAGAGCAGGAAATGTATTTTATTTGTGAGCATTTCATTCCCCACTATTATCTTCCCTCCATACTGACTTCATGTTACTATGTCCTTCTTTTTATGTACAACAAATTAAGAAATATCAAGTTTCCCCCCTTACTCTAACTTTTCTATAGCATAACTTCCCCTTTATTTGATCTCTTAAGACCCACAGAAGAGCTTATCATCTTACCACCCTCTATAGCAATTGCTATCCATCTACTACCTGTAGTCAGATAAGCCCCAAAGCTTTAGAAATAATGGTATCTTTCAGTTCACCAACTCTGCTTCAAGCCTCCTCCCTTCCCAAACATAATCTAAGAAAGAAACCTCTGAGCACAAGGTCCCAATTTATCAAGCATTTAGAATATCAAACTGGGGAGTTTATTTTTGATTGCATTGATGATGAAGAGCCATTGTAGTTTATTGAGGATTGATACTGTCAGAAGTGTGTTTTAAAAACATTTTTTTGGACTCATGTAGAACATGGATCAGATAATAAATATGTATACATATATTGTATTTAACATATACTTTAGCATATTTAACATGTATTGGACTTCCTTCCATCTAGGGGAGAGGGTAGGGGGAAGGAGGGAAAAATTGTAACAGAAGGTTTTGCAAGGGTCAGTGTTGAAAAATTACATGCATATGTTTAGTAAATAAAAAGCTATTAAAAAAACAAACTAGGTTGAATTCAAATTGTAGAATACACAGTCCCTGAGAACAGAATGTTTTTCTCTAGGTATCCCTTACTTCTGTCACAATGGCAGACATTTAATAAAGTACTTGATGAATTATATGGAAGAAAAAAAGAAAATGGATCAGAGAGAGAAAAGCCTTGAAGAAGGGAGACAATTAGGAGTTTATTGCCATAATTCAGGGAGAAGTGATGAAAGTCTATCTTAGGGTGGTGACTGTGTGAGAGGGGAACAGATGTGAGATGACATAAAGGCAGAACAGGCTTTGCAGGGTTTGTTCCTGGTAATTACTTCCTCCCTCTGTAGAGTGTCTGAGCAGACAGGAGGTGATGAGTAGCACACAGAGGGCAAACCCTTGGTGAGGGAAAGGACAATGTCTTCAACAGAAACTAGAGGACAAAAGAATGTGAGATGATGTCAAAGGTTGGGAGATGTAGGGAAGGAAAGAAGAGGCATCTTATAGAGAATGGCCTGGTTTTTTCCCTGTGAGTTTCTTAAATGAGGAGGGCAGGGGAGTGTGCCCTCTCAGAGTTTGAGGAGAAAAAGAGAAACCTCTATGGGGACTGCCTTTATGTCATCTCACATCCGTTCCCCTCTCACACAGCCACCACCCTAAGATAGACTTTCATCACCTCTCCCTGAATTATGGCAATAAACTCCTAATTGTCTCCCTTCTTCAAGAATCACTTAGGGAGGAGTAAGAGGATTGCCTTGGTACCAGTTAGGGCCTAGTTTAAATCAGCTAATTTGTAGTGAATCCAGTCAGTTTGGTTGCATGATTTTTTCCATGATACAACCCCCTCTCCCCCCCAATATAAAGATTTATTGCTGTTGGTGTATTAGTTTTGTCTCTTAGACTCAGTTCATTCTAGACATTTTTACTCTTGACACTAGACTTTCAGGATTTTGCCAAGATTTCATAATCATCTTTTATTACTTATACTTGGTTTTCATCTTCTATATGTATCTTGTGAAAATTTGATATTGTGGAGATCTACACCATATACTAAAATAAATTTAAAATAGATGCATAATTTGACAATTTGGAAGGTGACACTGTTAAAAAAAATAGAAGAGAATGAGATCGGGTATCTAAAAAATATGGCTAGGGAGAACTTTTAAGTAAACAAGGATAGATAATGTAGACTATTTAAATTTTACAAATTTGAAAAATATATGCAAATAATCAATGCAAACAGGATATGAAGGGAAGCTGAAAATTGAACAAAAAATTTCTAAGGGTCTAATATCTAAATTTATATATATGTATATATGTGTGCATATATATGTATTTATATATACTTGACATAAACACATTATAGGTAAAAAGAAGAGGCTTTTTAAGTGTGAAAAGGGGGACAAGAAACAGAAATGATCATGAATAATAAACTAAAAAATTTGATGACACAAAATTTCAAAAGTTTTTGCACTAATAAAATTAATGCAATTAGAATTAGATGGGGAACAATGACCTGGAGAAAAAGTGTTGTGGCCAATTTATGATATAAAAGTCTAATCTTCAAGACATAGGAAATTGATACAAATATATAAAAACAAGAGCTATTTCCCAATATCTAACTAGTCAAAGTACACAAAAAGGTAGATTTGAGGGAAGAAATCTCAGCTATCGATAAGTATATATACTGATTATGCCACAAATATGTGGTATGAAAATAAATGAAATAATTTATATGCATGGGATAATTAGGATTTGTTGGGAAAAAATGCTTAAACATTTCCCTCTGCTTATGCATGAGCACAGCTTTTAGTAAAGTTGGGAAGGTTTCCATAATTCCTTTCACCCAGTCTATTTACAGTAGGTTAATAAATAAAAAATATATATATTTTATTTTATTTTATAATAACTTTACATTGACAGAATCCATGCCAGGGTAATTTTTTAACATTATCCCTTGCACTTGCTTCTGTTCCGATTTTTCCCCTCCCCCAGATGGCAAGCAGTCCTATATATGTTAGATATGTTGCAGTATATCCTAGATACAGTATATGTTTGCAGAACCGAACAGTGCTCTTGTTGCATAGGGAGAATTGGATTCAGAAGGTAAAAATAACCCGGGAAGAAAAACAAAAATGCAAATAGTTCACATTCATTTCCCAGTGTTCTTTCTTTGGGTGTAGCTGCTTCTGTCCATCATTTATCAATTGAAACTGAGTTAGGTCTCTTTGTCAAAGAAATCCACTTCCATCAGAATACATCTTCATACAGTATTGTTGTTGAGGTATATAATGATCTGGTTCTGCTCATTTCACTCAGTGTCAGTTCATGTAAGTCTCGCCAGGCCTTTCTGTATTCATCCTGCTGGTCATTTCTTACAGAACAATAATATTCCATAATGTTCATATACCACAGTTTGCCCAGCCATTCTCCAATTGATGGGCAGCTATTCATTTTCCAGTTTCTAGCCACTACAAACAGGGCTGCCACAAACATTTTGGCACATACAGGTCCCTTTCCCTTCTTTAGTATCTCTTTGGGAAATAAGCCCAGAAGTAATACTGCTGGATCAAAGGGTAGCACATTTTGATAACTTTTTGGGCATAATTCCATATTGCTCTCCAGAATGGCTGGATTCGTTCACAGCTCCACCACCAATGCATTAGTGTCCCAGTTTTCCCGCATCCCCTCCAACATTCATCATTATTTTTTCCTGTCATCTTAGCCAATCTGATAGGTGTGTAGTGGTATCTCAGAGTTGTCTTAATTTGCATTTCTCTGATCAATAATGATTTGGAACACTTTCATGTGAGTGGTAATAAGTTTCAATTTCATTATCTGAAAATTGTCTGTTCATATCCTTTGACCATTTATCAATTGGAGAATGGCTTGATTTCTTATAAATTTGAGTCAGTTCTCTATATATTTTGGAAATGAGGCCTTTATCATAACCTTTAACTGTGAAGATGTTTTCCCAGTTTGTTGCTTCCCTTCTAATCTTGTTTGCATTCGTTTTGTTTGTACAAAGGCTTTTTAATTTGATAAAATCAAAATTTTCTATTTCGTGATCAGTAATGGTCTCTACTTCATTTTTGGTCACAAATTTCTTTCTCCTCCACAAGTCTGAGAGAGAAACTATCCTATGTTCTTCTAATTTATTTATAATCTCATTCTTTATGCCTAGGTCATGGACCCATTTTGATCTTATCTTGGTATGTGATGTTAAGTGTGGGTCCATGCCTAATTTCTGCCATACTAATTTCCAGTTATCCCAGCAGTTTTTATCAAATAATGAATTCTTTTCCCAGAAGTTAGAGGCTTTGGGTTTGTCAAACACTAGATTGCTATAGTTGACTATTCTGTCTTGTGAACCTAACCTATTCCACTGATCCACTAATCTATTTCTTAGCCAATACCAAATGGTTTTGGTGACTGATACTTTATAATATAATTTTAGATCAGGTACAACTAGGCCATTCAAGGTGTCCATTTTCAATAAAATGGCTAGAGATGCATGTTAGTGTTAGGATTATATCATATGGAAATAGAGTATTTACTCCATTGCCTAAGTGGCAATGAATTTTATTTGGTTGTACTTAAAATAGCAGTTGACAGGACTGCTGCATACTTAGCCTATGTGTCCTGGATGATGATGATTTATATCCAGCCTGCTTTGGAGAAGGTCTGTTCATCTAGGAGTCCAAGTCACAATCATACCTTGGTTCTTCTTCATCAGGGTTTTTCAGAAGGGAAATTAGAGGCTTCCCATCTCATATTTAAGCCCTCTTATTGGCATTTACCTATCATATTTCCTGTCTGGGTTGTTGATAATGCCTTACCCATAACAGCTTCTCAATGAAATGTGATTATTGTTCTCTATCTTTTAGGACAATAGTTAGCTCTTGAACAATATTGGGTTGGAGAAAGGTTTGTCTGATCCCAAATTGAAGGCAAAGCTCAAAACAAATAAAAGTTTTCTAAGACTGAAGGAAATAGATTCAAACAATGGTGAAGTACCAAGGATGGACCTCTTAGTATCTGTTCTCATATTATCACAGTCCCCATCTTTCTTAAAATCTCTTTCTCTCCCTCCCTTTTTTCTCTCTCTCTCTGTCTACCTGCCTCCTCCCTTCTCCTCCCTTCCCTCCCCCCTCCTCTCTGTCTCAACTGAGAATTTTTTTTAACTAGAGGAATGATTCTTCTGAGTCCAACAATAAATGTTTCAGAACTCTATTTCTTTGTTGTTGTCTGGCATTTGGGATTAAGTGACTTGCCCAGGGCCACACAGCTAGGAAGTGTTAAGAGTCTGAGACCAGATCTGAACTCAGGTCCTCCTGACTTCAGGACTGATACTCTATCCACTGCACCAACTAGCTGCACCCAGAACTCTATTTCTAAAGTTTATTTTATTACAAGGAAATTGGATGAAAGAAGCACCTTGGTTAAAACAGGGGATTTTTTTTTTTTTTGCCTTTTCCTATGATAAATTACCATGACACTGTGGGAGCCTTTTATTGAGGAAAAAAAAAAAACACCCCAGCATGCTCCTTGTAAGGTCATTAATTTAAATATGGCAGAGCCTTTAGATATCATCTAGACTAGGGGTTCATAATGTGATGTCCACACTCATGAGGTGGGAGAAAATTATATCTCTATTTTCATCAACCTCTAACCAAAGTTTATTTTAAAACTTTTTAACTTTAAAGACTTCTAAGAAGAGATCCATAGGCTTCATCAGACTAACCCAAAAGACACAAAATATTAATAATTCTTGATGTAGACCAATTTTTCCATTTTGTAGATGAGGAAACTGAGATCTAGAATCCTTAAACCTAAGGTATCAGCAGGAATGATTACAGCTGCAATCAATAGGCTGGGAGGCAGCAGAGAAAGCATATGGGTTCTAGGTTGGTATTTATGGTGGAAGGAAAGACCACTATTCTTGGAGAAATTATCTTTCCCTTTCTTCATTCTCCCCTTCTCAAAAATCACTGGATTTCAAATCAAAGAAATTGGATTTGAACCCAAGTATTGTTAATGAGTTGAGCCAATCATCTTTGTGATAGAAAATTACTTAATAAGTTTCATTTCCTTCAACTATGAAATGATGTGGCTCTTGAGCAAATCACCTAAAATGAGCAGGTTGGACTAGATAATATGATTATAAGGAGAGCCAGAAGAAACCTTAGAGCTTATCAATCAGTGAACAAGGGTTTTTATTAAAAGCCTGTGCTAGGTGCTGGTGATACACATATAAGAAATGAAAAAACTCCTACTTATAAGCATACACTCTAAAGTAATGTAAAGTAAAATCTATGTAAATATACAGATATAGCTCTATTTAGAGAATTATATATTACTATGGTTATAGACCTATAGAGATAGGTATAAATATGTAGACATATATATATATATATATATAGTCATATATATATTCCTATAGAGAGTATCTATATATCTATATATCTACATATTTATGCCTATATCTCTAGGACTATAACTATAGTTATATATATATATATAGTCATATATATATTCCTATAGAGAGTATCTATATATCTATATATCTACATATTTATGCCTATATCTCTAGGACTATAACTATAGTTATATAGATATATAGTCATATATATATATTCCTATAGAGAGTATATCTATCTATCTACATATTGATACCTATCTCTATAGGACTATAACTATAGTTATATAGATATATATATATAGTCATATATCTATTCCTATAGAGAGTATATATATCTATCTATATATATCTATATCGACATATTGATACCTATCTCTATAGGACTATAACTATAGTTATATAGATATATATAGTCATATATATATTCTTATAGAGAATATACATATATATACACACATATATATATATATCTACATATTGATACCTATCTTTATAGGACTATAACTATAGTTATATAGATATATATAGTCATATATATATTCCTATAGAGAATATATATATATATATATATATATATATATATATATATATATATATACCTACATATTGATACCTATCTCTATAGGACTATAACTATAGTTATATAGATATATATAGTCATATATATATATTCCTATAGTGTGTGTATATATATACATACATACATATTTATGCCTATCTCTATAGAACTATAACTAGTTATATAGATATATATAGTCATATATATTCCTATAGAGAGTATATATATATATATACACATATTTATGCCTATCTCTATAGGACTATAACTATAGTTATATAGATATATATAGTCATATATATTCCTATGGAGAGTATATATCTATATATCTATATATCTCTATATATCTATATCTACATATTTATATCTATCTCTATAGGACTATAACTATAGTTATATAGATATATATAGTCATATATATTCCTATAGAGAGTATATATATATATATATATATCTATATCGACATATTTATACCTATCTCTATAGGACTATAACTATAGTTATATAGATATATATAGTCATATATATATTCTTATAGAGAATATATATATATATACACATATATATCTATCTATCTACATATTTATACCTATCTGTATAGGACTATAACTATAGTTATATAGATATATATAGTCATATATATATATATTCTTATAGAGAATATATATATACACATAAATATATATATGTATATATAGACAGAGAAAGACAGAGGCAGGAAAAGAGAGAGAGTATGAGAACAAGAACTATAAGAGAACAAATACAAAGTAGTTAAATGGTAGCACTGTGGATTGAGTGCTGGATCTGGAGTCAGGAAAATTTGATTTCAAATCTGACCTCAGATACTTACTAGCTGTGTGACCCTGGGCAAATCATTTAACCTGTTTGCCCAAGTTTCCTCATCTATAAAATGAACTAGAAAAGAAAATGGCAAACCCCTCTGGTGTCTTTGCTAAAGAAAGACCAAGAGGGATCACGAAGCGTTGGACTGAAAATGACTAAACAACTATGGGAAGGGGATTGGGGGATGCTCCTATATAGCATTAGTCTCATGTCTAACAAAGTCTAACAAAATGAACAAAATGAAGCAAATTAGGAATTCCCACACACTCCTTTCCCTGAACTCACCAACTCATTATAAGTGACAGGCAAGTCGGACAGGGTATGTGTGCCTGGAATCTGGCTGGGGAGCATGGGTAGATATATGAAAGAATTACAGAAGGATCAGCTGGATAAGCCTTGTGCCAAAGTGAGAACTGGGATGACCCTAAAGTGAGATGATGAGTGCAGATCCCATCTTTGGTACCTGCTGCCTGTGTGCCGGGGGCGGGGGCAGGTTCCATGTCTGTAAAATGAAGGAGCTGGGCAGATGGCCTCTAAGTCCTTCCAGTTCTAGATCTTGATCCTAGAAGCCTATATGTAGAGGCTCACTTTGGAAAGCCTTAATCTATCATTGGTCATGGCAGACATTCAACCACAGAACCAATAAGGGATACCTGGGCTCACCGTGGAGAATCTTTCACTGTCCTCCCACATAGTCATATTTGCTTCTCCATCACTGCTTGGAGCGGGGCGGGGTGGGAGAGGGGAAGCTAGAGAGGATGGGAGGGGTGCAGTGGAGGGGGTCTGGGAGAAGCGCAGGATGAGCCTGGGCCAGGGTTTCCTTTCAAAACTATGCGGAAAGATGAAGCTCAGAGGGAGATAAGCTTCCAAGGTCAGGGCCCACCCTTCATTTCCAGATGCTGGTACTTTGTACTTCCTGGGTCTCTCCTTTACAGTAGGAACATTTGCCTGTCTTTTAACATTGTTTCCTTTGTAATTCTGCCAGGCCATTTATTGACTTGTTTTTCTATTCTGAGCCTGTTTGCAAATGGGCTGTCATCATGTTTCCCTCCTCTAGAAATGGATATAAAATGGAATTTTTGGAAAAGCCCATCATACTCTATTTTCCCCATTGAACTTGCCACACAGTTTGATTGTGGGCCGATTTCATTCAATCCCAAATATTTCTGCTCTGGAGCAGTCTGGAGAACCCTTCTAGCTCAAAAACTTTTTTCAATTTCCCAGTTGCTTTCAGGATAAAACAAACCCTTTACTTTGTAATTGTTGTTAATGGTTTTCAGACTTGAGTGACTCTTTGTGACCCCATTTGGGGTTTTCTTTGGCAAAGATGCTGGATTGATGTGCCATTTCCTTTTCCAGCTCATTTTACAAATGGGGAACTGGAAGCAAATAGAATTAAATGACTTGCTCAGGATCACACAGCTTGGAAGTATCTGAGATCAGATTTAAAGTCAGGTCCTCCTGATTCTAGGCCCTCTGGCATTTCTCTAAATGTGGCCTTCCCTTTCCTAGCCCTGTTTCATGCTACTTTTCTTCGGGCAATGACATCATTGCGTCCTGTTCTCTCTTAGCATGGTTCATCGACATAGGCTAAACCTTCTTATGCCTTGAGTGCACCTCCTCCTCCCTTCTGTGTGTTGTGTTTTACCAAGGCCCGGTTCTGGTGCCATCTGCTCCGTGAAACCTTCCCCGAACCCTTTGGCAGAAAATAAGCACTCCTTCCACAAGTTTCCTGCAGGGCTTAGATTGGACCTTCTCTGCCTTAAAAAATTACATTTCACTTTATATGATGCATGAGGCTGAGGTTAGTTTTGTTTACGTATCTTTTACATGGCTCTATATTCCCTGACTTCTGCCTCTCCCTCTTTGGCAGATTATAAACTCCTGGATGTCAGAAACTCTTGGTTTTCATTTCCCAGCACCTAGAACAGCAGATGATCCATAGTGGGCACTTAAAATTATTGATTGACTTGTATTCTTGGACTTTGGATTTTGTCCCCCTGTATCCAACCATAATTTAGTTGCTCCGACTGCTCGTGGTGGGCAAAGAAGTCATTCAAGAAAGCACAAGATAAAAACCAGGGAGAAGAAGCCATGAGCCAGCCCCACAGAGGATTTCGCATGGGGAAATATTCTGGAGACCAACAAGTTAGTTGTTTGCCAGCCAAATCAGACCAATTTAATTAAATTTAAAGGCCAATTTAATTTTCATCTGAGCCATGACTAGCAATTAGGATGTTTGGCTCAAGTATAAGACACACCCTTAATTCAATTTCCTTCAGTTGAGGGAAGGTGAGGACAAGCCATGGAGAGACCTTAGACCTTGAGATATGTGCTGAGAAAATCCCCGGGACTCTGGTCTTATGAATGAAAACATCCCAAGAACAAAAGAAGGAAACAAGAAGTGCCCATTTATGTGCCAGGCTCAATGATAAGCACCTTGTACATATTAATGTTATATCATTTGATCTTCACAACCACCCTGGGATGCAGCTGGTATTATTATCCTCGCTTTGCAGGTGAGCAAGCTGAGACACAACAGAGGTAAAAGGACTAGCCTGGGGTCACACAAATAGAATGACGTGAGGCTGGATTTGCACTGAGATTCCAGGCCTAGAGCTCTGCCCACTGGGCCACCTAAAAAAAAAGTGTCAAAACCTCAGGCCATGAATCATTACTCAAATAAGCTTTCTGATGAGTGCAAATTTAAAATGACATAAATAGAATGTGTGGAAACAAATATAAAAGAATAGTATAGACCTCTAAGAAAAGTCTGAGGAAGGTAAAGTGCAGAATGAGTGGAGATTGCTGCAAAATATGAAGGATAACTGAAGTTTCAAAAGATATACTCAGGACAATAACAACAACAAAGAGGATCACTATATGTCAAAGATAATAACCAAGAGAAAATTATCAATTAAACTCCTATTTTCCTTTTGCCTCTTAATAATATTTATTTACTTACTATTAATACAACTACTAATCATACTAATATTCTTAATCTTAATTTCTAATTCTAAATCACTATTGATTAGAGAAATGCAAATTAAGACAACTTCACAACTATCTGATTGGCTGAGATGACAGGAAAAGATAATAAATGTTGGAAGGGATGTGGGAAAACTGACACACTAATGTATTGTTGATGGAGCTGTGAACTAGGCCAGCCATTCTGGCCCAGAGAACAATTTGGACTATGCCCAAAGGGCTATCAAACTGTACGTACCTTTTGATTCAGCAATGTCCCCACTGGGTTTGTATCCTGAAGACAACATAAAAGAGGGAAAAGAGTGACGTGCAAAAACATTTATAGCATCTCTTTTTGTAGTGGTAAGGAATTGGAAATCAAGTGGATGCCCATCAATTGGGGAATAGCTGAATAAATTATGGTATATGAATGTAATGGAATATTATTGTTCTATAAGAAATGATGAATAAGCTGAATTCCTGGAAAGACTTAAACTGATGCTGAATGAAACAAGCAGAATCAAGAGAATATTGTATACAGTAACAGCAAGATTATGTGATAATCAACTATGATAGACTTAGCTCTTTTTAGCAATGTGGTAATTTAAGACAATTCCAATAGACTTGAGATGGAAAATGCCATCTGCATCTAGAGAGAATTATGGAGACTGAATGTGGATCAAAGCATAGTATTTTCACCTTTTTTTCTTTGTTAGCTTTTTCTTTCTCATTTGGTTTTCCCTTTTGTCTGATTTTTCTTGTACAGCATGACAAACACGGAAATATGTTTTAAAATACATATGCATAACCTATATCAAATTGATTGTTGTCTTGGGGAAGGAAGAAGAAAGAGAGGGAGAAAAAATTTTCAACACGAAATCTTACAAAAATGAATGTTTAAAACTATCATTATATGTATTTGGAAAAATAAAATACTAAGGAAAAAAATAATGACTTGCATTTATATGGCATTTTAAGACTTGCAAAACATTTTATATTTATCCTTATAACATCCCTGTTGGATAGGTGTTTTTATTATTCAAGTCTAGAGGTCCTCAAACTTTTTAAATAGGGGGCCAGTTCACTGTCCCTCAGACTGTTGGAGGGCCGGATTATAGTAAAAACAAAAACTTTGTTTTGTGGGCCTTTAAACAAAGAAACTTCATAGCTCTGGGTGAGGGGGGTAAACGTCCTCAGCTGCTGCATTTGGCCCGAGGGCTGTAGTTTGAGGACCCCTGGATCTCTGTTTAAAAAGATCATGGAAATGAGGCTAAAAGAGTTTAAATAGTTTGCTCAATATCCTTCAGCTAGTGTTTAAAGAGGATTCAAACTTAAGTAGGGGTTACTAACTGCAAGCCCAACACTCTTTCCACTGGACCATATAAATCTCATAGGAGAATGATTTTTAGACTAATAAAAATTAGAATAAAAATTGTGAAAAGGGGACTTGCAGAGACTTTTTCTTTTGATGACTGTATGAATGATCACAGCACAGTCCAGTTCTCACTATTCTCAGTATTTCAATAAAATATAAAAAGAGCATCAGACTACACAATGACTAAGAAACCCAATAGATGCTAAAACCTAGTTCAGAACTACCAAAAAGATGGCCAAAAAGTTCAGGCATTCCAATTTCCCCTCCTTCTCCTCACCCCCTTCCACTAGATGGCAAGTAATCCAATATATGTTAAACATGGTAAAAATTGTATTCATTCTTAATATAGTTGTGTATTATGTGTGTGCATAATATCTACCCTATAAAATATGAGCTTGTTGAGAGGAGAAATTATATTATGCCTCCACCAGCAAGGAAGTTGGATTATATGATCTCTGAGCTCTCTTTAAAGTCTGAGATTTTAGGATTCTGAGAAGTGCCTAAATTTTTTCTGAAATAGTCTAACCCTGCTGTTAACCCAAAATCATAAGTAAAGTGTGTCCTAATCCTAATGATCAATAAGATTTCTGCAGACTTATCAAAAGTCATTGCATTTTCAGAACTGAAGATCATGTAGTCCAATTTTCTAATTTTATAAATAATCAACAAACAGGCATTTATTACCTATTATAACTTCTCTAGCCGAATTTCCAACTGAAGAAGAGGTTTTGAATACCATTAGGCATCTCTCCTGTGGCAAAGCACCTTTTGCTGATTTTATTCCAACTGAGATTCCAGGGAGTCCACTGCTTGTACAAAAACTGATTGAAATTTTCTGGATTATGTGGCAAGAGGAGGTTATCCCTCGGGAGTTCAAGAATGCCTATGTTGATCATTTCTATAAAGGTAAAGAAATAGACTGCTGTGACAATCATAGGGGTTCTCTCTCTTCATCATTGCTTACAAGATTCTTGCCAGAATCCTTCTTATTAGTCCTCTTATACCTGGAAGATGACATCTACTTGGGAGCCAATATGGCTTCAGAAAGTGTAAAGTCTGAAACTCTGAATAAGTGCACTGGAATCAGACAACCGAGCACTTAAGGCTAATTACCTATTGGACAATACTCTATTAGCATATGCTTGGAAAATGACCCTTCTCACTATTCTGTGCTAGCTCGATCTTTTGGTGTATACAGATAATTGTAGGAGGGATTAGGGGGTGGAGTAAGACAAGCCAGGGTCACTTTGGCTGTGGACAAGGAAGAGAGAGGAGGTTGTGGAGAACTTGTGGAGTTTTCGTCCATCTCCTTTACTTCTTCCCCTAAAGACCAAGGACTTTTGCTTTTCCTGACTCTGGCTGATTCTAAGCCATCTAGGGTACTAATCCAGACTTCACAAGAAAGGGCTAAGGAACAGTTGATATGCTGTTTGTTGTCTGACAACTTTAGGAGAAGTACCAGGAGCAGAACAGAGGTCTGTGCCCAATGTTTGTCAATCTGATCAGTGCCTTTGATATTGTCAGTTGTTAGGATTTATGGTAAATTATTTCAAATTTGCTTGCCAGAGAAGTTTATCAGTATTATATGTACACCAATTTCATGACAACATGCTTGCCCAGGTTCTGAATAACGAATAATGCTCTAGTGCTTTTCCAGTCCCCAATGGAATGAAACAAGACTGGGTGCTTGCTCCCCTGCTTTTCAGCATGATGTTTTCAGTGATTTTGTCAGATGCCTTCAATAAGGAAGAACGTCAAGGTCAGCTCCCACAGTAATAGTAAATTATTTAACTTGAAAAGACTACCAGCCAAGCCTAAAAGTGAAAGGAGTGTTAGTGCTGGTTTTTTTTTTTTTTAATTTGCAGATGATTGTATACTCAATGCAGGCTCTTTAGCTGAGATGCAACAAAGTGTGGATCAATTCTCTGATGCTTTTGCTAACAATTAACACCAAGTAAACACAGATACTCCCTCAGCCAGCATCACCCCATCCATAAGTGGAACCATTGGTTACAACAAATAGAGAAGTTTTGAATAGTGTGGATAAGTTCATTGGCCAGTACATATTGATAGTGGAAGACACACTGTCAGAGCTCGCTCACTATTTGGGAGGTTCCAAAGGAAAGTGTGAGAGAGCAGAGTAATTACACAGACTACCAAACTGAAGGTCTACAGAACTCCTGTGCTGACCTCACTGTAAAACCAGGATAGTATACCAGCACCATGCCAGGAAACTGATTCATTTTCATTTGAATTATCTTAGGAAGATTGTGAAGATCACCCAGCAGGAAAAGGCACCCGACACAAAGATCCTTTCTTGAACTAAACAGCCAAGTATTCAAACTCTGCTGCCCAAAGTGCGACTCCAATGAGCTGGTCACATTATTTGAATACCAAATGCATACTTGCCTAAAAGATTATTTTATGGGAAACTCATGTAAAGCAGGAGCTCACATGAGGATACAAAGATGCTTTCGTGGTTTTTCTGAGGTACTTTGGAATTGGTTGCATGACATGAAAGATGCTGGCAAAGGACTGTCCAGCAGGGAATCCCCACATCAGAAAAAGTACTGTGCGCTATAAGCCAAAGCAGATTTGAAGTAGGTCAAAAGAAACATGAGATGCACAGATTCAGAGAATCCACCCCAAATGTTCAGATGGACCATTTCTGTCAGATCTGTAGTAGAGCTTTCCAAGCTCCTATTGGTCTGATCAGCCACAGCTGGACACACTGTAACTAGACTCTAACATAGTGATGTCATTATGGTCCTTTTTGAGAACAAAACACAGCAATATATCATACTCCAGGCACTTTTCCAGACAATGTCGGAGAAAAATACACAAATGAAGCAAACCTGCCCTCTGTGTGTTTCCACTCTATCTGAGGGGCTTAGCCTCTATTCTTATAATTATAATATAAAGAAGCAATTATAACAGTAGCTAACATTTATATGATTCTTCAGGTACATTATTTTGTGGAAGCCTTATTAGGCACTATGTGTATTAATTATCATCTCCATTTTAAATGTGAGGAAATTGAATTTCAGGGATGTTAAGTGACTTATTCGTGGTCACATAGCTAGTAAGTTCTATATAAAATAATTGAATCGAAATTTCCCTTGACTGAAAATGCAAAGATCTCTCCACTATGACATGCTTCTTCTAAGTCTTGTTTTCAGTGCTTCCTATAGAAAAGCAAACAGCATTGAAATTAGGGACCAGCTCTGGAATATTTAGATCAAATAGTTATGCGATGAATGAAGTTGTCTTGGCCCTGATTCAATGCCAGACTTTCTTCAAGAACCCACAAGATAGCATAGAAAGCCAGGAAGCAGCTCTAGGGCGGATCAAAGAGAAGACTTTTAACATGTGTTTATTGAATTGAACTAAAGAGGTAGAAAAGAGGAAAGCAAGTCATATCAAAGAAAGAGGAAGGCATTTTAGGGCAGCAAGTCAGATCTGATGTGGATCCACGGGGATGGGAAAAATGCAAGTGGTTCATATAAAATAAATGGGAGTTTACCGGTAAAGAAAACTGGTCATTTCAAAAGCACATGAACAGATGATACAAGACACTAGGAAGGTAAGGTATTTTTGCATGACCTTTTATCTCAGAGATCAAAATGCATGAAGCTCTTTCCTATATTCAAGTTGGTCTGTAACTACAACTCTGTTGTAATCACTCTATGACAGGATTGACATATACACCTAGCAAAGAGGGATGGGAGATCATGTCTTTACTCAGAACTAGCTAAATTCTATACAATCCCTTACTTGGTGTTAACCATACACCCAAATAGACCTATATTAGTGCTCTATTCTCCATTGCAACATCCCAATTTCTGTTGCCTGTAAATGTGGGAGTTGGCTTGGGGAGCAGTCATTTGTGCCAAGGAAGGTATTATAAACATAAATAGCCCACATTTCTTATAGCACACTCGAGAGAAAACCCCAAACAGATATTTTAGTCAATGGCAGTTCTGTACCCTAAAACTTATTTGTCCAGCTCTTCATGAACCTGTACCTGTAGCCCACAGACTTTGGCAGTTCAATATAGTCACTTATTATGTGTGTTCAAATGGTAGGCCACCTACTCTTATCCCCCTATCACAATTTTCCCCCATGCGGAGTTAAAACTCATGGCAAGGAAGGTAGCTAGAAACTGCACAGAGGGCCTGTGTGCCAATACCACAGTCCATGGGTATTATAAAATCCCAATCCCATGTTTCCTTCAGTGTCATATGGCTGAACATCCCCTAAGGAGAAAAATCATATTAAATAGGCTCTATAGGTAAACTAAGTAAGATTACACCACAACATATTCCTCATGTCATCTTGAAGGAATGAGAAACTTTATTAGCAAATTCTTCTTTCTCTTCCTCTCCCTACAGGGACTCTGGCCAGGACACAATTCAATTCCCTGAGTCTTTAGATATGGCAGTTTGTAGAAAGAAATGACAGTTGGCCTGTGTTGCTTGGGAAAATTTTCACTATCACCAGAACCAGTCACTTCACCGAATGGATCCAATTTGAGACTTATTTTCACAATGAGAAAGCTGAAGCAGCCTAAGAAATTTGGGGGCCATACCAAAAGAGCCTGGCTTAGTTTCCATATCTTATAAGATGGAGCCAATTGATCATTACACTTCAAACTTTATTGAGTACTAAGTGCTCCATACTATTGGGTGATAGACAAAAGAAACCTTAAGATGGTCCCTGTCTTGAATGGTTTTACAGTCTAGTTAGAGAGAGAAGACATAACATCTATCAGAGGAGAAAATAGAAAATGTTATATACATGCCTGCTCAAAGACCCAGGGATCTGAAAGCTTCAGTCTCAAACACCTTGATCTTTCTGTTGGGTTGGGGGAGGGGTGGGACAGTTTTTATGTATATGACCTTATGGCATAGAAATCCCCCTGTAGGTCTCCTGAGCCAGCCTCTAACCTTTAGAAAGAACTGCACTTCAGTTTTTCTTATCTAAACCTAAATCTGTCTTGCCAGACAAAAGGATATCTTGTTCCCTATCCTTCCACTTAGAATGTCTGATCATACCCGCGCATTCTTTTGCAGATCTATGGTATTTATGGAGTAATTGATGAAGGGCAGCTAGATGCCCAAGTAGGTAAGAGTTTAGGGTCTGGATTGAGGAAGATGCTTTTTTACGAGTTCAAACATGGCCTCAGACACTAACTAGCTATGTTACCATGGCGTTTGCCTCAGTTTCCTCATTTGTAAAATGAGCTGACAATCCAATCTGGTATCTTTGCCAAGAATACCCTAAATACGTTCATGAAGAGTTGGACATGACTGAAAACAACTGAAAAATAAGTTATAATTTGTCTCTGAAGAGATGATAGGTTCCTCGGGCAATAAAAACAAACAAGCAAACAACAGCAACAAAAATATCCACCTGATTTGGAGGACTTGTGCTTAGTAATGTTTTCTTTCTTTGGAAGAGACCTTAGCAGGACCTGGGGTTCTTGGGACTTCAACCTAATTCCCTTAGGAACTCACGAGAAAGCATTAAGTCAAAACACCAGGACTGAGCAGAAGAGCTTTGAGTCTGAAAGCTAAAAGGGCAAAATAAATAAATAACTCCTTTCTCTGAACTCTTGCCAAATGGTAAGTCCTTGACTCCTGGGCCAGATCATAAGAAGGAGAATTAGTGGAGAAGAAGGGGGTGGGGGAAGTTGAGTCTTATCTTGCTTTTCATGCAGTGGAAATATCTATTTTCTGAACTTCTAATGAAACCTAAGACTAACTTGGAGGTCCTGTGGGCTATTTAAATCCAAAAAGGACCATTTCAGTTCTTTGATAGCCCTAACCAAGCTGACATTCCACCTCTCCTCACATTTCAATTTTCACCTTTTGAAACCTTTCTACTAATCTCTCACTGCTGCCAAGCAGAAGCAAGAATGAAGACCAGACAGCATAGATTGGTGTGTAAGCAGCCTGGGAAGAAGAAGCTTTGTCCCTCCAATTAGGATATCCTAATGGTAAGACTACAAAAGTCTTTGAAGTCAGAGGACCTTCGTTTAAATTTAATTTAATAATTTTAGCTTAAATTCTGGCTTTGATACTGTGTGACAGTGAGAAAGACTCAGGTCCCAAATTAAGCTCATTAACTTTTTATTCAAACCCACATCTTTTCCTAACTTAAGAAATTTCTCCTTTAAAGCTTTTTCATAACTTGTCTTCCTACCTTTCAATTTTTTTTTACATCTTATTCCCTTCCATGTAATCTTCCATCCAGTGCTAACTGGCTTTCCAACTCTTTAGCTAAGAAAACACTCCTGTTACTGGGAATTTTCACGGGGTATCCTGGAGTGCCTAGAAACGCCTTCCCTTTTAATTTCCACCCCTTGGCTTACCTGACTTCCTTCAAGTCCACTTTCTACACGAAGCTTTTCCAAATACCCTTAATGCCCACTTCTGTGGTTTATATATCATTTTCCCTTTATATCACTTATTTGTTCTTAGTCTTTTTCGTGTTGCTTCCCGAATTTAAGCCTGTGAAATCCTCGAGGGCAAGGATACATACATACATATATGTATATATAGCCTCCTTTTGTTTCAAGCGTTTAGCATTGTGCCTGCCAAACAGTAGGTGCTTATTAAATATTTAATGACCTTATGAGCCTCAGTTTCCTCATTTGTAAGATGGATGGGGTTCTATCACTAAATCTATGATCTCACGGAACATTCATTCATAGCTTGGCTAGCAAGCGGCAACTAGCCCAAGTGCGTGCGTCCGGAGATGGATGGTGGATGGTGTGGAGTGTGTGGTGGGCAGGAAGTGTCGGTTGTGGAACTGGGCAGAGTTAAGGGTGGGAAAGCCAGGTGAGGACGTGCGAGCAGGACTCCAGGGGCATGGCGGGAGAATGATCACCGGACACCTACGGGAAGCGGTAGCAGCAGGTGCGTTCTTACCAACCGTCTCAGGGCTGTCTGCGTGCTTGAGGCTGCGCCTTCTTTCCCGATCCTCCAAAGAGGGGCTCTCTGACCCGAACAACTTGGTCTACTCTCTTCTGGGAGCCCCTGGCCCCAGAGATGACGCCCCTCATCCTCTGGCTTCCTGTCCACTTTGCCCTGTCCCTTTCTCCTTTCCCTCCCCTCCCTCCGTTTCCTCCTCTGGCAGCAAGTCGGAGATCCCTACCTGTGCGGTCGATCTGAGTCAGCTACAGCCGGTATCCTCCTAGTAGAGAGAGGAGAGCGCAATAGGGAGCGGTCCAAAGCAAACACGGTTCTTGGCAGCGACTAAAGGGTGAGCACTCACCCCGCCCCTCCAGCAGGAACTATGTCAAAAGCTTCAAGCTGTTCCCTCCCTGATTCCCATTCGCCCGCCTGGCATTTCCTAGTAAGCCGGACTACAGCCCCACCCGAACCTTTATTCCCAAGGGTTGCCTTTCTCCCCGAGGGTTGTGAATCAGTCCTTTCAACCTCCTTCGAGTCACCTCTTTCAGCTGGTGCTTCATTCTTGGGGGTCCCAGGATCTTAGAGATCATTTAGGACAATGCCCCCATTTTATAAAAAGGAAACTGAGACCCAGAGCAGATAAGGGACTATCAGAGTAAGGTTTTGCACAGTGTCATGCCTCTGTCTCTTCAAAGTAGCCACTCTGTAGTACATTCTCTTCCCTTCTCTGACAAGAGGGGAATCCATACCATTCAGGAGAAGTGGTAAGGAAGTTTCTGTGTAATCCACAAATCTTGTTTTGTCTTTTTTCTTTCTGTTGTTTATCTCTTGATCTTTCCACTGTTCATTAGCACTTAAGGCTATGGAAAGGAGATTTGCCAATTCTGCAATCTGTCAGTCTCTGATAAAAGCTTCAGTGAAGGAAGATCCAGAAACTCTAGGTTAAAATGTGGCTAATGGGCTCTCTCAAGTCTTTCACAGGAAATGGAGAATGAGAGAATGGGTCACCTAATAAGATACATCGTTTCCTAACTCCAAACTGATTCTCAATAGTAGCTACTCAAAGTAAGGACAGGATGATCTCCCTTTTCTATATCTCCGCAGCATCATTAGACTGAAAATAGGCAGCAAGATTGTCAAGACAGACTCCACTCTAGGGAAATAAAGCAGAATTCGTAATCCAATAACAATCAAACCCAACCAATCCTTATCCAGGAAACTATCAAATCATGTGCCCCGAGGAATGCGCGACAAGAAAAATAGCTGAGGCTGGAGATGGGATGAAAAAAACTCAAAGCTATTAAGACAGTATTTTGCTCAACAATCTTTTAATTTTTTTAATGTTTTATTTAAACAACATTGCTGTCACTTTTTGTTGACACCCAGTCATCCTTTACTGTTCCCCATCACCCCAACAGAGCCATTCCTATAACAATATACATATATATTTGTTTTTATTTAATGTTTTCCTACAGTTACATTCAAAACATTTTTTTACATTTGTTTTTAAGATTTTTGAGTTATAGTTTCTCTCTCTTATCCCTACCATAATTAAGAAACCACATGTGAAGTTATGCAAAACATTTCCATAAAAGTCAAGTTGTGAAAGAAATCATAGATCTCCCACTCTAATGAAAATAAAAACCCTCAAGAAAAATTGAGAAAGAGAGAGGGGGAGAAGGGAAGGAGGGGGGGAAAGAAAGAGGGAGGGAGAGAGAGAGAGAAAGGAGAGAGAGACAGAGACAGAGAGGAGAGACAGAGACAGAGAGAGAGAAGAAAAAGAGAGAGAAGAGAGAGAGAAAAGAAGAGAAGAGAAGGGAAGAGAAGAGAAGAGAAGAGAAGAAGAGAAGAGAAAGACAGACAGACACACAGAGAAAGAGAGAGAGAAAGAGAGAAAGACAGAGAGAGAGAGAGAGAGAGAGAGAGAGAGAGAGAGAGAGAGAGAGA
This sequence comes from Antechinus flavipes, assembly GCF_016432865.1. Classification (NCBI taxonomy): domain Eukaryota; kingdom Metazoa; phylum Chordata; class Mammalia; order Dasyuromorphia; family Dasyuridae; genus Antechinus; species Antechinus flavipes. The sequence continues at coordinate 474,349,969 of NC_067400.1, forward strand.
GAGAGAAGAAAGAAAAAAAAAAGAAGAGAGAGAATATGAATGCTTCAATCTGTTTTCAGTTCCTTCTCTGGGTATGGGTAGGATTTTTCATCTTAAGTCCTTCAGAAGGTTCAGAAGGAACCAAAAATGTTGGAGTTGCAGATCAGTGTCTTGAGGTATCTCAAAAAGAATTTATGGGATTGAATCCATATCCAAGTCAAGGGACAAAGTTTATTTTAATTCTAACTACAATTGAAGCAGGCTAAATTCCAAAAGAATTTAGCAAAGAACCAGGAACTAGAGAATAATTTTATCCAGTTCTTGATATCATCGATATGCTAATTTTATGGCTTAGAAGTAGTTTTAGGAATTTGGTTATCACTGACTAGCAGATTTTGTATCTGACTGTCAGCAATGTTTGTAGGACTAGCCTAAAGCCAGAAGACTTTAGAATCATTGGCAGATTGTTAGAACAAAAGCACTCTAAATCAGGGGACCTTAAAATTATTGCTATATTTTCCCTAGAAGCTGTACCTGTCGTCATAGATGATTTTACTACTGAGAATAGCAAAGTCATTTACAGATAATCATCCTAGAACATTGCTATTATTTTGTATACAGTACATTTCACTTTGCTTGAATTCTTGAAGGACTTTCCAGATTTTTTTTTTTTTTCTGAGTGAATCCTGCTCATCATTTCCTATGGACCAATAATATCCCATCACAAACACATAACACAATTTATTGAGCCATTCCTCAATTGATGAGCATATCCTCAGTTTCCTTTTTTGTTTTTTTTTTCCTCTTGAGAAGAGAGCTGCTATGAATATTTTCCCCCAACATGTAGGTCATTTTCCTTTTTTTTTTTTTTTTTTTTTTTTTTGTTCTGAATCTCTTTTTAGTATTCATGCCTAGTAGTAGAGTTGTTAGGTCAAAGGATATGCATGAATTTATAGCCCTTTGGGCACACAGCGTGTCTTTTGATCATTTATCAGTTGGGGCATGGCTCTTATTTATTTTTTTGTAAATTGTACTCAGTAAAGAAATATATTTAGCCCACAATAAATCAACATGTTCGTCACATTTGCCCCATCTCATACTTAAGAGATTACCGGGCCTCTGGAAAGAGATAAGAGGCAGGTGGAGGTTTCATTTTCAGAATTCCCAAATCTTGGTGGATCATAGTACTGATCAATGTTCTGAAATCTTCCTAGTTTTGTTTTTTTTTTTTAAATATTGTCATCAAATTCTGTTCTAACAGTTAAGCCGAGAAAATCAAAGTCACCAAGTGGCTGAGAATGATTTGCATTTTAAGAGCTTAATAAACGGTTGTGGAATGAAGCAATTGTTAATTGAAGTTGTTGAAGTTAGAAGAGGGCTTGTTAATTATTGGCAGAGACCAAAAATTCTTGAGTCTGAACTGAATGGTAATATACCTTACATAAGAACAAAGACTCAATTTTCAAATCTCAGTTTATGAAATTTTGGCAATATTTAAAGTCAGAGGATATAGTTTGAATTCCAACTGCTACTTACTGCCTATGTGACTAGTGGCACATTACTTAATCTTTTTAAAGCATCTTTAAGGAAATATTGACATTCCATGAGTAAACCAGATACTTTTTACTTCACATCTCACTCAGGGAGACAATGTGGTACAACAGGAAAAACACTAAATTTGAAGTTGCAGGACCTGAGTTTGAATGCTGGCTCTGTCACTTGGGCAAGTCCCTACCTCACTATATTTCTATTTTCTTATCCTTCTCCCATCCCCAATCCTTTCCTCTTCCTAATTTCGATTTCACTGTTAAAGACACAACTTTCCTCCCAGTCACTGAGGCTCTCAACATAGGTATCATACACAATTGCTTATTGTCTCTGATCACCCTCACCTCTCCAATCTGTTAGCCAGTCTTGTCACTTCTACCTTTGTAATATTATGAAAATATGCTCACCCTTCTTTCCTTTAACACTTGCATCCCTCTGATGCAGACCTCATCACCTTGATAGGGTGCAGAGGCTCCCAGCCTTTAAGGATGCTATTGTTCTAACAATGTTTGTCAGTGATCCTAAAGTCTCCTGTCTTTAGGAATTCTGTAGTATAATACTAGAAACATTGTTGATGGCCAGATAACAATCTGTTGGTCAGTGATAAGGTTTTTGAAACAAATGATGAGATATATACCAGATTACTCCTTAACCCTACCTCCAAACTATAAAATTAAATATTGAGGTGTATACCAGACCACTCCTCAGTTCTTTTTTTTTTTTTTTTTTTTGGTTGAGGCAATTGGGGTTAAGTGACTTGCCCAGGGTCACACAGCTAGGAAGTGTGAAATGTCTGAGTTCAGATTTGAACTTAAGGCTGGTGCTCTATCTACTGTCTGCCACTTAGCTGTCCCCACTCTTAAGTTCTACCTCTAAGCCATAAAATTAGCATATCAGTGACATGAAGAATTGGATTTCTCTATCATTTCCTATAAATTTATCTTCTTGTATCTGGTTCTTTGCTGAATCCTTTTGGAACTTAGCCTACTTCAATTGGCCTTACAATTATAATAAACTTTATCCCTTGCCTTGGAGATGGGTTCAAGCCTGCAAATTCTTTTAAGTCACTGTGTGACACTGATCTGCAATCCCAACTTTTTGGGGTCTCCTTTGAACCTCAACATTTTCACTTAGACTATTACAATAGTCTCTGAGTGGGAGAGGTGCTTCCTACATTAAGCCCCTCTCTTCTTCTCTACCCTCTTTAATCATTTGCCAAAAATGATTTTCCTAAAGCAGAGATTTGACCAATAAACCAATAAAAGGCCCTATTCAGTAAACTCTAGTGGATTCCTATCTCTTCCAAGATCAAATATAAAATACTATTTGGAATTTAAAGTTCTTTACAACTTCTTCCTATTGTTACAGTTTTCTTATCTTTTTCTTCCATTGCTTGTACTCTACAAAGAGCAGCTAAGTGGCAAAGCAGATTGGAGACTGGGCCTGGAATCAGGAAGTTCAAATCCGACTTCAGATGTTTCTCTGCTTCAGTTTCCTCATCTGTAAAATGAGAAGGAAATGGCAAACTGTTGCAGTTTCTTTGCTAAGAAAACTCCAAATGGGATCACGAAGAAGAATAGGACATGACTAAAAAATGACATATAGTCAACAATCCCAATGACACTAATCTTTTTACTGCTCTTTACAACACCCAATCCCTCAACTCCTCCTCTTCTTACTGGCTGGTCTTCATGCCTGGATGCTCTTCCTCACCTCAACCTTCTGACTTCCTTGGCTTCCTTCCAGATTCATCTCAAATTACACTTCTCTAAAAGACTCTACTCCCAAATCCCCTATCTCTCTCTCTCCCTTTAGAGATGCTTTTTTTATCTACTCCTAGATATGTTGCATATACGTAATTATTGATGCTTTGTTACTCTCCTTTTAACCAAAGCTTAGTTGATTTAGTACAGCCTGGAGTATAATTAAAACTTAACAAAAACTTGTTAACTGGTTTAGGATTTTATCTCTCAATTTTGAATCTCTGGGCGATAAGGAATTAAGTCTAGTCTAATCTCATCTTGATTAGAGCCACACTGACTTTTAGAGATAGCAGCTTTCCTTTTTAAAATGCAAATACACCTTCTCTTTAATGACATGCCTTTAGGGCAGCTAGGTGGAATACTGGTTTAGAATCAGGAAGACTCATCTTCTTGAGTTCAAATGTGGTCTCAGATGCTTAGAGCTATGTGACTCTGGGCAAGTCACTTAACCCTGTTTTGCCTCAGTTTCCTCACCTGTAAAATGAAAAACTACTCCATTATCTTTGCTATTAAAATTTCCAAAAGATCACAAAGAGTTGGACATGATTGAAACAATTCAACAACAGAGATTTATGATGAAAAATTCCACTTTGAGAGAAAGAACTGATGGCATCTGAATGAAGATTGAAGCATACTGTTTTTTATTTTCTTTGTTTTTTTCATGCTTTTTTTTTTTTTTGGTTTTGTGTTTTCTTTTCACAAAACTTTCATACAAGTTTTGCAAGGCTACATATGCATAACCTATAAAGTTGCTGTGCAGAGAGGGGAAGGAAATGAGGAAGTGGATTTGGAACTTAAAATTTCAAAAAAAAAATTTTAAAGTTTATTTTATTATCATTTTTAATACTATTACTTATTTATTTTAATACTATTATTTATTAATATTTAATATTATTTTAAAAATTGATGTTATGTATAATTGGAAAAAACAAATAAAATATATGCCAGAAATACATTAGGCAAATTGATCCATAGTTTTGATGGGTCAAGCTAAGGGTCTACTTAAAATTGCATACCTAGCTAAGGAATGTGGAGCAATAAGTTACCTGTTGCTCCTTATTCTCTGCAAGAAAAATCCCATCCTGTCTGACAATACCTTGCTAAAAGACAACCTGTCTCCCTATCTGGATGAAAAAACATTCTGACTTTTTCTTATCTCTCTTTTGCAATTTACAGCCTTGTAGATTGTTAGCCTGCTAGTGAGCAATATATAAAACTCCTCGAACTATTATTTCTAATTTGCCAGACTTCCTTTAGAAACTACCCTGTCAGCTATGGCATAAATGAACTTTGTGACTTTTAAGAGATCTCTGAATTCTTTCAAACTATGAACCATGACTCTCACACACTTCAATTTGTAGATTCTCTCTTTTCCTCCCCACCTTTAAAAATAGGGACAGCATTTGCCCTTTTTCAGCCCTTAAGTGTCTATTCTTCTGTCATTCAAAGATCACCAACATGGGCTAAGAAATCACCTGTCCCTTGTTTTACTACTAGTATTCGATGCAATGGATCACTGGAGACTGAAGGTTAGGACAGATTGAGGCTTTACTCAAAAAAAACAAAACCAAAACCAAACCAGTTCAAGAAGATAGAAACTAGTTGTTAGTACTAGTACTACTAGTAAAGTTAAATTAACTCAGTAAAGAAGTACCCCAAAGTCTCAAAAATTCTCACCAAAGTCTAAAAAATTTGCTATCTGTTTCTGGTCCAGGGATGGGAATAGGGGTGGGGTGGGCAGAGCAATCTCCTAAGAGGCAATGTTATCCCACACTGCTCCACGTTTAGCCTGCAACACAGTTGCTCACAACAGTTCTGGCTAGTGTTGTGGTAATGTGGTGGGTTAACTCACCTGTTTCCTGTCCCACAACAAACTCGATGAAGGTAGCCAGGTGTTCTCTTACTTGCTTACTGGTCTTGGGTTTCAACTTACTGTTAACCATTTTATTTGGAAGAGAAATCAGAAGCAAAGTCAAATTTGAATAGTTAGATCTTCCCAACCATGATGATTATTCCATCTGTTCCAAACAGTGGTCATTTAACCGCTTTTATTCTCCTCTCGCCTCAACTAAACAAACAGGAAAAAAAAGCCCTTTTTAGTGTCCTTAGCATTTGGGTGTCTCAGCTCATTCTGAGTTTCAACATACTTGACATTGTTATTATTGGGCATGACTTCTCTTTCCTATTCATTTGCCTTTGCTTCCATTTTATATACATAGCTTAAAAAAAAAAATCTGAGTTGGTTGATAATTTCCCTATCTGACTACATTCTTGGGCTCTCTTTTCTTTTTCTAAGAATCATTTATGGCTGGGTTTTTAGACCATCACTCCTGATGTGCTCTTGGACTAATTTTGCCTTCAGAAAATTAGGACACTGATTCTTATAAGTCTTAACTATAGTAAAACATGTTTTCACATTTAAACCTTAAAAAGTACTTTCCTCACAACAATGCTATAAGGTAAGTGATTCAGCAATTATTAGTCCTGTTTGCAGATGTGGAAATTGGATTTTAAGAGATTTAGTAATTTGCTCATAATCATAAAGCTGATGAGTAGTTCTCAAGCCCAGGCTTGCTCTGCCAGTGGCTTACCCATTATATTCCACTACCAGTGCCTGGCCCTCTGTGTTTGTGTGTGTGTCTGTGAATCTATATGTCTATCTGTCCATCTGTGTACAGCTCTCTGTGTAATTGTCTGTGTATCTGTGAATCTCATTTAGATGACACTCACTTTTGACCTGGAGCCATAGGAAACTGGTGATTATGATGGCTGACATCTGATTTCTTCTTGGTATACAGAAAGGGCAAAGTACTGCATAATTCAGCTATCCAGCATGGAAGTGATAAGAACAAGATAAATTCCTATAGAAGACACTTAACCTGGATCTGTTTGGAGTGGGATAGAGGACAGAGATCAACACTGGTAACCCAACAGAAGCCCTGCCAGTCCCAAATTTAAGCTCTTTTAGCCTGAAAGCAGAAGCACAGCTTGCAGTCAGAGGAGGACATGAAAATAGAATTATAATAGCAGGAGATGCCTTGTCCAGAGACCTTTGACATAAAGACAGAGAAATAAGATGGAAAGTGGTAAAAAAAAAAAAACCCTGTTAAGAAAGGGTTTCATCTTCAGGATGTATTAGGGAAGACCCTAAAACAGTGGTTCTCAAAGTGTGGTGCAGTGAATCCTGGAGGGTTTCTGAAATCCTTTCAGAGGGTCTACAAATTCAAAATTAGTTTTTTTTCTATTTATGATAAATATCTATTATGTAACCCATATAAACAAAAACTCTTTGGACATATTCTCAATAGTTATTAATACCATAAAGATACTGAGAAAAAGAGTTTGAGATCCACTGCAAAAAGCTAATTTAATTCAACAAATATTTATTAAGTGCCTACTGTGTGCATGGCATTACGTGTTGGGGATGTAAAGTTGGAATAAAAATGGTCCTTGTCATCAGTTGATAATATAATAATAAGGTGATGGGGAGGAGAACTACGACAAAGTTGCTCTTACCTAATTTTTGACCTCATTTAACACAATGTTCAAATGCTTCTTTGAGTATTCATGAACCTTAGGCCAGTCTCTGGGGCCAACATGTACTAATACTTCATTATCCTAGAGTTTTACACAGAAGAAGGAGAAATCTAATCTTCCAAGACAATAGGAAGACTCAGTAATAACCCAGACTTGGAAAGACTGATTCTTGTGTCAGTGCCAGAGGTAATACTTGGGGAATGATTCTGAAAAATATGTTAGAGCCTCACATCAGAGGCAGTGTGATGTGCCAGGAGGAACATGAGGCAGCATAGTATGGCACAAAGTAAACTGGACTTGGATCTGGGGGACCTCAGTTTGAATCCTCCCTTTTTATTAACTGTGTGATCTAGGGCAAGTATTAGCTTTTCTGGCTTTCATTTTCTCATGATTGAAAGGAGGAAATTAGACCAATCAGGGCTTCTTAAACTTTTTCTACTCATGATCCCTTTGCCCCGGAGAAATTTTTACGTGACCCCAGGTATATAGGTATATAAAATAGATATACAAATCAAACATTTACCAATAATAAATCATAGCCCCCACATTCAGTTACAAGATCCCATAAAGAGTTATGAACCATAATTTAAAAAGCTGGGGACTAGATAACCTTTACTACTTCTAAAGCTATAATTCTTTGACTTGGAGCCAAATCCTGGCTCTAGCACTTACCAGTTCTCAGAGGACAAGCCATTTAATCTTTCTGAACTTCACACTTTTTTAATCCATAAAAAATCCACAATAATACTTACACCACTCAACATTATGAAGAAAACACTTTGTAAAATTCAAAATGTAATTCTATAGCTTCAGAAATTTCCCATAGGGACACTAATACTTTGTTGGTAGAATTGTGTACTGATCCAACTATTCTGGAGAGCAATTTGGAACTGTGCTCAAAAGATTATCAACATGTTCATACCCTTTGATTCAGCAGTGTTACTCCTGGGCTTAATATCCCAAAGAGATACTAAAGAAGGGAAAAGGACCTGTATATGCAAAAATGTTTGTGGCAGCTCTGTTTGTAGTGGCCAGAAACTGGAAAGTGAGTGGATGCCCATCAATTGGAGAATGGCTGAATAAGTTATGGTATATAAATGTTATAGAATATTATTGTTCTATAAGAAACGATCAGCAGACTGATTTTAGAGAGGCCTTGAGAGACCTACATGAACTAATGCTAAGTGAAATGAGCAGAACTAGGAAATCATTATATATGGCAACAAGATTACATGAAAATTCTGATGGACATGGCTCTCTTCAACAATGAGATGATTCAGGTCAATTCCAATAATTGTGATCTGATTTTTCTTGTGCAGCAAGATAATTGTATAAATATGTATGTCTATATTGGATTTACATATATTTTTATCATGTTTAATATATATTGGATTACTTTCCATCTGGGGGGAGTGGGGTAAGGGGAGGAAATTGAAACACAATGTTTTACAAGGGTCAATGGTAGAAAATTATCCTTACATATGTTTTGAAAATAAAAAGCTTCAATAATAAAAAAAAGAAATGTCCTGTAGATTTTATATATTCCCATTGTGTGAGCAAACGCTTGTGTAGATAGTACTTTCATTGGAGGTAGATCTGGAGCTATTAAGGCAAATGTGTTGACACCAAGCCAAGAAGAACCATTTCCAGCCCAAGACAATTTAGAAAGTCGGCAGAAAAGATTTGTTGCACTAGGGTGAGAGAGGAATGCAGTCCCAGTGTAGACTGAGCTAGTGTAGACTGGGTCTCAGCAAACCAGGAATAGCTCTTGAGTAATTGAATCAGTGACAGTAGTGGCAGTTTTCAGACCATAGGTGGTAAGGGGATTGGACTATGGGTCACAAGGAGATTTACAGGGCTCCCTTTGCTGTCACCAGAGGCAGGACTTTTGCATTGCCTGTACTTGGTTGCAATCCTGGATCTTGATCTCAGTGGGAGGAGGAACACCAGCATAGCAGAGCTTGCAGCTGTAGGGGAACAGAGGCCCTAGGATTGAAAAGAGTATGTTTGCTCACAAACACCTTTCCCTATATTACAGGAAAGTAGCAAACACCTTTCCCTAGATCATGTCACCTTGGAAGAGCCAAAAATATACAGATCTCCAGAATTACCTCTGAAAATAGCTACACAAAAAAAGATGTGGAGTTTGGGACAATTCTCTTGACACTTGGGAAGCAGAGCCCCACTTTAGCCTAGAATTAAAGGTCAAGAAATAGGCTGGGAAATGAATAAACAGAAAAAAATTCTGACTATAGAAAATTACTATGGGGACAAAATCAAAATATACTCTCAGAAGAAAAATCAAAATTCCTGCATTCAAAACCTCAAAAATATAAATTCATCTCAGGCCATGGAAGAGCTCAAAATGGATTATAAAAAGAAATAGAGATAAAGGAAAAATTGGGGAAAAAATGAGAATGATGCAAGAAATTCATGAAAAATACTGAAAACATCTTAGAAAACAGGCCAAATGATTAAAGAAGTACAAAAATCTAATAACAATGCCTTGAAAAGCAAATGGAAAAAAGAGATACAAAAAGAGAAAAATTCAAAAACTAGAATTGGTCAAATGGAAAAGGAGGTACAAAAGTGCACTGAAGAAAATAATTCCTTAAAAGTTAGAATTGGGCAAGTGAAAGCTAACAATTTCATGAAACATAAACAAAAAAGAAAAAGAATTTTAAAAAATAGAAGAAAATGGGAACTATTTTATTGGACAGTTGACCTGAAAATAAATCCAGGAGAGAACATTTAAGAATTGGAGTACCTGAAAGAACTTGGTAGAGCTTGAATGCAAATCAAAAATAATTATTTTTCTTAGGGTTATTTTTTGTTTTGCATTTTCTTTCACAGAATGACTTATATGGATGTGTTTTGCATGATCACACATATAAAACCTATATCAAATTGTTTGCCTTTTCAAGGGGAGAAGGAATAGTGAGAGAGAATTTGGAATCCAAAATTTCAAAAGAATGATAAAATTGTTTTACATGTAATGGGAAAAAATAAAATGTTAAATAAGGTTTAAAACAAAAAAGAAACTACCCAATGGGGTCGCAAAGACTCATACAGATGTTACTGAAACAACTGAATATTATTACTAGACTAAAGGGAATGGCATTGGGACAGTGAGATGTGAAGAATACTAGATAAAAATCAGAAGACATATATCCTGGCTCTAATACTTTATACTTTGGGCAATAGGCTTCAATTTTCCCTTCTGCAAGATGAGGGGGTTGGACTAAACAATCTCTAACTAATAATGCCTTTTTCTAGCTTTTATTTGTCATCCAAAGATTTCACTACAGACCCAAGCAGGGCAGGCAGCTCCTGGGATGCATTCCTTTGATGTGGACTACATAGCTATTATCTACCTATCTACCTATCTACCTATCTATTTATCTATCTTTCTATCTATCTATCATCTAATCCAGGGGTCTTTAGACTACGGCCCATGGGCCAGATATGGCAACTGAGGACCATTATCCCCCTTACCCAGGGCTATGAAGTTTATTTAAAGACCCACAAAACAAAGTTTTTGTTTTTACTATAGTCCGGCCCTCCAATAGTCTGAGGGACAGTGAACTGGCCCCCTATTAAAAAAGTTTGAGGACCCTGATCTATCCATGCATGCATTTATCCATCTATCTTTGCTAGATGGCACAGTGGATAGAATGCTAGACTGAGAGTCAGGAAGACTCATTCATCTAAGTTCAAATCTGGCTTCAGACACTAGCCTGTTTGCCTCAATGTCCTCATCTGTCAAATGCACTGGAGAAGGAAATGGCAAACTACTACAGTATCTTTGCCAAGAAAACATGAAATGTGACCAAGTAGGATTTATACCAGAAATGCAGGGCTGGTTCAATAGTAGGAAAACTATTAACATAATTGACTATATCAATAATCAAACTAACAAAAATATGATTATCTCAATAGATGCAGAAAAAGCATTTGACAGACAAAATCCAACACCCCTATTAAAAACACTAGAGAGTTTAGGAATAAATGATCAATAGCATCTAAAACTATCACCAATCATCAGATATAATGGAGATAAACTGGAGCCATTCCCAATAAGATCAGGTGTGAAACAAGGTTGCCCAGTATCACCATTACTATTCAATCTTATATTAGAAATGTTAGCTTTGGTAATAAGAAAAGAAAAAGAGATCAAAAAAATTAGAGTAGGTAACGAGGAAACCAAATTATCTCTCTTTGCAGATGATATGATGGTATACTTAGAGAACCCTAGAGAATCAACTAAAAAACTATTAGAAACAATTCATAACTTTAGTGAAGTTGCAGGATACAAAACAAATCCACATAACTCATCAGCATTTTTATATATTACCAACAACAGCCAGTACAAGAGATACAAAGAGAAATTCCATTTAAAGTAACTGTAAACCAAATCAGTTCCATTTGTTCAATAATGAATAGAACCAGCTACACCCAGTGAAAGAACTCTGGGAAATGAGTGTGAACCACTACATAGCATTTCTAATCCCTCTGTTTTTGTCTGCCTGCATTTTTGATTTCCTTTACAGGTTAATTGTACATTAATTCAAAGTCCAATTCTTCTTGTGCAGCAAAATAACTATATGGATATGTATACATATATTATATTTAACATATACTTTAACATATTTAACATGTATTGGTCTATCTGCCATCTGAGGGAAGGGGAGGAAGAGGGAAAAAATTGGAACTAAAGGTTTTGCAATTGTCAATGCTGAAAAATTACCCATGCATATATCTTGTAAATAAAAAGCTATAATAAAAAATAAAGTAATTGTAAATAATATAAAATATTTCAGAGTCTATCTACCAAGGCAAAATCAGGAACTATATGAACACAATTACAAAACACTTTCCATACAAAGTCAGATCTAATCAACTGGAAAAATATCAAGTGCTCATGGGTAGGCTGAGTTAATATAATAACAATGATAATACTACCTAATTAATCTACTTATTCAGTGTCATAATAATCAAACTTCCAAGAAATTATTTCACAGAGCTAGAAAAAAATAACAAAATTCATCTGGAACAACAAAAGCTCAAGAATTTCAAGAGAATTAATGAAAACAATAAAATGCAAATGAAGGTGATCTAGCTGTACAGACCTAAAACTATATTATAAAGCAGTGTTCATCAAAACCAGTTGTTACTGGCTAAGAAATAGAGTAGTTGATCTGTGGAATAGTTAGGTTCACAGGATAAAATAATCAATGACTATAGTAATCTAGTATTTAACAAACCCAAAGATCCCAGCTTTTGGGATAAGAACTCACTATTTGACAAAAATTGCTGGGAAAATTGGAAATTAGTATGGGAGAAACTAGGCATTGACCCACATCTAACACCCTATACCAAGATAAGATCAAAATGGACTCATGATTTATAGACATAATGATATTATAAGCAAATTAGAAGAACAAGGGATTGTTTACCTCTCAGATCTGTGAAGGAAGGAATTTGTGGCCAAAGAAGAACTCAAGTATATTACTGAATGCAAAATACATACTTTTGATTATTATATACAAAAACTTTGATTATATTAAGTTTTTGTACAAACAAAACCAATGCAAAGAAGATTAGAAGGGAAGCAATGAACTGAGAAAAAGTTTTACATTCAAGGGTACTGATAAAGGCCTCATTTCTAAAATATATAGTTGACTCAAATTTATAAGAATTCAAGCCATTCTTCAATTGATAAATGGTCAAAGGATATGAACAGGCAATTTTCAGATAATGAAATTCTAATCATATGAAAAGGTGTTCTAAATCACTATTGATCAGAGAAATGCCAGTTAAGACAACTTGGAGGTGCCAATACACACCTCTCAGATTGGCTAAGATGACAGGAAAAGATAATGACGAATATTGGAAGGGATATGGGAAAACTGGGACACTGATACATTGTTGGTGGAGTTGTGAACTGATTCAACCATTCTGGAGAGCAATTTGGAACCATGCCAAAAGGGCTATTAAAGAGTGCATACCCTTTGATCCATTGGTGTTTCTACTGGGCTTATATCCTAAAGAGATCATAAAGGAGGGAAAGGGACCCATATGTGCAAAAATATCTGTGGCAAGAAATTGGAAACTGAGTGGATACCTATCAGGTGGAGAATGTCTGAATAAGTTATGGTCTATGAATATTATGGAATATTATTGTTCTATAAAAAATGATTAGCAGGATGATTTCAGAGAGGCTTGGAGAGACTTATATGAACTGATGCTAAGTGAAATGAGCAGAACCAGGAGAAAACTGTACACAGCAACAGCAAGATTATATGATGATCATTTTTGGCAGACGTGGCTCTCATCAATAGTGAGATGATGCAGGTCAGTACCAATGTCCTTATGATGAAGAGAGCCATCTACATCTAGAAAGAGGACAGTGGGAATTGAATGGGACCACAACATAGCATTTTCACTCTTTTTGTTGTTAGTTTGTATTTTGTTTTCTTATTTTTTTCTTTTTGATCTGATTTTTCTTGTGCAGCATATTTGTGGAAATATTTTTAGAAGAATTTCACATGTTTAACACATATTGGATCACTTGCTGTCTAATGGAGAGAGTTGAGGGAAGGGAGGGAAAAAATTAGAACACAAGGTTTTGTAAAAGTGAATGTGGAAAATTATTCATGTATATATTTTGAAAATAAAAAGCTTGAATTTTTAAAAAATGGGATCACAGAGTCAGACATGATTGGAACAACTGAATACCACCACCATACACATGTGATATATATATATATATATATTCATACATATATATATTTAAATATATATACATGTATGTGTGTGTATTTCATTTAGATGTATTTAGATGTGTGTGTATGTGTGTATTTAAATTTTCCACTCTCTGATCACCCAGTAGAAATGGCTACAAGATGAAAAGTCTCTCTATCATGTAGCTCTTGGAGAGAAAAGAGTCATATCTCTTGCCTCCTGCAGAGAGGAAGTGGAATTTCCAGGGTCCTGTGGTAGAAAAGAATCAATATAATCTCTTGATCCAAGAAATAGAAATTGTGGAAATTTTGAATTCTATTCTTCTGGGGAAATGTCCAGAATTCAATGGTTATCTCATTTGGTAAAGCATGTGGCCTGGAACCTGGAAGAGCCACAAGGAACTTGAGTTGTTTGACTTGAACTTTGGTCCAAGTACAGTGCAGGTGCTATTCTGATCCCTCAAGTTTGTTTACTTTACAAGGGGAATCCAGACTCTTGATGTTGTAAAGTTAGAGAATTGTACTGTTCCACATGGAGTGTGGAAGGAGGAAGAATACATAGTAGAAAGGCAGAAAAATTGAACTAATGGACTAAGATTTTTTTTTTTTGATTTCTGTATTCTGACTGTCAGATAAAATAAAAGTGACCCAGTACAAAACAATCATTATCAGCTTAAGTACTTGTAGGGAACTGGGGTTTCTTCTATTTTTATCTGAGGAGGCCTAAATACAAATTATATTCTGAGGCTCTCAGAGAAAACTCTGGTTCCAGATAAAACAAGACAAAGAAAGGTGAATTGAAAAGAAATCCTTCCTTTCCTGCCAAGATTCATCTTGATTGATGTAATCCAGAGCATTCTCTCCTACTGGAAACTCCTTTCTCTCAGCTTCAGAGATATTCAGCTTTCCAGGGTGACCTATTTCTATAATCATGCTTTGTCTATTTCCTTTACTGCACGCCAATCTTCTTTATTCCTTAATGTGGATGTTCCTCTTCTCACTGTATAATCATTTTCTCTTGGCAATTTCATTCACTTGCAAGGCTATAGCTACTGTTTTTTGATAAGAAAAAAAAATCTAACAATTATATGCAGGAAGAAGGCACTTTATTGCAATTACTGGAAAGAAAGACCAGGAAGCTGAAATTTAGAATTCTCTCCCCAATGAATAAGTTTCACAAAGAGGTTTCTATATGCCCATGTAAATGTAAATGTATTATCAATGTAAAATAATTTATAATTTGTAGAGTGAGACAAGAGTATCTTCAAAGGAAAGATAAAACTGATCTTTCATATTTTTGTTGTTTGCCCAAGTCTTATATAGTTTGAACAAAGAGCTTCTAAGCACTTTGGTTCCTGAGACCATTTGATCTTTCCTCAAAATAAAGCTCAGCCCTCAGTTATATCTTGAAAAAAGATGGTTTCCAAATCGACATTTTTAGTCCCAACCTCTCTTCTGAAATGCTCAGCCACATCTTCACATGCCTTAAGGACCTCTTTACTTTTATATCTTGCTTTTACCTCAACATTTCTGAATTTGGGCTCATTATCTTTTCTCCCCAAAATACTTAACCTATTTCTACTGAAGATATCATCACTCTTAGAATCTGAGTCCTGAAAGGGGCCTCTTTTAAGGCTAGTATTGTTATTTTTTTTTTTGTGATAGGAAAAACTTGTAGAGAGCCTTCTTTAGGTTTACTGAAAAAGGAAGATAATTATTCTCCATGGAGAAGTCTTCCATATATGGAATCTTGAGGCAATCTTTGCCTTCCATCTTGACTCTCATATCTAATCAATTAGAAATTCCTACCAATTCTATTTCTGCACATCACTTGAACCAATCTCTTCTTGTCAGGCTAATGATTGATGTTGTAACCACAAGCTTTCATTTCCCCCATACCTGGAGGATTGCAACATCCTCCTAGCATATTTTTCTACCTCTACACTCTACTCCTGCTAATCAATTTTTAATGGACTGTATAATCCAGAATAATCTTTTTTTATGCACAAAAATGTCATTTCTCTCTTCTAAAATTTAATGGCTTCCTACTATCTACTAAACAAAATTTGAATCAATAATCAATCACCTGTCCTTCCATCTCTCTCTTATTCTTTCTAAAGCTATTATTTCGCCTTACTGTGATCTTTAATTCTTCTTATCTTTCATTATATATTCAGTACTGATTTGGTCTTTTTAGTTCTTTCCTTGGCTTGACCAGTTGATCTATTCTGTGGTAGGGGAAAGGAAACAAGCAATTATTAGGCACCTGTTATATGCCAACCACTATGTTAAGCACTTTACAAAGATTATCTCATTTGAACCTCATAACAACTCTGAGAGTTAAGTATTATTATTATTCCCATTTTATAGATGAGGAAACTGAGGCAAATAGTGTTCAAGTAACTTTCTCAGAATCATACAGCTACTAAGTATCTGAGGCCAAACTTGAACTCTGGTAGTCTTGACTCTAAGATTATCCACTTGCTCTACTTAGAAATACATTATATCATGATCTTTCCCCCCCTCTTATTCTTTTAACACCCACACTGTAATTCTCAGTCTTAGACAACTCCCATCTTTATTGCTTCTATTTGTTTTGGGGGATGAAATACAACTATGCCATATAATCTAAACTTAACTGAAGTCTCAGTGCTGCATAATATTCTTCCCAGGTTGAATCTCAAAATCTCAAATTAAATCTCAAATCAAAACCTAACGTAAAATTTTCTCATCAGACCTTCAATATCTTCCTCAAACTTTTTTTTAAATAGTATTTTATTTTTCCAAATACATGAAAAGATTGTTTTCAACATTTTACCTTTGCAAAACCTTGTATTCCAAATTTTTCTCCCTCCTTCCTCCCCAAAACACTAAGCAATCAGATATAAATTAAACATGTGCAATTCTTCTAAACATATTTCCATATCCATCATGCTGCATGAAGAAAAATCATATCAAAAGGGAAAAAAACCATGAGAAAGAAAAAAAAATAAAGCAAACAACAACAAAAGATGAAAATACTATGATTTGATCCATATTTAGTCTCTACAATTCTCTCTCTGGTTTCAATAGGCATTTTCCACCCCCCTCTATTGGAATTGCCTTGAATCACCCCATTGTTGAAAAGAGCCAAGTCCATCACAGTTGATCATCACATAATCTTGTTGCTACTGTATACAATGTTCTCTTACACCTCTTTTTTCAATTATGTTATTTTTTTATAATAGCCTTTTGTTTTTCCAAGTACATGAACTTATAGTTTTCAACATTCACCCTTGCAAAATCACATGCTCCAAATTTTTCTCTCTCCTCACTTCTACCCTCCCCTAGATAACAAATAATCCAGTACAGGTAAACCATGAACAATTCTCCTAAATATGTTTTTACATTTGTCATACTGAACAAGAGAAATCAGCTAGAAAGAAACACCTTTCTTTCTTAATAGAGAATTTCCCTTCCTAATTTATTGAGAAATTTCACTGTATATCATAAAAACTTCCCTACCTCACAACTTCATCTTTCTTTGTAATCCTTTCTTTTGGCAATCTCATTTACACCCATAGCTATGGCTATTATTTTTTGCTAAGGAAAATTACTGACATAGAGAATTATATTCAGGAACAAGACTGTTGTTGCTGTTCAGTTCTTTCAGTCATATCCAACTCTTCATGACCCCATTTGGGGTTTTCTTGGTAAAGATCCTAGAGTGGTTTGCCATTTTTTATCCAGTTAATTTTGCATATGAGGAAACCTGAGGGTTAAGGGACTTGCCCAAGGTCACACAGCTAATAAGTTTCTGAGGCCATATTTGAATTCTGGAAGACTGATCAGTACCAGCACTCTACTCATTGCACCATCTTGCTGCCTTACAATCTATTTGCAATTACAGGGAAAAGGCACCAACAGATATAGTAGAGATAAAGCCAGAAAGACTTAGCAGATGCTATTTAAATTAGGTATTTAGAAGAATAGTCACAGCAAAAGAACTAGAGAAGTTAGAAAGAGGGATGTATTTGAAGGAAAAAATGAATCCTGCTTTGGAAATATTGCATTTCAGATGACCATTGTAAATGTCCAATGGGTAAGAGTTGATGTGTAATTGAAACACAAGAGAAGAATAAAGGATAGAAGTATAAATTTTAAGTCATCTGCACTAGAGATAATACCTGAGCTTACAGGAGCCAATGAAGTTGCTAACAGCAATAATAGTACATGTTCATATTTATATTGCACTTTACCAATTATAAAGCTCTTGACATTTGTTATCTTAGTTGACAAAAAAAAAGATTAAAGCAAAAGGAAAGGGTCTAGGATAGAACTCTGGGCCACAACCACACTTAGGAGATAGGCCATGGCATGTAGCAGGAGAACCAATAAAATGATGTCATCAAAATCCAAGGAAAAAAGAAAATCTGGAAGAAAGAGGTAGTCAGATATGGCAGAGAAGGAGAGGTCAAGAAGACTGGCTCAAGAAGAAAAGGCCTTTGTTTAGCAATAAAAGGGTAACTGAGAATATTGGAGCAAGTGGTTTCAGCTGAGTAATGGAGTTGAAAGTCAAATCATAAAGGAGTGAGAAGTGAGGAAGTGGAGACAATGAGTATAGGTGATTTGGGGAGCTATTTTTAAAATTTTTATCTGTGATGCTATTTGATGAAATGTTTTCTGTTTTGAACTAATGTGTCCATGGCTGATAAAAGAGAACGTTTCAATTGGTTCTCATAAATAACTTTGAGTGGGTGCTATAGATTCTTAATAAATGTTTATTGACTAACTGACTGCTACTTCACTGAGCATTTTGATCTTGAGATAGGTTTTCTATGGGGCTCAGATGTGCATGAGGGACTCCAGGCTCTAGATCTCATAATACATGCCTTTTCCTTCTTTGAACCTATTTCCATATGTTATTCTTATTTGAGTATATGTGGCTTCGCCTCCTGCCCATTGGACCATAAACTCTGAGGACAGATAGTAATTTTTAAATTTTCACACATTCACTTAATCTGTTCTTAGCAGGAAAATAATAAAAAATTTGTTCAAAGGTTCTTTGTAGCCAGAAAAATTTCCGATGAGGCCCCTCCTTTCCCCTTTTCCCCTAGGCTGTGCTAATAGAATATCAGATTTTTGTTTTAGAGAAAAACTCTCATGTAACACTGTGTGTGCATTATATATGTATATATTACACACAAAAAATATATGAGTGTATTATACTCATATGCATGCATATACATGTGTGATGTACATTTGTGTTCTACAAAATATAAATATAAACATGTACGTATTGCATTTAGGTTAACAAATGAATCCAAATGAATGTCCAAACCATGTGTCTTATATTGTATACTTAGGTCATCACCTCCGAAAACAAATCAAAACAACAGTGACAACAACAAAAACTCCTCTTTGCTTTTTTAAAACAGGAAATTATTCATTAGAGAATAGCATAGGCAGAGGAAGGCCTTATTATTTGGGTCATTTGAAATCTTGGATATTACTTACGGGGCTGGTGCTTTTCTCTATTAATAGCTACTAATGATCCTGACATGGTTGATCTTGATGAGTCCAAGCTGCAGAGATCCAGATGTGACTGTTACACAGAGGCTGACTTAGATTTTTGGACATTTACAAGGTTCAATTTAGCAAGCGTGGATTCCTGCTCTCAAAGTTACTAAGCCTACCTGATAAAGGGTAGTCCTAAGGGAGCCATTGTTAATCATTGACTTACAATTCTTCTCCTGTGAAAAGTAAGACGATATCCATGGCCTCTTTGGAGATACCCTTTGAGATACCAATCTTCCTGGAGTCCTCTGTGTATGTAAACACCTACTATTAATTAATACCTGCATACTTCATGGCCCTGGATTCTGAACAAGATCACCTTAGAAGCTGGAAGATTTGGGGGATTTTAGAAAATGTTCCAGATTTGGAAGAACCCAGAAGACTTGAGTTACAGTGTTACTTCTGATTCCAATGAGCTGTGTAACTTTGACCAAATCTCCTTAAATATCAGTTGCCTCATCTGTAAAATGGGCATGAAAAGGTGTAGGGGGTAGAGCATCAATTCTGGAGTCTGGAGAACCTGTGATTAAGTGGCTGTATGACCCTGTACAAGTCATGTATCTTCTCAATGTTCCAACAAATCTGAAATGAAGTGGTAGAGCAGATCTTTCTTGGGAGAAGGTTGCCAGAGGGAGTTACCATAAAAAATGAAGTGAAACCATGGGTTTGATTCTCCCCTCCATTAAAAAAAAGGAAACAATTCCCTTCCTCTCCCCACCCCCAGTCTCCAAATTTCTGGAAGTAAAGTGCCATATAGATTAGATGGTACAGTGAATAGAGCATTGGGCTCCAAGTCAGGAAACCCTGAGTTCAAATTTGGCTTATTAGCTTTGGGCCAGCCATCTAACCTGTTTAACTGTAAAATGGAGATGAAATAGTACTGTGAGGCTCCCCATCCCTCCTTTTTCATAGCTTTCTTTTTACTCTTGGAAGACACCCTGTTTTCCAAAGTTAAAACCCAGCAAGCAAGCCGCACCCTGAGTTTGCCGTAACAACAAGTCTCTGAGCTGATTGGATGCTGCTAAACGTCCCAGAACTTGACAAACACAGCAGCCCAGACCTGAAGCCCTGCTACAAATGCACTTTTTGTCACTAAGCAACCTTGCCTTGCTGTTGCTCATGTGCCTCACCGCTGCTGCTCCACCACAGGAGGAGACCTTGGTGCACAATGGAATAAAGACTGCTTTTTGCCTCTAATGGCTGTTAGCTCTTTGGTTTTATTTTGCTGCTGCATTTTGTTTTTCAGAGTTAATGGTTGGGAATCACCTCTGAGCGATTTTGGTATTTTTCAGAGTTGACAGCAGTTGCATAACACTTGGGTCATTTATTTTTCAGGGTTTGACAGTTTTTCTATCTAGCAGGTTGGTGGTGAGGATCAAATGAAATATGTGTAAAAAACCCTCGGCACAGTGGTAAGACATAGCAAGTGCTATATAAATGTTGGCTGTTATTGTAATTCTTCTTACAAAATTCAGGAGATTACTTAAAAGTGAGCTACTGTTTCAATACTTTAAAGACATCTTGTAACAGAGTCTTGTGTTTCCTATCTCTTAATAGTCTATAAACACTTATATGATCTTAAACTAGGTACTTGCTTTAGGGAGAGAAAACAGATGGATGTAAAAGCACTTTGGCACATGCCCAAATAACTAAGATGGAATCACTCACTGATCAATGCTTCTGGGAGAAGACAATTCTCCCAGGACCATGTGACGGGAGCAGCCTCTTTGCATTGACTATGCAGCCAGAATTGATTCTTTTGTTCAGGATTTATTCCTGTAGAAGAAAAAGGAGAGGTGAAGGAAGAAACTAGCCTGGATTTAGCCATGGCCCTACTGTATCTGTACCATTAGGAAGTTTGTGCCTCACTATGTGCATGAAACTAGCAGAGAAGATTAAGACAAATAGCACAAAGAGCAGGCAGGTTGGTTTAGAAATGACTATTCCCCATTTTAAGCAACGTCTTATATTTTTGTAAGGGCCCACCCAACTATGAGTCACTACTATGAAGCTGGAGTGGAAACTTTCAGGGAAATTAGTTAGGACTCCAGGTTTGCTAAGCTTGATGGAAGGAAAAGTGGAGGTGGAAGCTGTCTTCTAGAAACCGATTTTGAGAGCTTTTGCTGTCTAATAAATCAAAATTGTTTGTCTTGTAAATGACCTTATTGAAACTAATGGAGATATGGACCTCTTTTTTCATGATAGGGATATGGCTATTTGATTGTGTCTCAATGTTTACACTTAAGCATCATTCATTGGGAGAAGTTTCCATTTCTTTAATTCCCAGGAGACTGGAAGTTGGTGGAGAGGATTCTTGAGGGAAAGAGAGAAACCCTGGGAAGAGTGAAATAAAAAGGATGATCAAGTGATGAAGGTCTTGGATATACCCTAAGGTATCTTTTGACATCCCAAGGTGGCAAGGGCAGACAGCCAGATTCCTACAGCACACTGACATAGCTTAAACATTGCTTGCTTAGTCACTGGCATTTCAGGTTATACTTGTGGAATTACATATGGCAGGGGGGAAGTTCAGAAAAATATTTGTGAGTTTAGGGAAATACTGATTCTAGATATACAGCTTTCTCATTCGATTCTGGGAGGGACCAAGAATGCTGAGAACATTGTGTGAAGGTTAGAGTTCCTAAGCTAAGACTTTTTTTTCCCTAATTATAACTTTTTATTGACAGAGCCCATGCCTGGGTAATTTTTTACAGCATTATCCCTTGCACTCTCTTCTGTTCTGATTTTTCCCCTCCCTCCCTCCACCCCCTCCCCAAGATGGCAAGCAGTCCTATACATGTTAAATAGGTCACAGTATAGCTTAGATACAATATATGTGTGCAGAACTGAACAGTTCTCTTGTTGCACAGGGAGAATTGGATTCAGAAGGTAAAAATAACCCAGGAAGAAAAACAAAAATGCAAGCAGTTTATATTCATTTCCCCATGTTTTTTCTTTGGGTGTAGCTGCTTCTGTCCATCCTTGATCAATTGAAACTGAATTAGCTCTCTTTATCGAAGAGATCCACTTCCATCAGAATACATCCTCAAACAGTATCGTTGTTGAGGTATATAATGATCTCCTGGTTCTGCTCATTTCACTTAGCATCAGTTCATGTAAGTCTCACCAGTCCTCTCTGTATTCATCCTGCTGGTCATTTTTTTTTTAATTTTATTTTATTTAATAATAACTTTGTATTGACAGAATCCATGCCAGGATAATTTTTACACAACATTATCCCTTGCAATCACTTATGTTTCGTTTTTTCCCCTCCCTCCCTCCTCCCCCCCCCCAGGATGGCAAGCAGTCCTATATATGTTAAATATGTTGCAGTATATCCTAGATACAATACATATTTGCAGAACCGAACAGTTCTCTTGTTGCACAGGGAGAATTGGATTCAGAAGGTAAAAATAACTCGGGAAGAAAATCAAAAATGCAAATAGTTCACATTCATTTCCCAGTATTCCTTCTTTGGGTGTAGCTGTTTCTGTCCATCATTTCTCCAATGAAACTCAGTTAAGTCTCTTTGTCAGAGAAATCCACTTCCATCAGAATACATCCTCATACAATATCGTTGTTGAAGTGTATAATGATCTCCTGGTTCTGCTCATCTCACTTAGCATCAGTCCATGTAGGTCTCTCCAAGCCTCTCTGTATTCATCCTGCTGGTCATTCCTTACAGAGCAATAATATTCCATAACATTCATATACCACAATTTACCCAGCCATTCTCCAATTGATGGGCATCCATTCATTTTCCAGTTTCTAGCCACTACAAACAGGGCTTCTACAAACATTTTGGCACATACAGGTCCCCTTCCCTTTTTTAGTATCTCTTTGGGGTATAAGCCCAATAGAAACACTGCTGGATCAAAGGGTATGCACAGTTTGATAACTTTTTGGGCATAATTCCAGATCGCTCTCCAGAATGGCTGGGTTCGTTCACAACTCCACCAACAATGCATCAGTGTCCCCGTTTTCCCGCATCCCCTCCAACATTCATCATTATTTTTTCCTGTCATCTTAGCCAATCTGACAGGTGTGTAGTGGTATCTCAGAGTTGTCTTAATTTGCATTTCTCTGATCAATAGTGATTTGGAACACTCATGTGAGTGGTAATAGTTTCAATTTCTTCATCTGAAAATTGTCTGTTCATATCCTTTGACCATTTATCAATTGGAGAATGGCTTGATTTTTTATAAATTTGAGTCAGTTCTCTATATATTTTGGAAATGAGGCCTTTATCAGAACCTTTAATTGTAAAGATGTTTTCCCAGTTTGTTACTTCCCTACTAATCTTGTTTGCATTCGTTCTGTTTGTACAAAGGCTTTTTAATTTGATATAATCAAAATTTTCTATTTTGTGATTGGTAATGGTCTCTAGTTCATCTTTGGTCACAAATTTCTTTCTCCTCCACAAGTCTGAGAGATAAACTATCCTATGTTCCTCTAATTTATTTATAATCTCGTTCTTTATGCCTAGGTCATGGACCCATTTTGATCTTATCTTGGTATGTGGTGTTAAGTGTGGGTCCTTGCCTAATTTCTGCCATACTAATTTCCAGTTATCCTGCTGGTCATTTTTTACAGAACAATAATATTCCATAACGTTCATATACCACAATTTACTCAACCATTCTCCAACTGATGGGCATCCATTCATTTTCCAGCTTCTAGCCACTACAAACAGGGCTGCCACAAACATTTTGGCACATACAGATCCCTTTCCCTTCTTTAGTATCTCTTTGGGGTATAAGCCCAGTAGCAGCACTGCTGGATCAAAGGGTATGCACAGTTTGATAACTTTTTGAGCATAGTTCCAAATTGCTCTCCAGAATGGCTGGATGTGTTCACAATTCCACCAATAATGTATCAGTGTCCCTGTTTTCCCACATCCCCTCCAACATTCCGCATTATCTTTCCCTGTCATTCTAGCCAATCTGACAGGTGTGTAGTGGTATCGCAGAGTTGTCATAATTTGCATTTCTCTGATTAATAATGATTTGGAGCATATTTTCATATAGCTATAAATAGTTTTAATTTCTTCATCTGAGAATTGTCTGTTAATATCCTTTGACCATTTATCAATTGGAGAATGGCTTGATTTCTTATAAATTAGAGTTAGTTCTCTATATATTTTGGAAATGAGGCCTTTATCAGAACCTTTAACTGTAAAAATGTTTTACCAGTTTATTGCTAAGCTAAGACTTTTGAATTAGACTGCAACAACAGACATCCAAGTTTGGAGTATGGTACAGAACTGTGTTTCTTTGAGCAGAGAATAATAATGGATGATTGATTGAATTAGAATTTTCCAATGCTTGCTGCTCTGCCTGACAAAAAGCACTCTGGGAGGGTGGAAGGCTGCTGGCTGTGACCTTTGGAAGGAAAAACTGAAAAGGTTAGTTTTCCCAAATCCTTCCCTCTTAATTCTTGCTGGTGAGTTCTTGTCCTGTATACTTGAAGAAGACCAAATATTCTCACTATGTTGGGATCAGACTGCAGCTATTCAGACTAGTATAAGCTTGGAAGACTCTACCATAGATTAGGCACAATATAATTCCACTTGAACTTTTGCAGTGGAAATATCTCTAAATTTATGCATCTCAAGTTTCTTTTGAGCTACTGCAATTGTGTTTTGCTCATAGAGTATAATGCTTCCTTTGACATGGGCACATCATGTGGGGGGTCCCGTATCAGTGTCTTCCATATCTCACAATCATTTCCAAAATTCTTCAAAATGACCTTGAGTGTTTTTATCAATTTATCAATTATCAAAATTTATCAATTTTATCATTAAATTATTGATTTATCAATTTTATCAATTTACCAATGATAATTTATCAATTATCAAGTGCTTTCCTTGTGTGGATTCTCTGTAAAACAGTCATGTAAGTAAATGTACTTTTGCCATTCAAACATCATGTCCAGCTTATCACAGTTGTACTCTTTGCTATAGGCTTTGAATGCTTGACAGTTTGGTTTGAGGAAGGAACTGTAGCCACTGTTTTGTTTTGTCAGCTGGTCTTCAGAATCAGTTACTTGCATGGTGCTGGTATACTGTCCAGGTTTCACAGATATAATGCAACAATGAGATCAGCACAAAGACTTTATAGATATTCAGTTTTGTAGAAAGCTTAATAACTTTTCTCTCCCACACTTTTCCTTTGGCATCTTCCCAATGCTGAGCAACTTCTAGCAATGTGTGCATCAACCTCATTTATGTGTACTTTTCTGGTATGTGTACTGCCAAAGTAAATAAACTGTAGTGAGTAAAAAATAATTTGGAGAAAGATTTTGGATAAATTATAATCAGTTTTATCAACCCTGGCTAACAAATGGTTAAGAAAAAAAGGGCTCATTCAATTTGGAACTATGATAAAAGGGATATAAAACTGTGTATACTTTTGATCTAGCAGTGTCATTACTAGGTCTGTGTTCCAAAGAAATCATAAAAGAAGGAAAAGGACCCACAGGTGCAAAAATATTTGTAGCAGCTCTTTTTATGGTGGCAAAGAATTGGAAAATGAGTAGATGCCCATTAATTGGGAGATGGCTGAATAAGTTATGGTATATGCAAGTAATGGAATATTATTGTTCTATTAAAAATGATGAACAGGCTAATTTTAGCCTGGGCAGATTTACATGATTGATGCTGAATGAAGCAAGGAGAACCAGTAAAGCACTGTACACAGCAACAACAAGGTTGTCTGATGATCAACTATGACAGACTTGGTATTTCTTAGCAATTCAGTGATCCAAGACAATTCCAATAAACTTTGGATGGAAAGTGCCATCTACATCCAGAAAGAAAACTATGGACACTGAATGTGGTTCAATGCTATTTTCATCTTTTTTTTCTTTTCTTTTTTTTTTTTTTCTTGAGGTTGTTTCCTTTTGTTCTGATTTTTCTCTTCTAACCTGACCCATATGGAAATATGTAAAAAATCAATGTATATGTATAACCTAAAATATATTTTAAAAAGAAGAAAAAAATGCTCATTGTCCTTTCTAATATCAAAGACGAATCATAGTCACTCCTTAAAGCTTATATGCCCTTAAAGAGGTGGGTTTTATAGAACTCAACAATTAAATCTGATTTATTAACCATTAACGAGAAGAATGAGTATCACAATGAGTGGTAGATGTGTACATGGGGCTAGGAGAATGTTACTTTGATTATGTTATTTACTTCCAAAATGCCCAACCTTGGGCCAATCTAATTAAAGAATTTAATCTCTATTAAACCTGTGTAGAGCACAATAGTCTTCCCCACCTTAGATTAAATTCCTTGTAAAATTGAATGGGCTCCTGCAAAGACTGAGAAAAAAAGTTAATTCAGTCTCATCATCAGCAATGGTCTTCAGAGACTGAGTTTTGAAATGAGAACTTTAGAAAAAAGGGGAAGTCTGGGTCATTCCAAATCACTGGTTATTTATTATCAATAATTTCTCTTCGAACTTATCTTCATTGTGGCTTTTTTCAGTACTGAGACAATTCAGACCAGTTCCAATGATCTTGGGAGGATGAGAGCCATCTACACCCAGAGAGAGGATTGTGAGAACTGATGTGGATTACAACATAGTATTTTCATTTATTTTGTTGTTGTTTGCTTGAATTTTATTTTCTTTCTCATTTTTCCCCTTTTTGATCTTATTTTTCTCATGCTGCAAGATAATTGTATAATGTATGCCAATAAATATTGGATTTACATTTATATTTACCATATTTAAAAAACCCTGCTTCATTCCATTGGTGACTGGGAAAGATTGAGAGTATAGTACATTATCCAGAACTTTGTGAGTATGACATCATGAAACTAGTATACAATGATAAACTTCTTCAGGCAATCAAATTTGCCATGATCTTCCACTGATCCTCTTGACTGACAGTATCAAAGTCCTTGGTGAGATTGACAAAATTGTATACAGACCTCTGTTTTGTTCCTGGCACTTCTTGTGTTGTCAGATAGAAAACATCACATCAACTGTTTCTTGGCCATTTCTGAAGCCACATTGACTCTCAGGTAGTATCTTTTAAAAAGAATAAACAGAAACAAGGTTACTATTTGGATGCAATCACTCCTGAGCTCCTGTGCAACAAGAGCTTTTTGTCTTTCAGGTCTGGATTTCTTGTCCAAAAACCCACACACATTCTACTTACTAATGCTTAGTGGAACCATCTTTGCAAAAGTTTTTGTACATTTTTTTGGCTGCAGAGTAGGATCCTTGCCCACCACAGTAAGCAAGTCAGGGTTAGTTTAAGTGAATCAGACATTCTTTAGGACACCTTTTGTAGCCCTTTCCTCATCCTAGTGCTATCCCCCCAAAAAATT
The DNA here is from genome assembly GCF_016432865.1 of Antechinus flavipes. NCBI lineage: Eukaryota > Metazoa > Chordata > Mammalia > Dasyuromorphia > Dasyuridae > Antechinus > Antechinus flavipes. The sequence continues at coordinate 474,377,433 of NC_067400.1, forward strand.
GCTCAGACACTCTCACTGCTTCTTCAGTCCAATGTGAAGATGACCCTGTCTATGGGCTGGGCTTCCTGTGTAGGGTTGAGATTTCAACTTCTATGTTTCTGTACTGCTTCTTTGTTACTTGCCTATCACCACTGGATTTCAAGGCAAGTAAAAATAGTAAAATAGTCTTTTGACTAGATTTAACTGAAGTAGAGTTGCATGTAGTTGTCAACCTCCCTTTCTCTTCTAATGTCATCTAAGTCCAGTGGCAAGCAGAGAGGCAACATGAACAGTTGTTAGAATCCTTACAAGGTGTTAACTCACTGGAATTGATAGAAACAATGCTTATGTACTTAAGTTTATACCCCTTTGAGAGTTCACACATTAGAACTCACAAGTCCGGGAGATTCACAAGTCAGGAACCCACAATCCCCCTCTTGGAGGAGGAGTCAACCTTTGAGTTCATACCTCTAAAAGAGCATATAAAAAGACGAGCCTCAGCAAGGAGTCAGTTTGGGAGATTGAGAAGGAAGGATTAGGAAGAGGAGAGGCTGAAGCTGGCAGAGACAAAAGACTAGCAACAAGAGCTCTCGGAACCAGACCCAAAGAAAACTAACTGGGCTATTTTGAAGGAGACAATAAAGGACTGAACTTTTAATAGCTAGCTGCATTTGAAGGGATTATTGATCTGAACTGAAACTAAGGCTGCATCCAGAAGCCCCCAAGAAATCTCCCAGAGAATGATCATATTTTAGAAAAGAAGAATAGTGCCAGAACTTTGTGAGTATGACATCATGAAACTAGTATACAATGATAAACTTCTTCAGGCAATCAAATTTGCCATGATCTTCCACTGATCCTCTTGACTGACAGTATCAAAGTCCTTGGTGAGATTGACAAAATTGTATACAGACCCCTGTTTTGTTCCTGGCACTTCTTGTGTTGTCAGATAGAAAACATCACATCAACTGTTTCTTGGCCATTTCTGAAGCCACGTTGACTCTCAGGTAGTATATATTCTTCTCAGGAAGAATAAATAGTGATGGCCCAGAATGGTGGATGACTTTGGGGTCTTTGATGTCGAATCAAGATCTAAGCGCTCCACAGCACCTGCTTCCACTGCCTTCATGACCTATTGGAACAAATTGTTCACATCTTTATATTTTTTCAGAGGAAGTCTTTACATGCTTGGAGTAGTTATTTCCTTAAATAGACCCCCTTGAGGTCTATTTATTATCCTCAACCAGGATTTTCCCATCTGCTGAAATGGTTTTACTGGTACTGCTTCTTGAAGTCACAGGTGAGAATTGGGTGGCAAGGGGACACCAAGGGGGAAACAGTCCTGAAAAGGGCTCAGTAGCTCTCACACCAGAGATGCTAATCTTCTCTTAAAATCTCATACTCATCTCTATTGCTGATAGGAGCATTCTGTATAATTTTCGCAATTTCTTTAATCTGTTTCTTTTCTTTTTTATTGACTTTTCATCATATAAAAACTAAGATTATATTTTCTTTGTAATGTGAGAATGCATATTAATTGTATGTGTAGGGAAAATGTAATGGAGAATGTAAGTGAATATATAGAAATAAAGAGAATAAAAAACAGGACAGAGGGCTATATATCAATCGAATATAACTAGGATTTTATTGTGGCTTGGGGTCTTTGAGGTGAAAGTGAGAGAGAATCTTTTGGTTTTGATTATTAATAATTTTATAAGCTTCCTAAAAGCTGAACTAAACTGGCTCTGGTATTTTTTCTTTCCCTAGCTCTAGGCTAAAAAACAATTCACTGAACTGTATTCAAATATGATTTAGAATGCAGATTTATCAGAGAATCTCCTATCAGGTATGAATCTGTGAGGTAGAAATGAGGGCAAAGAGAAGGTCACTCCTCCAGGTCTGCTGGGTGGGAAGAGAAGGTCTGGTAAATGTAGCCACACCCTGGGGTGACTGAAATGCTGAATGTGGGAAGGAAAGCTTTGAAATAGCTAAAGCTTGCCACACAATGACGCTCCCTTGTTATACTGGTGCATTTTTAGTTCTTGGGACTGGAGAGGAGGCAATTGAAGACAACAAGTAATTAAGTTAATCAGGAACTTGGGCAGACTGTTGGTTAAGTTAGCTGCGGAGAGCTTTAGTCAAGTGACACAGAGGCTGCAATGTGAGGACCAAAAACTACTAATGGCAATTTACCTTTGTTTTTGGATAGTAATTCAGATAATTCCACATTGTAATGAGGAAGAAGAAAGTTGAGATGCACTTATTTGGGAAATGGTTGTTGAGACTGTTTTTAATATTACCCATTTCCTTTTCTATTCCAATTAAATGCTTTTATTGATTCTATCCTCTTATTTGATTGTCTTTGCAAGGTTTTCATTGAATAAATTTGTGCTAAAACTAGAGGTCCTGACTCACAAAAAAATCAAATAAAAATACATTTAAAAAAAATCAATGTCGCCTCCTAGCTGAAGACAACTGAGATAAGTTGACACTTTAGACTTGTAATGGATCCCAGTCATCTTTGTGATGAACAGCATAACTCTCTCAAGGATTTAAGTTGGATTCATTGAAGTTATTTTCTGGTAAGCATATTGTAGATGCTTTAGGTCCCACTGAAAATGTAAAGCTGGGAACCTCTAATATCTTAGGGCTTGTGTTAACAGAAACCTTTGGCATATGACAGCATGAATTCAGTAAAAGCTTTTAAGTGGAGTAGAAATGACTATTGCTTCCTAAAAAACAAAAAACAAACAAAAACTGTCACATTCTAGCAAATCTACCCAAATGAAGGCATTTCTACTATTCTCTTTGCAGCATAGATGATAGAGGAAGTTCCCTCCCTCCTTTCCAATCAGCAGACCATGTGTCACAATATTGAGATGTTCCTGTTTGGCTCTCTGCCTTCTCTACCTCCCGTCTTCCTAGAAGCTGTATCTAGATGCCTTTTCCACCTGATTTTTTATCTTTTTTATCTTTGTTTTTTGTTTTGTTTTTGTCTTTTCTGTGACACAGTATTCTCTACAACTAGATACTAAACTCCTACAGAATTAAACACTTTCAGCTTTTTCCTATGAATGATTGTTGCCTGAGTTTAGTTAACATGGAAGATATAGTCAGATAGACATGTCATTACTATGATGTTTAATTTTTTTTCCCCTGAGGCAATTGGGGTTAAGTGACTTGCCCAAGGTCACACAGCTGGGAAGTATTAAATGTTTGAGACCAGATTTGAACTCAGGTCTTCCTGACTTCAGGGCTGATGCTCTATCCCCTGTACCACCTAGCTGCCCCAACTATTAAGTACTGATGGTAGTGACAGGTCTTCCCCATAATCTTTAATCCTAATAAGGTTTTGGAATTTCATCTCATTGTCTTTTTCTTTAATGAACTTTTTTTTTTGGTTATGTGTTAGGATTCTTACAAAGTGATAAGTCAGTTGTCTAATTTTAGCATCGTGCTTAGCAGTTCTTTAGTTCAGAGTTCACACCTTTCACACCTTTAAGAGTTCACACATTAGTTCACACATTAGTGTTGGAGATTTATAAGTCACACCCCCCACAATCCCACTCTCTCAGAGGAGGAATCAACCTTTGAGTTCACACCTTTAAGAGATCATATATAAGAAGCTCTTGGAGCCTCAGCCGAGAGTCAGTTGGGCAGAACGAAGGATTTGGGAGAAGAGAGGTTAAAGCTGGAAGAGATAAAGGACTAGCAACAAGAGCTCTTGGAACCATGGAGAGAGATAGGCCTCTAAGAAAGCTAACCAGGCCCCAGGAAGGAGACAATAAAGGACTGGATTTTAACTTCTGGCTGCATTTGGGGTGATTATTACTTTGAACTGAAACTAAGGCTGACTCCAGAAGCCCCCCAAGAAACTTGCTTCCAGAGAACAATCGTATTTTAGAAAAGAAGAACACTACAGTTATGGTTCCTATGATTTTTAAATTTTATTTACATATGCCATTGAATTATGCAATTTAGTCTCTGTTTTGGTTCAAATCTTTTCTTCAAATGTCTTTTATTGATTTTAATTATACTGTATTGTGGTTAACAAAAGTTGTATTTAAAATATTTGCTTTTCTTCTGTTGTTTGTGGAAACTAGAAATGACCAAAGAATATGATATTAATCAATGAAAGCTTTCAGAATATTTTTTTCCTGGGAGACAATCATCAAAACTATTAATGACTGGTTAATCAGTGGAACAAATTAGGTACACAACATCCAGAAACAAATGTACTTAGTGACATACTGTTCAATAAGCATAAAGAATATCACTATTAAGGTTAGGAAGGATTTGCTAGTCAATGAAATCTACTAGGGAAATTGGAAAGCAGTCTACTTGAAATTGTTTAGACCAATATCTCACACCAGATACTACAGTAAGTCCCAAACACACACACACACACACACACACACACACACACACACACACACACACACACACACAAATAAAAAAAGAAAATATGAAAAGCCTTTGTACAAACAGAATTAAAGCATTTAACATTAGAAGGAAAATAGTTAATTGGGAAGAAACATCTTTGTAACAAATTTAAATTATTAAGAACTGAAAGCCATGAAATATAGGGAAGTGATTCATATATATTAACACGACACATTTCACATAGATAGTCAAAGTAAATAAATTAAACAATTTTCTTTTCTTGCTGAAGCAACTGGGGTTAAATGACTTGCTCTGGGTCATATAGCTAGAAAATGTTGAGTGTCTTGAGACTGGAGTTTAATTCTGGTGCTCCTGACTCCAAGGCCAGTGCTCTATCCACTATATCATCTAGTTGCCCCAAATAAACAATTTTCAAAAGAAGGAATACAAATTGTCACCAAATGTGGCAAAATGCTTCATAGCACTAATTATTAGAGGAATACAAATAAATCCTGAGGTTCTACCTCATACCGATTAGCATGGTAAAGATTATAATAAAAGGAAAAGAAAATTGTTGGAGGAATTTTGGGAAGGCAGGCTCACTAATGTTTTCTTGGGGGAACTATAAATTGGTTTAGCATTACTGGGAAATGATTTGTAACAAAACAAAAGAACCGCTGAATTGTGAATACTCTCTGATGCAGGAATCTGACTACTAGGCATATATACTCAAAGAGATAACAAAAAAGAGGGAAGAGATTCATCTATATAAGATTATTCATACTAACACTTTTCTTTTTAGTCATAGGAAAGAACTAGAAACTAAAGGAGAATCTATCAATTGAGGAATGTCCAAGATATAAATTTATATATTATATGTGCATTTAATTTATATATGGGAAATGTGTCTTGTTATGTAATGCTGGAAAAACTGAGGCAGGAGAGAGATTAGAGAGTTTTTAATATTTTATTAATGGGAGAGTAAGATTGACTGGACAGGACTCTCATCTCAAATTATCCAGTCAGACAGAGATAAAGATATACTGGGACCAAGGAATCCATGTTGGTCCCAAGGCTGGAGGAGACTGTCATCCCAAAGAATCCAGCATCCAGCATAAAACCGTCAGCCGCCATCCTCCAGCCTTCAGCAATGAATGGAAGAACCCCGACTTCTTAAATACCTTTTCTCTAAACAAAGGAAGGGGTGAGAAGCGAGGGAAAACCTCTATCAGATTGGGGGAGGACACAAATTTTAAAAACTCAGAGACAGGATGTCTGAATACAAAGACGTAAAGATATCATTGAGATATCTTGGAATATTTTAGAGGGATATTGTAAATCCTTGAGGACAGAAATGAGTCAGGAGGTTTACTTTCTTGTTTATCTTGCTAATTTATAACCTTTGAGCAAATAGTCCTCAGTCTTACTGGTTCAGAGGGGGATTGACAACTAAAGAGATTGAGACAGAACAATTAAGGAAACTGAGACAAGGGAAACTCGTACAGGGAAACTGAGTCAGGACAGTTAAAGAGAACTGTGGCATAACAGTTAGTATATGAGTCAATTCCCTATAATTCATGGCTTCTAGTTCTTTATAGAATAAATTTGTTATAAAGATTTTTCTTCCCAATTAACTGTTTTCCTTGTAATGTTAAATGCATCAATTCTGTTTTATAAAGGCTTTTCATAATTTTCATATTTCATATTTGCAAAAGTTTTTATATTATCAACACTGTCAATTTCAATTCTTATGATCTTTTTTTTTAAACCTCTGGATCAGTCAAAAACTTTCCCTATTAATAGATAAGAAAAGTATCACTTTTCAAACTCCTCTAAATTGCTTGTAATTTGTTTTTAACATTTGTAGTTTTTTTTTAAAAATCAGGTTCCTATATAGATATGTGAAAGTAATGGAATATTCTTATGCCTTAAGAAATGACAAAGTAGTTTCAGAAGGAACTGGGAAGACTTCTGTAAAATAATGCAGAGTTAAGTGAAGAAAAACAGGAAAATGATTTATAAAATGATTATAACATTATAAAGAAAAATATCTTTGAAAAACTAAGAATTCTAATAAATGCAATGACCAAACTGAGATGAATGATAAGCCTTAGTGACAGTTTCTAGATAATTAACAAACAATTTATTAACCAGATTAGAAATAATAAAATGATGGTCAGTGGTCTCAGTAACCAAAGACAGAATCATGGAGATCACCTTATGCTTAAATACCTTTGGAAAAATGGGTGCCCCCGGCAGGCAGAGATCAATCCTATTTATTGAGCATTTAATGAGGGTGTGGATAAGAAGATGGGCTGAAAGCCTTTAGTTCCACTTGCTTAGAGCTCTCTTGATCCTGAGATTCATCTGTTTCCAGCCATCTAGACAAAGTCATCCATCTCCACCCACATCTCTCCCTATTGAACAATGGTGGATTTCAAGGGTGTGAGTCTAATGCTTTTAGGGCTGAAATTCCCATAGGTTATATTCTTTGGGTGGGGAGGTTCTTGGATAATTTCATCTATCAACAAAGTCCTTCAGAGACTGACTGAATGATACCTGAAAGAGGAAATAAAAGGGAGAAATCTCAATTTTACTTTAACAATTACTTATTAATATTATAGAAAATTAATCATTTCAAAGCATAACTCCAGAGGATCAATAGTAAACCATGTCTACCCAAATAGTAATTAATAGTTTGGATTTCTTCCTTTAAGAACTTTCTCTTCGTAATCTTTGACAGAAAGATGATGGGTTATAAAGTTCATAATAAAACATATATTTTTTTGACTTGGCCAATGAGTGGACTTATTTTGCTTAACTTCTGTTTTCCATTGTTGTTTTGAGAGGCAGTTGGGGTTAAGTGACTTGCTCAGGGTCACATAGCTAGTGACACAAGTTTCTGAGGGCAAATTAGAACTCAAGTATTTCTGATTCCAGGGTCAGTGCACTCTATCCACTATGCTATATAGCTGTTCCTTTGCTTGACTTCTGATTTAAGGAAGAGTCTAAAAAATTATTTCTGAAGGGAGATTCAGATGGGAGAGCTGGACTAATGATAGTGATGACAGAAAAAAAAGAGAGAATAAGTATCATGGGACATTAAAAAAAATGCACTGAAAAAAACCCAGAGAAAGTTTAGAGGGAGATATCAATAAGCAGAACAGCTTTGAAATCAACATGATGGATTCATTATATTCTTTTAAAAAATCTATACACAATAGATTCACAGTCTCACATACAACTCTCTTTTTCTTCTCTTTCTCTATGGAAATGTTCATGTTTGTTGGTTTTTTGATCAATTTCAGAATGATGAAAAATTAAAAAACTAAAAAACTATGGCTGCTGTATGAAAGATATCTTTCATGTTATAAAAGCTGGTCAACTTAGTTTGATTTTGTAAACAAATATACAGAATAGGTGGGGAAAGGGGAAGTACAACTTTCTTTTTAGGATTTTTCTAAGGGTCATAAGGCAGCATATTTGATGAATACAGAAAAGCTAGAATATAAGAGTACTCAGAGCTGGCAGTGCATATCAAAGTCAATAGAAACTGGCATAAATACAATGATCCAAGGCTACTCTGGAGGACTTTTGCTGAAAATTTCTATTCATGGAGAAAGAGTTGTGTTTGCATTCAGATCGAAGAATTCTTTCTATCTCTCTCTCCCACTTCCCACCCCCTCTCTCTGTCTCTGTCTCTTTCACACTTAATTTTTCTTGAAGGTTTGGTTTTTTTTGGGGAAATCTATATTTTCTTTCACAACTTAACACATGGAAATGTTTTGCATAACTTCACATGTCTTTTCTTATTGGGGGATGGGGGTAAAAATTAATAACTTCTAGTGTTATGAATCTAGTTTGAAGGTCATCAGAATGATCTTGAATGTTTCTACTTGTTAAAGGGATATTTGAAGATCTATCTCATTGGTGTAGGCAAGTAGGTGGCAAAGTGTTAGATTTAAAACTCATGAAGAGCCAAATGTGATTCTTATTTCAAATGCTGACTAGATGTGCTATCTTGTGCAAGGCACTTTAAGCTACTGTTTTTCTCATCCTGTAAAACGGAGATAATATTATTGCCTACTCAAAATTGTTGTGAAGAACAAATAAGATAATGCATGTAAAGTGCTTTAAATATTAAAACTTCAGTTGCTAGGTGGCTCAGTGGATAGAATCAGGAAGAACTGAGTTCAAATGTGACTGTGTTTTCTCTTTCTCATCACTTGCTTCCATGTGGAGACTTGAAAATATTTTTCAAAAAAGATGTATTTCTTGATTGCAAAAGAGACTTTACAGAAAATAAGGTGACATGAATTTTGTGGGTCTCATTTAAATGAATAATTCCAAATTCTATAATTAAAACCTACTCTTCTTGCACTTAATAATATTTTATTTTCTCCAATTACATGTAAAGATAGTTTTAAACATTCCTTTTTATAAGATTCTGAACTCCAAATTTTTGTCCCTCTCTCCTTCACCACCTTCTTCCATCCTTAAGACAACAAGCAATCTGATATAGGTTATATATATTCAATCATATTAAACACATTTCCATATTAGTCATGATTAAAATCTATTTCTAATTAAAAACTAAAACATAAAATATGATTTTGGGCAAATAACTTAACCTCTGTTTGCCCTAATCTACTGGAGAAGGAAATGGCAAAGCACTTCAGTATCTTTGCCAGGAAAACCTCATGGGCAAATATGGTCCCTGGATCATGAAGAGTCAGACATAACAATTATGATGAAACATTAAAGCTCTCTACAAATGTCATCATCATCATTATTATTATTTATCACCACTTCCTCCACTGGTGCAGATCACAGCCTCTTCCTGAATACCCTCATCCTATGGAATCTTTACCTGCAGAGTTTACAGCAGTATTATTGCACTGTATTAAGGCTTCACAAATTAAAACAGAACATTATTGGTCTGTATATCTTATTTCATCATTAGGTGTGAGCTTTATGGGAGTAGCAACTAATATCCTTTATCTTTGTTATTTCCTTCATTCCTAGCATAGGATAAAAATAGTTCACATTTACATGGGACTTCGCATGTTACTTCATTCAGTACTTACGATAAACCTGTAAGAGAACTAATTATGTAAGATGTATAGTAGAAAAGGATTATAATTGGAGAAGAATGACCTGAATTTGAATTTTGGGACTATCACGTACAGTGTGATCCTGGCAAGATTAATAACAATAGCAATGACTAGTATTTATATAGCAATTTAAGATTTGCAAAGCTGTTTACAAATATGATTTCATTTTATCCTCATAGCCACCCTAGAAGTTGAATGCTATTATTGTCCTCATTTTACTATTGAGAAAACTGAGGTAAATAGAGGTCAAATGATTTGCTCAGGTCATATAGTTAGCAAATATCTAAGACTGGATCTGAATTTAGATCTTCATGAGTTCAAATCCAGTGGCAGATTATATGCTGATACCCAGGTCCTCTGCCTCTGAAATCAATGCTCTTTCTACTATATCATACTTTCTCTCATAATTCAATATTTCAATGGATTCTGTATGAGTTGGATAAGTTTTTTTTTAAATCAAATCACTGAATTTCAGAATTGAAAAGACATCAAAGATCATCTATTTTATCTAATTTAGGATCTTCTCCACAATATTCCTGACAAGTGGTCACATAATTTTCATGTGAAGACTCCAGTGATGAGGAATCTTACTACTTTCTACAGTAAAACATTCCATATTGGAACAGATTTAATGGTTGGAAAGTTTATTCTTTTTTTAAGGAGTTATTTTCTTTTTCCACTTCACAAATTCTATTTTCCTGGGAGTTCTTTACCTTTTCCAATTCACAAATTCTGTTTTTCTGAGTGTTGTTTTCTTTTCCCACTTTATCAAATCAATCTTTTAACAAATTATATGCCTTTTCCAAACCCCCTTGCAGAGTTTTCCTTCTCTGGGAAAAACTTTCCCATTTTTCTTCTAGCTCTGTTTTAAGATACTTTTTAACTTCTAGAAGAGCTTTGTGTGGTGGGAACCAGGTTTTATCACCTTTTGGGGCTTCATCTGGAGACAATCTGCCTTTAGTCTCCTCAGGATTTGAAATCTGTTCTCTTTCACTATAGGAGTTTTGTGTGTAGTTAGAGGTCCTTGTGATCTACTTTTAGGGCACAGAGGTTCCAAGCTTCCTCTACAGGCACCAGGGAAGCAGCAGTGGCTGCGCTGGGATCGTGCTGCGTCACTCCAGGTGGTGGGTGGGCATGGCCAGGTCCCACGAGACGGCACTTTGGGCTTCCCTCTTTACCTTTTGTGTTTGTGTTGGATGTTTTATAACTTCTCTGCTGATCTACTGGCTTGCCATAGGGGCAGAGTGATCACTGACACTATGATAGAGTCCTCCCCATAGATTCTTCGCCCTGTGCACACTGTCCCTACCTCATCTGCTCAGCTTGCGCTGGCCTCCGTGCTCTGCCTCCCTGCCTGCACTGGCCTCCTCCCGTGCCTGACCACAGCAGACCTTTTCTGGTGATCTTTGAAATTATTCTCTGCTGGTAATTTGCTGCACTTCCAATATTCACAAATTCTGTCGGTCTAGAACTAATTCAGAGGCTGTTTTTGGTAATTAGTTGAAGATCCAGGGAGAAGTTCGAAGGAAGCATGTGTCCTCTCTGCCATCTTGGCTCTGACCCCAGAAAGTTTATTCTTATATTTAAGTGAAATATGCCTTCTGCAAATTTCTTGTTTTAAAAAAAATTAAATAATTTTTTTGGTTACATTTTAAATTTTGAATTGTCTTGCTCCTCCCCTCTTCTGCTTGTTCTTTCTCTCTCATACACACATAAATGTATATATCTATATATATGTGTACATACACATGCACACTCACATCCATCCAAAGATCTATATGTATATGTGTGTATAAATGCACATATAAATATATATACACACATATAAAACACTATTTTATGCATTCTTTTCTTTATCAGTTCTTTCTTCAGAGGTAAATAGTATCTTTTTTTTAATAGTTCTTTTATATTTTATTTGAATATTGCAACTTTCTTATTGTTCTCCGTTTTGTCCTTAGAGCAAGATAAAATGAATCAAATCCTTCTTCCTTAAGACAATTCTTTCAAATACTTTAGGACATTGGCCATTTCCCTGCCACTCTCTATATATCATCTCTAGGCTGAGCATGGAAGTTTTTTTCAACAAATTTTCAGTGATCTCAGTTATTAGAGGAATGATTCACTATTTGAAAAAAATGCTGAGAAAATTGAAGAGCAATCTGGCAGAAATTAGGTATTGACTATGTACAATTCCTCTCATTAATTGTTCTAACTTTCAAAGAAATATGTGGCTCCTCATAAACATATTCAAGAAGCAAGGAAGAAATGATCTGTGAGATCTTTGGCTAAAGGAAGAGTTCATGACAATGAGTGATAGAATGATGCAAAATAAAGTGGTAATTTTGATTATACAAAATACTAAGATTTCTTGCACAAACATTTACAACCAATGCAGTTAAATTAAGAAGGGATACATCATGAGAGAAAAATATTTTCAATGTGTTTCTCTGATAAAACTGTCACATCTAAGATATTTAAGGAATGGGTTCAAATTTATAATTGAGCAAAAGATATGTACAAGCTGAATTGATTTTTTTCTTTTCCTCTTTTCCCTCTTTCCCTCTTTTTTCTCCTTTCTCTTTCATCTCCCATCTTCTCTCCCTCTCCTTCTCTCTTCTCCCCTCTCCTTTTCTCTCATCTCTCTTGTAACATGTGATTGGCCCATAAACACAACATTCAATGCATGGTAAGACCACAGTAGAATATATCTTTGATGTCAGTGTGTTGGATCTCAATGACCTCCTCTATTAGTTGGAGGAAGGATAACTAGGGGAGGTCATGGGGAGAAGTGAGGAGATTGCTGGTAGAAGGGTGTGGCAAAGAATCCTCTCTCTACCAGGTGAAGAAGTTGAAGGAGGGGAAAAAGGCTTTTCCATTTCCAGGAAAATTAATATACATCCTGGTGTTATAAAGGCAGAGGTATTATAAAAGAGAAGCTGCTCAGGTCTTCCTCAGGGAATAAGAAGGGGTTAGACCTTGCTGAGGGGATTACTGAAGGTTTCCTTGAGATGATGAGGAAAGAAAAGTTTCAAGAGCCCAAAGGAGAAGGAAGATTTTTTTTGGGAAGAGGTAGATTATTGGGTTGAGATTGTATGCAGTATACAAAAAAGAGAAATATAGCAGAAGATGGTTTTATTATTGGATAAGAAAATTAGAGAGAAGATTCAACTCAGCTGGGATAGGGTGGATGGGAATTGGGAGGGAATCTTGTTTATCTTTGGGTGGAATTAAAACAGGGGAAACCTCTTAAGTTCTTGGGAGAGCAACCATTAGCAAGAAAAAGTTATCAAATACCAGGGAGAAAGGATAGGGAATGCTTTTTTTTTTTTTTTTTGACATGCTAGGGATGAGGGACAAGGCTTTTGACTCAGGGAACAAATGTGACAAATGGTGACAAAAATAAAAAAAGGGAGATGGACAGAATTAGAATAAAAAGCAATTAGAGGCAAAAGGAAGAGTAAAGCCAGAAATTAATAAAGATTGGGAAGGGGACCTGGGGAGAAGAAAATACCCAGAGAAACTAGTGGCAAGCAAAGTATTATTTGGGAGGCACAGCTGTGCCAACCTTTGAAAAATGTTATTGTCAGTATTTTTCTATGAGTAAGTTTTGTAAGGTTATAGCCTCTCTTAAAGAGAGATTGTCATGATGGCTTCAAAACCATCAGGCTTAATCTTATAACAAAGATATCTGAACATAAATTCTATGAGCAATCTCCCTTAAGGAGAAACTGTCATGGTGGTCTTGAGACTGCAAAATCCAATCTTAGAACAATCCACTCCTTAGTCTTTGAGATCATTTGTGACTGGTCATTGACAAGTTCTGTTGGGGACAGACCCTTTTGGTCAGTAGGTCTCACAGAGGCAGTGGCTTATGTAGAAAGGAAGAGGAGGATCTTAACCTAATTAACCTAACTTAATGACTTGTCTAGGACCTGGAAGGTCCTGTGGTACCACACTCTCTTAATTCTTACACATAAAAGATAAAGATCATCACCATTTCCAAGATGTTCCCTGCCCAAGTTACCCAATTGTCAGGGAGGGCCCAGGAAAGCACATCATTCAGTGACCTGGGCAGATGGAATGAATGTGAGTTATGAGGTCACCCACCCACTCATTCTTCAAACTGCTGTGAGTTTGGGGACCTTATGGGAAGAATCTATTCACATGCAGAGGAGGAGGAGGTAAGGAGGGTGCAGACCCCACGTCAGCCTGCAAGCATAGGGACCAAGCAGGGATTTATAACCATGGTCCAGGGGATTTTCTCATTTTTGGTTAGGATGTCAAGTCCTTTGGCTAGTGCTAGTGATCTGTTCTTTCAAGTATCTGGTGACTGTTGGAAGGAAGACAATAAGTCTTGAAGTGCTGGCTGAAAACTGAATTTATCATTCATATCTGTATGTATAGAGGTAGGTTGGTGGAGAGAACTTATTAGCTCCAAGTCACTTGTAGAGAGTCTTTAGATAATTCTAATGATATGACTTAGTCTAACTTAGTATAATCTGACAAAATCTAATCAGATTGGCTTTCCATTAATTAATTCATGTGGTTTAAATCAGTTCACACCTTATAAAACAAGTCTTATAACAACAGAGCTATAGGAAGAACATCAAAGTATGCTACTCAATAAAGTACCTTACACTCACATCCTATTATAGCAGTTCAGAAGTGCTATTCATTTTTTTTTTAAATTGCAGTTTTATCTTCCATGGTTAGAAATTTGCTATGAAAGGAAGAAAGAGGGACATGATTGTTAACAACATCAAGGTTGTAACTTCAGACCTAAGCCTAAGGGCACAGAGTGACTTAATGTAGTTATAACAGGATAAAGCCGCCTTCTTCTCTTGGATTGCAAGTTATAGTTATATAGTTAACTTTTTGGAATAGCCAAATATGTAACAAAGTTTCATATTATTCACAAGTTCAGGATTAAACAGGTGGCAAACATTCCTTTTCAAAAAAAAAGAAATAGTACAATGGGGAAGATGAATCATTTTTTTGTCCATGCAAAGTTGCAGCTTCAACCTTCCCAGATACAGACATACATCAGTAGCAGTTCTTGGATTATACTCCCTTTGAGCATCTTGTGGCATTTTCCTTGAATACTGACTCACTTAGACATTTATACTTGATTTCAAAACTCAGAACAAGATCAGATTATAGTCTCAATAGATTTTACCTCAAATAGCAAATTTCACTAATCATAGTTTAGGACTAGATAGTTTTTTTTTCTCATGTTGTAATAACAAAACACAACAAAAAGTTTAAAAGTCTTTTTTAAAAATTTCACCGAACATCTTTTGTTTTTCTTTTCTTCTTGAATTTAAACTCATCCTGCTGTAAAAATCATTCATTAGACATTAAGAAAATAATTATATTCTGGAATTCCACGTAGTAACAAAATTTATGCATGTATATTGTGTGCTACTTTCAAATAATTCCATTTTACAAATTTATTTAACATATGCAAATACATTATGAGTATTTTAGAATTATGGGGGAATCATTGTATGAATCAGTCACTAAGTCTTTTACAATTGATAATCTTTACAATATTGCTATTATTGTGTATCATTCTCCTGGGTCTGCTTACTTCACTTTTTATTAGTTCATATAAGTCTTTTCAGGTTTTTCTGAAATAATTCCCTTCATTATTTCTTCTTGTTTTTTTTGGTGAAGCAATTGTGGTTAAGTGACTTGTATTGGTATAAAGAATATTTTATAATTGTGTTTATATAGTTGTTATGTGATTTTATAATGTCTGCACTTACTTTAAATGGAATTTCTTTTCTATTTCTTTCTCTTGGGTTTTGTTGATCATATATAGAAATACTGATTATATAATCAATATTGTAGGTTTATTTTTGTGAAGATCGAGTTAGCATCCTGGATGCCTTAGAATCAGCCAGAGTCAGTCCTTGGTCTTTATTCTTGATCTTTAGGGATAGAAGTGAAGGGAATGGATGCAAGCTCTCCACGACCTCCCTTCTCCTCATCCATAGCCAAAGTGACCCTGGCTTGTCTTACTCCACCCCCTAATCCCTCCTACAATTACCAAAAGATCAAGCCAGCCCAGAATAGTGGGAAGGACCATTTTATTGTCCAATCAGTAATTAGTCTGAAGTGCTCAGTTGTCTGATTTCAGGGCCTCTATTCAGAGTTTCAGCCCTTTACATATTTTATATCCTACAACTTTGCTAAAGTTGTTAATTGTTTTGACTATTTTTTTTAGTTGATTCTTCAAGGTTTTCAAAATAATATCACGTGCAAAAAGTGTGTTATCATTATTATATATCTGTTTATTCCTTTAATTTCTTTTTCTTATCTCATTGCTAAAACAAATATTTTTAGTGAAATATAGAATAATAATAACAATAATGGATGTCATTGCTCACCCCTGATTTTGTTTTTATCCCCTTTACAGGTAATTCTTGCTCTTGCTTTTAGGTAGATACTATTTATCATTTTAAGAAAGTCTCTATGTATTCCTATGCTTTTAAAAGGAATAGATATTGAATTTTGTCAAAAGCTTTTCATGCATCTATTGATATAATTGATATGCTTTTTGTCATTTTTTATTGATATGGTCAATTAAACTTAGAGTTTTACTAGTGGTGAATCTGCCCTGCATTCTTGGTATAATTAGTGTATAATATACATATATATATTATATACGTATATTATATATATTGCATAATCTCTTTGTCAATATTTTATTTAAATTTACATTAATATACCATAAGTTAGTTGTACAATCTTTCTTTTATTGCTAAATACATGTTATTTCCAGATGCTTTCCCCCCCCTATTTTAAATAGATCAGCTATGAACTTTTCTTTGTCCAGAAAGGTCCTTTTTCTTTCTTATTATATTTTTGTGATATTAGCAATGGAATTGTTGTTAGATTAAAAGATATAATCAGTTCTGTAATCATTATTATTACCAATTGTCATAGGGCTCTCCAAAATGTTTGCCTCAGTCCAAAGGCCTCCCAAAATGTGTTAACATGCCTATTTCTCCATAGCCTTGCCTACACTGGATTTATAAATTTTTGGTGATTTTTAACATTTTAATAGGCATATGATGTTTTAGACTGTTTTGAGCTGCATTTAAAAATTATTAAGGTATTCCTGTGATTTGCCACAGGAAAAGATGCCCAAATATCTTAATAATTTTTAAATATTTTAAGTAACTTTTTAATAATGATACCTTTGGCCATTGTTTCATTGTGGAGTATTACATAATAGAGGGTATATATTTTTATTACAACTTAGAGCAAAGGAAATTTAAAAAATGTAATTTAAACAATGAATCAGTAGGATAGAGAATAAACAGGAATGGCTTGCCTAATCTACTCAGTCAGTCAACAAACGTTAATAAGTGCATATTATCTGCTGGACACTGTACTAAGCCATAGGGATACAAAGAGAAGGCAAAAGCATTGTCCCTGCACCTGAGGAACTCATATTCTAATGGAAGAGACACTTATTAGTACAAATAATTATGTCTCAATGAGAACCACGAGGTATGAATGGAAGAGAGTCTCAGAGGGGAGACCCTACCAGAAGTGTGTCAGAGACAGAACTGGGTCCCATGTCTTGCAGATGCTGATGTCAGCTATTTACAACTCCATGGTGTAATATTTATGTAAGAATAATAGTTTAATTGTTACAGGCTTCAATTTCCTTATCACTAAAATAGGTTAATCATATAGTCTTTTGATGTGAGAAAAGCAGCTTATTATTATAGACTTCAAAGACAAAAGGATAAACACAGATGTTTCTTATTGGAGAGAAATGTGTTTTTCTCTCCACCCACAATTGTGCAAACCTTGAAACACCCTTGCTAAAAGCAAACCTAGAATGGAACAATGGTGCCTCCATCTGTTTGAGGGGAAGAATAAAATCAATTCTTAAAGGTATGGAGAAAGCATCCCGGAATGGTGTCATGTTTATCAATTAAATAGTTAGATGATTAGCATTCTGTGGCGCAAGACTTATTTACTTAAACATAGAAACCAAGATCAAAAAGTAAAAAATAAATAAGTAAATACAGTAAAACAAGTTTAAAAAGACTTATTCAAAGAAGAAAGAACACTGTAAACCTGTAGGAACCTGTCAGTTTTGGTGCCCTGCATATACTGCTGAGTAAAAAATCTACATTTAACCAAGCTGAAAGAGCCTTTTATGTTTTTTGACTCATTGAATAAGAATAGTAGCCAACACCTAAATAGTAATTAGTTTGCAAAACTTTATTTCACCTAGGTCTTCCTGGAACCCCATGAGTCAGGTTCTGTAAGTGTGAATATTCCCATTTTAGAGATGAGGAAACATGTTTAGAGAGGTTAGGAGGTTAGCCCATGGTCATACAGATAAGGAAGTGGAAAAGGTTGGGTTGGAAATAAGATCTTCTGAATTCCACATTCAGTCTTCCATGTGAAAGACTGTTAGCATCTCAGATCTGGAGTTAAATTCTGTTCTGATTCTTGTACCGTGACCTGCAGAATCTTGTAGGGTCAGGGTATTTTGGCCATTGAATAACTAGCTAAAATCAGAGGCAGAATGATGAATTGGAAAGACCACGTAGCTAGTCCTACAACTTGAGTATGAATCACAGTTCTGCCATTTACTTGCTTGTGGGATCTTAACCTCAGCAAGACTCAGTTTTCTCATCTGTAAAAATGGGAGGGTTGGTTGAAACAATCTTTAAAATCCCTTCTAGCACTAGATCGATGATCCTACTATGCTGGAAGCAACTAAGGTAGCTGGCAGTGCTAAGATTGGTTAGTAGATTTTAGTACTTACAAACAGTTATTTTTAGGGCATGACTTAGAAATCATCCTTGCATTATGTTACTAATGGTTGTATAAAGTACAATATTTCAACAAATATTTACTGAATCTGAAATATAAAGACATCTCAAAAGCAAGCAGCTGACAGGGGAAGACACTGATAGAATCCACAAATCTTTCACATCATGGATTATACTCTTGGGAATCCTGAAGAATAAAGTTTTATAGAGACACACATCATCCCAGAATCATAAAAGTTCAGAGCTGGAAGAAACCTTTGTGTCTAACCAGATCAGCTATTCTCAGATTTTTTGTTGAGTTCCTTTGCACTCTTAAAAAATCTTTGAGGTTATCCAAAGAGCTTTTATTCATGTGAGTTATATCCATTGATATTTAATGCATTAATACTATGAAATTGAATTTGATGCCCCACTTTATTTTGTGTTGTTTTAATAAGGTTTTGTCAATTTATTTTGTATCAGTGATCGATCCATGATATTGCCTTCCCTTCTAAGTCAACCTTCTATCTATTCTGCATTTATCTGGTAGTGTGGTGGTGAGGTTTTCAGGATAACTAGCACCTTTGTTGTGAGGTCTTGCTGAGCCTTTTTCAGGGCTGTTTGTCTATCTTTGGTGTTCACCTGATTCACCCAGCTCTTACCTATGGCTCCCAAAAGCTTTAGCACACCCAGTGACCACAGCCCAGTACGCCCTCTCTGCAGATGGGTTAAACCAGGTTGAGGGTAACCAGCAGGCTTTAAGTTTGTTGGCGAGTTAGACTTTCCCTAACGGAATGGGTGGATGAGAACATTGCTCTGATGACCTTGAAGGCAAGTGAAGTAGATCCTGTGGAATGTTTAGATCTTGATCAGACATCAAAGACACAAATGTAATCCATTGCATCCCAGGCTGTTACCAGTCATCTCGGGACTTCTGTCTTGCAGGTAGACTTTGATGACTTTGGAAGAGATAGTAAAGCTGACAGCTTTGTGCGACTCTGCCTTACTTAAATCCAGTTCATGGGCAAATGAAGACCTTTGAAATCAAAGAATAAACAATATTTAACTTGTATGTTCTGATTTATAGATATCTCTACCTCTTACTTCTCTATTAGAATAAAATCATTCTGAGGGTAAGAAGTGTTTACATTTTCTTCATATTCCAGCACTTACAACGACTAGCACATAGTTCAATAAATGCTTAGTTTATCAACGGATTGTTATTAAATTAAGAAATAGCTATCCTGTATACTTTAGTAGTGACTCACCATTCACTACCACTCTTTTTTTTCTTCCTTTAACCCTTACTGGATGATCTATTACTTTATAATACCTACAGATCTACTTTATTATTCCTTCAAGGATAAGTAGCTACTTTAATCAAGAATAGGGATTCATAACATGGGATTAGTGAACTTGTTAAAAGAATTGATAACCATTTCAATATAATTGGTTTCCTTTGTAATGCCATGTATTTTGGCAGAAAAAATGCAGAACGACAAAAAAAAAGTTAAGAACAGCTATCCTAGAACATCTAATTCTCTCGTTTTCAAGAGCCGCTTCTTGTTCTTCTCACTAAGTATACAATGGTCCTTCTCTGTACAACTTTCTTCTATTCTTCATCCTCATAGTCCAAGTAGAGTTTCTTTTCTCTTTATTTAGATCATTTTCCTACTTTTAAAAAATTTTTATCCCACTGAAATTCCTCTTCCAGTTTTAATTTTTTTAAAAGAAAAACTTCAATGTTTTTGATAACTTGGTATTTTCTCCAGACCTCTTTGAAGAGGAAGACTAGCTTACACTTTGAACATAGATTGACGTCACTTGGACATGTCAGAAATATAAACAGTGAATACTCAGTGAAAATAACTGCAAAATGCATTCTGTTCTCCATTATTGCTAGTAATAACACCCTATGTTTTTGTATTTCTAAAGGCTAGTGGAAGATGCTTATAAAATAGCACATGATCAACTAATCAATGCCCTTTTGCTCTTTAATTATCCAGCAACTTGACAGTCATATCTAGCTTCTGTTCCCTTTCTTTCTAACCTCATCTTGCCTTACTAATTTGTTTTACTTTATCTTTTATAATTTACTTTACATTTATTCTTGAGTCTGTCTTTTCCTTTTTTTTAGATCCTTCTCAATAGTTCTCCTTCTTTAGATTGAGGATTTTTCTTCTTTGCTTCTTTTGGTCATTCTCCTTCAGGGTTTCCTCAGATTCTCCTGAATTTCTCCTTTTTGAATTTAATCTCTGCCCCTCTTCACAAATTCAAAGCTTTCCAAATTCAAATAGCTTTGTTCTTACTTGGATCAAGTTTTTCTTATAGCCTTCTTTGGAAGAAATGTTTATGATTTCTTGAAATGAGTTTTTATTAATGTTTTTATCTCATTAAAATTTCCTCCATTGTGTTTTCTCTTGCATCTGCCTGAGAGCCATCTCCTATGATAAATAATATTTTTAAAGACAAAAAAGGAAAAGAAAATAAGAGGAAACAATTCAGCAAAACTGATGAATACATTAAAAATGTTTGAAAATATGAGTAGCATAGCACAATTGTGAGCAGATTCTTATTGTTTAATGATAATTTCATCAATAAATATCAACAAATTTTTATTGTCATTTCAAATAGTTTACAATAAAGCTAGGAAGACAAAACTCACATACATAGAAATCATTAGAAAATAAATAAATGTTGACGTGCATGGTTTATTTATAATGTAGGAAGAGTTTGGAGAGCTATTGACATGGACCAGAAGATATAGAATGATTTAATTTTTAAAAAGTTAGATTTGGGGCAGCTAGGTGGCACAGTGGATAGAGCACCAGTCCTGAAGTCAGGAGGATGTGAGTTCAAATCTGGCCTCAGACACTTAACACTTCCTAGCTGTGTGACCCTGGGCAAGTCATTTAACCCCAGTTGCCTCAGAAAAGGAAATAATTAATTAATTTTTAAAAAAGTTAGATTCAAGCTTGGCTCTTGCTGGTGCTTAGAATTTGAGAAGAAGGGGGGAGTTCTAGTTGGGATATATGTACGTGGGATGAAACCTATGATTTGATTATGCATCAGAATGGGTATGTCTTATTTAAATAAACAGGATTGGTCAACAGTTGGCTGGGATTAGGGGGGCAGGGTGGTATTTGTGACATTTAAAAAGTTCAAGAGAGATAATTTCTGGGTACTCATTTTATTAATAATGTTAGCATTTTATTAATAAAAGGAATGGTCATTTGGCTTCTTTTTTTAGGACCAAATTTGCTTGCCAAGTAATGGGTGATGGGTTCACAGTCTCACCTTGGGAAAGTGGGTATTCTTGAAGGTGGTAATCAACTCTGATTGTTTAACAATGAGAGAATGAATATGATAATGAGAGGTGGATCTATTCCAATGAGAAGCAAACTTTGATGATGTCATTTACATAAATTGCCTACCTTTGGGCAACCTAATTAAAGAATTTATCCCCACTCAAACCTGTGTAGAGCACAATGAGCTTCCTTATTTTAGATTAAATTCCTTCTAAATTTGGGTCTAATCAAGATTTGAGAAAAAAGCTATTCAATCTATTCACCAATGTCCTTCAAAGACTAAGCTTTGAAGTGAGGACTTTAGATTTCTCTCATTTTATACCTGAAGAAGACATTTAAATAACAACAATAGATAATATTTATATAGTACTTTTGAAATGTTATTTCTTTTGGCTCTTACAATTACCCTATGAAGTAGGGATTATCAATATCCCTATTTACAGGTTAAGAAACCTAGGCTGAGAAGTTACATGATTTGTTCACTGCTATTGTTGAATTGTTTTTCAATCATGTCAGGACCCCATTTGGGGTTTTCCTGATAAAGATACTGGAGGAGTTTGCTATATCTTTCTCCAGCTCATTTTACAAATGAGGAAACTGAGGCAAACAGAGTTAAGTGACTTGTCTAGGGTCACACAGTTAGTGTCTAAGGCTGAATTTGAGCTTAGAAGGATGAGTCTTCCTAACTCCAGAGTTAGTTCTCTATCCACTGTACCACTTAGCTGTCCCTAATGAATCAGAAAAGGGAAGTATGGGTAGTGTCTGGGAGCCAAGATGATAGATTAAGGGAAGAAATCATTGCACTATTACAAATTTACCTCCAGACAACAATCATGAATTCTGGAGTGGTAGAACTAATAAAAAGATAGGGTGAGACAGTTTTTCAGCCTAAAACAACTTGGAAACTCAGCAGGAAAGGTCTGTCTCACTCAGGTAAAAGGGGAGCTCAGCCCTAGGACAATCAGTATCCAGGCAAGATCCTGGGAGGCCAGAAAATTTGGCAGTTTCTACATTAAAAGATTGGAGAGGATAGAATATGATATTCCAGAAGACAAAGGAGCTAAAATTACAACTTCTCAGTGAAACTGAGTATTATCCTTCAGAGGGAAAAATAAAGGTCCCACAATGAATTAAAGGATTTTCAAGCATTCCTGATGAGAAATGGAAAACTTCCTGGAAATCATTTAGATGAAAATCAATGGAGGATCAACAGAAGTGATTTTGTCATTAGTGGATACTACAGGCTCTTAGTAGGGTTTTCTTTGACTCCAAGTTCAATAGGAGCCATGAGTGTAGCAGAGCAGTACAACAGGCTAATATAGCCTTAGGTTACATTAATAGGCCCATGATGCTCAATTCAATTAATGTAATAGTTTTTCAGTATATCAGATTACATCTAAAATTTAGTTCTAGTCAACATAGTTAAGAGGGACTTATAGTTGATAAAATGGAGTGGGTTTAAGGAGAAGAAGCCAAATGGTGAAAAATTGAGTAGTAGGAAGAAAATGGGCTACATTGCACTTGGGAAGTTTTGCAATCTTTTTGATAACCCCAAACTTCTTTATGAAAGCAAGTCAAGTCCAATCTTGTAAGTACCAATGATGCTATGTGGTTGTAAAGCCCAGAATATAGCATCCTACAAAAAAGACAAGTTATATATCACTCGAAAGACAACAGAAAGACATATACATTAAATGTGTGCAGACTACAGGATATTACCAGTGAAGAATAGATTGGGAGAAGCAAAACATTTTCATTTTGGGATCTCTTTCAGGAGGTGATCAGAGGATTCTTTCAATGTTTATTTTACGCTTTTGTTCTAGAATATCAGGACAGTTTTCCTTGATAATTTCTTGAAATATGATGTCTAGGCTCTTTTTTTGATACTGGCTTTCACACAATAAAATTTTAAAATTTTCTCTCCTGGATCTATTTTGTTTTTCCAATGAGATATTTTGTTGGCTTTTATTTTTTTCATTCTTGTGGTTTTGTTTTATTGTTTTCTGATTTTTTTTAAACCTAATTTGCTTAATTCTAATTTTTAAGGAATTATTTTCTTCAGGGAGAAAAGTCTTCAGGGAGATTTTGTACCTCTTTTTTCATTTTTTAAAGGCTTTTTTCATTTTTTAAAGGTTTCAAACTCTTGAAATAAAAACATAAGAAAATCAATTCTTATTTTGCTTGGAGCCATTGGATGTAGGAGCTTTGACTTTGTTATCTTCTTTTGAATGTGTGTTTTGATTTTCCCCATCATCATAATAACTTTCTATATTCAGAATCTTTTTCTTCTGTTTACTCATGTTTCCAGCCTATTATTTGGCTTTTACTTCTTTGTTAAAGTAGGGCTCCATTTCCATGTGGAGAGTGAACTGTCCCAAGTTTCAGGGGTTTTGTGTAGCTGTTTTCAGAGATCTTTCTAGGAACTTATACATTTTCAGTTCTTCCAAAGTGATATGATCTAAGGAGAAGTTTATTACTCTCTTGGCCTGTGTTCTGATCTGTGAGTGACCACAAGAACTCTTTTCTGCCCTGGAACTGTGATTCCAATCTCTGCTGTTTTAGTGATCCTTCTTGCCCTGGAACTGCCACTTAGGACTGTGATTTGGATTTGAGTATGGCCAAAGCAACAGAGTTCTGACTCAATGGTAGCAAGAAACACCTGTAATCTTCTAACCAACTGTTTGACCATCTTACTGTCTGTGGGCTGAGAACTAAGACATTATCAAAGAAATGTATCACCAGAAAATGAAGTAAGTCAGCGAGAGTGAAAAGTAATTGATTCATAGCCCATGTGCTTCATTGAAACCCATGAAATGTTGAGAGGTCTGTCATTAGGTAATCAATCCACAGGTGGAATTTCCTGTGGAATGTTATGGAAAGATATCCATAAGAGCTGCACAAGGGGAAGACATGATTGGATTGATATCTGTCCCACTGAAGAGAGAACCTGCTTTGGTGACATCACAGATTCAGCAAAGCAAAGAAGCAAAATGACTCTCAGATCTTTATTTCCTCTTTTGGGTCTCACACTTCCATGGCCCCACAGGACATTTCTGTCAGTATGTCTTTTTTTTTTTTTTTAGCTTTTTATTTTCAAAACATATGCATGGATAATTTTTCAACATTGACCTTTGCAAAACCTTGTGTTCCAAATTCCCCCCTCCCATTCACCCCACCCTTTCCTCTAGATGTCTGCCAGTATATCTTAATATCATCCCAAACCTCAAATTAAATTTAACATCTCTGAAACCTGCCCTTCCCCTAACTTTCCTATTTCTGTCTGTGGCACATTTATTAATCTATAGACCACCATGTTGGCAATCTTGGTTTCAAACTCTTGAAATAAAAATTCTTGGTTTCAAGACTTTGTCTAGATTATATAGGTGATCTCAGCTTTTATCTCTGTCCTTTTCAACCTGGATTTTATACCAGTCTTCTTTATATAGAGATTTAGTTATAATCATTTGCTTGAAAATCCATCAGTAGTTTCAAGGTGTCAATCAATCAATCAACATTTTGTGTTATATGTCAGGCACTGTGCTAAATGCTAGGGATACAAAAAGAGGCAAAGGACAGTCCCTGTTCTTAAGGAGCTCACAATCTGCTCTTGTTGTTTGCTGTTCATTTTCAAAAGGACCAGCAACATTATGGCATGATGCTTTGATCCATTTATGAATTAGATTTAAATGAATCAGAGTTGTCCAGAGTCATCAGTCTTGCTTATTCTCCAAAGTCATCAAAATCCACTGGCAAGACAAAGGTCAAGATGACTGGAGATGTCCCAGAATGTGGTAGATGACTCTGGCACTTTGATGTCTGACTAAGCTCTGAGCATTCCCCAATGACTGCTTCAACTGCCATTGGAACAAATTGTTCTCATGCCCTCATTCAGCTGGGGGAGTCTTCACATGCTTGGAGTAGACACCCCCTTAACTCCCGAAGGGTTTGAGGTCAGTCAGTTATCCTCAATTGGTTTATAGCCCATCTACTGAGACAGTTTTACATGTGGTCACTGCTCATGCTATTTAGTTTCTTGGAGCCACAGGTGAAAAGTGGATGAAGGTAGACACCTAAGTTGGATGAGCAGCCCTGAGAAAAAGTCTCAGTAAACCCTCATACCAGAGATGCTGATCCTCCTTGAATACTTATATAATCTATTTATTTTTTAAATGATGAAATAGCATGTGAACTGATCTGACAGGTTTATTAAGAGGCTTAAAAAAAGCAAAGATATTTATAATCCTTTGCAAACTTTAAAACAGTGTGTAAATATCAATTATTATTTGGCAACACTTACTTCTCTCAATATTTATAGAAATAGAATCAGAAATATGCCTATAGAAATTGGGATCATTTATTTAGTTCTGGAAAAAATCTCAGAGATCATCCAGTCTATCAACTCCTCATTTTACAGATGAGGAGACTGAGGCCCAGAGAAGTTATAAAACATGCCCACTTTCTTGTGTTTATTTTTATTTTTTACATAAAGCCTTTTCTTTTCTTTTTTCTTTCTTTCTCTCTCTTTCTCTCTCTTTTTCTCTTTTTCTTTTTTTCTCTCTTTCTCTCTCTCTCTCTCTCTCTCTCTCTCTCTCTCTCTCTTTCCTGAGACAATTGGGGTTAAGTGACTTGCCCAGGGTCACACAGCTAGGAAGTGTTAACTGTCTGAGACCAGATTTGAATTCAGGTCCTCCTGACTTCAGGGCTGGTGCTCTATCCACTAAACCAACTAGCTGCCTCTAAAGCTTTTTATTTTCAAAACATTTGCATAGTTTTCAACATTAACCTTGCAAAACCTTGTGTTCCAATTTTTTTTCTCCCTTCCTTCCTCCCACCCTCTCTCCTAGACAGTCAGTAATTCAATCTATGTTAAACATGTACAATTCATATACATATTTCCACAATTATTGTGTTGCATAAGAAAAATCAGATCAAAAAGGAAAAAAAAAAGAAAGAAAACAAAATGCAAGCAAACAACAATAATAGAAAAAGTGAAAATACTATGTTATGGTCCACACTGAGTTCCTATAGTCCTCCCTCTGGGTTCAGATGGTTCTCTCCATCACAAGATCATTGCAACTAGTCTGAATCATCTCACTGTTGAAGGACCAAATCCATCACATCTTGTTGCTGTGTATAATGATCTCCTGGTTCTGCTCACTCACTCAGCATCAGTTCATGTAAGTCTTCCCAGACCTCTTTAAAATCATCCTGCTGGTCATTTCTTATAGAACAATAATATTCCAAAATTCCATAACATTCTTATTCAACCATTCTCCAACTGATGGATGACTCAATTTCCAGTTCCTTGCTACTTTACAAAAAGGACTGCTCTTGTATTTATTTTTAATGCTGACTTATTTGTGTTTATGTTCTTCTCTAGTAGAATTGAGTTTTTTAAGGACAAGTACTTTTCATTTTTGTCTTTACATTTCCAGAATGAAGCATAGTGCTTTGTAAATAGTAGGCACTTAATAAATGTAATTTATTTATTATGCATCAGGACCCTCAACCAATATTAATTACTATGTTTATTATGAAGTTTAATTAGGAAAGGTAGCAGCTAGATGGAGCAGTGAATAGAGTCCTGGACCTCGAGTCAGTACTTCAAATCTGGCCTCAGACACTTAACTGAATGAAGCTGAGCAAATCACTTAACCCTATTTACTTTTAGCTCCTTCCCAGTTAAATGAACTGGAGAAGGAAACTGACAACCACTCCAATATATTTGCCAAGAAAACCCTAAATGGAGTCATGAAAATGGACAAGACTGAAAAACTACTGAACAACCATAAATGCTTGTCAAGGCAAGTCACTTAATCTATATGAACAACTGCAAATATGTATTGTATCTAGGATATACTGCAACATATTTAACATATATAGGACTGCTTGCCATCTTGGGGGGGGTGGAGGGAGGGAGGGGAAAAAACGAAACATAAGCGAGTGCAAGGGATAATGTTGTAAAAAATTACCCTGGCATGGATTCTGTCAATACAAAGTCATTATTAAATAAAATAAAATTTAAATTAAAAAAAAATCTATATGAACAATTAGAAACAAATTCTCCTTTGCTATTTGTGAAAAAGTTACTACTTCATTGTAGCCACAAGGTGGTACTGTAGGCTTGGGCAAACTGGTCCCCATGCTAGTGAAAAGACACTCAGGTTCTAAATCTGGTTCCCACTGCCTCCTGGGGAAGACTGCAGAATTACAGATGGAAAGGAAACCAGGAAATATAAAATCCAGCGCCACAAGCTGGTTATTTCCCCTCCCTTGGCCTTTATATCACAGAACTAGAGTTGGAAGAGACCTCTCTCCCATTTTACAGGTGAAATTGAACCTTAGGGAAGTTAAGTAAGTGCCCAACAAGGTCACATAGGCACAACAAAAGGTAGGATTTCAAAAACTCTAGTCTGAGCCCCTGAGTCACTGTATTTTGATGTCTTGATCAGCTTTTCCTTTCAACAAAACAGAGAACCTCCTGGGAGGTTTCTAGCCCCTGCTAGTGTGGGACGCATCTGCCAGTGTTAGCAAGAGCACTGAATCTGAAGTTAGAGAACCTGGGTTGGAATCTCAGTTCTCTTACTAAGCTTGAACAAATTATTTTTCTCTTTTCTTTGCATCTCAGTTTCCTTTTCTGCAAAGCCAGGAGAAGCAGGGTGGCCACTTAGGAGTCAGGTAGAGCCGGGTTCCAGGACTGTCAGAGGCATATATTAGCTGTGTGATGGTGGGCAAGTTCTCTCTTGTTGTTCAGTCATTTGTAAGTCATGTTTGACTCTTTGCAATGCCATTTGGAGTTTTCTTGGCAAAGATACTGGAGTTGCTTGCCATTTCCTTCTCCGGTACATTTTATAGATGTGAAAACTGAGGCCAATAGAATAAAATTGCCCAGGGTCACACAGCTATTAAGTGTCTGAGGCCAGTTTTGAATTCTGGAAAATGAGTCCGCCTGACTCCAAGCCCAGAGTTCTAATTACTGGACCACTTAGCTGCCTCTCAGGACTCCAATTATGGATTACAGATAAATTGACAGTGAAATCACAAATATGTCTACTACACCAAAATTTGCCAGGGGTTTTAAAACTTAGAGCTAAAAAGTCTTTTGATGCTCATTTTCTTCTTTGACAGATGAGATAATTGAGTTCTAGGGGGAGGAAATAATATGCTCAGGATCACATAGGCAGTGAGTTACAGAATTCAGATTTGAATCCAGGATCTTTTCATTCCAACTTTCCTCTACACCATGATGCATTTGATAGGAACATTAAATTGAATAAATAGCATCAAGGAATTTCCTTAGCTTAGGACCTAGACATATAGTAATAGTCCAGGACTATGAGAAATCACCAGTGACTCCTTGCTGATATCAGACACTGACCAAAGCACTCCATGGAGAATTATTAAAGCAACTATCCAAAAGGAGAGTCTAATATCCTCTTTGGACTGCTCTGTGCAATATTGAAGGCTTCTCATTATCAAGGGTTTTAAAAAAAAATCATATCTCATTAATTAAATCTCTTATGTTGTAATTGAGGCCATTTCTTCCTTCTTTGTCTTTCCCTCATCTGGATGGTGAATGATATTTTATACAAATGAAAAATGGTCAAAATGCTCAGAGTTGACTGTACGAGCTGATCTTCAGTCTTCTTGTTTCCATGGAGAAGCACCCAATTCCTTTAACCTTTTTTTGTACATGTTCCCTTTTTTCCATGTTTTTATTTTTTTCTCTCTGAATTCTCTCAAAATTCTATGTGCTCTTTAAAAAACTAAATTTTTTTCATCCTTTTTATTTTCCTAGTCTCCCTCTGAATCTTCTCAAAATTCTATGTACTCCTTAAAAAAGCTGAAATGCTTAGGAATCACTGACTATATGAATGTAACAAATTTGCAATTTCTATTTTACTTCCAACTCCCCAATCCTCCTAACAGTTAATAGTAACTGTTAGAGTTACTATTTTCATAACAAGGCTCCATTATTGTCTCCTGCTCAGCTTTGGTCTATTATTATCCTTGAATCTTTTTTTGGGGGTTGGGGGTGGGGAGGGATCTTTACATACAGATAGTCTCTCCCATCTTTTTCCAACTTTACTTCCATAATATGTTTTTCCTAAAACTCTCAGTGATACTCCATGACAGTCAGACTGGGCTGAGTGGGAAGCTGAAATCCAAGGTGGAGAAACACTAGGGAAATTTAAAGTCCAGACCTTAGAGTAGGAGCGAGAAACCTGGATTATTATTCCTTAATTCTGACTCCCCTAATCAGCATAACAAGGCTTATTAAAAAGAAGCCATTCCTGGATCTTTAAATAGCATGTAAAACTATGGTGTGGAGGTCATTAGGCAGTTTTGACATCCATGACTTCAGGATCTCTGACCACTTTCTCAGAGATGTATCTGGCTGGCAATTTATCTTGTACAAATAGACTGCTCTCTGCTAGCTTCTCTCTATTTGCCATCCTATTATCTATTTTCAATTATTCTTTTGACTCTAGTTATAGGGTCTTCACAAAGAAAGTACTTCTGAAATAACTGGGCAGTGATCACCACTGTTAAGGGCACTATTTGAAAACATTATTTCTTTCTATATGTTAGGAGATCCAGGGAAAGTCCAGCTGCTGGGAGTGTCAGGAAATTAGGGATTGTGAAGGAAGTAAGATGAAGTAGGGGTAAAAATTAGTAGCATAAAGGTAGGTTAGTCCCAGACCTGAAGTATGGAGAATGGGAGCAAAGGGAATAATGGAGAGAAAGCTGGGCAGCATAGGGGGTCTTAATTTGTTATCCTTGCTGTGAAATTGGGAGGACTTGTAAGAAAACAGAAAAAGGATCAAAGACATGAAGCTTAGGAATGGAAGAGGCACAGAGGGGAAGTAGTGCTAGGTGAATGGAGGTGGATTCCAGGAGCACTAGGACAGGAAAAAAAAGGGTCCCGAAGGTCAGTAGTGGTATGTGTTTAAGGGTACTAATGGTGTTTTGACATATTGTTTCAAGAACAATTTCTATTGCTTGGAAGAGTTGGGAAGCAGCTGCTAGGAATTGGCTCCTGGATGACAGAAAAGTGAGTGGGAATGAGGGGGCTTGCTGATTAACAGACAGGCTAATGTTCTGCCACTTGGCATTCTGTCATCAATTAAGCTATTTAAAAGATGGCTAGACAAATGTCCAGTCCCCTGTAGTTAAAGTGAGGGTAAAGAACCTGGTGTTTGAGGAGAGCCAAAGAAGGTAATGTCTGAGAGGGGACTGAATAGAACCTTTATTTGACTATTAAGACTGGTCTAGGATGTTTGCCTGGAATATCTTCCTTTCTTTTGTGACTCTTAGCCTCCCAGGGTCTGTTTAGATCACCCCATCTTCAAGGTCTTTCTTTCCTAGCCTAATGATTAGTTCTAGCTTCCCTATTATCATCCATATGGAAACTTAACATCTCTCTTTCCATTAGAACCCTTATGAAGGGTTCAACAAACAATAAGATATTTTGTGAACTCTTTTGATCTAATAGGAAAAATCTAGGGAAGTGGTATCTAAACATTTCAATTGATTATGGAGCTCTATCATTAAAAAAAGATTTAGCTTGAACCTCAATATGGATTTTCACTTATTTATAATTATGTGCATATACAAAAGATGAAATAAATATAAAATATTATTTGGTCCTACAATCAATAGGGAGCCACTGGAATTGAGTGTGCAAGGGCAAGGAGGGACCCCAGGTAGTGATTAGCTATATCTTCCCTAAAGGGCCAAGGTTTGACTTAGGAAATATTAGGAAGTCTCACAGTATGGGGGAGTATGTAGGAAACAAAGCTAGGTTTGATGGTATTGAAAACAATCTCCATGATCACCAAGGAGATGGCCCATTTTTCTCTCCTCCAATTTGAGGGTCAAGCCATGGCTGTCTTGAGTTCACCACATGACCCTCAGACTTTGTAGACCATTGCTATACAGCACCAGGCCCTCCACATGAATTTTGACAGTGGTCTTCTGGAGACACTTCTCCTTTCCCTGCCTGAATTAGGGGAGTAACTAATTAAGGACAGAAAATTCAATTCATGTAGGAGGGATGGGCTGTGCCATGGCAGGCTGGTGGGAACCCTTTGGGGCCCTTCAAATTAAATCACGTAGGATAGAGGAGACTTCATCTCCTTGTCAGGCCAGCCCTGTTTAAATGTATCACTTTATTCTGGCTTTGCTCCAATAGCTCACAGACATTATAACTCAGCCTTTATTGCAACCACATGTGGTATTGTGTTGCTCACCCTACAGGAAGAGCCTGCATAGACATAGTCCTAATCCTATGGGAGTTTATAGTCTGAGACAAGTCTTAGTGAGGTGATGTAGTGTAAGTTACTAGCCCTAGACTAAGGGGACCCTGATTCAAGTGCTCACAATTACCAATTGTGAGTCTTAGTCTCATCCTCTTTAAAATGGGGATGACAATATTTTTATTACCTACTTCATGGGGATGTTATGAGGAAAAAAATTTATAAACCTTTAAAAAAAAGCCTTAGAAACGTGAGTAATTATTATGTGGTTACACTTGGTGAGCCAAACCTCCTGGATGCCAAATTCTTCCAAAGGGCCCCAGTTAGCAAGCTTGCAACACAAAGTTGGCTCTTATAATGTGACACTTTGGGGAATGAAATGGCCTGAGGCAAGAAGAAGGATAACATTCTAAGCTGAACATTAGAGCCCATCCCATTGGATTTTTCTTGTGGGTGGTGGTCCCTTTCTCTCCATTGATGGCTCCAGTCTTAGTCTGATTATTACCACTAATAATATTCCGTCCCCCTCCCCCCCCACAGAGTTATCCCTCCCACACTTTCCCTATCATGATTTTGATATATCATGGGTTGGCAGAATAAATAATGGAATTTGGGGGGGGAGTTTTGTGAAAGCCATAGATGACATGCAAAGGCCAGCAGACAACACAGAAAGAGCTTAGAAACTCAGAAATACATAATATATATAGTATTATATAATATTAACATATTTTATCTTTTAATTCCATAATAATTCCGACTTTTTCTATGGTATGAAAGGCCAAAATTTTTTTACAAAGATTTTCCAGATTGGTGAGGCACCCTTAACTCCTATGATATGAAAGGAATAACTGTACACATTTTCCCCCCAAGCATTTGTTTTCTCTCACAGGGAAAGCAAACAAGCTTAGTTGGAACAGCAAAGCACCCTGAGATAGACATAAGAGAAAGCATGTGTCATTACCTCCTTAACCACCACCTCCCCTCAAATCCTGATAATCAGTCCAGGACATTGAATTCAAGACCCTTGGGAATAGCAAAATCCATCAAATCACTCCCAGCTAAGTATTGGATGATTTAATTGAGAGGAGATATCAATGTGCAGAAGAGATCTACCTTTCTCATCAACAGTAACAGCTCCTGCTGACCAATTGCTCCTAATAGTTAGATAATCACAGGAGCCCTGGGAAAGGGTGCCCACCTGGACCACTAGTCCTACTTCCAATCAAGCTCTTATAACTTATCATCCAGGGAAGCAATTCCTGTGGAGAAGGGGCCATCCCTATTCACCAACTGTCACTTATAGGGTAGGTGGGCCAACTTACCTGAAGAACAAGGCACCCTGAGGGTGTCAAGGTCATTACTTGGGTCATCATCTCTCCTAGGACCCTAATGGAGACAACTTGAGGTTTTGAATCCAAGAGCCTTGGGAATAGCAATTTTACCAGTCCAGTGCCTGTAGAGAGCATGCTGGAAAGCAGCCTCTGTGGAAATCCAGCCTGGTAAGTGCTCCTGCTGTAGCCATACCCACTGAAGACTCAGAAATGAAAGTTACCACCAAAGTCCTTGGAATTCGTTAAATGGTTCAACATCTGAAACTCAGTGGAAATGACATGATGGAAGTGCCATTCCCATCTGCTTTGCTGCTGCATCCCAATGAACATGAAATCTTTTCCATCTAACTTGCAGCTGAAATCTCTCATATGTGTTGTGTCCTCAATTAGAATGGAAGTTCCTGGAGAGCAGGGCCCTTCTTGCCCTTCTGTTTCTATCTCCAGTGTTTAACACAGTACTTTGCATATAGTAAGTAAGTGAGGGAGACAAAAAAAGTGGTCCAGGTGGGCACCCTTTCCCAGGGCTCCTGTGATTATTTAACTATTAGGAGCAGTTGGTCAGCAGGAGCTGTTACTGATGATGAGAAAGGTAGATCTCTTCTGCACTTAATAATTGCTTTCATCATTTAAAAGAGACAGTTGTCAGGTAGAATGAGGCTTGAGTTTCAGTTGTAAATGCTTCCTGAGGATTGTTTCAGTACCCACTGATGATGAATCTGTGGCTCATGATGTATGAAAATTTTTGTCCTCGAACACTCACGCTGGTCAAGTTTTCTGAGACAAAGGACCATGTCATTTACCTGACATCTTCAGTGAGAACCTTTGTAAGATTCTGGGTCCAGGCTACCACATCTTGGAGGAAATAGACTATGAATAGGAATTCAAGAAAAAAAAATTGTGGAAATCGAGAATGAGTGGAAAATCAGGCACCTAGAATAGCATGTTCATACTGGAAGGTACTTCTGGAGGAAAAGGCTTAGAAAAAGTTGTAGAATTTCTATTCTCGAATACTCTTCCCATCAAATAAGACCAGCTGTTTTCCTCCTGATGGCTTGTGGTGTAATCTATCAGAGGGGCAAAGGCCGAACAAAATTATCTCAAAATTATTCTAATGTCCATAAGATTTATATTCTGTGCAGGATACAGGTATCTTGCCTTTCAATACCAGCTGACATTGCAGAGAGGCTACTTCACAGGGTTGGAAGAATGGTTACTTTGTAATGATAAGGGATGAGTTGTAATCTGATCTTGACACTTATTAGCTCTGTAATCTTGTAGAGTATGTCACATTTCAAAGATTTACAAAATTTCAGATTAGAAAGAACTTGGGGGTCCTCTACAATATGGATCTGAACAAGAATTTTTTTTCACAACATCTGTAATACATGGCCATTTTGTATTTTCTTAAAGACCTCAGTGATAGGGAGCTCATCACTCTTGAGGAAGCCCATTCTATTTTTGGATAGCTCTAATTGCAGCTAGGTGGCACAGTGGATAGAGCTCCCAGCCCAGGAAGGTTCATCTTCCTGAGTACAAATCCAGCCTCAGACAATTTACCAACTGTGTAACTACACAAGTCATTTAATCTCTGTTTGCCTCAATTTCTTTATCTGTAAAATGAGTAGGAGAAGGAAATGGCAAACCCTTTCTTTGCTAAGAAAACCCCAAACTCATAAAGAGTTGGACACAACTGAAATGAATGAGCAACAGGTGTTAAGTGGCTTTTGCTGACATCCCATCTAAATCTGCTTTTCTGCAACCTCAGCTCATTGACCTTAGTTCTTCCTTCTGGGGTGATACAGAACAGATCAATTAATAAGTATTTATTAATGACCTACTATGTTCTAGATATCATTGATTCAAAATAATGAAACTATTCCTGTACTCAAGGAGCTTTCATTTTAGTGAGGGAGACAAAAGAAGACATATAGAAATATGTACAGGAAAATATGAAGAGAGTAAGTACATTTTATTGTTAATTGTGTCTGACCCTTTGCAACCCATTTAGGGTTTTCTTTGTAAAGATATTGGAGGGGTTTGCTCTTTCTCCAGCTTATTTTGCAGATGAGAGAACTGAGGCAAATAGCTGGTAAGTATCTAAGCTACATTAGAACTCAAAAAAGATGAGTTTTCCTGATTCCAATCCAGTGCTTTATCTACTGTATCATGTAGACACCTCAAATGCAAAAAAAATGCTTTACTTTGCTTTTAGAACACCTTCACTTAGAGTTTCCCTGATTCTGAAATGCCTTCTCCTCTTCCTGATTCCTTTTCCCATTCCCCTTTGGAAAGGACCTATCCCTTTGGATGCAATCAACCAGTTATCAAGAAATAGCTTGTAAAATAGTTATCTGTATTGGTATCTTCTTCACCTGCTAGAGAGTAGAGCCAGGATTTGAATCCAAGTCTTCTGACTCCTACTGCACCTCTCTTTCTTTTCTCACTGAACTACCCTACCTCTATGGTGGTCTTTCTTTTCAGAACACAATACACTCAATGAGGAAACTGGGATAAAGAAGTGATTCAAAATCAGATCTTACTAAGCTAAATTTATTGAATGAATCTCTCTCTCTCTCTCTCTCTCTCTCTCTCTCTCTCTCTCTCTCTCTCTCTCTCTCTCTCTCTCTCTCTCTCTCTCTCTCTCTGTCTGTCTCTCTCTGTCTCTCTCTTTCCCTTTTTTCTCCCCCCTTCCCTCTTCCTCTCCCTCTCCCTCTCTCCCTCCCTCCGTCCCCCTGCCAGGTGATTTTCCTTCCAGCTAGGCTGCATTTGTTAAGGCAGCCAGAGGGGACCATTCAGAAAACCACCACTTAGTAGGCTAGAATCCTACCAGAGTAGGCTGCTGAATGAGAGAGGCAAATGATGGCTCCCAGAAGTCAGGATCTCTCCAGAGGGCAAGAGCAAGCTGGTCTGGAGTGAAGTGCCTGACAGAGCCCAAATAATAAAGAAGCTCCCCCAGGGAGATCAGGAAAGAGGTAGGGCAAGGCAAGACGCATCCAGAAGTGAGCCCAGGAATGATGGGATGTTTGGTTAAAATGATACTTTTCACAAAAGCCCCTTTGAAAGCTTTGTGATTTGTTAATGCTTCAGTGAATAAGTTTATTTCAACAATTTGGACTTGGTTAATCCAGTACTGTATGAGATTTTGACATCCTTAACAGGTTGTTGGTTTTTCCCCCCTAGAAAATGAATTCAACCTTTAGTGAAAGGAAAGGTGTATGATAGCCCTGGGAAATGAATCCTTTCACTCTTCCTGTAAAGTTGCTGTCAGGCAAAGTCTCAATTAGTGTTCAGAATTTTAAAATGATTAAATATTAGTTTTATTATCTAAAACTGATGTCTGGAGTGAGCTTTTCTCCCTTCCTACCCCACCCCTCTTTCCTGCCTCCTTTCATGTATTATCTCCTTATTTCTATTCTAGTTTTAATCACTGATCTAGTGTTGCCTCAGTCAAACTCAGACCTGGGAAAGACCTTAACTTAAAAAAATCCAAGGTCTCCCATTTCATCCAGGGACAACTCCAGTCATCCTGATCTATATCTGGTCACTGGACCCAGATGACTCTGGAGGGGAAAGTGAAGTGGGTAACTTTGTATAGCTTTCTCTCACTTAAGTACAATTCACTTGCATGTCATGGTATCATTTCCCTGATGTCATGGTCCTCTTCAGGAATGAAGGACAAACAACAACAATCTCCATCCTTGCCTCCCCTATTAGATGGTAAACTCTTAGATGGCAGAGACTATCTTTCTTTTTATTAATTGGATCCCTATTGCTTAGGACCTTAGTACCTGGAGCATAGTAAGTACTTAATAATGTTATTTGATTTGATTGCATAGTAAAATGCTTTTATATGTTTTCTCTTGTGAATTTTTTAGAGGGATGGATTAGAATGACTGAAAAAGCTTTTTATCCTTTTTTATCCTTTTTAAAATCCTTTTTATCCTCCTATTGACCAAAAATTTCATCACTCTCCAACCAGTCTGGAGATGAGACTTTCCAAACTCAGCTATGTCATTGGTGCCCATTGATGCTAGTTATAGCTACCATTTACATAATGCTTTAAGATCTGTAAAGTTGTTTACATAAATGATCTCATTTTATCCTTTAATACCCTGGGAAATAGATATTATCATTTCTATTTTACAAATGAGGAAACTGAGTAGATTATGATTAAGTGACTTGTCCAGGGTCATATAGCTAGTAAGCTTCTGAGGTCACATTGAACTTCAAGACTTCCAAATCCAGCTCTTTCTATATCCATTAGGCTGCCTGTCATTCCATGTCTAATGACAGAAATCGAATATTTTCCTAATCTTTCAATTCACCAAGTGTTTTTTAGGTATATAATCTGTGTAAGATATGGTTGCTAGAGCTGGGGCAATGAAGATAATAACTGAAAAACATTTCTAGTCCTCATTCTCATGGAGGATACAATGAAGTAAACAGCTATGAAAATACATCGAGAATATGAGGAGGGAAAAGAACACTGGCAACTAAGGGGATTCTAATAAGGTATTCTAATTATTCTAAATAATAAAGTATTCTAGAGAAGCTGACACTTGGAGAAAGTTTAGCTGTTTAAGAGGAAAATGATAAGTGAGCAATACCAGGCATGAGGTACAACTTGTACAAAGACAAAAAATGATTCCAACTTCAAAGAAGTTGTTGATCAGTTTGACTGGGACACAGAATGGTAGAGTATGGGGAAGTAATGTGAAATGTCTAGATGGATAGGCTAAAACCAGTCTTGGAAGAACTTGAAATTATCTAATTTCAAGCTGAGAAGTTTGCCTTTTTTCTCAAGAGACAATAGGAAGCTGCTGTAGATTTATGAGCAAGGGAATGAACTGGAAGATTATTTTGACAGTTGTGTGGAGGATGGATTTTAGAAGTAAAAAGGGAAGCTCAGGGTCCAGTTAGAAAGTTCTTTTTATACTCCAAGAGACAGATGATGAGAATCTAAATTAGGATGCCAGGAAGGAAAAATGTTCAAGATATGTGGGGATAGCTTTGATAAGACTGGTTAGGTTATTGGGTAAGGAGAGAGAAAAATTGATAATTCCTTTAAAATCTCCAAATCTGAGTAGCTAAAATGTAGATAGTGCTCTTGATAAAAATTGGTAAATTTGGGAGAGGGGTAGATTTAGTATGGGGTGATAAAGAGTTTTGTCTTGGAAATGTTGAGCTCGAGATGCCTACTGGGTATCCAGTTGGAAATGTCTTCTCCTTAGGACGTGATGCAGGCCTGGAGCCAGGGAGAGAGACTGGGGTTGGATACCTAGATCTGGGAGTCATCAGCATAGAGATGATTGAACTCTTGGGAACAGATGAGATCACTAAACAAGAGGGCGTAGAGAGAGATAGCATCATCTGTGTGGATTTCACAAGTACATCCCAACAAGCTCAATACCATCCTAATTAAAATAAGCAAGTGAATCAATTGTAGTGGAAAGAATCTCAAATTTGGAACCCCAAATCTAAAGCTTTATTCAGGTCTTATTGTATTACCTTGACTTATCTGGGGGTAGTTTCTTCATATGTGAAATGATGGGATTGGACTCTATAATCATACCTGTCCCTTCTCACTCTAAATTCCCTAGGAGCCTAACAAATGCTCAGACACCTTTCTGGGACTGGCAACCATTGACTCCTCAGCATTGTAAATGAGAGTGCAGTAGATGGCATTATCTCCACAGAGTTACAGATTAATCCATTACCTTTCAGTGCATTGCTAAGAGACTACCTTAGGGGAAGTGAAGGGGAAAAAGGTAGATGTCCAGGCTTCATGTTTACAAATAGTTCATCAGTCTATAATCTGAGAATAAATGATTCAGCCTCCTCAGATGCCTTCCTCCCTTATCTTGAGCTTTATAATTCTGGGCTTCACTGTATTTTCCATTCGGTCAGGTGTCTTTCTTTGTTCCTAGGCCAGGGTGGGACACCTTCCCAAGGCAGGATGGGTGGAGTCCCATGACACCTGGCCACTAGGTAGGGCTTCTAGAGGTTTAAGCTATTGCCACTCCCGTACCTCCTAGAAAAGTGTTAAGAAAAACAGAAAGGACGGGTCACCCCACAGGCCACTGGATAAATTCCCAGTTAATTGTTCCTAGTTCAAGATGATTTCACAATGGTACTCTATGGTTGTTCTATGTTCCTTGGGTCTGCACCATTGCAATGGGCAAAATGTATTCAGATTCAGAAGAGACTACGGCATGAAAGGGCGTTCTCAATATGAACCACAGATGTGTCCCAGCTCCACCCTGGCATTTGTCTGTCAGCAGGAGGCTATTATTGAGACACAAAGCTAGGTTCTATTAACATTGTCATCACTTAATGCAAATAGGAATCACTTCTGCAAATCTCCCTTGTCAAGAGCAAAAAGAGCACACCCCTTTGTCCCTGCTCCCACCAAACATGAGCCCCTGAGACTTCCCAGGGGATTGGTAGGAACATGCCAGTGGAGAGCCTGGGTGACTTCATCTGGAAGTTTGGGTTAAAGAGCCTGTGGCATTAGACACTGGATTTCGAGGTCTCTTTTACAAAATTGTATTTCTCCCATTGGCCCAGGGCAGAGAAGAGAATCTGTTGAAACTTGGTGCTCAGCACCACCTTGCCTCCTAAAGGTATTCCAGCTGTGAAGTTGAAAACTTCACCCAGAACAAAAAGACTTTTGTTTCTCTCCACAGGGGTAAGGCTTTTCAGAAGCACATCCTTTTTGGGTAGAGGGAGGAAAATAGAGGAGAAGGCACTAAGATAGATGAAGGGATTAGAAATGGATGGTGATGCTCCCCATCACCATTCATCTGTGCATTTATTCAGCAAGCATTATCTAACAGTTTATGTTGTCCAAACCACTGTCCTAGAGGATGTAGGAAGACAAAAAAAAAAAAAAGATGTGGTTTCTTGATCTTATGGTTCAGAAAGGAGTGAAAGAAATTTGAGAAAAAAGAGGAAGTTGACAAAAAAAGCCTCTCAATCCCCACTTTAACCCTTACTTTGGGAGAAAACCACAAATATATTAAAGTGGCAGTAGTAGGAGTGAACCTCATCTGGAACATTGTGGTCAGTCCTGAGTGCCATAGTTTAACAAAGATATCGATAATCTAATGTGTCCAGAAGAAGACAACAAAGATGGGGAAAATCTCAGGTTGTATAATAATAATAATGATAGTTAATATTTATTTAGACTTACTGTACTCTAAGAACTGTTAAGCTTATGATTGTTATCTCATTTGATTCTCACCACAAATTTATGAGGCAGATGCTATTATAATTAACCATTATACAGATGAGAAAACTTACTGGTTAAGTGACTTGCCCAGAGTCACATAGTAAGTGTCTGAGGCAGTCTTCCTGATTCTAGGTCCAGTTCTCTCTCTCTCTCCTCTCCCTCCCTAATCCCTCTCTTTTTGGGTACTTAGGTAGATACCTGAATAAGGCAGGTAGGTGGCTCTGTGGGTTGAGTGCAGGACTTGGAGTCAGCAATGAAATCAGCAGCTGAGTTCAAATCTGATCTTGAGCACTTATTATTGTTTTTAATTAATTAATTTTTTAATACACATTGCTTTGAATCATGTTGGAAGAGAAAAATCAGAAAAACAGGGACAGAAAAAAAGGTGAACATAACATGTATTGATTTGCATTCAATCTCTGTAATTCTTTTTCTAGATGCAGATGGCATTTTTTATCCAAAATTTATTGGGACACTTATTAAGTGACTCGGGGCAAGTCACATAACCTTGGATAACTTTAGTTTTTCAGTCTGTAAAGTGGAGATAATAATAGCACCTGCTATTCAGGGCTAGCTGTTGTGAAAATGAGGTGATATTTGTAAGGAACTTAAAGAAATATAAAAATGCTATCTATTATTAGCTAACAATCTGCCCCAAAAGCAAAACAAATTACCTTGATAGCAGTGGGTTTCCTCCTTCTTGGAGATCTTCTACCAGAGTTGAGATGACTGCTTGTTGGATATGTTATGATGGGGAATCCTTTTGTGTTTGGCTTGGACTAATGTCAGTTGAAGACTCATCTCCCAGATTCTGTGATTCTGTGACTTTTGCTTCAAAAATATGACCAGAAATAATTTGGTCCAGTGCAAGTTCTGAGGCTGTTTGCCTCTGGCTATCCCAGAGCTTTTTCTGACTTCATCTCAGTCAAAAATCCATCCAAGGGGAAGTGACCTTCCCATAGTTAAAACCAAATGTCTAGTCAACAATTTATGATGTATGGAATGCTTATTTTAGAAGACTTACTTCTTAGACGTCTGCAATCATAGTGTCTTCTTAAATCATTGACTTCAACTTTTCCCCATTAGAAAATTG
The DNA here is from genome assembly GCF_016432865.1 of Antechinus flavipes. NCBI lineage: Eukaryota > Metazoa > Chordata > Mammalia > Dasyuromorphia > Dasyuridae > Antechinus > Antechinus flavipes. The sequence continues at coordinate 474,418,917 of NC_067400.1, forward strand.
GACTCAGCCCCTGGAACCTCCCTGGACTTCGGTAGGTCAACTTTGGATTTGTCTTAGTCAGTTCTAGGCCTCCATAGTACTCCCTAGAAATCTCCAGTCATGCTACCCCATATTTCCTAAGCCACCTCCCTTTCTTGTTCTCCTTTATGTGTTTTCTTTCTTTGTTAGAATGTAAGCTCCTTGAGGTCAGGGACTGTCCTAAAGCTTAGCCTAGTATATAGAATGAAGTCCTTAGTAAGTATTACTCAAATTCTCTTTCTCTGTCTCTCCGTCTGTCTGTCTCTGTCTGTCTTCCCCCCTCCCTGTGTATATGTGTGTTTGTTTGTCTGTCTCTCTCTGAGTCTCTGTGTGTGTCTGTCTCTCTCTCTGTCTCTGTTTGTGCCTGTCTCATCTCACTGTTTTTCTCTGCTTCTACCCCTCCAAATGATCCCTCCAAGGTTTCCATAATCATGGTGGCAGGAAATATATTTGTTTCTGGGAACAATCCTGCAAATATTACAACAAGCTGCCCAGATTTCAGATCCTCTAGCTCTCAGAAGAGCCTCTTAAATGGAAATATATTCTCATTTTAAAAAATTCTCTTTTTTGGAAGTTTTTCCTCTCAAGCAAGGTCCAAGTCTCAGGATCCTGGTTAAGCAGTAGGTACCGCCAAATCCTAAAGTTCTGGTTCTAGACTGAGAGCTGATCTCCAGCAATTTGGGATTGGACAGGGCTATACCAGGGAGAGATTAATCTACAAAAAAAGTATGAGGATTAAATAATCTAATTATTTAGCATTAAGGGTTTGAGAGGAAGTCCTCTGGTGAGCAGTAAGGGGAGTAAAGAGGGTTGTGGTGGTGATGGTGGTAAGTGGTTTTAATTTTTTTGGGTGCTTTTCAGGGACCAGAGAGAGATGAGTTCTCTTGCCAGGTGGATTCTCAAGGAGCCTGGCTGCGAGTTATCCTCAGCCTGCGACTTAGTGGCGCCAGCCTGGGCTCTCTGATCTGGGTCTACTCTCTATCAACAAAGGCCATGAACTTGACTTCATGATTTCCCTCCCCATCTCCTACCCTGCCCCCTTTTACACACACACACACACACACACACACACACACACACACACAAGCAGGACTGATCCCGAGGAAGGGGGAAGGTAAGCAGTGGGCAAAGCTCAAGATAGAGAAGCAAATGTGAAACAAATGTAGGAACTCGAGGCAGAAAACCTGAATTCAAATTCCCTCTCTGCCTGTGAGAAAATTCACTTAGTCTATCTGCCATGTACTGGCACTACCTACTTTTCAGGGTATTTGTGGGGGGAATGTTTTGTAAACCTCAAAGTGCAATGCAATTATGAACTACTCTTCCCTGTGAGGTGGGAGCAAATGATTATTTGTGCTACTCAGTGCTTGTGTAACATCGAGCCAATCATCTATCTTTTCTGGGACTTAATTTCCAGACTGAAAAGGGAAGGACATTTACTATGATCTTAATCAGTAAGGACTCACCAAGTACTAATTGGATCGATGTGGTTCAGCTGAAACAGCACTGGGTTTTGGAGTCAGAAGGCCTGGTTTCAAATGTCTACTCTGTGCCTCTTACTATCTGTACGATGTAGGACCAGTTGTTTTTATCTCTTTATAGAGCATCTATAAAATAGGCAGTTAAATGGGGTCTCTTCCAGCTTTACCTATGATGCCATGATTCTAAGACCGAAACTAGAGCTAGTAATTATGGTATAGATTTCCCCTTCTGGAGACTATTCTTTATCTTATATGAGTTCTTATCAGATGAGATTGTTGGTGAATGGAGCTGGTGAATGAGTTTAGAGACACATACCCAACAAGATTTTCAATATTGAGTTTCTAAATAGAGAATAGAGAGAAATTCTCCCTTAGCATTCCTTCTCTCTGGGAAGGTCCTGTTTCTTTCTAGTGAATGTTTTCCCTTTTGCTTTTCTCATTGTTTCTATCTCTTCCCAATCGATCAATAAATAAGTAGTGAATGCCTACTATATGCTAGGAAATATAAATACTTTCTGAGGCTCTTCCAACTCTAAGATTCTGTGGTGATCCTGCTGGAGTTAGAAGGATCCTAGATGAAGAAACTGAGACTCAAACATAATATATGAGTTCTGCCTTCAGGGAACTTATGATTTAATTGAGAAAACAAACTAACATGCATAAAAGTAATTAAGGGCTAAATTGTATGTTATGGCTTGTACAAGTTATATAATTGTATTAGGAGTTCAAATGAGGGAGAACTCATGTATATGGTCTGGGGAAGGTCCTGTGATGAAGATGGGATTTGATGTGAACTGGATATCTTCCATATCACCTAGGCTTGCATCCTTAGTCTCATTCCTCACTCACTTTCATCCTACATATTCAATCTGTCACCAAATCTCATGGTTTCTATCTTTAGAACATCTCCCATGTATAATTCCTCTCCACTTACACAGCTTGCCAATCTAGTTTAGGTCCATATTAGCTCTCATATAGATTAATTGAAATAGCCTCTTTATTGGTCTTTCTGATCCCAGTCTAATCCTCATTCTAATCTATTCTTCACTTAGCTATGAAATGATTTTCTAAAGTGCAGGTCATCCTTACTACAGAATAAACTTGGCTCCCTGTTACCTCCAGGGTCAAACTTACATTATGATCAAGCTCTATTGGACCATTTCTTGTTTTTCCAGCATAGCATTTCATTTCCTAATTCCATGCTTTTGTACTGATTTCCTTCTCCCCACTCCCCACCCCAGAATATACTCCCTTATCACTTCTACCTCTTAGTTTTTCTGGCTGTCTTCAAAATTCAGCTCAGATCCCATCTTCCACAGAAGGTCTTGCTCAATTCCCCCAGCTTCTAGTGTAATGAGTACTCAGATTGCTTTGATCTATTTTTCATATATCTTGTTTGCACCCAATTATTTACATGTTTTCCTCTCATTAAAATGTGAGTTCTTTGTGGATAGGAATTGTTTTGCCTTTTTTTTTTTTTTTTTTTTTTGTATTTTCAGAGCTTAGAACAGTGTCCAGCATGCAATAAGCACCTAATGTTTGTTGAAAGTTTGGGCCCTAAGAAGAGGTATGAGAAAATACACTCTCCTCTCCCTGTTCCCTTTTCAGAAGTGGAGAGCCATATGTATCAGGAAAAAACCCTCATATATAAGGTTAATGTAATGACATACTTCATGTGTATTGAGGTGCTATATATTGCAAGGGGCTATCATTCCAATTACAGCATGGGTGTGTTGTTATGCTCCTTGAATGGAGCCAGAATAGCCATTTCTAGCTTCTAATCTCCTGTGCCCTTCTTCTCCATGGGATATTTTAATTCCTGTTAGGAAGAGGAGCAGGAATTTGGGCTGGAGGGCACTTTGCTTTCCTCAGACAGAAGTAGTACCAGTCTAGAATTACATCTAACTGCTCACTTAAGTATTATTAGCCTATGAGATATGATCAAGTTCAATCTAATTTCTGATTACTGTTTTTAATTATTATTAGGGCTAAGGATACTTGAAACTCTATAGGTTTGACCCCTTTCCTAACCAGTTCCACAATAAATATATCACAAATAGCAAAGAAATTCATTTATCCAAAAATCAGTAAAGTATAAACCAGAGAAGGTATACATTGGAGAATATGTACCAGACAAAAGAAAATGAAGGATCTCTCTCATTGGGAGTGATGTAACTCAGCTTAAAGAGATAGACTCCCAAATCTCACTCAAGAGAAAATCCCTCCAAATCTCTGCAAGCTGGACATAAGGACATGATGAAGACTATCAGCTTCTCTCATGTCTTCCTGGAGTCTTTTCCTTCACCAATTTGAAGTGGAGTTCCTCCTTAAAGCTGGAAGCCAGAAGTGTCTGAAAAACTTGAAGAATCCTCAAGAAGATGGGATGAGAGCTGAAGCTTTCCACTCTCCAACTCTGCCCCACCTTTCACATTAGGCAAGACATTCTCCTCCATCAATGAGGAAAGTGTCCCATAGCAACGGACTTTGGAACAGGGATTACATTCGATTTAAAAATATATATGTTTATTTTAATAGCACATTATTTTTTTAATTACATGTAAAGATAGTTTTTAACATTAATTTTTGTAAGGTTTTGAATGCCACATTTTTTCTTCCTCTTTCCTTTACCTCCCTCCTCACTAAGATAGCAAGTTATCTGATACAGTTATAAATGTACAATTATCTAAAAACATATTTCCATATAAGTCACGTTGGGAAAGAAACATCAAAACAAAAGTGAAAAATCACAAGAAAGAAAAAGATGAAACAAAATTTAAAAAAGATGAAAATAGTATTCTTTGATTCTTATTCAGTCTCCAGAGTTCTTTCTCTGGATGTGGATGGCATTTTCCATGCAAAGTTTATTGGAATTATCTTGGACTATTGGATTTCTGAGAAAAGCTGACTCTGTTATAGTTGATCTTCACAAAATCTTGCTGTTAGTACGTACAATGTTTTCCTGGTTCTGCTCACTTTACTCAGCATCAGTTCATTACATTCAATTTTTAAAAAATCAATTGGTTTTGATTAATTTTTTCTCTTCTACTTTTATTAAAAAAATCTCATTTGTTATAAAAGATTCTGTGAGGAAGAAAGGAAAGGGATATGGGAAAAGTTAGGCAGCATAGAAGCAGAAGATCTCAATAAAAATCTGCTTTTAAAAATCTGAAAAAAAAAGTTTGACTGACTGACTGGATTTGGCTAGATTATACTTGAATTATCTCCCTCACTATGTATCACTTTTGGTTCCAGGTATTTAACAGGGTGAGAACCTTCTTCACTAAGAGTGCAGGGAGATTCCTATGATAGTTGGTCATTCACCAGTTACAGTTTATGGGACCTCTGTTTCTTCTGCCCTGAAAAAAAAGTAGGGGAGGCCATAAGTGAGTGGGTAAATATCTACATAACCTCAGGACAAATGGTCTAACTCTGGGGCCTGACCTTTCTGCCTACACCAGTACCAGGCCTCCAAAGGGGGACGCTTTTATCCCCACAGTGAAGCCTGAAAAGCATTGGACACTATATTTATCCCCAACCTAAAAGAAAATGCCTGCCCCTGAGCATAGCCAGACCGGAGACGGGGGATTGTCACCTCTGAGAACACCCACTTATTGTCCACCTCAGAGACAAGAACAAACGATCATGGAATTCTGTTCCCTTCTTTGCTGGGCCTTCAGCTGCTAGGCAGTCCCAGGCAAAGGCTGAGTCAGTTTTGGTGAGAACGAAGGGATTAGGAACCCATCAGACAAGAATAATAATAGCTCACATTTACAGTAGATAATGTCCCATAATTCATCAAGTACTTTCATCACAACTGCCTTCTAGGGTAGATAAGCTGATATTATTACTCCCATTTTATAAGTGAAGAAAGTGAAAATCAAGTTTTTTATCCATATCTAGAGAATGGAAGGGAACGCAGGAGTTCTGACTCTCAGTCCAGTGCTCTTTCCGCTGGACTATGCTGCTTTTTTTGGAAGGCAGAAGAAGGGACTACCTTCTCCTAGCAGAGACGCATCCAACTACAGGCAGTATAACCAGAACACCTGGGTTGGGTTTGGGAAGAGGGAAGCAGAGTGGTGAAACAGAGGCAAAGCCAAGGCAGAGGGTTTGGGATTTTGGCTTATCCTCATGAGCTCCCCATGACAGTGATGCCCAAATGTGGGATGTAGGGTGAAGGAGACTAAGGAAAATAGTCATATCACTTGCTTAAGAATATATAGATTCAATCCTGTTCCTTCCTGTGTGCTTCTGAATGAAGCATCTCATCTGACATTGTTATCTCATTTGAAAAAGTAGGAGAAAACTGGGTAAAGCATCCCTCTTCCTTTCCTTCGGTATTTCCTTGGCAGCTGGATAGCACAGCGAATGAACATAGTGTCTGGAGTCAGGGAGACTTGAATTAAAATTCTGTTTCAGACACAAAATAGTTGTGTGACTCTGGGTAAATGACTTAATTTCTCCTTATCTCAGTTTCCTCTTTTGTAAAATGGGCATAATAGTACATACCTCACAGATTATTATAAGGATTATACGAGATAATGTATAAGGTACTTGTGGATTTTATAATTAAGGGTTATAAGCACCAGCTGTTATTATTATCCTCTCTTTATTATTTACCTGCCTACTTTCTTTTATTTTTATTTCTATTTTCCATCTAAAATAGGAATGTTTTAAATGATTGTACATATATAATCTATATCAGATTGCTTGCTATCTTGGTGAGGGGGAGGTAACTTTTTTTCTATTTTCTATTTTTTTTTTTCTTTCTTTTCCCCTTCAGGGAAGGCTTCAGAAAAACCTGGGAATAATGATGTGAACTGATGCAGATTGAAGTGAACAAAATCAGGAGAATGTTGTATACAATGATAATATTATAATGATAATCAATTGCGAAAAACTTAGCTACTCTGATCAATACAATGATCTAAGACAATTCCAAAGAACACATAATGAAAAATACTCAGTCTCTAAAGAAAGAACTGATGAACTGAGTGTAGATTGAAGCATTTTTTCTTGCTTCTCTTACAACATGACTAATCTGGAAACATGTTTTGAATGACTTCATATGTTTAATGGATGTATATTTTGCCCTTTCAATGAAAAGGTGGAAGGGAGAGAAAGAGGGAAAGGTAGAAGGAGAAAGAATTTGGACCTGAAAATAACAATTTTAAAAACTAAATGGCTTTTTCCTGGCATCTGGAAAGGAGATAAAATTTGCCATAGAAGTTGCTTGATGAAAGAAAGAATCTTCCAAGCCCAGGGATTTACCTCCTATTTGACAAGACAATATTCAGGAAAGGCTGAGTTCCTTATCACAAAATGGGTTTCTTATGCCAGCTGGGTTATATTTTGTGGCAGCCAAAAGCCTCCAGGTAAGAGTTAGTGTTTGACTCAATAGCAATGTTAATTTTTAAGAAAATTTTTTTAACATTTAATTTTTCAATTTTATTTTTTCTAAAGTACATGTAAACTTTTTGAAAATTAAAAAAATATTTTGAATTACTAATTTCTTGTCTCCCTCCTTTCCCTCCCCTCTCCTTGAAAATGCAAGCAATTTAATATGGATTATACAAAGGCAGTCATGCAAAACTTTTCCGTATTAATCATGTTACAAAAGAAAATGCAAACAAAAAACCTCAGGACAAATAAAGTTAAAAGAAATGTGCTTCAATCTGCATTCAGATGCCAATAATTCTTTCACTGGAGGTATCACCAAGTATTTTTTTAAATTTAAATCTGACTTTATTTGTATAAAAAACTTTTATAATTATGTTCATATAATTTCTGGATTTGTCTGGCAGGTATATTCCTAGGTACTTTTTACAGTCTATAGTTATTTTAAATGGTGTATCTCTTAATATCTCTTTTTTTAAAAAAAAATCTCTTCCTAATTACATTTAAAAACAATTTTTAACATTTTGGATAACATTTTGAGTTCTCACATAAGAATTTTTAAAATGCCCTACTATTAATTTATGTAATAAACAAATATTTTCATATCATAACATAATTAAAAAAAGATGACTGGACATGAAACTTCAAATATGTTATGTACAACTTACTATTCCTTTTAAATAAAGTTATGATATGCATTTTTCTTTTTCCTTTTCTTTTTCCCTCCCACTCTAGTAATAACTACCATTAGCTACAAATATGTATATGTATGTGTAAAATTATTCTATATATACTTCTATTTTCAGTTCTCTGGATGCAGATTATGTCCTTTGTAATTAATCTATTTATAATAGGCAAAATAATTTAATCACTCAAAGTCATTCTTAAAACAATACTGTTGTTACTGTATACAATGTTTTCTTGGTTCTGCTCATTTCACTCCTCATTATTTTGTACAGGTCTCTTGTTTGTTTTTCTAAAATCATTGATTTCATTATTTCTTATGGCACAGTAGTATCCCATAACAATCATATACCATAACTTGTTCAGACATTCCCTAATTGTTGTATATCCGTGACATTTCTTTGCCACATAAAGAAAACTGCTATAAACATTTTAGAATATATAGTTTCTTTTCTTTTTTCCCTAATCATGTTTGACAATAGACCTAATAATATTTCTGGGTCAAAGGGCATCAGCAGGGCATAATTTCAGATTGCTTTTTTTTTTCAGGTATGGTATTAAGTGCTAGAGAGAATGAAGGATGATATCAAGAAACAGGGTGATCTAAAAAAAAAAAGAGTGCTTACACTAAATGCCTTCTATTTATTCATATATTTATCCTATATATTCAATAAAGCATGAGAAATTTTGAGGTACAAGGATAATGTTGAAAATATTTAAGAGAGAAGGAAAGATTTTTGGAATAAGAGAGTTCCTGGGAGGAGCGAATTAGAGAATCAATTAGGAAGGAGTAAAAGGATTGTCTTCCTACAGTAAAGGCTTAATTGGGGTTAAAAAATGTAAATTGATAGTGGGCACAGTCAATTCAATTGTATGACTTCCTAGGTTTTGTTCAGAAGTCAGAGTACCATAAGTAAGAGGAAGCCAAGGCTTAGAGTGGTTCAGCTCTGGAATTTGGCAAGGCACATTCGGCAATAGCATAAAGGGGCTTGCTTGGGGCTTGAGAGAAAATGACAGCGTTGAGTTGAACTATTTAATTTTTTTTTATTAAAGCTTTTTATCTTTTTAAACATTTGCATGGATAATTCTTCGATATTAATCCTTGCAAAACCTTGTGTTCCAATTTCTCCCCCTTCTCCTCGCCCTCCTCTAGATATCAAGTAGTCTAATATATTTAAACATGGTAGAAGTATATCTTAAATCTAATATATGCATACATATCTATACAATTATCTTGCTGTACAAAATGCAAGCAAACAACAACAAAAAGAGTGAAAATGCTGTGTTGTGATCCTTCCTCACTTCCCACAGTCCTCTCTCTGGATGTAGATGATTCTCATCATCACAAGATCATTGGAACTGGCCTGAATCGTCTGATGTTCATCAGAATAAATCATTGTATAATCTTGCCATTGCTGTGTACAATGATCTCCTGGTTCTGCTCATTTCACTAAGCATCAGTTCATGTAAGTCGTTCCAGGCTTCTCTGATCGTTTCTTACAGAGCAATAATATTCCATAACATTCATGTACCACAACTTATTCAGCCTTGGGTGTCCACTCAGTTTCCAGATTCTTGCTTCTATGAAAAGGGCTGCCATAAACATTTGTGTACATGTGGGTCCTTGAAGATCTCTCTGGGATATAAGCCCAGTAGAAACACTGCTGGATCAAAGGGTTTGCAGGTTTGATAATTCTTTGGGCAGAGTTTCAAGTTGCTCTCCAGAATGGTTGGATCCTGAACTGATTAATTATAAGGTCAAAATTAGGAACAAAGGAAAGTAAATAAAGTAAGAACAAGGGGTAATGACCTAACAAAGTAATGAAGGGTAGTGGGATTAGACAAGGCCAATATTGATTTAGAAGGACAAAAGGTAGCAAAGAAACTTCAGGAATATCCAACAATTAGGGAATGGCTGAACAAGTTGTGATATATGATCACAATGGAATACTACAGTATGATAAAAAATGATGAACTCAATGATTTTAGAACACACATGGAGAGACTTATACAAAATAATGAAGTATGAAATGAGCAGAACTAAGATCCAATAGCATTGTTTTAAGAACTTTGATTAGATGAAAGAATGTTAGTTTTTGATCATGCAAATGGAACTCTTGTGAGTTATAGAGAGCTAGAGAGTGACCATCTCTATGATAGATTGAACTGAATGGAGGAACAAATTAGGGCATTAAAAAAATATAAGAACATGAAAACTATCCGAAACTGGAATGGATAGTTATTATAGATAGCAAGTTTTCTTTCACTAGAAGTATTCAAGCATATTAGGTGACCACTTGTTTTAAAGTTTTTTTTTTCAACTAATAATTATTCATTTTCCTTTCCCTTCACTAGGATTCCCAAATTGAGAAAAAAAGAAAAGAATAAAAAAACTCTATTACAAATATGCATATGTAATCTGAATTCCAAAGCCCATTGGTATGGGATTCCCTGTTCACTAGTTGAGATTGATGCCCTGAGCCTGTGTGAGGGATGGGGTGGAGTCATCAAAAGCAGCAAGAGCTTTCCCCTCCCCAGATCTCGTCAGTATCTTCTGGCTTCCACAATCGAGAGAGAAGATGAATGATGTCAGTCCCAGATTGCTGAAGGGAAAAAGACTCTGGGAAGAAGCCTACGTGAATGAATCTTGCCCTTTTCCCCAGTTGCTACTCTAGAAATTTTGGGGAACCCGTGGGTGAGATAAAATTTTCTCTCTTGGTTGAACTGAGTTACCTCACTCTCAGTAGGACAGTTCCCTCATTCTATATGGTCTGGCATATATTTTCAAATGTATATTTTCTCAGATTTTTGTTTTGCAATGAACTTGGATAAATGGGTTTTCTTGCTGCTGCCTACATTTATGCATTGTGGAACTGGCATTTTGGTTGAAAGGGAGTAAAATAAAATAAAATAAACAAACATACAGAATGTGTGTGTGTGTGTGTGTGTGTGTGTATAAAGCTTGGTTCTGCTTCCCCTCCCAATGATGAAATGGTGATCAGAAATTAGATTGAACCTGAAAATCATATTCCCTATGATCCAACCATTCTGGATAGCAATTTGGTTTGCTGCCCAAAAAGTTGTAAAACCATGTATACCTTTTGATATATCAATACCACTGCTCTGTCTGTATCTCATAGAAATTATAAAAATAAGAAAAGGACCTATATGTAGTAAAAAAAAACCCACCTCTTTTTTTGTGGCAAAGAATTGAAAATTGAGAAGCTGCCCATCAATTGGAATTCCAATACAATAGTGTGCCATTGCATCCATATACAACTGTTTTATAAAAATGTTAAGTGAGCAGATTTCAGAAAAACCTGCAAAGATTTGCATGAGATGCTGAGTGAAGTAAGCAGAATCAGGAAAACATTATACAGAGTAATAGTAACATTCTATCAACTATGATAGAATTAGCTCTTCTTGGCAATTCAACGAGTCAAACAATTTCAAGGGATTCATGATGGAAAATACTGATCATATTGGGAGAATGTACTATGGAGTCTGAATGCAGATCAAAGCATTCTTTTAAACTTTTTGTTTTTTTTCCTTGTGCTGTTTCCCTTTTGTTCTGACTCTTCTTCCATAGCATGAGTTATGTGGAAAAAACGTTTAATATGATTGTACATATATGGTCTATATCAGATTGTTTGCTGTATTGTGGGAGATGGAAAAGAGGGAAAGGGAAAAATTTGGAGCTCAAAATCTTACCAAGATTAATATTGAAAACCATCTTTACATGTAGTCAAAAATACTTTTAAGTTAAAAATTATATTCCATGGATTAATAATATTTAAGGGAACAGATTGATATGATTCTAGCCTGTATCTCCTTTCTCTGAGGAGAGCAGAATGACTAATCTTCTGATCTCTGGTAGGTCTTAAAGTCTCCCTTGGAGAGTGCAGTGGGGATTAGGTGTATATGAGACTAAAGATATCTGTTGTGCTTCCCTTTGGACCATGCAATGACATTACCATGTACATATCGGGGACTGCCTGTGCTACATAGAATCACTACAAAAATCATTTTGAATGGCCATTTATTATAGCTGTTGTGATAAGGATTCGTGCTTCAGGTTGGAGTAGATGGCAATCGAAGTTTCTTCTAATTCTAAATTATGATTTTATAATTTTTGCTTTTGTCTGAACTTTTTCCTTTAAATATAAGAAATATGGCATTAATTATTATTTGGAGCTTGTTTTCCTTCTAGTCTAAACCCCCTATCCTTCCCCCAACCCCATACTTTCTAACACTAATCATCCTTCCCTTCCAGACAAACTGAGTAGTCATTCCTTGTTCCCTACACATATCTTGAACTTGTGCCTGTATTTATTATGGGGACATGCTAGATAGAGCACCAAACTTGGAGTCAGAAAAACCCGTGTTCACATTCAGTCTCATATATTTTCTAGCTGTGAGACTTTGGGCAAATCACTTAACCTCTATTTACCTCAGTTTCCTGAGGGGAATGGGGATAATAATCGCACTTATCTTGTAGGGTTGTAGTGAGAACCAAATGACATCATAACTGTAAAATGCTTATAAGTCACAGTGCCTGGCACACAGTAAGCACTACATAAATGTTACCAACTATTATTATTTTATCATTTCCTGTATGGAACATATATACATTTATATAACTCCTATGCCAATATTCAAGTCCAGTTTGCAAACCTGCCTCCCCAGTGAAGCTTTCTCCTACTAGCTCAGGTGAACTCTTGCTCTTCTGGGCTTTGATTGTCTGTAGGATCAATACCACATCATTTATTATGAAATTATTTTCTTATGATCACAAGTTTGTCAGTCTAGTTTCTCTAACCAGATCCTAAGTTCCTTGAGGGCAATGACCTAAGAATTCCCTTGTTGCACCTTATGTAGTATAAGTGCTTAATAAGCATGATTGAGTTTTACAGAGAAACATACAGAAATATTTCCCCCCTTTCTTAATTAAGTTGACTGTAGACTACTATAAGATGAAACCTAGGAATGAAAGCTCAGAAGGCCTGACTACCTAGCTGTAGACTGGATTTAGAGCTGGAAAGAGTGTATTCTTTCCTCCTATCTGTTATCTGAAGACCAAACTAATAAAATTTGGGTGGAACTTCCATCCTGTTAATTTTAACATATGTAAATAAATTATCCCATTTGTTTCCATAATCATGTCTATCTTTTCCTTTGGGGAATATAAGCTCCTTGATGTGAAAGGATTTGATATTTGGATCTCTAGTACCCAGCACAATGGTCCATATCAATACAGAATATGTCAATGATGAATACTTGTTGACCTGAATCAGAGTGACTCTTGAACTTTACTTTTGTATATTTTCCCATATTATGCTACTGCTATTCTGCTATTATAATTGATGTTATCAATGATTATTTCTTTAGCCCACAGGCTATTCCAAAAATTTTAATGTAATTTTAAGCTTTGTTGCATTATTTCAGCTTTCTTTGTTCTGCATCATTTCGTGTGGATTTTTATATTTTTTCTGCTTTCTTTTTTTGTTTTAATTATTTTTTTCCACTTACAAAAATCTATTTTCTCTCTCTCCTACTCCCCCTCTCTCAGTTGCTGCATTCTTCACATCTGTTGTTCCTTATTGCATTCTGGCATTCCATAGCATTGATACAAAATTAGATCATAAGAGTAGATTTAGAGCTGAAAGGGATTTTGGAAGCCATCAAGTCCAATCCTCTCATTTTACAGAAGAGGAAACTGAGGCATAAGAGGTCAAGTGTCTTGTAAGATCAAACTACTAATAATATACAAAAGAAATTAGAATGGACCCAAAGAAAAATGGGTAGATTCTGAGAACTATAGGTCATTGGAAGGAGTTTTTTGGGACTTGGGCCCTACCCCTCTTCCTCCACCAGGGATAATCAGAGAAGACCAGTACTACCAATAGTCCGTTGGAAAAATAGCAAATGTTCTTTTGGGGGTCTCCAACCTGCAGGGAGATCAGTGGGAGGTGCTTCAGACCTCACAAGGCTATCAGGCAGTGCCATAAAATAAAGGAAATAAGACCTTAAGGAAGGGGCTTTGAATAGGGGGGAGGGTGGTGGTACAATTTAGCAGAAGAGAAAGCACATCATATACCCTTCAGGGTTCCTAGAGTGTTGGAGGAATGGGAAAATGGCTCAAGGCAATGGCCAGGCCCAGCCTGTCTCTCAGCAGCTGTAAACCATTTATTAGTGGGTCTTTGCAGAAGCTGAGGGAGAGCTGGAGAAGGGGCAGACAAATGGAGAAAAAAAATTGTGTTAATTACCGGTCCATTTCTATGATGCAAAGACGACCCGGTCTGTCATCTCCTTCCCGTGGCTGGTGTTTTGTTGGGTCTGACATTTGTGGAGAGTGCTCCCAGAGGAGCTGTGTTGCCCCCCATCTCCATGGAGACAGCAGCTGCAGCTGACGTCTCCTTTGAGAATGCACCCGCAGAGACTTCAGGAACCATTTTGGAAGCATTTGTCCCAACAGTCTGATAATCTCCCTTTCATTTGTAATTATTTTATCGCCCTGATGCCCTATTCTGGCATCGTTCCCCCCAGCTAACCCTCCGAGGTCCTTGGGGAGGTGTCAGCCGCCTCAGCACTGTCTGGGTGGAGATGAAAAGGGAGTGGTGGGGAAAGTCTTACCAGGACCACTGCTGTCTTCAAACAGGCCCCTTGTCTCCTGTAGGCAGCTCTGGGAGGGTCTGGCTTGATTGAAGTGGGCCGAATTATGAAGCCCGGAGCCTTTGAGGCAAGCCGCCCCATCTAGGCCAAGAATAATTGAACAAATAGTTTATCTGGATAACCAACAGCTGTAGAGCCTAGGCGATTTGGAGAGGATTAGGCTGGAGCTGTGAAAGGATACTCCCACGGGGTCCTTCAAATCCTAATCCTGAATTCTACCAACGAACAACACATGTTGAAACCCCGGGCTTTCTTTTTAAGTCAGTTTTTCTCCCCTTTCCGAGGGACTCTGATCAGCGCTTCCAAGAATTTTAAGTGGCTGAGGCACGGTCCTCGGGATTGGCCAACTCATTTGCCTCCTTTTAGCTCTCTTAAAACCTTGTTCCATCCCAGACGGCTCAGAGCCATCCCTGGATGTTCTGTTCAGTCTGGGAGATAGGTGCCTTGAGGCTGCTGCCTTCTTTTCAGGCCATCGTGTCTGGCCATTGCTCTAATTATGAGCAGAATGCCAAGGTAGATCCAGGTTGAGATTAGAGTGTGGAGGGGGTGGATAGGAGGGATGGTAAAGACTTCGAATTCTTCCTTCTCTTTCCCACCTCCCCAAGTGCCTTCGGTGTGAAAAATTATCAGAGAAAAGGTCAACGATGAATCTATGATGAAACCATTGTCCCAGTGTCTCAATTGTGGATAGAGAGCCCTAAGAGAGCGAGTCACTTCAGCCCTCATCTGAGTAGGGGGAAAGAAAAAATGGGCGTGTGTGTATGTGATCTTCTAGCCACTTGCTTCATTGAATTTGCAACTTCTATTTAATGTTGCTTTCTAAATAAACCATGGCAGCCTGAGCCTTTTTGCCTAATGCTTTTTGATTTGTGTGTTCTTTAGAAAAGGATTTGTAAATTTTTTCTAGCCCCAGTAGCCCTTCCAATAGAATCCAAAATGGGGCCATTCCCCTTCCACTTAAAATAGATCAAGTTAGCTGGAGCTGATCAAGGATTTGGACACTAGATTAGAACTTCTCTCTACTGACATGGAATTAGAATTCTTGAGAGGATTGCTGAAAGGTAAAGATCCCCTTCCCTGAAAAGAACACCAAAGGATTTAATGCTGTGAGGTACCTTAGTGGAATTTGAATTTAGGTCTTCTAGATCCATCTCCCTTTTGCCTTTTGCAAGGCATTTTGTGAGAAGTCGGGACAGATTGATGAGATTTAGTCTATCCTTTTCTGCGTTTGGTAATCAGTCAGTAATGGGATCGGTGAAAGCAGCAAGATTATTATCTTTCCAATTTTCTTCGTTGAGGTCTCCCCTCCCTCCCCCCCACCTCCCCCCCGTACACAGTACAAAAATCTCTTCTCTTTTTGTCCTTCATTTTTTCTTCAGCTTAGCTATGAAAACATGGAGAGAAGTAGACAAGCACCAAAAAGATGGAATAAGGATAGTTAATAATGGTGTTGGGAACTGAGCTATCTGCTGCATAAGACTGGCAAATCCTTCCTGGGTGTTCTTTTACTCACCTTATCTGATCCATTGTAGACATGTACCTTTGGAAAAATGCTGCCTTTTAAAGACATTTTCATTTATATATTTATTTATTTTTAGCATGGGCTGCATCATGCATCTGAGAGAAGTCATCAATTTTCTCCTTTGACCTTTTAACAAGGCTGAGATCTGGCCCATGAAGTTCTGGTTTGCTTTGCTAGGGAAAAAATGGACCATATAAGATTCAACATACATGGGATGAACCTGGTGAAACAGTCCAAATGCAGGAGCTATTTGCATCCCAAATACAAAAAGGGCTCACAGGAAAATAGGAAGAAGGGTTGGGAAACCTCAATTCTAAAGGAAGACCAAGAATATTCCTATGATAGCAGGTGTATTGCATACTAACCAGAGGGTTGTTGATTATTTGCTTTTGATTGTTTTTGTTTTCTTTTAAGCACTTCACATGAAAAACATCTGTGGTTTTAGGGTACTATAAGTTCAAATATAAGTTGATAGTAGCATACCATAATCATGAGCTATTATGATCTCAGACTGCATTCACAGAGGTTTAGTATCCAGAACACAGGAGATAATAGCCCTGATGTATTCTTTCCTCATTAGCTGTCTAGAGTATTTTGTAATTCCAGGAGCACATTTTAGGCAGGGCATTGACTAATTGGAGACCCCTAGGGGAGGAACCAGAATGGTGGGAAGCTTTAAGGACATACCATATAAGAAATGATTGAAGGAAAGAAGACTTGGGGAGGGTATGTGGCTTGATAGTTATATGCAAGAAATAGAAGATTTTTTTAATGTAAAAGAAGAATTAGGCACATTTTGATTGCTATCAAAAGACAGAACTAGGGTCACTGAGGGTCAGGTTAAGGATTGACATAAAGGAAAACTAACAATTTGAGTTTCCCAAAATGGATGGAGCTATGTGGAAAGCTTGTACGTTCCCCATCCCTAGAAGTCTTTAAGAAAAAGTTCTATGCTCACTTATCAGGGTCATTGTGCAAGGATTCTGACTCAAATATTGTTGCACTAAACAGCCTCTGAGATTGTGATGCTGTTTGTACCTTTTTTTTTTTTTTTTTTTTTTGTAAAATCTAGACTAGGGTGTAGGACCCAGCTGACAGTTTGACTAGAGCTGAAAGGAATGGAGGAAAGTATTTTTACTTGTTTAAGCATTAGTATGTTATTTCTGATTCTAGCTAAAAGTTTATCTTGTCTTATCTATGCCTTCTAATTACTCCTTTCCTATTTATTTTTATCTTGGATATTCTTCAGCTTCACAAAAGATAGTCTAAAATTAGTTAATGGAGCCTTATCTTAGTCAAACTTCTAACCTTATTTATTTATTGCCCCAAGTTGGATTTTGATAATTACTTTTTGAATATATGGTTTTGGAAGTTCTTTTAAGGGGACCTATAAATGCAAGGAGCTGCTCAAGAAAATTGGTGATCATCCATTTTTTTTCCTAATTTGATTCTGTGATTTTTTTTTTTAATAGCTGAAAAGCGTTTAGTGAGTGATAAGATACATTGGTATGTAGGGAGCTGCATAATCAGGATAATTATCAGTGATTTTTGAAGGAATATCTTTGTGTAGACATAGATTTCAGTTGCCTAACTGGAATGATGACAGCAGAACAGTTTTGCTGTCTATTTTTTTTCCTGTATCTGGCTTAACTTCTCTAATAATTTGGATGCTATATCACTTGGTGCATATATATTTAATACTGATACTACTTCATTGCCTATGGTATCCTTTAGCAAGATGTACTTTCCTTCTTTATCTCTTTTAATTAGACCTATTTTTACTTTTGCTTTCTCTGAGAGCAGAATTGCTACTCTTGCTTTTTTTTTTTTTTTTTTTGCTTTGGCTGAAAGCATAATAAATTCTGCTCCAACCTTTTACCTTTATTCTGTATGTATCTCTCTGGACAACAGCAGAACAGGAAAAAAAAAAAGCACCATAAAATATTTGCTTATGCTTACAGTTTATTCTGTCATGACCTCAGTACCTGGAATACCTGAGGAAGATAGTAAATTTGAGGGAAGTTTTGTTTTTAAACGTTTCTTATAATACAATAAGGAATAGAGATAAAAGTTGACAGCATCCCAGAAAGAGAAAGTTTGTTCATGTCTATGCAGATAGCTCTCTCTCTTTCTCTGTATGTGTGTGTGTGTGTGTGTGTGTGTGTGTATGATTCACCCAGAGACTATATAAATCTAATTATAAAACACTTTGTAGAGATACAAGTCTAAATAATTAGAGAAACATTAATTGCTCATGAATAGGACTAGCCAATAAAAATGACAGTACTAATTAATTTACTTATTCAGTGCTTTACTTATAAAACTTCCCCAAATATTTAATGAAGCCAGAAAAAATAACAAAATTCATATGGAGGAACAAAGGGTTGAAAATCTCAAGAATAATAATGAAAACTAGGAGGAGAGGATAGTGTCTTTCAGTATCAGATCTTGAAGTGCACTACAAAGCAGTAATTAAATGATTTGGTTCTGGTTAAAAAAAGAAATTGATCAGTGGAACAGATGAGGCACACAATATATTGAAGCAAAAAAAAAAAAAAATCCTCCAAAAACCCCAAGCCAAAAAACAAACAACTCAAACCACAACACAATAGCATATAAAGCCAAGGTTTCAGTTACTTTGGGAAGGATTCATTATTTGCAACAACTTTTAGGAATACTGATTAGCAGTCTGGGAGAAATTAAGTTTAGACCAATACTTCACACTCTCATACTGAGATCTATGTGGATACATGATTTAGGTATAAAAAGTCATACCATAAACAGATTTTAGAACTAAGGAAGAGATTACCTTTTAAATCTGTGTATACACTAAGAGTTCATCCCTAAATAGTGATATAGAGTAAGATAAGATATGTAAGATAAGATAAAAAGAAGGAATTTGATTATGTAAAATTTAAAAGCTTTTGCAAAACAAATTTAATGTAATAAAATTTGGAAAGGAAGTAGGTGAGAAAAAAGTATTTTCAACACGTTTCTCTAATAAATGTTTCATTTCTAAGATAAGAAATTGATTTTTTATAAGACAAAGAACTTTTCTCTAATGGCTAAATGGTCAGGATATAAAAAATTTTCATCTCTCTCTCTCTCTCTCTCTCTCTCTCTCTCTCTCTCTCTCTCTCTCTCTCTCTCTCTCTGTGTGTGTGTGTGTGTATTTGAGGCATTTGGAGTTGAGTGACTTGCCCAGAGTCACACAGCCAGTAAGTGTTAAGTGTCTGAGGTCAGATTTTAATTCACTTCTTCCTACCTTCAGGGCTAGTGCTCTATTTCTCCATCTAGCTGCCCCATGAACAATTTTCAAAAGAAGAAATGCAAGGTATCAACAATTATATGGAAAGTCACATTAATTGGGGATTATTAAATTAAAATAACTTTTGAGTTTCCATCTCCCCCGAGAGTGACAAAGTTGACACAAGGGGACAATGATCAGAATTGGAGGGGTGGTAAGAAAATAGATATCTTTAGAACTGTGAATTGCTCCAACTGTTTGGCGAAACAATCTGGAACTATGCCCAGAAAGTTACCAAAATGTGTCTAGTCTTTGACTCAGAAAAACCATTACTAAGCCTATACCCCAAAGAAACCAATGAGAGAGGAAAAGTACTTATATGTATAAAAATATTTATAGCAGAGGTTTTTTTTTTTAATAGTGATAGTTAAAAATTGGAAAAGCAGAGAGTATACTATTTGGAAGGAGCTAAACAATTATGGTAAAGGAATGTAATGCAATATTATTGTACCATAAGAAATTATGAAATGGACAATTTGAGAGGAAACAAGAAAGATTTTTATAAACTGATACAGAGCAAAGTGAGCAAAACTGAAACAATTTATACAATGAAAGACTTTAAAAATCTGATCAACACAATGATAAACCAAGAATCCAAAGAAATGAAGATGAAATGTTACCACTCATCTCCTAGCAGAGGTGAGGAACATAAAAATGCAGAAAAAGACATGCATTTTTGGACACGGCTAATGTGGGGATTTGTTTTGCAGGACTATGTTGATATGTATTATGGAACTTTAAAAAAATTTGTTCGATTGATGAGGCATAAGTTAATAAAAACATAATTGATACTTGGAAAAATTTTAAAAATACATCAAAAAGAATGTTTTTAAATACTTGAAGGAAATGATAAATTTTATTTAGGGGATTGTGAAAATAAAGATACAAATTCTTCCCTATCCAAGTTCAACGACCCCCTGAAATCTTTACCCCAGGTTAAGAATTACTCCTATGGAGTTTGTTCTTCAGTATGTGTATAAGTATAACTTTAGGTTGTTTTGGATTCAGATTTGAATAAGAGAAGGAGAGAGGGCTGAATTGCTTTTAGAAAATTACAAAACTCCTTTACTGCTCCTTTGCTTTTTTAAATCTTTTTTTTTTGTGTTCAAATCTTTATGACCTCTTTGGAGTACTGGAGTATTTTGCCATTTCCTTTTCCAGCTCATTTTATAGATGAGGAAACTGAGGCAAATAGGGTTAAGTGACTTTGCCCAGGGTCACACAGTGAATAGGTACCTGAGGTTGGATTTGAACTCAGGAGGATGAGTTTTCCTGGCTCTAGCACTCTGTGTACTGTGGCATTACCTAGTTACTCTGGCTCTAGGTTCTTCATTAAGGCAAAGGGCCATCTTTTTATTATCAACATTTTACTAATGTTACTATAAAGCAGTAAGATATAAAATTCTTCTGCCTTCTAAGACTATAGAGAGAGCAATGGAAAGGCACATGGGGGGTGGCGGTGAGCAGGCTGAACCCATAGCCCCATAACCAGTGAGGATCTTGGAATAACAGGAGTAAAGGACATTATAGGGGAATTTTATGATAGAAAAAGGTGATGGGCTGTCACAGGGCAAGAGCACTGATGACAGTTGAACACTCAAAGTGCTTTATGTATCCTCACGAAGACAAGGGAAATAAAGGAAGAACTTTGTTTGGAAGACCTCCAGAGAGAAACTTCGGATAGGGACATGGCCCCATCTGGCACTAGATGACCCAGCATAGAAAGATGATGGTCAGCACTGTTGGAGGGAACTTCTGAATCTATGAGATCACAGACTCATTTGAAGAAAATAAGAGATTTAGGTGTGTTGATCTGTATGGTCTTTTCAGTTTCCATATGCTGTAATCCAGAATGCCAAGAGGCTCAGAGGGAAAGAGAATAATTGAAGTCTTCAAACTGAGTTGGTGCAGTAGAAGAGCAAAAGATTTGGATTCACAATAACTGTATTCCAATTCCAGGGCTGTCACTTAACAGCTCTGTGACCTTGGGCAAGATAAAGAAATTGAAGTAAATGATCTTTAAGATTTCTTCCAGTTCTAAAACTATAAATCCAAATATGTCCTCACTTCTTCCACAATACCTTATGAAACCACCTGTAGGGAAATTTTGGTGTTCCATGGAAAAGAGGATGAGAGTGATTGACTTATTCTACCTCATTACACTTAAAGTAAGATAATATTCCCAATCAGTCAACTTCATGGTCTTTAGATTAAGCATAGAGAAAAAGTTGATTGGATTGTAGTAACAATTGCACAAGAATTGTGTTGTGATAGGCCAGATTCCAGGTGTCATTTATAAATTATCAGGCTAGAGAACAAGTCATTTGAGAAGCTGAAACAAGCATAGCTTTAAAGAACATCCTTGAAGAGCAAAGACAAGACTGAACTGTTAAAGAAAAAGGGGACAATGAGGAAGGCCATTGGCATCTCTATAGGCATCTAGGATCATAAGATCTGAGCTGTGGAGTTAGGTTGAGTAAATCAATGATCTCTGCCTTACACAAGTGCAGATCCACAAAACTGTTATATATTCCTTATTTATGGAGGCATTATGGTGCTATGGGTGGAAAGAATGTTGATGTTGGAATCATCCAACTCGAGTTCAAAAACTGGTGCTTTTATTATTATTTTATTGATTTTAATTTTCAAAATTATTTTATTATTATTTATAATTGTGAGATGTCGGGTAAATTACCAGCTTTTCTGAGTCTCAATTTTCTTATCTGTAAAAGGAGGAGGTTGCATTACATGGTTTCTAATTTTTCTTCTAGCTTCCAACATATGATCTCATGACACCTTATTCTATATAGGAAGGCAGGACCAGCACTGAGTGACATCCTGGATAGAGTGCTAGATTTAGAGTCAGAAATGTCTGAGTTCAAATTCTATCTCAGATCTAGCTGTGTGATTCTGGGAAAGGTGCTTAACATCTACCCTACCTCAACTTCCTCATCTGTAAAATGGAGATAATCATAACATCTACTTCACAGAGTTGTTGCGAAAATTAAAATGAGATGAAATTTGGAAAACACTTTGCTAATCTTAAAGAGCTTTGTACAGGTTAGCTGTTACAGTTAACATTAACGTGAAATTCTAGCTAGCATCCCATTTCTAACCTGCAGAGTGAGAAGTACTAACAGTGACCTCTGGGGGTCAGCGTAGTCTGCTCAGATTGTTCCTGAGAACCCAGATTAGAATTTGGAGACTCACGGAACTGGTTTCTGGAGAGTCCTGGGTCTTCGTATGTGATGGAAAATACTAGCTGGAGGAGGAGTATAGATGAGCTAAATAAAGTGATAAAGGATAGGGAACCAAGCCAATGAAAAAGGTTAGAACTGGAATCAGTTGGGAATTGGATGTGGGGAGGGCATCCCTGATAGTAAAAATCCAAAGAACTTCTGGAACAGAGAAAGGAAATGAAAAAAATAATAGTAGAGGGAGGGTGGAAAACCAACTTCAATGCCACTTGGGAGATCTAATAGGAAAAAAGTTAGAAGGGTGTCTTTAAAAATCTATTGCTTTACTAATTTTACAGAAAATGAGGACTTAAGGGGAGACATTTTCTGTAGTGGGTGAAGCAACTGAAATTTTCTACCAAAAAAAAAAAGAGGGTCCCTGCGTTCATCTATAGTTTGTTTCTATACAGAACAGCCTTTTCTAACCTCAGGATGTCTTCTTCATCTACCTGGCACAAACTAGTGACTTGTTCAATTTCTTTAAAGCATTTGAGGACGTTGTAATTGATCTACCATCCTAGCCCTGCATTCATTTGGAGATGCTTATTGTGAAGGAATTATTTCCAAAGGGATCTTTGTTCTATGGGGGCTTTCTCTTCCTGCTTAAGCTATTTTCAGAATGATGCTGATGTTCTTATTCACTCGAGGACCTATAGAGCAGTTTTAAGATTTGATATGGCATCCGTATAACTGGGCCTGGTTGAAGTAGGATCAGAGCAGAGATCTCGGAAAAAGAATCTATCATTCTTGTCATAGCTACAAGTTGAAACCTGGAGAGTCTATTCTATGCTTCTGTTTTTATAAAGCATCTCAAATATCCCTCTATCAATGGTATTTCTTAACTAACTCTGCAGTCCAATTCCTTTGTTTCAGAAGAAAAGTTTACAAATCCTCTCAAATTTTCATGTCTGAAGTCTTCTCTCAATACTCTCTTTGATTGCCTTTTCATTTAGAAGTGGAAGGTCATTGCAGAAGGTGCCTACCTTACAGTGTTACTATCAAGCTCTGCATTATGTCCTCTGATTAGCTGGTAAAAGGGGGAGTTCATAAACTTTGGTTTTGAGGAATTGGAAACCCATTAGGAGCCAGTAATGTTAACCAGGACCTGGGCTTGGGACATTAGACTGGAAAAACCATCACGAATTAAAGTCATAAAATCCCACCTCCTTCAAGATCTGCCTCTATCACCTAGTGTGTATGTTGTTGTTTGTCCTTCCTTCTCTAAGGGGACCATGACATCAGGGAGGGGATGCTGTGACATGCACGTGAACTGGATCCCCTCCAGAGCCATCTGGGTCCAGTAGCAAGATATAGATCAAGATGACTGGAGATGGTCTATGTGGCCTAAATTTTATTAAGCCTCAATTTCTTGACCTGAAAAATGGGGATAGCAATACATTAGTGCCTACTTCAAAGCTGTGAAGAGAACACTGCATGAAGTGCTACATCAATGTGAACCGATACCTATTACTGAACATAATATAGAGGGTTTATCTTAAATTGTTTGATGTGTATCGTTTTTGTTTAATTCTATCAATGTCTTCTGTAAACTTCTCTGTTCTGGGTTGTTGGCCTTAGCTTTAAGTATCTTAGAGCAGGTCAGTGAACTTTTTAAGAAGCTATTTTATGAAATTTTCGGACTTCCGGTTAAGACGGCGGAGAGGAGGCACACAGCTGTGTAGCTCCACGCTTTCTCTCACTATCCATTTCATTACAAGCCTCTGAATTAATGCTTGACTGAAAAAAAAACCCACAAAGAGTTACCAAGAGAAGCCATCCTTGAGATCCGCCAAGAAAGGTCTGTCTTTACTGGAGGGCTGGGACGGTTTTAGATCGGGCGCAGGCGGAGGGCAGCGGCAGTGAGAGCACGGGAGCAGACGGGAGAGGGGGTGGGGAGTGATCGCACCCGTCTCTGCGGGGAGAGCTTCGCTACAGGTTTGGATACTTTGCTCCGGCAGCAAGTCAGCAGCCCAGCAGAGAAGCTAAAAACACCGGGGCTGAAGAATACAACCCCAAACAGCTGGAGTCTCTCGGGACCTGGCCGCCACCCCCCTCCCCCCCCCCTTCCCTCCCCAAAGTGACTCAGCACGTTCTGGGATCTCAGAGCGCAGGCGCAACACAGTCCTGCTAGTGCCTCACTGCTGCCCCCTGCAGTCTGGAGAGGAATCTCGGTAACACACCCAGCCCCTCCCCCAAAGAAAGACTCCAGTTTTTTCTGTTTTTCTTTAGCAGTTTGTCTTTGATTATTAGACAGAATGAGCAAGAAGCTGAAGAGGACTTTAACCCTTGACAGCTTCTATACAGATAGAGAGCAGACTCTAAATCCTGAGGAGACTAAAAACAGACAGTCCCCAGGTGAATCCCCAAAGGAGGAGAGCATCTGTTCCTCAGCACAGATGAACCTCATAGAAGTGATTAAAAAGGCTCTCACAAGGGAGCTAGAAGAAAAATGGGGAAAGCAGAGTGAGGCTTGGCAAAAGGAGAGGGAAGCTTGGGAAAAGGAGAGGGAGGCTTGGCAAAAGAGCCTGGAGAAGTCAGTTAAAGAGAGAGTGGATAAAGAAGTAAAATCCTTGAAAAATAGGATTGATGAACTGGAAACAGAAAACAGCTCTCTAAAAAACAAAATTGGCAAAATGGAAAAAAATTCCACAGAACAAAAGAACTCAATGGGACAATTAGAAAAAGATTTTAAAAAAGTGAGTGAAGAGAATACTTCACTGAAAATCAGAATTGAACAATTGGAATTGAATGACTCGAGGAGACAAGAAGAATCAGTCAAGCAAATCCAAAAAAATCAAACAATGGAAAAGAATGTGAAATACCTTCTGGGGAAGACAACAGACCTGGAAAACAGATCCAGGAGAGACAATCTGAGAATCATTGGACTTCCAGAAAAACATGATGAAAAAAAGAGCCTGGGACACTATTTTCCAGGAAATTATCAAAGAG
Organism: Antechinus flavipes; assembly: GCF_016432865.1. NCBI lineage: Eukaryota > Metazoa > Chordata > Mammalia > Dasyuromorphia > Dasyuridae > Antechinus > Antechinus flavipes. The sequence goes on from NC_067400.1 coordinate 474,444,180, forward strand.
AACTGCCCAGAAGTCATAGGAACAGAGGGTAAAATAGACATTGAAAGAATTCATCGATCACCCACTGAAAGGGATCCTAAAATCAAAACACCAAAGAATATAGTGGCCAAATGCCAGAACCCTCAGGCGAAGGAAAAAATACTGCAAGCAGCTAGAAAAACCCAATTCAAGTATCAAGGAGCCACAATAAGGATCACCCAGGATCTGGCAGCATCCACATTAAAAGATCGAAGGGCCTGGAATATGATATTCCGAAAGGCTAAGGAACTTGGTATGCAACCAAAAATAACTTACCCAGCTAGAATGAGCATTTTTTTGCAGGGAAGAAGATGGACATTCAACAAAGTAAGCGAATTTCATCTATTTCTGATGAAAAAGCCAGAACTTAACAAAAAGTTTGATCTACAAATATAGAACTCAAGAGAAATCTAAAAAGGTAAAGATTAATCTTGGAACTATATTTTGACTATATAGATGTATAAAGAATACATGTATACCTTGTTCTAGAAATTGATATGGAAAGGACATTGTATCAGAAAAAGGGTAAAGTGGGGGTAGTACATCTCATGAAGAGGGATAGGAAACCTAAGGAAACCTATTATATCTGAGAGAAAGAATGGAGGGAGATGAATATAGTGGGTATCTTACTGCCTTCAGAATTGGCTTTAAGTGAAAAATCTTAAGACATATTCAATCTATGGTGAAACTTCTCCCACCTCATTGAAAAGTGAGAAGGGAAAAGTGAAAAGGGAAGGAATAAACTAAGTGGAAGGCAATACGGAAACTGGGAGGGAAAGGGGTAAGATAGGGGGAGGGATACTAAAAAGGGAGGGCTGTGAGAAGCAAGTGGTGCTCACAAGCTTAATACTGGGAAGGGGGGAAAGGGGAAAGAAGGGAGAAAAGCATAAACCGGGGTTAACAAGATGGCAAGTAATACAGAATTGGTCATTCTAACCATAAATGTGAACGGGGTAAACTCCCCCATAAAGAGGAAGCGGTTAGCAGAATGGATTAAAAGCCAGAATCCTACAATATGTTGTTTACAGGAAACACACCTGAAGTGAGGAGATACATGCAGGTTAAAGGTAAAAGGTTGGAGCAAAATCTACTATGCTTCAGGTGAAGTCAAAAAAGCAGGGGTAGCCATCCTGATCTCAGATCAAGCTAAAGCAAAAATTGATCTAATTAAAAGAGATAAGGAAGGGCACTATATCTTGCTAAAGGGTAGCATGGATAATGAAGCACTATCTATATTAAACATATATGCACCAAGTGGTGTAGCATCTAAATTCTTAAAAGAGAAATTAAGAGAGCTGCAAGAAGAAATAGACAGTAAAACTATAATAGTGGGAGATCTTAACCTTGCACTCTCAGAGTTAGATAAATCAAACCACAAAATAAATAAGAAAGAAGTCAAAGAGGTAAATAGAATACTAGAAAAGTTAGATATGATAGATCTCTGGAGAAAATGTAATGGAGACAGAAAGGAATACACTTTCTTTTCAGCAGTTCATGGAACCTATACAAAAAGTGACCATATATTAGGACATAAAAACCTCAAACTCAAATGCAGTAAGGCAGAAATAGTAAATGCATCCTTTTCAGACCACGATGCAATGAAAATTACATTCAACAAAAAACCAGGGGGAAGTAGACCAAAAAATAATTGGAAACTAAATAATCTCATACTAAAGAATGATTGGGTGAAACAGCAAATCATAGACATAATTAATAACTTCACCCAAGAAAACGATAATAATGAGAAATCATACCAAAATGTATGGGATGCAGCCAAAGCGGTAATAAGGGGAAATTTCATATCTCTAGAGGCCTATTTGTATAAAATAGAGAAAGAGAAGGTCAATGAATTGGGTTTGCAACTAAAAATGCTAGAAAAGGAACAAATTAAAAACCCCCAGTCAAACACTAAACTTGAAATTCTAAAAATAAAAGGAGAGATCAATAAAATTGAAAGTAAAAAAACTATTGAATTGATTAATAAAACTAAGAGTTGGTTCTATGAAAAAACCAACAAAATAGACAAACCCTTAGTAAATCTGATTTAAAAAAAAGGAAAGAGAAGCTATTTTATTAGCTGTATTTCAATACAATTTCCTTTGCAACCCTATGTATTTAGTTTTAAGCACATAAAGCACATTATTCTGAGAAGGGAACCTCAGAAGAAGTCACCAGATTGCTCATGGGATTCATCACACACACACACACACACACACACACACACACACACACACAGAGAATTAAAAACTCCTACCTTAAAGGACATTTATAATATTTTATTATATATTTATTTTATTTTAAATAAATTTTAAAATTTAATTTTAAATTTAAATTTAAATCAATTTTAAAGTAATATTTTTTTCCAATTGCATGAAAAGAGATTTTTTTTAATATTCATTAAACAAAATTGAATTCTAAATTTTCTCTCTGCCTCTCTCCCTTACCCCATCCTTAAGCTGGTAAGGTTATATGTGTGCAATCAAGTAAAACATATTTTTATATGAGTCATGTTATAAAAGAAGAAACAGAACAAAAGGAAAAAAATAAAAAAAAATAAAGTGAAAATAGTTTGCTCTGATCTCCATTCACACTCAATTAGTTTTTTTCTCTGGATGTGACACTTAGTTTAAATCACCCTGGCCATAGCACCATCCTTGGGAAATGCTAACAACATGAGTAAGGATGAGAGTGAATGTGTTAATACTAAGGAAAGAGGCAAGGCAAGTGACAAGAATGGAATATTTCATTGATTCCTGACGCCAGTTTCCTCTAAGAGGAAGGAGGGGGAAGAGGGCAAGGTCCATGTCCCTTCAGGATACTGGGTTCATCATGCTTGCTGCAGGAGGCAAGGAGTGGCCTCTGAGGCAGATGCAGAGGCACTTGGGGGACGTGGGGCCAGGAGATGTGGGATGTTACAGGGCTAGTGATTAGGATTCTAGCATCATGTATTTCCTATTGGAGAGCTGCATATGTTGCTCTCTGCATTCCAGGAATGTAGGATTAGCAGGTCTGTGCCTTTCAGGCTCCGCTCAGTATGGCCAGGATCTGGGCTGGAGCACATTTGAGCTTGCTGGAGATGTGGGTTTGGGACCCTCTGGGAAGGTGGTGAGCGCATGTTCCTGTAATATTAGAACTCACCCAGATCCTAGTCCGGCTGTAAACTCAGATCTGACCGACTGTCTATTCTTATCCCCTTGTAGGCTCTGGCAAATCCACAAGGACAGCAAGCAAATAGCTGAGGACCCCCCCCCCCCCAGTGACTGGAACATACAATAGACCCCTATTCGCTCAGCAGCTTGCATCACCTGGTGCCCTGCTAAGTTGTTGCTACACATCTCCTGCTTGGCTGTCCCCTCCTTTCCTCCATCCCTCCAAGATGTCCCATAAAGTGTGGGATTGTGGGTTCCATTGTGAGTGATTGCTGCAGACTGCATCCTGGTTAAATATGGCCACCAAATTCTCTGCGTAAAACGTGCTATGCTTGGGACAGCAACATGGAAGGTCAGGATGGAGATGGGTGATTAATACACAGTTAATGTTATGGGAAAAAACATTGAATTTGGAAATAGAAGGTGAATTTAGAATTGAAAAATCACAGGACTTGGACATGGGTTTGAACCTCAGGTCTACCACTTGCAGATCAAGTGACTCATAAGAAAAACACTCATACTGCCCCCCCCACTTCAGTTTCTGTAAAATCAGGATAATAATGTTGGTATTAATTAGCTCATGGGATTGTTGGAGGATATTTTATAGTGCCACATAAATAGCGTGAATTATTATGACTATTGTTGTTAGCAGAGAGGACAGAGGCAGTGACATGACCTGGACTTGACTACTGTATAACTCCCTCTTATAGTGCATTAGTTTTTCATATATACAAAATATAAAGAAAAATGTGGGTGGAGTATATTTAAGCAAGGCATGGAGCTAGAAGTATTTCTGACTAGACATAAATCTGAGACAAGTGGCTGAGCCACTTATAACCTTATGTTCTGAGAGCACGTGGAAAGTAGGGTGAGGCTATCCTCTGGCTGGGATGAGATCAGATGTGTTTCTTCCTGATCTTCAGAATAATGGGATTTGGGGGGTTACTTTATTGTCAATGGACAGAGTCAGAGCTACTTAAGAGGATCCTTCCTTTGTTTGTCAATAATAATTTCCCAATTGATTATAATTCCTGACACACTGGCATTTCCTTTAATTAATTTGTATTCTATTACTTATCTGGGACATTGATTTTTATAAATAGGATGATTAACTTAAACAGGTTAGTAACTGCCCAGTTGGCATGTAGCTGGCAAGGGTTCAATCTCCAAATACTGCCCAACATGCTCAAGAGGATGCATCATCCTCTTTTGGCATCAGATGTGGCGAGAAAGCTGATTCTTGCCAAGGACCAGACCTCCTGGGGCAGTGATCTTGTCAAGGCTCAGGAGCCAGAAAGGTCAGTTCTGTTCATGACCTAGACGGGAACAAAACCAGTAGGAAAATCCCATGGACAGAGAAAAGCAAGAAAAACACCTTTGGAACCAAGAATTAGGTAGTTCTCAGGGTTTGAAATAGGACCAAGAAGAAGGCTAGGAATACAGAATTTTGGCTAAGTAGAAAGAAGAACTTTTGAATAGTTGTAGCTGTCCAAAATGATCATTTTAAGAAATAGTGAGTTTCTTGGCATGGGAGATATTCAAGCATGTTGCAGAGGGAATTAATATTTCTAGTTAATGGTTATACTAGATGAAATAATTTTCAACTTTAAAGTTCTATAATTCTAAAACTGAGGACATCATAGTGAATCTATGAGTGATCCCAACACATTCTTAGACTTAAGAAATAAAGAATTGGAAGATACCTCAGAGTTCACCTAGTCTAGCACCTCCTAAAGCATGAATCCTATCCACAATATCCCAGATAAGTGGTCACCTGGATTATACTTGAAAACCTTCAATGATCAGGGAACTCACTACCTATTATTATATAGCTTCTTTCCTTCCTCCCCTCCCTCTTCCTCTTTCTCTTTCTCCCTTCTTCTTTCTTTTCTTTCTTTCTTTCTTTCTTTCTTTCTTTCTTTCTTTCTTTCTTTCTTTCTTCTTTCTTTCTTTCTTTCTTTCTTTCTTTCTTTCTTTCTTTCTTCCTTCCTTCCTTCCTTCCTTCCTTCCTCCTTCCTTCCTTCCTTCCTTCCTTCCTTCCTTCCTTCCTTCCTTCTTCTTTCTTTCTCCCTTCTTCTTTCTTTTCCTTCCTTCCTACCTTACTTTCTCTCTTTCTTTTTTCTTTCTTTCTTCCTTCTTCTTTCTTTCTCCCTTCTTCTTTCTTTTCTTTCCTTCCTACCTTCCTTTCTCTCTTTCTTTCTTTTTGTCTCTCTCTGTCTCTCTCTCTTTCTTTTCTCTTTATTTCCCTTTTACTCTTTTTCTTTCAAGTTTTTCCAGAAGTTTTTGTTGAATAGTTACTTCTTGCTCCCAAAGCTTGGATTTTTTACTTTATCAAGCACTAGGTTACTGTAGTCATTTATGTCTGTATGTTGTGTACCTCTCATCTATTCCACTGAAAACTACTGTATTTCTTTGCTAGTACCAGATTATTTTTTGATGATTATTGCTTTATAATACAGTTTGAAATCAAGTACTACTAGGATGTAGACAGAAACTAGAATTAAGAAGGATTGGGAAAGGCTTCTTAATAGAAAGTGAAATTTTAGCTGGGACTTGAAGAAAGCCAGGGAGTCCAGAAAACATGGGAAGGAATAGAATTCTAGGCATGAAGGAAAACCTTTGAAAATGCATTGAATCAGAGGAGGTATTGTCTGTGAGTAACAAAAAAGAATCCAGAATCAGTAGATTCTAGAATATATCAGAAGGGAAAAGTTTACAAAGGTTGGAAAGGTAGAGCTAGGTCATGAAAGACTTTAAAAGCCAAATAGAATATTTATATTTGATCCTGAGGGCAATAAGGAACCACTGAAGTTTATTGAATAGGAGAGTGACATGGTCAGACTTATGTTTTAGGCAGATCAATTTGAGAGCTAACCACAGGCTATCTATAGTGGAAAAAAATGTGAGATGGAGAGATCATCCAGTAGTGTATTACAATATGCGTTGATGAGGACTTGAAGCAGGGTAGAAAGAGTAGAAGGGGAGATAGAAAATGTTACCAAAGTAAAATCTACAAGACTGGATATAAGGGAGGTAGTAGTTGTGAGAGAAGGTAAAGGCATCTAGATTGTGAGCCTAAAAGATCGAAAGGACAGTATAACCCTTGAAAGTAAAAAGAAAGCTAGAAAGAGGGGAAGGTTTGGGAGGAAAGACAATAAGTTCAGTTTTGGATATGTGAGTTTAACATTATCTATAGGACATTCAGTTTGAATTGTCCAGTAAGCAACTAGAGATGTGGGATTAATATTCAGGATAGATGTCAGGACTAAATAAGTATATTTGAGAATCATCAGCATAGAAATGATAATTAAAACCATCGGACCTGATGAGATCACAAGGGAAGTGGTATAAAATCAGTTGAGAAAGAAGGGAGACACCCACAATTAGCATTTATAACCTGTATAAAGATCCCCAGCAAAAGGCTGGGGAAGGTAGTCAGATGGGAAATCTAGAAAGAAGAGCATATCAATGAGTGATTTACAGAGTCAAAAGCTTCAGAGAGGTCATGAAGGATGAGGAATGAGAAAAGGTCATTAAATAGATAATTAGAAAATCATTGGTAGTTTTGGAGATTGTGGGTTCAGTTAAATTTTGAGGTCAAAAGCCAGATTGTAAAGAATTTTAAAAAGCAAGCCAAAGATCTTTAAAATCATATGATAACAACATAGAGGACTAGAAATGTTCTCTAATTCCTTTGACCTCTCAAACTTTTCCAAAACAGAAAATATAAATCAAAGATAAAGCAACTTCAATTGTGTTCATCGTTTAGAACACCCAGAATCCCAAAGAAGGCCACCCCGCAAACCTATGAGCTCACTCTGAGCTTGCTTACATTCTTCCACCATACACCTCATTATTAGAGAAAGGGCCACACTGCAAGGACATGAAACACTGACTTGTAACAAAACCCAAGAACTCAACACATGCATTTGCAACAAAACCCAAACCTACATTCTGGTTTCCCCTCTTTCTTTCCAGTTCCATGGAGATCCAGATTCCATGTTGTGGAAGTTTGTTTGGGTGAAAAATAGAAAAAGTGGGACAGGACCCAAAACAGGTCACTGTGTGTGTGTGTGGGGTGTGTGTGTGTGTGTGTGTGTGTGTGTGTGTGTGTGTTTGTGTGAACTCCACTAAACCAAAAGGAAAGAGCTCAAAATTTAGCTAGCTAAGTTCTGTCCCTCTCGGTGTCACCTGAAGCAGAGACCTACATAACTGTGATTTGCTTAATGTAAAGGGCAGCTGAGATGCTTTGAAATCTAGTCCTTATGGAAACCACTAACATAGGGGAGGGAGTTAGAAAGTGAACAAAAGGGGATAATGAAGAGGGGGAAAACCTGAAATTATAAGAATTCTTAGGAAGAAGAAAACTCAAATATTTTGAAATTAAGCAGATAAATCAACAGGGAAAACATAGCTTCCAGGAAATATAGCTTCCAGATCTAGTAAATAAGTTCAGACATCTATGAATAAATACTGGAAAACAAAGAAAAATAATACACACTCGAGGAGCCTGAGAACCCTGTGGAATTTGAGGAGAACGTGAAACCACAACATATTTTTCCTAAGTGATTTAAAAGGGAAAAGAGAATTATGAGAGCAGAATTTATGGCCTGCATAAAAAAAGTGATGGACAGAATAGAAAAACTGAACTCCACTATGGCAAGTCTCACTGAAGATACAAAAGAGAGGATAATAGATTAGAATCGCAAATGCACAGAAATGAAAAGCAAGCTAGGAGAAGCAAAAAGTATTTATATTAACAGAAAATATGCTCACCATACAAGTAAAACATAATACTCTCAATGATAAGATTCATAGAGACAATCTAAGGATCATAGGTCTCCCAAAAGAACCACAAGACCAAAAAACAATTGCAGAAACTGCCTAGAGGTGAAAATCTAGAATGGATATCTTTAATTTTGATTCCATGAAAAAAGAAGAAAATAGAGATATTACATTATTAGGGGATAAAGAGCACAAAAAATGAAATTTAAAAAAACCTCGAATGAATAGGATTAATAGAAGAGGAGGAGTTGAAGAAAGAATCTATACCAACTGAGAGGAGGAAAAAAAGGGGAGGGGGAAGAATTAAATAATAGGATAAAATCTGGAAAGAGAAAAGAATTAACAAACACACAAACCTGTAAAGACAAAGGGGTAACTAATAGGAAGGAGGGGGCTAGGGTTGAGAGAAAAAGAACTAATGGGAATAAAACTACTTTAAAAAAGGAAAAGATAAAAAGGAGAATAAGAGGAATTAGAAGCATGTATTTTAGATAGCTTTATCAAAGAATTTAGTTATAAAAGGGAGAGGAAAGACAGGATGAGAGCTAGTAGGAATAAATAGATCAAATGAAGTTGGTTGTTGCTGTTTAATTTCTTTTTAGGATGGGGAGACATCAGCATGTTGTAAGTAGTAAGTAAAATGCCAGTAGCAAGGTGAGATTGAAGATAGTTGAGTGGGTGGGGATGATAGAGGGGTAATTTGCTTGAGAAGACAGGATGGAAAGGATTTACTTGTATAGGTATAGGCTTTCTCCTTGGCAAAGATAACAGCCACTTCTTCATGTGAGACAGGACAAAATGGGAGAGTCAGGGAAAGCATCTAATTTGAACTGAGGAGGAGGGGAGAAGGTGAAACTCTTGGTTAATGGGTTCAAATTTTTTTTTCAATGAAATATAAGGTGAGGTTTCCAGCTGAGAAGATGGAGGAAGATTTGAAAAGAGATGAAAAAATTTGGAAAAGCCACCATGGTGAGTGGGATGGGGGTAATTTGTTGTTGTTTCAGTCATGCTTTAGTAAAGTCCAACTCACTTGACCCAATTTGAAGTTTTCCTGGCAAAGATACTGGAGTGGCTTGCTGTTTCTTTCTCCAAGTGGGTAATTAGAGAGGTATAAAAGAATTGCCTTACTGTTGTGAGTGCCTCATTTGGATTATACAACTCAAATTTGTAGTGGATCTAATTAGTAGTTTTGTGATTTTCTTTTAGTTTCATTCAGCAGCACTTGAGTAGGAGCAAAATAAGTGAATGGTGGAAATAATCCAAAGCTGATGCTTGAATATCAACAATAGGATAGAGGAGCAAGGGACTCAAGAGTCAGAGTAAAGTTGAACTAGTTCATCAGGAGTTCAAGATGAGGAAGGGAGACAAATTCAACCAGAGCAAGGGTTATGATTTGGGAGAGAGAACTGAGGGATCAAGGAATTGAAGTTTATGGTGAGAATGAAGAAAAGAGTTTAGAGTTGTAGCTCTGTAACTTATGTGTGTAGCTGAAATGAGGTGGAGGTCATGGTCATGAGAAATGAGTTGGGGAGGAAAGAAAGAATCAGGCATTGAAATAACCGAGGAAAGGAAGAGTGTTCTAAAGATCGATAGATAAGAGTCGCCAGAATTGTGATTGGGTGGTAGATGTAAGTTGAGTGAACTTCTAAGGAAAAGAGGTTACTGAGAAGTGATAATAGGGGGCGAATTTGGAAGTGACAATGGAGAACAATTATTTTTTCCAATTCTGCCCTCTCATCCCCCAACTATCTCATGTCTTTACCAGTAAGGAGAGGAGGAAATTAATGAAAGTGAAACCAGTGCTGGAAAGAGGATCTAGCATCTGAAGAAGTTATGTCCTAAGGAAGGAACCAACTAAAAGTTGGAAGGAGTGGGAAAGAAAAATATTTAAGATGAAAGAAATTGTTACCTAACGAACACATATTCTAGAGAGCATAGTGGAGGGAGTATGGTAGCTTTGGAGTGGGGTTTGGATAGGGGCAGGGTGGAGATGAGGTTAATGAAAAGAGGACACATAGAGAGATATGGAGAATAAAGTTTGAATAATGAAAGCCGGGGGTTCCAAATCATTGAATGGGGAGGCTATAATTATGTGGGAATTTGTTAATCAATAAAGAATGAAGTCAAATAAATTATCAACATCCCTAGAAATTGGTCTCACAGTGATGTCCTCCTAGGCTTAAGCAATTCAGGTGAAGAGACCATTGTGAGGAGTTAATGAAATGAACCTTAAAGGCAGGAAGCTTCTTCCTTTTCTTTTTATAAATCTATATTCAAGGATCCCCTTCCAGAGGTGGACACTGTCCAGGTACTCCCCCTTCTTTCTTTGAAAAGATGAATCCCAGAACTCTCAAATTTTAGGTATCGAAAAAGGCACTTTGTAAAAGAATTCTCCCTTTTTCTTCTTCTTTTAGACCCCTTAACTCTCTAGAATAGAATATTATTCAAGAAATACTTTCTTCACTACTTCAGGAACTAGGATTTTCCTGGTACCAGGTGGTTGAAAGTAAGGACAATTTCAACATTTCTGTGATTGGGTTCAGAAATTCTCTACTCTACCACTGTCTCTGATCAGAAGAAAAAAAATATAGTGTAACATCAGAGATGTGAGTTTCCCTGGTGATATGTGAACAATGACCATAGATTTATACCTTGACTATATATATAGATTTTCCCAGGTCCTTCATTTAAAAGACACTCATCTCATAATTTCTACCTGGTTGCACTCCTTTGGAGTGCATTAAAATGGTCTCCAGAAGCTCATCATCCTGGAAAATCACATCTGAAACTTATATCTTTTCAATGTCTCCTCCTCTTGGAGCCCTCTTCACCTTCCCTCTGATTGGAGAGGGTGGTGGATGAACAGTGGAAAGCTCTTCCCTGATCCTTCATTTAAAGAGGGTGAATAGTTTTAATATTATACACTGCATTGAGCAAAATGGCTAACATTGTGAAGCCTTCCAATGACCCCAGAGAGATATCCTAAACTGGAGATATAAACCAATGCTGCTAAGGGCAACCTGAGAGAATTTTTTAAAAATTATTTATTAACTTTTGACATTTACTTTGCTAAATTTTTTCTTCTTCCTCCCTTCACCCTTCCCCAAGATGACAATCAATCTAATATAGATCATATATGGGTTTTTATTTATTATTTTAAAATTTATTAACCTACTAGACTTTTAAAATATTTAATTTAGTGTGTAGTACGAGGAATTGATCAGCTTTGTTCTCTAATCAATTTGATGAGCATAGAGTGGATAAAGTGGTTGTTAAGTACTGATTGCATCTTCCTATGGTAGTTATAGATATGTCTGGACCACTCCAGTGAGAAGACTGAAAGACATCCAGTGGGCTGTGGCTATTCACTGAGGATAAGGACATCTGTCATATTATGTTCATCAGCAGGAAGAGCAAATTGGTTTGGGTTTTCATGGATTAGTTAGGGAAGAGCTGGTTAACTCGGGCTATTGTTAGAACCATTCTGTTGTGATAGACTTACCAAAGGGGGACTTTATGGCAGTACTTTTTCCCCATTTTTTCAGAAAGATTCAGAGTGAACTGAGTGCAAGTCAGAGACTAGAGACCTGGGAACAGACCTGAGTCCTTGGAAGGTGTCTGCACATTGGCACACTCTTTCAGTGATTAAAGCCTTTCTATTCATCCCTAGAGATGACAGCCGAGCCCAAGTGATGAAACTTAAGTAGATATTCTCAATAAATGCCTGTTAATCTTTTTAGTGACACATAAATGGGCATGTCCACACTTTCCATTGTTGTTCAGTCATTCAGTCGTGAAGGACTCTTTGTGACCCTGTGGACCATAGTATAGTAGTGCTGTTCATAGAGTTTTCTTGGCAGAGATACCATAGTAGTTTGCCATTTCCTTCTCTAGTACACCTTTCCTAGGAAGATACAATTCAAGTCCCAAACAAAAGCTTAGAACCCTATTATCTCATCAAGTCTATCATGGTACTTCCTTTATTAATCTCTTACATTTGTCATAGTTTTCAGCTCTTCAAAATCTTAATTACTCCACTCTTCACAAGTATTGCAACTTGTCAGTGTCCTTCTTGAGGACTGAAATAAGGGCAGTCTTTGGCACCCAGACTACAGGATAGTTCAGGGATGTTAATTGATCAAGGGAGGCCACTCTTTATGGAGGTAATAATCACACATAGACATTTTTCCAGAGAAGGAGCAGAGATCCTAGAGTGTTTTTTTTTTTCAGATGGAAGATGGATTTAATAATGTGGAATTTACTTATACTTCAATGATTCAATGCTTCTGAAACTCCTTGTTACCTTTGGGGTCAAATATGAAATCCACTGTCTGTTATACAAATCCTAGAGTGTTAAATAAGGAAATTCTAGAGAACTAATACAGCAAATGAAGCTAAGAAATGAAGACAAGAAAATTTACAATAATGGACATCAAGATATGGGCTCTCATTTTCCACTTATGTCTAGCATTTTGTGATCTGTGGTTTAGTCTTTTGTGCAAATGCTGGATCTCATATACTGCCCTCTGACTCGTAGACTTTCTGATCTACTGGGTATTATAATATTCTAGAAGATCAGGATTTCACTGATCACAAATTTCTCTTGTCTATCACTTGCTACCAGACGGATTGTAAGTCTAGGGGTAGAGACGTGAGTTCTTAAGGTACTTCTGGAGGAGATTGTTAGCTTTCTTGAGGGCATAAACTGTATCAATTTCAGCTATATATCTCTATCACCTAGCATAGTATTCACGTGGGTATGTGTTTAATAAATTCTGAAAACCAATTGCCAACCTATGGGGTTTGCTAGAGATACAAGGTAGTCAGAAATATATTTGACTATTTTAAAAGCTTCCTGAGCAGCTTTCAGATGGTAACTAACTTCTGGGGCAGAAGTGTAAGTTGTGAGTAATGGGAAAAGATGATGATGGAACTGGGGGTTCCCTTTTCTTGACTCCTCCCAAAAGGTTTGTTCTAAGTTGATTTGTAAATGAATTTGTTAAAACAGAACATAGCAGTACAGAGTTAGAAGACTAATTATCTTTGTATTGAAGCAATAGAGGTATGCTCCAACATATGATCAGTTTTAGTTATGTGTCTAATGTTCTATGAATGACACCCATTGGAAAGATAGATTTTGGTGGATGTTACAGAGAATAAATTTGATTGGTAGTAAAAAAATGAACTATATTCTATGATCAACAATGATAGGAGAGTGGACTGTGAATCTAGGAACATTTTCTAGAGAAAACTTTTGGCACCTCTGTGGTAGTGGTTGTTTATGGCATGAAGAAGGGAATAGACTATATTTAGTGAAAGAATCTCCCACTGCTTTCTTGTCTATGGGAGAGAGAAAAGTCTACAATAAAGTCTTGGACTTTGCCACAATCAGAAAAAAGCAAGGCAATTGAATTATTAGAACAGGGAAGCAAGAAGTATTGTCTCATAAAAGAGTGAGAAGTCATGATAGGAAAAAAGAGTTTGAAGAAATTTTGGTGAGACGCTAAGCAACATCATTTACAGGTCTTTAAAGATAATGGAAGAAAATCAAGAGATGGAAATAGAAAAGATCTGTAAAAAGCTTTTATAACAAACACTTTTAAGTATCAAAAAAAAGGTGGTTTTTTTTTTGGTCATTTAGATTGTTGCTTGATGTCTGACTTTGTGACCCCATGGACCATAGTATACCAATATTGTCTATGGGATTTTCTTGACAAAGATACTGGAGTGGTTTTCTTTTCCAGTGGATTAAGGCAAACAGATGTTAAGTGACTTGCCCAGCATCACATAGCTAGTAAGGGCCTGAGGTCCGATTTGAACTCAAATCTTCCTCACTCCAGGACCAATCCACTGAGCCATTTAGCTACTTTTTCAAAAATAGGAGGGCCACTATACTTTGATTCTAACATCATAGGTCCAAGTGTGCCTCCTAAAAAAGTAAAAATAACAATGAAGAAAACAAAAATGCCAAAGAGCAGTTAGTATAAAATGAGTATGTAGAGAGAAAACTTCTGCCTTTGAAGGATATTGAGAAAATGATCTTCAAAGTATCTTAATGAGGAAAGAATACCAAAGACATTGGAGGTGTTGATAGAATATCGTACTTTATTATTACCCTCCAAATAAGTGACTTAGGGAACATCATCAACTACCTATCTATATGCCTATTTTTATGACATGTAAAACTCTACAAACTTTTTTTTGAGAGTAATCTATACATAAATTAAGGGTATTCTTGATGATGCCATAAAAAGGGAACAGGCAGGATTTACAAATGCTATTGTACAGTTTACCATACATACAATTATCATCATAATCATACATACAGTTTATCATCATACAATTGACTGAAAGATATTGTTGTACCACAGTTCCCTTTAATTGTCCTGCCTCAGTTTCCCTTAATTGTTCTGCTCAATTCTGCAACATCACCCCTCCCTCCTAATCATCATGATCTAGATAAGGAGAAAGACCTATCTTAGACATCATGACCCCAGACTTTCCCAACTTATCAGAATGTCCAGTGCCTCCCCTCATCCTGTCAGAACGAGATTGATAATCCCTTCCCACTCTCAGTGCTCTGACTCTGAGCTCGGTAGCTCGGAGCCACGTGCATATATATGTCATTAAGAACTCACATTGGCTGCTATATTCTTGGAGACTATAGTCTCATTCAGCCCTGGGACCAAATCATGAATTCATTTGGTCCCAGTAAACCTCTCCTTTTCAAATAAATTGTTATAACTCTCTAATCTCTATCTTGCCTCAGTTTTTCAGTCATTACAATAAAAATAAACAAAGATTCTACTGTTCCTATTGTTTACTATAAAAGAGGATTTGATTTTGCAGAGAAAAATACCACTTTAAAAGCTTTCCTCTAACAAGGTGTCTCCCATACATAATAATAAAATTCATTAAGAAGAACAAAAGGTCAAGAACATTAAGGGAAGAATTTATGATAAAGAAAGAGATAAAAAGCATTGTGAGATATAAAATTGATAACTTTGATTACATTAAATTAAGAAGGTTTTTCCTGAACAAAACCAATGCAGTTAAGATCAGAAGGAAAGTTAGAAACTGGAGAAAAATTTTTACAATAAATTTCTCTGATTAAATCTTCATTTCTCAAATATATAGAGAATTCTGTCAAATATATAAGAATATGTGTCATTCTCCTAATTAGTAAATAGTTAAAGGGATATGAACAGTTAGTTTTCATAAGAAGAAATTAAAGTTATTATTCTCATATTAAAAAAATTCTCTAAGTCATTACTGATTAGAGAAATCCAAATTAAAACAATTCTGATACCATCTCATACCTGTAAGATTGACTAATATAATGAGGATATGGGAAAGTAGAAACACTAATGCACTATTGGTGGAATTGTGAACTGATCCAACTATTGTGGAGAACAATTTGGAACTATGACCAAAGGACTATGAAACTGTTCATACTCTTTGACCCAGAAATAACATGAGTAAATTTATATCCCAGAGAGATCAAAGAAAAAGGAAAAACATGCACAAAAATGTTATAGAACATTATATATATATGGCTAAGTATTGGAAACTGAGAAGATGCCTGCCAAATGGGAAATGGTTGAATGAGCTGTGGTACATGGTTATTACAGAATACTATTATGCTATAAGAAATGATGAGTAGGATGGTTCAGAAAAATCTGGGAAGACATATGAACTGATATAAAATAAAGTAAGCAGAATTAGAAAAACATTGTACACAGTAGCAGCAATATTTTAATAAGCTCAACTGTGAACGACAGCTATTCTCAACAATGCAATGATCTAAGACAATTCTGAATAACTTAAGATGAAAAATAATATCTACTTCCAGAGAAAGAGCTGATGGAATCTGAATGTAGATTGATACTTTTTTTTTTACTGTTTTCTTTTGTAACATGGCTAATGTGGAAAAATATTTTACATGACTGCCTGTGTATAATCTATATAAAATTGCTTGCCTTCTCAAGGAGGGTGGGGATAGTAAAGAGAGAGAATTTGGAACTCAGACTTTTTAAAAAAAGAATGTTAAAATTGTTTTTATATCTAATTTAATTTTTTTTTTTAAAAAAGATGCAACTGACAAGGTTTCATGACCTCCTGGTTTCCAGGTTACATCAGTTTCACAAGACAATAGTGCATCCTTCTATTTTGCCTAACTCATTTTTTATCCCTTATTCTGTCCTTAGAGAAAATGGAGAATAAACCATGACAATAATTACCATCTCTAAATGATAGATTACTGTTAGAATGAAATTATTGTTAGGAAGAGTTAATTTTGGTCCCATAGTTGACTGTTGAAATTATAGCTGAGACATCAAGGTTTTTTGGAGACATCATAAGTGGCTCAGAATCTGAAGGGGAGAAAGGAATGGGAAGTTGGCACCAAAGTTAGTAAGAAGCAATAGAAGAGTTAAGGAAGGAAAGAAGTATGGAAGGAAGGAAGGAAGAAATGAAGGGACAGAAGGAAGGGACTGGTAGAAGAAAGGAAGAAAGGAAGGAAGGAAGGAAAACTGGTAGTAGTAAGGCAGAAAGGACAGAAGAAAAGGACAAATACACAAGTAGGTGAGCATAAATTCTAATTAAAATGAGTAAGGAAGAGTAGCAGGAAAAAAGAACTGAAGAGAATGGGTAGAGGACAAGGAAATGCAATCTGCAACAAGATATAGAAAGATACATTTCACTTCGTCCATTTAAAGTGGGAGATAGTCTGCCACTTTCACAAAATCACGGAATGTACATAGGAAAGGATCTCACTGGTTATCTAGTCTAACATATACCAGAACAAACATGTCTTTGAACATCTTAAATGAAGAGAAAATCACTACCTTTTAGGGCAACCCATTACACATCAGTATAATTCTAGCAAGCTTTTCCTTATGTTAAGCCCAAATGTATCTTTGGACAACTTTTACCTATTATTTGTAGGTCTAATTTCAAAGGCCAAATCATAATGAGACTTATCTCTCTTGCATATGAGAACCATTCAAATACTTTAAGACAGCAATCATTCCATTATTAAGTCTGTGGTTGACTTCTCTGAATTCTCTCCAGAGTACCAATAGTCTAACTTTTTTTTTTTTTGAAGTCATGCAAAAATACATCTATATTAGCCATGTTGCCAAAAAAGTAAGAAAAATAAAGAAAGTGAAAAACAGTATGCTTCAGGACAGCTAGGTGGTGTAGTGGATAGAGCACCAGTCATGAGGACCTGAGTTCAAATCTTGTCTAGGTACTTAACACTTCCTAGTTATGTGACCTTGGGCAAGTCACTTAACCCCAATTGCCTCAGCAAAAAAAAAAAAAAAAAAAAAAAAAAGAAAGAAAGCAAAAAGAAAAATAGTATGCTTCAATATGCATTCAGAGTCCACCAGTCCTCTCTCTGGAGGTAGATAGATGACTACTCTATTGATCAAGGTAGCTAAGTCTTTCACAGTTGATCATCATTGTGATATTGTTTTACTGTGTACACTGTGGTTCTGGGTCTCTTCACTTTTCATCAGTTCACATAAGTCTTTCCAGTTTTCCTGAAACCATCCTTCATTAATTCATATTCCATGATAGTATTCCATCACAATGATATACTACAACTTGTTCAGTCCTTCCCCAATTAAGGGATATCTCCTCATTTTCCAATTCTTTGCCACTACAAAAAGGGCTGCTGTATTTTTAATTATATATGCCTTTTTCCTTTTTTCTTTGATTTCTTTGGAGTACAGACCAGCAATATTGATAGGTCAAAGTGTACGTATGCACAGATTTATGACCCTTTGGCTATAGTTCCAAATTATCTCCAGAATGGACAGACCACCAGTGTTCTTTCTAAAATATGGTACTCCAATCAGAACATCCTACCACATATGTGGGAGCAGGGTGGAGTACAATGAGTCTATCACCTTATTCCTGAAAACTATGCCCCTTTAAAGCAGGTCAAGACCACAGTAGGTTTTTTGACAATCAGTTTCAACTATTAATTTGTATTGAGCTTACAGTCTATTAAAATTCCCGGATTTTTTTTTTTCAGAAAAATTTCTATCTAGCCCTGTCTTTTTCTTTCCATTTTGGTATAGTAGAAGGAAACTAAGAAAACTATGTCTTTGAAAGAGAATTGGTTGGATTTTGAGATTGGTCAAGAGATAAAATAGACTGATGAAGAAGAGGGCAAGAAAAAATGTCCTTAACTCAAGGGGCAAAGTTGTCCTGAGACAGCTTTTGGAATTAGTTTTGAAGATAATTTACCAGAACAGACTTGATTTTCCCCATGATGGCCCTCTAACTTACCTATACTCCTAGAGAATCATTGTATAAAGTTAATCATTCTATATGTGGTCTAACTCTCCTTTATCCAGGGATAAAGTTCCTTGTCTCTAAGTTCCTTATCTTCACTCTCTTTCTCTTTTGTTTACCTGTATTATTTTGCTATTTCTACCCTGTCAAGAAATTCTCAAGAAAGTTGGTAAGGATTTGCTGAAGGCTCAAAGCAAGACACCATGTTGTTATTATCTTGGTCTGGCCTGAGTCAGAACATCATAGGACAACTGATTTAAAACTAAGAGAGAACTTAGGGTCATCTATTTCAATTTCTTATTTTTACAGATGAGAAAATTGTAGCCAAGAGAGTTTCAGCAAACTCATTAGCTGGTGGAAGGTAATTTTTTTTTTTTTTTGGCCCTTCTCTGAATCCCCAGTATTAATACAGTGCCTGACATGTAGTAGATACTTAATAAATGTTTGTTTTGATTCTTTCTTTCTTTCTTTCTTTCTTTCTTTCTTTCTTTCTTTCTTTCTTTCTTTCTTTCTTTCTTCCTTCCTTCCTTCCTTCCTTCCTTCCTTCCTTCCTTCCTTCCTTCCTTCCTTCCTTCCTTCTTCCTTCCTTCCTTCCTTCCTTCCTTCCTTCCTTCCTTCCTTTCTTTCTTTCTTTCTTTCTTTCTTTCTTTCTTTCTTTCTTTCTTTCTTTCTTTCTTTCTTTCTTTCTTTCTTTCTTTCTTTCTTTCTTTCTTTCTTTCTTTCTTTCTTTCTTTCTGCAAGGTAATTGGGGTTAAGTGATTTGTCCAGGGTCACACAACTAAGTAAGCATTAGGTGTCTAAGGCCAGACTTGAAACTCAGATCCTCCTGACTCAAAGGTTGGTGCTCTATACACTGAGCCATCTGGCTGCCCTTTAATAAATGCTTGTTGACTTTCTAATTGATAGATGGAGAGTGACTGAGGCAGAATTTGAACTCAGGTCTTGTGATTCCAAAGCTAGTGTTTTTAGAAGAGATCTTAGAAATCAGTCATAGGAACTTGATAGATTTAGAGTTGAAAGGGACATTTTTTCCCCTAGTTCTCTTATTTAACAGATGAAGTAATTGAAGCCATAGGACATGTAAGTGACTGGCCAAAAGTTATGCAAGTAGAGAGTAGCAGAGTCAGAATTTGAATTATGCCCTTTCCACTCCATCATACTATCATTTAGTTCAAACTCCCCATTTTATATAGATGAGGAAACTGAGGCTCCAGAGAGATTAGACAGCATGCCCAAAGTCACATGAGTAGTGAGTAAATGGACCTAAGATTGTTAATTAGCAAATGTAGCATTTGAACCTAGATCTTCTGACTTCAAATTTCTTTTTTTTTTTTCCAACTACACCCTCCTGCCCTTTCTTGCTACTATGGCACCTTGATCTTTCCCATCTGCAACTTGGGCATCATGCCGCTTCCCTCCCCTGAGCAGCTCTATTAATTATCTCTCTGGGTTCCTGTGGAGTACAAAGCCCTGGAGCACTCCAGGATGCAAATTTGTCATTTTGATTTTTGCCAAGCCTCCCGCCTCAGCTCCAGTTTCATAACCTCGGTCACCCTTCTTCTTTCCCTCCCTCCCTGCACGTCCGGACTCCTCCTCTCAGGCACAGATGCACACCTGCAGGAGAAATTGGCAAGGCCTCCTTCCCATCCGTCACCACTTCAAATAGCTTGAGTGTGCTGATGACAGATAAAGTAATTGCAGAGAGTATGAATGACTTAATATTTGATGTGTTAAAATAATTTTTTAATGCCATGTATTTGTATAATTTATAGCTGGAATCCACAGTTTTTAGCTGGCTTCCCAATTCTCACCTGGCTGCTCCTTCATCCGAGGGGGAGGAACACTGATGCCCCTTAGCTCTTTACTTTGAGGAAAAAATGGAAGAGTTGGGTTATACAGAGGTAAGAAAGCACCCCAGGGAGAGCACAGCCACAGAATGTTAGAACTGGAGGTGACCTTAGAGATCATCTAGCTCACCACTTTACAGATGATTAAACTGAGGCATACAAGGGTGGAGCACTTTACAAATATGATCTCATTTGAGCCTAACAAAAACCTGAGAGGTAAGTGCTTTTATTATTCCCTTTTTATAGATGAGGAAATGGAGGCAGATAGTAAAGACTTGCTCCAGCTCACACAGCTAATTAGTTTCTGAGGCTGGATTTGAACTCAGTCTTTGTTCTAATTCTAATACTTTATCCACCATACAACCTAGCTGCCTTGTATTAGAAAAGGGAGTCATCCCACAGTTGGTCAGCTTCTTAAGTTGTTCCAATCTCAAAACTGAATTTGTGCTTCTAGGAATGAGGCAGCATCCTAGAAAAAGCATTGGTTTTCTGAGTCAAAAGACTTGTATTCAAATCCCATCTGTGATGTTAGCAAAACTCTTCTACAAGTGGCCAATCAGCAGCCCGACTTTGTGCTCCTATCTCATCCACCTCACATGGAACCAGCAATTCATAGGAGCCTCTCCACCAGGTGTTTTTAAGTTGTCATCACTTCCAATCTGGCTTCAAACTGGTTTGTTTGTTTTCTTTTTATGTAAATCATCATTTGTTTGTGACATGAAGGTCTTCAGAAGGCAAGTTCTGGCAGGTCCTCCTATGTTGAAATCCATTTTTTGTCCCTGAGGTGGGCTGTATATGTGCTGTCCAAGGAACAACCTTGCTAAGTGTGGGGAGGCATATCCATCACCAGAGGCATGACTGATAGATGATGAATTTTTACTGTTACACCAGCTCTTGAAGACTGATCCGGGGGATTTTCTATCTGCAGCAGGGAGAATGCTCATACCAATGAAGTCACAGATCTTGAAGTATTGAAGTATTTTTAAAATGATAAACTTCATAATAATCTTGGCAAAAAAAATCAAAAGAAATAAAGATGAAGGCCTCTGAGTAAAACCTTATACATTTTTTTTTAATTTTAAAAAAGAAAAAGATAATAGGGGCATCTAGGTGGTGCAATGGATAGAGCAGGGACACTGGAGTCAGGAGGATCTGAGTTCAATATTACCTCATATACTAAAATCACAGCTTCCATCACCTCTAAAAAGAAAGAAAGAAAATACACTTTGACAAAATAATAACAAAGCAACTTAATTACTGAAGCCCTCTTATGATTGATGTTGCTGTTGTTGGTCTTTATCCTTCATTCACAAAGAGGATCAATGATACCATGGGTAACTTCTGTTGGAGATCTTGACTTTAGGAAAAAATTCAGTTATGTTTTTACCTTATTTAAGGCTTGTCATATCTGTTGTTGCTCAGTCATTTTAAAGCATATGCAACTCTTTGTGACCCCATTTTTGTTTTTCTTGGCAAAGATACTGGTGTTTTATAATTTTCTTCCCCAGCTCATTTTACAAATAAGGAAACCGAGGCAAACAGGGTTAAATGATTTACTCAGGGTCACACAGTTAATAAATGTCAGTGTTGGAATTCAACTTCAGATCACAGAACACCAACAGTTTTTCTGACATACCAAAATGCATAGCCTTATCCCATTGGCTAAAAGAAGGATGATCAATGTTCTTAGTATATCTTACATTTCAAATTCCTTCTCACCTTGACCTGATTATTCCAGACAGAAAAGAGTAAACTTTCCCCTTTCTTCCATTTCTCCTTTCCTTCTGTTTTTCTTAGGCGCCCCTTCTCTTCCCTTCCCTTTGCAGTCTGACTTATCAAGTCATATTCCCAGAGGTGGCTGCAAATCTCTTCCTCCAATACCAGTCTCTATAGGCAGCTGGTATTGGGACTTGGGGTATGTGACACCTTTGCAGTGTCTAGCCTTCTTCCTTATCTTTTCTCTATTGTCTTCAAACAACTGGGTCTAGAAGAATCAACCTTATGCACAGTCAAGAAAACATTCGGGCTTGTGCTTCCCTCCCTTGGCATCCCAGCAGCCTCCACACCGTGGGAACCCTTATCAAGGGGACTCGCATGGTGAGCCATGTATAGGAATGGGCCTTTATAATAAATAGGCATATTCACCACCTCCGCCAGTGCTGGCTGTCAGTTGCCCCAGTGTTTCCTGCTCTGCAGGTTCCCTGTGGCTAGGGTTGGGAGGAAGGTGTGTCAGAACTAGGGTGGTAGTAGGTTCTCAGCTGATCAAACTCCTCCTTTTGGCTTCCCCACCCCTTTTTTCCCTCTTGTCCTTTTCTCCATCACACAGGGAGCAAAGGCTGTTCTATAATTTCTATTTATTAAGAGAACTGAAAAAGTAATTTATTCATTTTGGGCCCCTATCATTCTTAAGACATACCCCTGATTTTCCCTAAATGCATAATTGTCTGATGCATCATCTTGGTACAGAGATGACCCTGAATTCTAAAAGAATAAGCCAATGAAAACAAGATTCTGGCAGATTCTGTCCAGCTGGAAAGATTCTGAGTGTGGGTTCTTTTGTCTATTCAGGGGAAAGTATTAATTTTAAGGAAGATGCAGAAAGTGGGACTTGAAGGAAACCAGGAAACCAGAAGTTAGAGATGAGAAGGAAGAAGTTCTTAGCATGAAGGACAGACAGGGAAAATCTGAGGGGTCAAGAGATATTCTTTTGCATGGGGTTTCTTGTTTGGGAATAGTAGCTAAGCTAGTGTCTCTTGAACATTCTGTATGCTAGAATAGATTAAGGTGTAAGAAGACTAGAGAGGTATGAGGGGACCAGGTTATGAAATTTTTTTTTCTTCTTCTCAGTAGTCTTTCATTTTCCCAATACTTGCAAAATTAGTATTCAATATTCATTTTTGTAAGATTTCCAAAATTTTTCTTTCTCACTTCCTTATCTTCCCCTAACCCAAGATAGTAAGCAATCTGATAGGGGTTAAATATATGCAATTCTTTTAAACATATTTCCTTATTTGTCATGTTGTGCAAGAAAAATCAGACTAAAATACAAGAAATAAAATACAGGAAAAAATACAAGAAATTTAAAAAGCAAGCAAGCAAACAAATGAACAGCAACAAACAGGTGAAAATGCTATGCTTCAATCCACATTCAGTGTCCATGATTCTCTCTCTAGATGCAGAATGGCATTTTCCATCACAAGTCTTTTGGAATTGTCTTGAATGACCACAGTGCTGAGAAGAGTTCATCACAGTTGATCACACATAATTCTGTTGTTGTGTACAGCATTCTCTTGGTTCTATTTACTTTGCTTAGCATCAGTTCATGTAGGTCCTTCCAGGTTTTTCTGAAATTAGTCTGTTTATCATTTCTTATAGAACAATAATATTCCATAACATTCATGTACCATAACTTATTCAGCTATTCCTCAACTGATGGGCATCTATTCAATTTCCAGTTCCTTGCCACTATAAAAAGGGTTGCTATAAACATTTTCCCCTCTTTTATGATCTCTTTGGGATAAAGACCCAGTAATGACACTGGTAGAACAAAGGGTATGCACAATTTTATAACCCTTTGGGCATAGTTATGAAAATCTTTAAAAACCAGATGGAGAATTTATATTTGATCCTGGAGACAATAGGGAGCTATTAGAGTTTCTTGAATAGTGTGTTTGTGTATGTGTGTGTGTGAGTGTGTGTGTATGTATGTGTGTGTATGTGTGTGTATGTGTATGTGTGTGTGTGTGTGTGTGTGTATGTGTATGATATGGTCAGATTTGTGGGTTAGGAAGATCAGAGAGACAGTAGAATAAAAGATAGATTGGAGTAGGGAGACACTTAAGCCAAGCAGACCTATCAGAAGGCTATTACAATAGTTTGGACTTGAAGAGATGATACTCTATACCAGGAGCAGCTAGATACTTCAGTTTATAATATTGCTGGGTCTGGAGTCAAGAAGACCCCAGATATTTACTAGCTGTGTGACGCTGAGCAAACCATTTAACTTCTGTTTGCCTTGTTTTCCTCATCTGTAAAATGGGGATAATAATTGCATTTACCTCCCAGCATTGTTGTGAGGATCAAAAAGATGAAATTTATAAAGTGTTTGGCACATAGTAAACACTATATAAATGTTAGCTGTTATTATTTTTTTAATTTAAAAATATATATATTTTATTTTATTTATGGAATAAAACAAACATTTGCATTACATAGGATAATAAAAGAAACTTTTGCATCTGAAACTGCAAATATGTCTGTCTATTAAATATATAATAAAGTTATCATTTTTTCCTTTTTTCTTCCCCCTAGAGAAAGCTACCTTTTAATATAAATAGGTATACACACACACACATATATATATGTGTGTGTGTATGTATATATATATATGTATATATATATATACATATAATTGTATAGATAAAAAATTATTCTACATATATTTCTATTTATCTGGATTCACATATCATCTATCTTTATGTGACCTATATAGTTAATTTGGATATTAATAATAGTTAAAATGTCTTATTTAGTTATTCTTTCTTTCTTTCTTTTTTTGCTGAGGCAATTGGGGGTTAAGTGACTTGCCCAAGGTCACATAGCTAGGAAGTGTTAAGTGCCTGAGGCTAGATTTGAACTCAGGTCCTTCTGACTTCAGGGCTGGCACTCTATCCATTGCACCATCTAGCTATCCCCAAAGTTATTCTTAAATTAAAATTGTTACCAAATATATGATATTCTTCTGGTTCTGATCATTTCACTGCAACTCAATTGCCTATATCAGTTTCTAGGTCATAATCAATCATAGTGATCAGTGGTTAGCTGTTATTATTACTAGAATGATGGAGTGTTAGAGAGAAAGGGGTATATCTAAGAGGTATTAGAAGTTAGAAAAAACAGGACATGGTGACAAGTTGGATATATGGGGTAAGAGAGACTGAGGAGTCAGTGACGATATCTGGTAAGATTGATTGGAGGACTTGCACATATATCCCTTTTCAGCTTGAGTTCTCCACTGGATATCCATCTTCACTGTGCTAACCATCTTTGGTGAGATTCTCTGTTCTATATCTTACCTGATAATAATGATGAGAAGGTTATCAAGTGAAGCTATTTCGTTGTCATATGTTTTAAGGAATATTTTTAAATGGATGGAAGATAGCTTGTTGGAAGAGAATCTTGAGGGGACATTTTGTTCTACTGAATAAAAGGTTTTTTTTTTTTAATATAATCACTAATAAGCACAGTGGGATCTTGTTTTAGCTACCTTTTTTGGTTACTGATATGTTAGTAAACATTGTGATTTAGTGTGGAATACTGCTTGTGAAAGCCTATTTGTTCCTATTAATATGCCCTTTGAGGATGTCATTAATGCATATGTAAATGATTCTCAGTTAAAAAAATTAGATAGATGGGAAGGTAGATCTATAAGATTATAGTTTCTGATTTTTTTTGGGGGGGGAAAGGGCTCAACTTTCCTTATTAATAAGATCTGAGAGTTTGCCCTTCTATATCTTGATATTCTTCTTCAAATACCTTGATTCCTTAATTCTCTCACAGGTGTGTTGCCCTGAGCATGAACTTTTCTGAGTATGCTTAATCCATCTCATTGTCGTATATTTATTCTCCGTAGTGCCATTTCTGGGCAGCTAGGTGATGCAGTGGATGAGCCCTAAGTCTGAAGTTTGAAGACTCATTTTCCTGAGTTCAAATCCATCCTCATACATTTGCTAATTGGTGACCTGGGCAAGTCACTCTTTGCCTCAGTTTCATCATCTGTAAAATAAGTTGGAGAAGGAAATGGCAAACCACTCCAGTATCCCTGCCAAGAGGATCCCAAAAGTTTGTGAAGAGTCAGAAATCTCTGACAACAAGAAGTGCCATTTCTACTTGCTTTACAGGAACAATCTAGATAGAGAATTTGAAAGTTCAACTTGTTTCAAATATCTATAAGGGTGAAAAATAATTTGTTACAATGTTTTCACAGATCTTTGTCATTTTTGTTACTTTGTTGTCCTGCTGTTTACATTTTTAAATTCTGTCAAGCTTTATTTAAACTGGGTTTTACTCTGCTTTCTTTCTCTTTTATGAATTGATCTTATTCCTAATCCTCTATCATCATGAGGCAGCTAAGTAGTTCAATAGATAGTCAGGATCTAGAATTAGGAAAACCAGATTCAAATCTACTTCCAGACACATATCAGTTATGTGACTCTGAAAAAGTCACATAATCTCTGTCTGTCTCAGTTTTATCAATTGTTAAATGGGGATAATAATAGTGCCTTATGGGAATTGTGAAGATCAAATAAGCTAGTATTTAAAGAGCTTAATACACTGCCTGGCACAAAGTAGACACTTCATAAATGTTCTCTTTCCCTTCCATCATTCTTCTCTGTAAGATTTATAAGTTTATATTTTAAACCAGTGTTGCTTTTAACTGTCATCCATCTATGTGTTATAAGGAAATAAATTGTCTCTTACCTATCTCAACTAAGGAAATTTTTTGGACTCTTTTGATCTTCTTGCTTTGACAATTGATTTATATATATTAAGATCTGTTTGAAATTATTATTGTCTGTGTTAATATCAATGTCTTTTCTTCCATCTATCCATTTTTCATTTTCAAAAACTTGTTTGAGTAGGTAAAGACTATATTGTTTCAATTGCACATCATTGTCCAGTATGGTTCTGTCCTCATTTATTCCCACCTTTCTATTGAAGTTACAAAATATTGAATTGTCAAAGTATATATTGATTCAATTTGGAGGGTGTTATCAAGAATTTTTCTTTTTCTTTGTTCTCTGCAATAGCTATTGGTACATCAGCCATAATTCTTTTCATGAGGGTCTTTTTTCTTTTTTCAAAAACATCATGAAAACTGCAATATGATACAATGAATTTGCTGCGAGATGCTGCTTCTTGTTAATTTTGGGTGCATGACAAAAAACAACTGACTATTCCTTTATTTACTTCTGTAAATATATTACCCTCCATTTGCAATGAGAGAAATTGATAAATGGGCATTCTTTGAGTCATCTCTAACTCATTTGAGATTACATGATGTAAATCAGGTACCTGTATCATTAGAGGGAATATCCAACTTATAAGATCACAGTATGTTGAAATATGTTGAAGACCCAGTGCCTGGAAATCAAATACAAGAGGAAAGAAAGATAGTCCCTGTCCTCAAAAAGCTTATATTTTAATGGAAAAAAACAATACATGAAAAGGAGCCAAAAAGAGGAGGGCTGGAGGGAAGAAGAGGAAAGAAGCATGGTGTGAAGGTATGATAAACAAAGTCTTGTAGAGATGAAATCAGGAGTGTGGAAAGGAATAAAGAATAGAACAAAGAAAGAAACAGAAACCTCCTCCTCCTCAAAAGTGAAGTTCTGGAAGGAACTAGCCAATTGGAGGGAGAGAATGTAGGGGCAGAAGGTACTTTCAATGGGAGTAGACTTCAAGGTAGATTCAACTTTTGGGTTGAAGAGGTTTTTATGACATGGTAGAAAAAAATCCTGTGCAGATGAATTAAGGGGGCAACCTAGAAAGAAACGAAGCTATTCAAAGGAAAGAGAGACTTATAATATATAAAATGAGAAATATATACAAGGAAATTTGAAGAGGGAGAAAATACAAGTAACTGGGAAGATAGGGATGGGAGAGAAATGAGCAGGTTTCAGAAAGGTAGTGTCAACTGAATTGAGCCTTGAAAGAAGCTAAAATCCTTAATTTTCTTTGAAAATTGATTAAGTATTAAGAATGAAAGGATTGGGTAAATGATTCAGGAATCTAGCTTTTACCTACAGGTTATAACCACAATGCCAACTTGAAGATGAAAACCTATTGTTAAAATTTTTAGTGTGAGAAATCAGCAAATGATGCAAGCAGGGCTTGATTGTTACTTTGTTGATTGCTCAGACTTAAAACAGTTATGGAAAAAATGTTATTTATATAAATTGAACATAAAAGTATTTTGAGGGTATTTTTATTTAACTGAATAACTGCTTTACATTGTCACGAATTGGTTACCTTCAAATGATTGATAACCTTGTAGCAAGATGATATTAGTTACATAATTGAACCACTATAGACTTGGGTTTTTGTTTTAGTTTGTTTTCATTTTGTTTTATTTTTCAGTTAGCAAGCTTATATATTTTTCTTCCTACTACCCACTCCCCGTTTAAAAGTGAAAAAGAAAAATATTAACCTTTGTAATAAATATACACGTGAAGTGAAACAAATTTTTTTGCATCGTATATGTACCAAAATGTATGTTTCACTCTGTATCTCGAGGCCATTGCCTTTCTGCCAAGAAGTGGATAGTATAATTAACTTCTAACTTCTTGGAATCACCTTTGGTCATTACATTGGTCAGAGTTCTTAAATTTTCAAAGTTATTTATTTTTAAAATATTGTTACTGTATAAATTGTTTCCCTGGTTCTGCTTATTTTACTCTGAAATAAGTTCATACAAGTCTTCTCAAGTTTCTCTGCAACCCCATTTCTCATTTATTATTGGAGAATAATATTCGATTACATTAAAATATGATTTGTTTGGCCATTCTTATTGATGGGTAGTCCTTTAGTTTCTTACAAATATTTTTGCACACATGAATTCTTTTCCTCTTTCTTTGATCTTTCTGCTGCATACTCTATATACTTTGGAATTAAATTACCTTATCCAGATAAAATCAAGAATTATCTTCTTATCTTAGAATGCTCAATTCTTTGGTCAAATAGTTTCACAGAAGCTGACTTCTGGAGGGATGCCATCTCTCTTTGGCTACAGAGAGAAGGTAAGTTCTTGAACAGTTATTTTGTGGGTGTTGTACAGACGCATTAGCTGTATTCAATTTTTTGTAACCCCGTTTGAGGTTTTCTTGGCAAAGATACTGGAATAGTTTGCCATTTCCCTCTTTACTTCTCCAGCTCATTTTACAAATGAAGAACTAAGGCAAACAGGATTAAGTGACTTGTCCAGGATCAAACACCTAGTAAGTAAGGTCAGATTTGAACTCCAGGAAATGAGTTTTCCTGACTCCAGGCTTAGTACTCTATTTGCTGTACCACCTAGTTGCCCTGAATAGTTAAAGAGAATGCAATTAATCAGTTAACAAACATTTATTAAGTGCTCATTATGTGCCAGACACTTTGCTAAGACTGGGGATTCAAAGACGAAAGTGAAACAATCCCTGTCCTTGGAGATCAGAGCATGACATTGTCCTAAGACACAGGACTCTTCTCATGTATTCATAGCTTAGATCATGAGGGTGGTTGTTCTAGGCAAACAGTAGTGATTCGTAGATGTCATTTCCCTTCTTAAAACAAGTGTCCTTTGAAACTAAGCTTAGAAGTTTTGTGAATTTTTTTCCTGATTCTCTACAGTCCATCATTCTTTACCTATTGTATTCACCCAAGGCCCTGCTCTCTGTTAGGTAAGGATGTGTAAAAAGGAGTTAATTAAATACACTTAGAATCATAGAATTTGGAAGATAGGAGGGACTTTAGGGATCATCTGATAGAAGCCTATTATATTATAGATAAATAAACTAAGATTGAAAGAGGTTTTTAAGTAAGAGGGCATGTGGTATAATGGAAAGACCGCTGCCTTTAGAGTTTAAGGACCTGTGTCTGAATCTGATTTTCATATTTATAACCCATGAGCTTCACTTTCCTGTTTCTGGTCTCAGTTTCCCAAGGTATAAAATGAGTAGAATTAGATGATCTCAAAATATCCCTTATAGTTCTAAATTCTATGATCTCTATATATAGCTATTCAAAGACACATAGGTGGTGATTATCAAAATTGAGATTAGAATTCTTCTCTATAGGTCAGTGTAGTTGAAGAACCAACTTGAAGCATTCCTGGGGATCCCTGGTTGAAAGGTCTTTGGAATGTCATGTCTTTTCTTTTTGTAATAGCAAAAAGCTGGAAAATAATGGGTGGAGTATTGGTGCCTTGGAAACTGGCTAAACAAATTATGCTATATGAATGAGATGGAATATCTTGTGCTGTAAGAAATCCCAATGAAACTTATAAAAACTTATACAAACTGATACAAGTGAGCAAAAACAGAAGAATAATTTGTATAATAATAACACTAAAGATAACCAACTTTGAGAGACTTAAGAACTCTCACTAAGTGATATCCAGAGGATTAAGGATGAAGTATTTCACTCACTTCCTGGCACAGATGATTTATTCAAGATGCAGAAGGAAATATATTTTTATAAATGTCATATGTGGGCATTTGTTTTACTTCACTATACCTATTTGTTACAAGGCTTTAATTGTTCTTTTAAATTGGGGATGGGTGGTAGAAGGAGAAAATAAATGCTAGTTAATTGAAAAATGAGATAAAATGAAAGTTTGAAAAAAATTTCATCCCTTTTTCACAAAGAATGCTATTATTGTTTCAGACTGGTATGATGAAAATGGGCAATTAAAAACATATGGCACACATCATTTGAACTTAGATCCAGGGAGAAGTAGAAGGGGAATAAGATAAGCTGTAGTTTGCCTGTTCTTCCTTCTCAAAAAAGACTATGAGGTCAGGAAGGTGATGTCATGGAATGCAAGTAAATTAGATTTAAATGAGAAATAAACAAAGTCACCATCTGTACTTTCTCCTTCAGAACCATCTAGGTCCAGTGGCAAAAGATGAGCAGGATGATTTGTATGTAGTGGGAGACCTTGGCCTTTTTGAGCTCAGGTCTTTAACAGATCTGTTTGAATGAGGCAGTGCCCATTCAGTGATCAAGGCTAAGTAAGAATTGAGGCAAAGAATGGTTTTTTTACCTGTCAAAAAAAAAATCCAATCTGGGGGGAGGGGAGGAAGAACCTCAGGGTTTGTGGGCAAAACAGAAACAACTGCTATTTACATTCACTCAGAGTCAGTCAGTACCCAAACAAAGATCAGTTGGGGCTTGGCCTAAAACCTATTGTTGACCAATCAAGGAGAGCCAGAGTGATTTGGGTTTAAGGAATAGTCCTTAAGAAAGATAAGCTAAATCAAAGCAAAATATGATCAATGAAGTCCAAAAGAATTAATAGGACAAAGAAAAATAGGACACAAAACTGGTACTATATAGATAAAATAAACAATTAACAATCCTTAACTGAATGTTCACTTTTTATTTAATCATTTATTTGGGAGTCTGTATCTGATTTCATTAGTGTTGGGAATTCTGGTTGTAGAAACTCACTTTTGATAGCTGAGGTGATACAAAAATAAATATCAGGAGCAAGGTTTGAACCCACTTTTTCCTGACTCCCAGACCCATTCTCTCTATTTTCTGTAATATTGCTTCTCATTAGCAAAATTGTAGAAGTTGGTTGATAGAGTCAAGTCTCTGGTTTTCTCACTTTAGCCTACAGACAATCTTGTTACTCATATGAAGAGCTAGATTAGGTTCTTATCTACAGAGATCAATTGCTCTAATGTATTTGACTAGTCACTTTAGTCAAATCAGTTTGATTATGTCACCAGTTGTTTTGCTGAACTTCCTGTTAGTTTTGCCATCCTAGATAAATATTGTTATTGCTGGCCCCATTAGAGATGATTGGTTCTGTCATTCAGTCATTTAGGTTTCCAAGAGACCATAGGAACAATCATAATTAAAATACAATTTCAAGTCCATTTGGTAGAGACAGAGAAAAAAAAAACCTTTCTAAATGTAATCAATGAGAAAGAAATGGATGGGTTTATTATAAGAGCTTACTATTATAATTATTATTAAAATCTTATGATATCCACCTTGAGACTATGTCATACAGGGACAAATTGAAGGAAGTGGAAATCTGAAGAGGAGAAGAGAAGACTTGAAGAAGGGGATTAGATAGTTGTTTTAAAATAAATGAGGATTTTTAAGGAGAGGAGAGATCAGAATTCTTCAGTTTAAATTTGGATAGCAGAACTAAGAGGAATTGATAGAGGATGCAAAAAAAAATTCAGGCTTAGATGTAAGGAAAACTTGTTAACAAAGCCATCCAAATGTTGTATGGGATGCTGCCATGTTTTCCCTCAGTAGAAGCCTCCAAAGAAAAGCTGGATGATTTTTTCTCACAGAACTTTTAGATGGAGGTGTAATGGGCTAGAACTCTGGAGAGTTCTTGAAACAAGGATTCTTACAACAAGGTGTGTTAACTCAGTGGAATTGATAAGACAATGATTATCTAGTTTAGCATGTGAGTTCTCTAATTCAGTATGATTGATGTAGATTGACTCAGGGAAATGGGAAGCAGGACCCAGTTCCCCAGCAATGGACATCAGAATGTAAATTGACTCAGGGAAACCAGAGGTGGGGCCCATCTCCAAGACTCCAGGCAAAAAAAACAGGTGGGGCATGATGGCAGTGGGGGTTACACCCAGAGAGTCTTTAGAAGTTCAGGACTCAGACATGATCAATCACCTGAAAAGCAATCAGATGGGAGAAAGGGATTACAACTGGGGAGAATACAGGTTTTAGAACCTGACAGAAGGGCAGTATCCAGTGCAAGCAGCTCCAATATAATGGCCAGGTGATGAGGAGAGATGCTGAAAGTTGTGAATGGAAGGGACCAGATAGGTTAATTGCTTGAGGGAGAGGGTTTGCTTTTTTCTCTACAGAAAAAGAAGGAATCAGATGGGTACCAATAAACTGTATCTGCCTTGTCCATCAGAGAGAGACAGAAAAAGAGAAAAACATAGAAACAAAGGAGAAAACTCAAGAAACATTGGGTGTTCATCTCTGACTACATGTGCATTGAAAAAGCATGTCTGTTAACCCAATGTGTATGGCAATTGACTCATAAATATCAAAAAATGTTGAGAAGACTGTTACTGAACTTCAAAATCTACAGGAATCATTGGATTCTCTGAGACATGATAAGATTGTTGTGACTTGAAAACCATCCGGAATCATTGGATTCCCTAACACAAGATGAAACTATTGCAGGACTTCAAAACTTGCAGGAATCATTGGATTTCCTGACACATGAAGTAATGGACAATAGATTGGTTTTGGACTATTTCTAGGTTTAGGACTATTTATGGACATGTATAATTTCTCATGTTGATTCATGTTGTTTGTTACATTACTACTAGCCTATGTTATATTACTATGTGCTTGTGTAATACCTCTCATGCTGATGTATTTATGCATGCCTGTTTCAAGTGAGACTCTTCAGAAACCTGCTAACAAAATCTGATTTGATTCCTTATTTCCCTTTAGTGTTTTCATCTCCCTTCCTGAGAAGTCAGGGAGGGCATGATCACCTCCTTTTTGGGGTTCTCACCTCCCTGACAAGTCAGGGAAGGCATGACCACCTATGTTCTAAAACAAAAGAAAGCAGGAGCTGTAGAAATGTACTTGAAACAAGGATTCTTACAACAAGGTGTTAACTCAGTGGAATTCATAAGACAGTGGTTATCTAGTTTACATATACTTAGTACTTTGCATAGTGATGTAATAGATCTACAGTTGATGTAATTGTAATTAGAATTCTTCCCTATAGGTAAAAAAAAAAAAACACAAATAAATAAATAAACAAACAAACAAACAAATAAATAAATGGATAATATCAAGAGACTCTTCCAACTCTTGAGATTTGTAATTTTGTGAATGCATTTTCTTTAGTTCATAGGGCTTCTACTTTTTATAATTGAAACTAGAAAGTGTGTTAATATACATATCACATCATTATATCTATATTTTCATTAATATTAATATCTTAGATAAAATCTGGGAGAAGGATGGCCCTGGGAATTCCCCATTGCCATAGATGCTGTCTCCAGAGGCACTTGGCCATAAATATTAATTTATGATTAAGGACTGTTAAAACTATGGTTTGCATAAGCAAGTATAAAGAGAAACATATTATTTCCAACTTTCCAATCTCCCAGAGCTGTCAAAAATCACATCCTCATCCAATAGAGAACTGAAGAATTTTTTTCTGGGATGAACAAATGCCTGAAGTTCCCATATATGTCATTAACAAGGAGGAACTATTTGCTTGAGTGGTATTTATGGGGACCCTGGATAGAAGTGACAATTTCCTCCTCTAGCTAGATAGGAGATAGAAAAGGAAATCTGGCCATAGTCTGCTATTTACCTTACATTTCATAAACAGATTTCAAAGGGTTCACAACAGGTAAGATCTCATGGACTAAATTCTATATGAGAAAGTCATCTCAGGAAGAATGGGAGATACTTAAGAATTGAATATTGAAGATATAAAATGAAATAATTCTAATGAGGAAAAATTGGCTTAAGAAACTGATATGGATACACAAAGAACCCACTAACAAACTTAGATACTTAAAAAGAAATATATTTCTCATTAGAATATGAATTCCTTGAGAGCAGGGTACTATCTTTCATCTTTCTTGGTTTCCCAAATGCTTGGCACTCTATGTGCTTGGCACCTAGTGAGGGCATAATAAATGCTTGTTGATTTTAAAGAAAATAGAAATAAGGTTAAGATACCAGAAGATGAGTATAAGAATATGTCACACTCCTATAAAAATAATATTAGGATACTAATGTTTAAAACTAGCTGAGGTTAAGAATGATCAAAAGCATTTCTTTTTAAATTATATTGGGAGAAAAAGAGAAGGGATCAAAGAAGGGGTGGGAATTGTGCTTGGGGTGGAGAAATGATGATAGCTGTCAACAGAAAAAAGACTGAGTTATTTAATTTTCTTTTTATTTATGTTTTCTCTGCCATATATAGAAAAGCATGGTTCAGGAGAAAGAAATAAGAGAGTTTAATGGTTTGCAGATTGTACTGAAGGGTCATTACTCCTTGTTATAAACATTTTCTTCAGAGAAAAAAAATGGTCAATACTGAGTGCAGCATCAAACTATATCATTAAGAAGGACATTGACTATATTTTAATAGGAAAAGACTTATGGATATAGGAGCTTTTTCTGAGTCTGCCATTTGTGCACAGTCAGACCATCAAATTACTAGAACTAAGATCAGAATTTAAAATAAGCCAGAACAATCATATTAATGAGAAAAAAGTATGGAATACAATTAAGATTATTTAAATGAGATGTTGAATATGAAAAACTGAAAAATGGACAACAGAAATAACTTTAGCAAAGATAATGATTTCACCCAGAAATTAAACCAATATAAGTTAATTACTACAACAGGGAACCAAAAAATCTCAGAATGTGCCTTAGTCAGCAAACATTTGACTTCCTTGCCAAATGGAGAGAGATGGCTGCCAAAGGCAACAGCAGATTAGAATATAAATTCATCTCTAAAAGCTTATGAAGGAGGAGGATAGAAATTTATGAGCTGTATTTTCTCATAAAGCAGAGATGTGGAGGATAAACTAATTTAAAGAAATCACATCAAGATATACAACCAAGGAAAATCATTCCCAGAGCATTCAAGGATGAAAATGGAAAGGACTACAAATATAAGAAAAATGGAAAAGATTTGCAAGTTATTACAATAAACTATTTTTTTTTTTCTCAAAATAACTAGGTGATACAGTGGATAAGTTGTCAGGCCTAGAGTCAGGAAAATCATGTTCCTGAGTTCAAATCTGGCTTTAGACACTTACTAAATGTGTGACCCCAGCCAAGTCACAACTCTATTTTCCTTTTTTTTTTTTTAACTATTAAATGAGCTGAAGAAAGAAATGGTAAACTATTCCAGTATCTTTGCCAAGGAAACCCAAAACAGGGTCACAAAGTATCAGAAATGATTGCATAATAACAACAATTTCTTTTTCTTTATGAAGACTAATGGAATTACTACATCTGGATCTTTATAGTCCCCATGGGATTTACAGAGGAAATAGGGCAACACTAAAGAGAAGGAAGATAGGATAAAAAATTAGATTTAAAGGACATACCTGTGCTAGAGACAATACCATTATGAAGACATTGATTTACATGATAGCTAAAGAAGAAGAAGATGGAAGATATCAAAGGCATGGGAAAAAGTTTTTGCTTTTTATTCATTTCAGAAAAAGGTAACAGAAAATATCATCAACCACTTACTTATATGTTTTCTTTCCAGTCTATATAAAATTTTTATGAGAGTCTTTTATGCATGAATTGAAGGCAGTCTTTGTGATGGGATAAGTAAGGAACAAAGAGACTTTCACAAAGAACATTCAACAAAGGACCACATCTTTAGAATCTCACAGTTTATTAAAAGGTGTAAAGATATAATATCTCTTTGCACACATTTTTTTTTGTTAATTCCATTAAGTAGAACAAATAGCTGCCTTACATACAACAAAATATACCTTATCCATATTATCAAGAGCATTCCAGATTTCATGGATGATGTAACAAGAGAAAAAATACTGTTCAACAATTTTTGATAATTGACATTAGATGAAGAATAGAAAAGGTAATTCTTGGCAAAAGTATTTATTCTGATAGAGGAGATCCTAGTCAAGGAAGATTACCAGTAGATGGTAAAGTTGACTAGATACTCCTGTTTGCAGATGATATTATGTTAATTTCATCAAACCCAAAGGCATTGCAAAGCCTCCTGGACAAGGTTTGTAATTATTCAAAAGAGTTTGGCCTATTAATCTGCACAAGAAGCACCAAATAGATGAAAAACATCAATTGCCTAGTTTTCAGCATGCATTTTCATGGGCATCCTATAGAACTTGTTCAATAGTGAGTTATATCTGTGGCAGATAATATAGATGAACAAGACTGCAGCATATACAATTAAATAGTCGTTCTAAGGACATTTGAAAATGGAAAAAAGACTATAAACATGAGAGTTTGGGTCCAAAGCTTATATTGGAGAGGAGTACAGGCTAGATAGGTAGACTACAAAGCACTTTTGCTGACTCCCAAGATTCTCATAACAGTACAATACAAACATTTCCCCTCCCCATTATGGTGATGAGATCACACTATCTGTAAAGAACTAAAGATGAACATCTCACAGAGAGCAATGGTAGGACTGCAATATATAATTAATCAGGAACACTAAAGAAGAATCAAAGTAAAGGATGCCATCAAAGAATCATATGATAGAGAAGATGGAGTGATCACATGGTGAGAGCAGGTAATGACTCGGGCAGGGGCAAAATGCTTTCTAGTTAAGAATCACATAGGATAGATATGTGTGTATGGAGTGTGATTTGTATCCCCGGAGAAAATATCTGAATTGGTGAGATTGTAGAAACATTTGAGGATTTCCTTGTAAGGAAGATGACCTCCGTATTAGAAATAACAGAATGTAATTTTCCTGTTATGAGGTTGATTCCCAGGTTAATAAGGAGGCAATAACATAGTACCTCACAGACCTTGATGAATTCAAGTCACCTGATTCAGCTTAAATATATCTTTGATTATTAAAAGAACTGGAAGATGTGGTTACTAAGACTATTGTTAGTGGTGTTAAGAAAACCACAGAAAAGATCAATAGATCAATATAATAGATCAATAAGGTCAATTTCAATTACTGGGAAAATTCTTTCATAGATCATTAAAGTGGTGAACATCTAGAAAGGAAAATATTGATTAGAAAAAAAGTCACTATGGCTTCATTAAGAACAAATTATGCCAGCCCATTCTCCATGTCTTTCTTGATAGTGTTCCTAAATTTGGAGAGTTGTCAGGAGGACTACCATGTCTGGTGTGAGAATTTGCTGAGCCCTTTTCATTGGTATTTGTTTATTATTGGTGTCCACTTGGCATTCAACACTCACTTGTGACTTCAAGAAGCTGTAGCATGTGCAGCAACCTAGTAACTAGTTACTAGCACATCCTAGTAAACTATAGTGGCAGACAAGCTACATTTGGTCAAAGATGATCTACAGACCCCAACCCTCAGTGAGTTAGTGGGATGTCTGTACCCAAGTATGTGAAGATTTCCCCCAAGGAATAGGCAGATGAGAACAATTTATTCCAGTGGCCACGAAGGTGACTCAAGCAGGAATTTTGGAGCACTTAGAACTTGGTTACACATCAAAAATGCCAAAGCTATCTACCACATCCTGGGCTATTGCCAGTTATCCTGCCCTTTGTCCTGCCACTGGACTCTGATGACTCAGGAAGAGAAAGTCAGGCTTAGGACTTTGTGCAATTCTGTCTTACTCAAATCATGTGCTAATCAAGACATCATCCATGATGTTATTGATCCTTTTCAAAATGAAAGATGAACAATTAAGTGGTTTGATGACTTGTAAACATGGTTTCTCTAGACTTTAGTAAAGTTTATGCAGAAGTGTTACATATAATTCTTGTGCATAAGATGGAGAGATTTGAGCTACTTGGTAGTAAGTTAGGTTGAGAACTGATTGGGCTGTAAGCTCCTTGAAGGCAGGTACTATATTTGGCCTCTTCTTGTATTGCCAGTGTTTAGCCCAATGCCTGACACACAATAGGCATTTAATTGATTCATTGATTGGATGTTCATACTCAATGAACAGTTGTAGTCAATATCAACCCGGCAGCAAATATACAATGTAGTAGGGATCCAAGCTTGGTCCTTGGGCTGTTTGACATTTTTGTTAATGACCTAAATAAAGGCATAGATGGCATATTTATCAAATTTGCAGAGGACACAACGATGGAAGTGATAATTAGCACACTGGATACAAATTCAGGATCCAGAAAGATCTTGACAGCTTAAAGCATTGAAGTAAATTGAATAAGATGAAATTCAATAGGGATAAACACCTGGGCATAAAAAAGTCAGCTTCACAAGTCCAAAATGGGAAAAGCATAATTATAAGATTTTTTTTCTGAAAAAGATCTGGGGATTTTAGCAGAACACAAACTTCATATGAGTCAGCCATATGAATTTGCAGTCAAAAAAGCTTATGTGATCTTGGGCTATCTTAAGGGAAGAATAGTTTCTGGAACAAGGAAGTGGTCGTTGCTCTGTATTTAATCTTCACCATAACTCCTCTGGGGTATTGTGTTCAGTTGGCTTATGCAATTTGAGAAGGACATTGATAAATTGGCGAGTATCCAGAGGAGAGCAGCCAGGATGGTGAAGGGCCTTGGGTTCATGTTATGTGAGGATCAGTTTAAGGAAATGGGTATGTTTAATCTGGAGAGAAGAAGACTCTTGTGGGAGCATGATAGTTATCTTCAAATGTTTGAAGGGCTGTCATATGAAGGAAGGATTAGGCTTGTTCAGTTTAGCCCCAGAGGGGAGAATCAGGAGCACTGGATAGACATCACAAAGAGACAAATTAAGGCTTGATGGCAAGGAAAATAAAAACCTAACCCAACTAAACAACTTTCTAACAATTAGAGCTGTCAAAAGTGGAACCTCTTTTAAAGATGTGTGAGATTCTCTCTGCCAATTGATCAGTT
The DNA here is from genome assembly GCF_016432865.1 of Antechinus flavipes. Classification (NCBI taxonomy): domain Eukaryota; kingdom Metazoa; phylum Chordata; class Mammalia; order Dasyuromorphia; family Dasyuridae; genus Antechinus; species Antechinus flavipes. The sequence continues at coordinate 474,483,586 of NC_067400.1, forward strand.
GTCAGGTATGTTATGGGAGATTTCTTTACCAATTGAATTTAATGAGGTGCTCCCATGAGTTCTTCCCAAATCTCAAATTCTGTGAAAAAAAAAGCACTGGATTTGGAGTATCACTAATATTGCAATTCAGATGTGTGGGTAAATTAGTTGATATTTCCGAGTCTCAGTTTCTTAATGTAGGTGGTGAAGTGGATAGAGCACTAGGTCTGGAATCAAGAAGACATGAGTTCGAACATTTCCCCCTATTCTCCTCAGTTTCCTGAGCTGGAAAAGGAAATGCAAAACCATTCCAGTATCTCTTCCAAGAAAACTCCAAATGGGGTCACAGAGTCAAACATAACTGAAAATAACCAAACGTTGACAGTACAATGAGGTTAACAATAGTTGTATTATCTTCCTCATGTAATATGTTATAAGGAAAGTAATATATAAAAGTCCTAAGTAAGTATGAGTTATTATTATAGTTGCCTTAGTAGAGATTAGCCAGGTAAATGCTATATGGCAGAAGTATAGAAGGAGAACCAGATTAAAATGTAATTGAAAAATATTTAACAAAGTAAAAATACAATAGAACATAGATTATGTTAATATGTGGTTTTCTAAATCAATATGTTGCTGCAGGGATTCTTATGTTTGGTGTAATGACTCTAGTTTCTAATTGAATTTGATATTACAGGTACACAGTTTAGCCTGGCATCAATTGATTATCAAAAGTGGTTCCTTACTAATTCTAATGTTTAGGCCTGATTGCTCACTGTACAAGAGATGAGTGGCAGGGAGTCCCCAAAGATGCCCCATTCCCTCTCTCATTGTCTTTTTCTCTATTCTTTCATTCTCTCTCTTCCCTCTTATTCTTTCTCTTCTCTTTCATTCTCCTTTTCCTCTCCTTCCTCTTTTCTTTCTTCTCTCTCATGCTTTCTTTTATCTTCTCTTTTGTTATCTCCTTTTTCCTCTCTCTGTCTCTCTGTCTCTGTTTTCTGTGTTCTCTGTCCTTTCAACACTCTCTCTTATTTTCTCTCTGAGAATAAAGACGTTGAACATGACACTATTGTGGGTTATGGTTTCAATTCCCAGTCCAGTCTGAATGATGCTATCATGGATTCTTTCTCAGCAGAACTGATGTGGCTAGTCTATAATTCACCAACCCTTAGTGGTCTGTCAGAGCTTGTTTTCTCTATGTGGTCTATAATAATGCCTCCCTTTGCATCCCCATTCCTTTTTTATTACACATTGCTTTATGAATCATATTGGAAAAAAAATCAGAGCAAAAGGGAAAAACCATGGTAGAGATTTAAAAAAAAGAAAAAAGAAGTTAATGTAGCATGTCTTTATTTATATTCAGTCTCCATAGTTCTATTTTTGGATGCAGATGGCATTTCTGTCCAGAGTCTAATGGGATTGCTTAGATCACTGAATCATTGAGAAGAACCAAATCTTTCAGAGGTGATCATCTCATATTCCTGCTATTGTTGTATACAATGTATTCCTGGTTCTGCTTGTTTCACTCAGCATCCGTTTGTGTAAATATTTCCAGGCCTTTCCAAAATCATCATCATTTTTAAGAGAATAATAATATTCCTTTATTTTCATATACTGAGGTATATACATTCTCCAGTTGATGGGAATCCATTCATTTTCCAATTCTTTGCTACCACAAAAAGAGCTGCTGCAAATATTTCCCCTACTTTATGATTTCCTTGGGATACATATCCAGTAATGGCACTGCTGGGTCAAAGGATATGCACAATTTTATAGGCCTTTGGGCATAGTTCCAGATTGCTCCAGAAAGGATGGATCATTTCACAACTCCACCAACAATGCATCAATGTCCCTGTTTTCCCCATTCCCTCTAACATTTATCATCATCTTTTCCTGTCATCTTAGTCAGTCTGAGACCCACCCCCATTCCTTATCTTGTTACTTAGAGTGATTGGTGCATGGATTGATTTTGTTTCCTAGCACTGACAGGCCCTACAATAGTACAGTAGGTATAGTCCATATCAATTCTTCTTTCCTCTGTTTGCTCCTGATACTCTGGAGTCTTACTAATAGCTGGCTTTCCTTCTTCAGTCTTAAAGTTTGCGTGAAAATCACTTTATGAACCTTAATGTCTTTCATGGATAGAGATAGTGATGTAGCTCTCATGACCTCTCTATCATGTATTTTTTCCTATTTTCCCTGGCCTATCCTGTTTTCTCCACACAAGGGATGACTAACATTCAGAACTCCTTCCTATGCTTTCCTGAGATTATCCAATAATTAGTGGCCTGAAACTGGAAACTCCTCCCTTTTCTTTAGTCAATCAGCACACATTTATTAAGGACTTTCTATGTATTTGCCAAGCACAATGTTGAGCCCTTATTTTACAAAATCCAAAACAAGCTCAGTCCTTAAGGAACTATCAGATCTAGTCTTATTCAAAAGGTGCTTATACTGGGTGACTCATTCCTATGGATTCAAATTTCATAGAAACTAATATTCTGGCCCTTTCCCTAACTTCCAGGCTACATTCCATACAAGGTAGTAACCAAATACTGGATAACTAATGCTTATGTAAGGTCCTTAAAATATATTAACTTACTTGATCCTCAAAACAACCTTGCAAGATAGATGCTATTATTATACTGAGGCTCAAAGAAATTAAGGGATTTATACAGATTTCACTTAGCTAATAGATAGGTATCTGAGACAGGATATGGTCTCAGTTCTTTTTGACTCTGTGTTAGGTACTCCATCTACTTTTGTTGTATTTTGGTTGTGTCCAACTCTTCACGACCCATTTAGGATCTTCTTGGAAAAGATATTGGAGTATCTTGCCATTTCCTTCTCTAAGCTCAGCTTACAATTGAGGAAATTGAGGCAAACAAAGTTTCCCTGACTTGCTCAAGATAATATCTAAGGGTATATTTGAATTCAGGTAGTTAAGTTTTCTTGAGTCCCAACTCCAGAGCTCTATCCACAGCTCTCTACTTAGCTCCTGACTCTCCCAAACTTAGAGCATACTACCTATTTGTTACTGTTTGTCCTTCCTTCTCCAAGAGGACCAGGACATCAGGGAGCTGAAGCCATGATGTGCAAATGAATTGGATTTAAGTGAAGGAGGTCTGGGCAAGGTCACCTGCTTCACCTGCCTCATTTTCCCTTCCAGAGCCACCTGGGTTCAGAGGCCAGACATGGATCAGGATGACTGGAGATGGCCCTGGATGCAGTGGGAAACCTTGGTGTTTTTAAGATAAGTTTTCTATTGGTTTTAGTTTGACTGAGGCTGCACCCATTCAGTGATGAGTTAGCCACATGAGTAAGATGAACTTACATGAAGATGGCCTATATCCTGGACTTTCCTGGACTTATTATATTCTAGAACAGAGAAATTTTAAAAATCATATAGTTTCTGTCTACTCCCTTCAATTTACTGATGAGGAAACTAAAGCCTAGAAAGGTCACTAGAAAATGAACTTGCTTAAAAACACACAGGTAACTTGTGGCAGAGGTGAAACTAGAATTCACCTCTCCTAATTCTGGATCCAGTGCTTCTGATGATATCATGCCTCTCTTTTCAACCAATAGATAAGGATAGAGCTGATAAGGTTCACTCCTTCGCCCACATTTATAGATATTAACATCATCATCATTTATTTCTTGAGGTCCTAATATGAACAAAGTACTCTAAGATATGAGTCCAGTCTTGCAATGGCCAGTGATCTCTTTGAAGTCATTCAATCTCACATCCAAATCCCCCATTATTGAAGCAGAAGAAGAAGCGAAGAGTGGAGAAAAGGGGAGATGCTGGGGCTGAGAAGTAACCTTCCAACAAATGCAAAGAGTTCTGGAGGCAAAGGAAATGAATTGAGGGATTGTATACTTCTGTGACTATAAAAATGATTCTTATCCCTCCTCCCCAATTTCCCCCTCCCTCTATAAAAAGTGACTTTGGATAATTGCTGGAAAACAGCCGGAGTGTACTTGGGGAAAGAAACATTTCATGACATAATGTTTTTGGACAGAATCCACTAAGCTGGGTACCCTGAGGCTGTTTTTTCCATAAGGTATTTCACAATCTGTGATAGTCTCTTTGGTAGATAGAAAAAAAAAGAACTTGGGAGGTTGGGTAAGGGAGAGAGCTCTGGAGAAGACAATCTTCATGGCCTCTTTCAGCATCCAGACACTGGTCCATCATGAATATGACTTTTTCCTTGGTTGAAGACAAGGGAGGTCTTGGGTCTGGTCCTGCTGTCTCCAGCAGCTCTGGGCATTAACTAAGTCGTTTCTGGATGTAACATGAAATGGGAGTGTTAAGGAAATTGAACCAACAAATAGAACCTTAATGAGCTGGAACCTTCCCAAATTGAAAATAATAACAACAATAACTATAACAATGAATCCACAAAGCAAAGCATTATTCCTAATGCAGTTGGGCTCACTGGCTCTTTGTTACTATGTGGGAGGAGAATAAACAAGCTGTTTGGCATGGCATGGGGGTTTTAGGAGGCAGCTGTAGTGGCTGGCCTATGGGGCTAGGCCTTCAGGCCCAAGGAGGTTACCCCAGTTACTAGTTGACTCAGACAGCTCAATCCTGGCAACAGCTGTGAGTGTACATGACAAATGGAAAGAGCCCATCACCTCCTGAGAACAGGAGGTGTCTAAATAGCAGGGAGACCAGTTCAGCCTTGCCGAAAGCAAGACAGCAAAACAAAGAAAATCATTCCTGCTCAAAGGCAGGAATGATTTTTGTCCAGAAATATTTACTACTCCATTCTAACACGGGGCCTGAAATTATACCATTAGAGCTACTCTTTGGGATAATGCATTGTTTTTTAGAAGACCTATAATTAAAAAAAAAACAGTTACCAAGGCTGATTGAAGCCTTATCAGTCAGGAATGGTCAGCACAGCTTGTGGCCAGGACAAATGCATCTGACGTCCATGTAGCCAGCTAGAGCTGCCATAGTTATGGGGTCAGAACGAAACCTACTTCAGGCTTTGTGTATGTTACCTTGTTCCCACAGACTGAGACTTCATTTTTTCTCCTATTATCCTGGGCAAACTTTTGTCACCTCCTTCCTCTGGGCTCCCCTTGACAGTAGGGTTTGGGATTTCAGTAGCACCACTGACCCCAGACATTTATTCCTTTGATTTTAAGTCATCTCCATTTCTATGCATATCAGTGTTTTTGTCATGGGGGTACACCTTCCGAGAGGATGTAGAATCCAGCCTTCCCTGGCTTCTCTTTGTATCAGTTATTTATTGGTTTGGGTCTCATAATTTCTCCCTATTTTTTTCTAGTGACTTTAGAAAGGCAATAGTATTATTATGCAACTCCTTAGCTCCTGGTCTGTTGTCATAACCTTCATTTATTCTTCTACATTTTCATTCCATTTTATTCATCTGGGGCAAAATCATTATAATTAACATCTTTCCATTCCTCCCCCCTTCTTTCTCAAGTTCTTAAAAAATGATGTTTGGAATGAAAGATTTATAAAGGAAGGTAATAAGACTTTGAAGCTTCATGTCTAAGAGAGAATGATGTAACAACTCTCTACCCCTTCTGCTTAAGTTAACACAGGTAACTGGGTTCATTTGGAATGATATTTCAAATGATAAATTATCTAATTTGTCTTTAGTGCCCATCTCAGATGAGCTGGGAATTTCTATAATCATATAAACTCACTATATACCATACCAGAAGCAAGGCAAGGAATATGAATTTTAAAAACAAAACATTCAACCAGGACTAAAACAAATAGTAAATGAGCAGGAAAATCAATGTCATCACTCAGATATAGATATACACAGGAATTAATGAGTGTATCACCTTATCTTATTCACAGTTTGGCACCTGAAATCCAGCTTTGGAAGTCCTGACCTTGGGCTGAAGCATCCTGACTGCTGTGCATGCAAGTTTAAAACTCATTTAAATCACTGTCTAGCCAGCCCTAGATCATGTTTCATATACTATACAGTCATTCATCCTAGACTTCTTGCCACCTGCCATGATGCTATGTGCATAGATCCCTTCTGTTCCCATGTTCCACTTCTTGTTCTGAGAACAGTAATCAAATTAATGCACTGCTTTTGGAAAGAGTGTGATGTGTAATCAAATGTCCCAGGGTTCCATTCATTATCTCCAGAGCAAAACTTTCTCTGGCCACCACTCTTTATACATGGATTGTCTCCTATTAGAATGGAAATTCCCTAAGGCAAGGACCATCTCAGTTTTGTATTTATACCTCTAGAACCTAGCAAAATACACGTTAAATACTCAGTAGTTTTCCTTCCTTTCTTCCTTTCTTCTTCCCTCCCTCCCTCTTTTTCTTCCTCCCTCCCTCCTTCCCTCTTTTCTTCCTCCCTTCCTCTTTTCCTTCCTTCCTTCCTTCCTTTTTCATTTTTCCTCAAAAGTATTTTATTTTTCCAAATACACGTAAAGATAGTTTTCAACATTCATTTTTATAAAACTTTGTGTTCCAAATTTTTCTCCCTCCCTCCCTCTTATCCCCTCTCCCCAAGACAGCAAGCAATCTGATATAGGTTAAATATGTGCTATCCTTTAAAACATATTTCCATATTTGTCATGTTGTGCAAGTAATTCTTCTTTCTTTAAGCACTCCTTGTTTGGTCCTTCTTGGGCACACAGCATTTTGGGAAATGGGGTCTATTCCTACTGATGCCGCATTGGGGTCAGCATATTCTATCTTCTTGCTGTCACTCGTGCCTTTTGAACATTTATTAAATAACTATTTGATGCCCAGTGTTAGGAGAGTACAAAGCTTAGATAAGTTATAGATGCTGTTCTCATGGAACTGGAAAAGAGATATCATGCTGTTTATTTTCTCCCCATCCCACAATAAACCTAGAGGGATTACATCTAAGATAGAGGATCTGTAGAGGCCCCCTTTGCTTCCCAATTCTTCTGGCTCTTATAAGCCATGGATATTCCCTCCTTTGTAATAATCTGAGAGGAGACATCCTCTGAAGAGTCATTTCCCCACCAATTCTAACTACATAATTAAAATGAGTTAGGGGGGCTAATTTAGTCTATAAACCAGAAAAATAGCGTAGCATGTGAGAAAGAATGCTAGAAATAGAGTTTAAAGGAAATCTGACTCTGAATCTCACTTTCAGCACTTATTAGCTGAATAATCAACAGCTAAACATAACCTCTTTAAGCCTCAGATTTTCATTTGTAAAATAGAGATAATAGTAGCTATCTCAGAGTAGACCCTAATTGTAGAATAAAACATGTGCAGGTTGACTTCTAACTTAAAAGCATATACATAGATATGTGTATATATATATAAAATGTATATTATATATAATATATATGTGAAATGACAATATATATTTTTTCAATTAACAAAATTCTTTCTCTTCTTTCCATCCACTATTCCCTAGTTGAAATAAAAAAACAAAGACACAAACAAAACCTCTGTTAAAACATGTGCGTTAAAGAAAATAAAGTTCTGCATTGGCCATGTCCAAATTATATCTATTCCTATAATCTTTGCCTCTGTTTCTGACTCTATCTACTTATCTAATTCTGCCCTCTGAATCCTTTACTGCTCTATCAGGGGGTAGGTAGCATGTTTCGTTGTTAGTCCTTTAGAATCATGGTTAATGATTATACTCTTCAGAGTTTCTAATTCTTTCAAATTTGTCTATTTTTTATCATTTTGTGGTCACAGTATACATTTTTCTCTTGGTTCAATTTGCTTCACTCTGTATCACTTTATATATCTTCTCAGTTTTCTCTGAAATGATCTTCTTCATCACCTTTCTTACACCACAATAATATTCCATTACATTTATATACCTTGTCTTATTTAGTCATTCCTCAAATTATGAAGACTCCCTCTGATTCTCATTCTTTACCATTTCAAACAGAACTATTAATATTTCAATGTATTTTTAGAGTTTGTTTTAGGGCAGCCAGATGGCACACTGGATAGTGTACTGGACCTGAAGTCATTAAGACCTGAATTCAAACACAGCTTCAGACCCTGAGAAAATCACTTAGCCCCATTTGCCTCACTTTTCTCATCTGTAAAATGAGCTGGGGACGAAAATGAGCTCCAGAATCTTTGCCATGAAAATCCCAAATGGAATCACAAAGAGTTAGCTGTGACTGAAAATGATAGCACGTTATCACCACTACTACCAGCACAGCAGAGCTTGTTTTGTTTAGGATCATTCCCTTTCTTAATCTTCCTTCTTATTTACCTATTGAGTGACTTGTATTTTTGTGCCCAACTCTGTGTATTCTTCCCTCCTTTGACTAGTTCATATGAGAATGAGGTTCAAGAGTCATAAACTTCTCCCACCCCTTTATTTATATAGGGATTCATACACTGATTTTGTGTGATTATTTTCCCTAACCTTTCCTTCCCTTCTTCCTCCCCCCCCCACTCCACAGTTATTTTTCTTGCTTTCCATTTTATTTTAAGATCATCGATATAATTAAATCTTTTGTCTTTTGTCTAATGAGACTCTCTCTCTGACCCGTGAAAATGACAGGTTTCATCAGGGACATATGTATTACTTCCCCATATTTGAATGTAAGCAGTTTTGTTCTTGGTGAGTCCTTTATAATATTTTATTCGTAAGTTTATCTTTTTGTATGTTTCTTTTAATTCCTGTGTTTGATCTTCAGTTTCTACATAGCTCTGATTTTTTTCATCAGGAATGCATGAACATCCTCTATTTCATTAAAGATAATTTTTCCCCCTGTAGTATTATAATCAATTTTTCTGGGAAAATTATTCTTGGCTAAAGGCCTTTTAATTCTTTGCTTTCTGGAATATCTTATTCTAATCTCTACATTCCTTTGTAGTAGTTGCTGCTAATTTATATGTTATCGCAATTGTAACTCTTCAGTATTTGATTTTTTTTTTTCCGGCTGCAGTATTTTTACTTTGGCCAGGAAACTGGATTTTGGCTAACATGTTCCTGAGAGTTTTTATTTTAGAGTTTCTTTCAGAAGATAATAAGTGAATTTTGTTTTTACTTTGCCCTCTAGTTCTAAGAGATCTGGATAATTTTAAGATTTCTTTAAATATGTTTTCTAAAGGACAGCTAGGTGATGCAGTAGATGGAGCACCAGCCCTGGAATCAGGATGACCTGAGTTCAAATCTGGTCTCAGACACTTAATACTTCCTAGCTGTGGGACCCTGGGCATGTCATTTAACTCCAGTCGCCTCAGCGAAACAAACAAACAAACAAATAAATAAATATGTTTTCTAAGATCTTTTTTGGTCAAGAAGTTCAGGTAGTGTAATGATTCTTATTTTTTTCTTTTTTGATCAGTTTTCCAAGTCAGGTTTTTTTTTTTTTTTTTTTTTTTTTTTTTTTTTTTTTTTTGCAGTGAAATATCTTACATTTTCTTCTAGCCTTTTAATAGTTTGACTTTTTTTAAATATTTCTTCTTCTGTCATAGAGTTATTGGCTTCTATTTAATCAATTTTTGTCTTTAGGGAGTTTGTTTCTAAGTTAATTCCTTTTCCAATTTTTTCTTACATAGTTCTCATTTTTTTCCAAATTTTTTTTTTTGTGTTTTATTTCATTGACAAAAACATTTTAAACTCTTTTGGAAAAAAAAACTCTTGTATTTCTTCTTCTAGAAATTCTAGTTGAATTTATGCTCATATTGTATTTTTCCTTGAGACTTTACTTCTGGATTCTGTGGAGTCATTCCCTTCTAGGTTTGTTTTTAGGCGTCAATTTCATCATGATTGCTTTTTACACTGGTTTTCTTTTTTTGTTCGCTCATTTTTTCTAGCCTGTCTCTTGACTTCTTGATGTTAGGGCCAGACTCTGTGCAACAGTCTGATCAGAAAAATGACTCATCATAATTTTTTTCTTGGATTTCCCCATCGGGATTAAGTCTAGTTTGTTTTTTAGACTTAAGCTCACTTCATTGCTTCCTGCTACTCTATCATCTTAGCTCCACCTCTACAATGTGACTTCTCGAAGAAGTCAGGAATGGTACAGTCTGAGAAAAGTATATTGAACTTTTAACAATCAGGAAATAGTTCACATTCACACACACACCCAAATGGACACCTAAACTCAACATCATTAGACTTTTAAACACTTAAAAATAAGTAAGGAGGTTAATGTTTTAAATAAAATTTCCATTATTTTGGCTGGATATTTACTGAGAAATTTTTTTGTAGTTCTGTATTTTGGATATTGTAAGACTCTAAGAGATAGTAAAGTCTAAGGTACGGCAATATCAGTGTATGGCTCAAAGGAGGTAGAGAAAGGAGTCATTGATGTGAAGGATGTTAAGGAATTGGAGGGAGCATTTCAAGCATGTTGGATGGCTTCTGAAAAGGCAGAGATGGCAGATGGAATGTTGTGTATGAGGCACCATAAGAAGGCCAGCTTGGTTGTAATGTAGAGCTCATAAGGGAGAATAATATAAAATGGGTCTATAAAAATGGGTTGGAGGAAGATAGTGAAGGGCTTTAAATGACAGTTTTTATTTTAGACAAGAGGCAAAAGGGAATCAATGAATGCCCTCCGCTTGAGGAGGACACATTTCAGAGAGTTCAGCAATAGGATCCTATGGCCAGACATCCTAAAAGGGAAGAGCTTCAAGAAGCATAGAGTCCTTGAGGACAAAATTTTGGCAATACAATCACAATTTATTTTTATGAGGAAGAAATAGAAAGTTGTTTAAAGAGACTAAAGTTGTTGAACAGAGAACACATTGAATAACAGATTTTAAAAAATGAAATTAATAAGAAATAGAAACATATTCAGGAACTTCAAGATGAATAGAAAAAAATACTGGAATATCATGGTCCTGTACAGGACATCAATGACTTATTAAAGTAAAGATGAAAGCTAGAAGAAAGGATAAAAATGAGAAAAAGACATGACATGCAACAAGAACAATTCCATCTTTACCTATTCAAATAAATTGTTGATGATATAAATGAGAAATAAATAGTGGAATGGATATCATCACTAATTATTGCCATTATGCTAAAGAACTTTAATAGATATAAGTTATCATGAGAAAAACTGTCAAAAAACTGCTTTCTCCAGTAAACACGATGTATTTGCCAAATAAAGATATAGCAGCCAAGGATATCAGTTTTGATATCCTTGTAAAGTAATTTATGAAATATTACCTAGGATAATAGTGGAAGATTGAATGCTTAGTATCTTATAAATCATCAAGAAGAAGAAGAGAATAATTCAGTTTAAAGAACCAGCTAAGCAAATGACATTTTAAAATGAAACTGGAAGAAAACAAATAGAAAAACATGAAAATCATCTGAAAAGATTTCTTATAATGAATTATTTCCATCATCAAAAGCAATGAGGCCAATACATTTGGGCTGTAATATCACAGTCCCAGATGTGCTCTATGAGGTAGTGGAAATGGCAGTGAAGCAAAGGAAAGTGAGCTGGATTGGGTCAGATATAAACAAAAAAATCACTGTACTGGAGGTGAGGCAATTTTGAAGGCATTGAGGAAATAATCTTCAAGATATTTATAAGGCAGGAAGATATAAAAAGGCATTGAGAAGATCTCAATCTCTATCCATATTCCCTACAAAAATTTATCAAGACAATATAAATAGCAATCCACACACCTCTTTTCCCTACTGAAGGGAAACTTTTTAATGAGAAAAAGCACTCCAAACTTTTTATGAGAATACTCTATACATACATATAGTGGAAAACAAGCAGACTTTTGTAAATAAAATTCTACAGCACCTGCATCACATGCTTGGCTCAAAGGTGAGAAAATACATTAGTTAATTATTTTTTAGAAAGCACTTCATTTGGCAATAACAAGAGCTAACATTTATATAGCATTTTAAGGTTTGCAAAGCAGCTGACAAGTATAATCTCATTTTGACCTCACAACCATCCTAGGAGGGCAGATACTATTTTTAATCCTCATTTTTCAGATGAAAAACTGAGGGAGAGGTTGTGACACTTGCCCAGGGTTATAAAGCTAGTGAATGTCTGAGAATGGATTTGAACTTACGTTTTCCTGATTCTAGGTCCAGTACTCTATTTATTATGCCACCTAGCTGTCTCTAGAAAGCTTAAAGTCTTATCTACCAATTTAAAGCCATTTCTACAAAAATGGCATCCTCCATGCATATTTCAAAAGGATACAAGATTCTTTAAAATATAAAAATAGTGATAGCTTTGTTCAATGTTTTTGATTATTATTGATAACAAGCATGGAATAAAATAGTGAGATATATGTTTTCCAAAGGCATATTCCACTTTCTTATATGACCTAGCATGAAAGTCTAAATGGAAGTGATGGAGAGCAAGGTCCTCTGAATGTTCTGTTTTCAGATGACATTGAACTGTTTACATCTAGCCCTAGACAGGGCAGAACCTCCTAGAATTGCAGTGACTCATAAATATTTTATTTTATTTTTCAAATCCAGGAAAAAACTCTAGCAGATGAAAATTGCTCACTTTGTGATATTCAGTTGGACAACTAAAATAGATGGTCTATCACTACACAGACCTAAGACATTATATAGAACTGAAAAAACATCAAGGTTGAATCAGAATGGAGGAAGAGGAAGAGAGTTGGCTGGACTACCTTTGAGCTGTTTCAGAACTTTTTTCATGACCTGAAAATTCTACCCAAGAAAAAGAACTATTTTTAAAAACAAACAAAAAAAATCACCAAAAAAAACTTATCTTTTTTCCCTCAAGGCAGTATTATTGCACTAATTCTACATAGCTCTAAGTCATAAGCTATCACTATTACCAAAGAATCAAAGCTGAGAAGTGGCCAAGGTCAATGGAGTGAACTGCAATATATTATAAACTAGAACTATTTAGGACAAGTGGTTTAAAGAATACCATCTGCAAGAATATGTAACTAGTAAAAAAGCTGGCCTTTTCACATAGAAATAATCCACAGAGAACTTCTGTTGCCATGAAACATCAAGATAACTACAAGCAGGCTCCTAGGATGATGGATGGATGGACCTCCCGTGGCAGATTTATTGGAAGTTCCAAACAAATGCCACATAGGATGAGAAGGCACTGGTGAGTTTTTATTTACTTTTTTTTGGAGGAATATCTTCATTAGTGAGATTAATGAGTCAGGATGACTGGTGATGGCTTGGAATGAAGTGGATGGATGACTTTGGCTTCTTCAGTGTCTGACCAAGCTCTAAGTTCTCCACAGTGCCTGCTGTTGAAACAAATTGTTTTCACCTGCCCGTTCTGCAGTGGGAAGCCTTCACATGCCTAATTCACCAATGGGTTTGAGGACTATTAGTTACCATCAACTTAGTTTAGCCCATCTGCCGAGATGGTTTTGCTGGAGAGAGAACCTGCAGCTTCTTGGAGCCACAGGTGAGAGTTTGGTGATAGATGGACACCAGAACTGAATGAGCAGCCCTGAAAAGAGCTCTACAAGCCCTTCCCCCAGAGATGTTAGACTCTGAACACTCCATACACCTCTGAAAACACTTTAAATTTACTTTAGACTCCCCAGCTTCTTAATTGTGGTTCACTATCTCATAGGGAGTCTCGTAACTGAATGTGGGAATCACAAAATTATGATTTATTTTCAGTAAATGTTTGTATATCTATTTTATATACCTACATACTAGGGGATATGTGAGTATAGTAGAATGCCCTCAAACAGAGTTAGGAGCAAAAAAGAATATGTTTGAATTTTTAACTGCAACATAGAAGGGACAATTCATTTACTCCAAATTTATAGGCCTCTATTGAGGTTGGGGGTTTTGAAGGAACAAATTTTTGCAAATGTAAGCTTAGCTCATGCTCAAGGAACACTTTTTTCCTTAGAAATCTTCCCTGACTAAGCTTAAGATAGGCTCCCACTCACAACTAGAAACAAATTGACCCAGTCATTCTTCTCCTACTTTTTATTCATTGATTTTTTATTCATAGGCAATATGTTGCATTGGAAAGAACATTGGATTCAAAGTCAGAGGACCTGTGTTCAAATCCTGACTCTTCTATTTCTCATCTGAACTTTCACAAATCATTTTCCATGCTTGGGTCTCAGTTTACTTGCCTGCAAAACAACAGTTGACTTAATAGAGTGCGCCACAGGAGATGAACACCAATCAAAATCACCTTAGGACAAGAATTCCAGAGATGAAAGAGTTAAGTCCTCTGGGCTAGCTTGTGTTCCAGGTAGCAAGGGAACTGGTGAGAGACTGGTGAATTAAAATGAAATGACTGGAGCATCATTTAACTCTAGATATTAGCAAAACCAGAAGGTTCCAGATATATGGAAGGAACTATGAACAGTATGGCTAAAATAGAATTGGTGGCTCACTAAAGGACATAATTCTTTAAAAATTGGAATTGGTTTAATGGAAAATGCCATCCTCATCCAGAGAGAGAAATATGGAGATTGAATGTGGAGTGAAGCATAGTATTTTCACCTTTTTGTTTGTTTGTTTGTTTTTCTCATGGTTTTTTCCCTTTTGGTCTGATTTTTCTTGCACAACATGATAAATAGAGAAATATGTTTAAAAGATTTGCAGATATTTAACCTATATCAGATTGCTTGCTATTTTGGGGAGGGGAGAGGTAAGGGAAGGAGAGTTAAAAAAATATCATCTTCCAAAAAATTATCAAGGCAAACTGTCCTGATATTCTAGGAAAAGAGGGTAAAATAGAAATCGAAAGAATCCATTAACCTTCTGCTGAAAGACATCCCAAGATGAAAACTGCCAGGAAAATGATAGCCAAATTCTGGAACTTCCAGGTCAAGGAGAACATGTTATAAGCATCCAGAAAGAAACAATTCAAATATAGTGGAGCCACAGTCAGGATGACAGATTTAGCAGCTTCTACATTAAAGGACTGGAGGGCTTAGAATATGATATTCCAGAAGAATAATAGGACATGATAAAAACAGTAGTTTAGGTATATTCAGGCTGTGTGAGAATAGAGAAAAACTGGAGAGAAGGACCTAATTAGTAATTATAGTAGGTATAATGAGGGATTGATTTCTCACCCTGAGTCATCATGAGACTGAGTATCACAGGGACTGGTCAAGGAGCACAGTCCTTTTGAAATATTCAAGATGATTGGCTGATGAAATTCCAGTGTGAACTTTGGAGTATGCATGGACATTCTGTAAATAATTCTGGTGTGCTGACAATCTGGCAAATAAGACCTTTGATGGCTGCCACAGTGCAGTGTAGCCAGAACTAGGGGATTTTCAAAAGGCACTAACTAGTCAGTCTCCTTCCCTTCTCTTAGTTTTACTTTTTTCTGGCCTGTGGCATTCTGGTGAGAGAAGAAAAAATGTTGTAATAGAAGAGGTCTTGGGATTCAGCTCTATGAACTTGACTTTTGGTCTTTGAAAACTTTGATCATCCTCTCCCTTAGTGTTTGTACTTTTAAGAGAAGGAGATGATTGTGATCCTATGAGCTTTAGGAGGTTAGGTGAGTTAGTCACTGAGGTCTGAGGGGTTGTAGCCAGACAGTTCAGCTTTGAAGGATCCTTAGCTCACAATTTGAGACTCAGCCCAGTGATAGCTGAGACAAGGGCTCATCCAGAAACTATGTCATATTTGTAAGTGAAGATGGTAGGACCAAAGGTAGGTAGGGACAGTATTAAGTCTGAGTCTACTACCTTTACATTCTGTAAATAATTATGGTAAAAGAATTATTTCTCTCTGGTGAGAGAAGAAAAAATGTTGTATTGGTATAAGAAAGACTGTCCCCCCAAGATGGTGGAGAAAAATATACTCTTTTCTTGATATATCTTCAAAGTAAATATCTCTCTGTTAAATCTAATTGATTATAGGTTAGATGAATCCTGGCATTCACAGTGGAGAAACTACATTGGAATGGGGACACAAGGTGATAACATTTGAGAAATATACCACTAGTCCCTCAAGGGATAAGTACTCTTAAGACCCTGAGAAAGGGAATATTAAAGAGCTCCCTCTAGAAGAGTGCAGCCAGAGTATATTCACTATTGTAGTCATCCATACCTTTTTCCTGTACCTTTTCTTGAGGGTGTACTTTTTAGTTATATGTTAACATTTCTCTTTTTAGTTTCATGAATTCTTTCAGGATCAATTCTAGGGGTCTACCCAATCATCATTGAAGAAGAAAATGGGGACAGTTGGAAAGAAGACTTCCTTAGGCAGATATTGAAATTGGGATCAAGAAGGAGATGCCCCAAAACTCAGTTCTTAATTTGATTTTCTCAAATCCAGTAATCTTGGGATGGAAAGACTCAGATCTAGGGGAGGAAAGGATTGCAATAATTCATACAGTAGCTTGAATGAGTGAAACTTCCCCTTTACTATTCACAGAACCCCTATTGAGTGTGTGATCCCACTTGAGCCCCGTTTTGAAAGATCCCCCGTGACTTGAAATGACTGAAGTAGTTTACAACTTTAGAGAATGGGCCTCCAACCTATAAAGAATGGATATTGACAAGAAAAAAACTATGGACTCAAATATCCTGTTTGGAGTGGGAAACCAAGATAGTCCTTCCCCTTATGCTATAGCCTCCTTCTCCCATCTTCTTCTGACAAGGATATGACTCAGAAATCTGAGGGCAATCTGCCCAAATGCTTCATCTACACAAGCAAGACTTCATAGGAGTTTCATCAAGAATATATTGCTAATTCCATCTCTTGCTTCTCTAATTAACCAACAGCCTTTTCAGTCTTGAGATTCGCCAGCATTTGAGTTCTTTGATCTCTACAATGTCCTAGTTCCTTCTTTCTTGTTATCTTTTGCTCTTTCCCTATTTGAAACTCTTTTCTGTTCCTTTTCTTCCTTCCTTCCCTCCCTCCCTCCCTCCTTCCTTCCTTCTTTCCTTCCTTCCTTCCTCCTTCCTTCCTTCCTTCCTCTCTTCCTTCCTTCCTTCCTTCCTTCCCTCCTTCCTTCCTTCCTCCTTCCTTCCTTCCCTCCTTCCTTCCTTCCTTCCTTCCTTCCTTCCTTCCTTCCTTCCTTCCTTCCTTCCTTCTTCCTTCCTTCTTCCTTCCTTCCTTCCTTCCTTTCTTTCTTTCTTTCTTTCTTTCTTTCTTCTTTCTTTCTTTTTTCTTTCTTTCTTTCTTTCTTTCTTTCTTTCTTTCTTTCTTTCTTTCTTCTCTCTCTCTCTCTCTCTCTCTGTCTTTCTCTTTCTCTCTCTCTCTCTGTCTCTCTCTTTCTCTTTCTTTCTTTCCTTCCTTCTTTCCTTCTTTCTTTCCTTGCTGAGGCAATTGGGGTTAAGTGACTTGCCCAGGGACACACAGCTAGGAAATTTTAAGTGTCTGAGATTACATTCGAACTCAGCTCCTCCTGACGTCAAGGCTGGTGCTCTATATCCACTGCATCACCTATCTGCTCTTTGGCTCTCTTTTCAAAATTAGAGTGGGAATATTAATAATAATAAACAAATGACTGATAGCTTTTAAAAAATTACATCAAAGTCTCAGGTTAAAGGAATGAAATTCAGAATTTGGGATTTTCTGGGCGTAAGCAGGTAGTTAGAAAGGAAATTGCCCCAAAAGTCTTCATTTCTGGTGCATTGCTCTGAATAACTCCCCAACCTTAGCATTAGCCTTGTTTAAATACTTTTACAAAATGAAGACTTAAACGTTCCCCTTAGGGAGGAGGTATTGTGAGAACTAATATTTGCCAACTCTTGGAGCTTTGTGAAAGAACAGGGTAGTGTTTATATAAAGCTTTCCCAAGTCTTCCTGGAGGTGGCTTGCAATACATCAGCCTTCCGTTCATTCATACCCTGAATCTGGGAGGCTGGGCATGACTGCAGAGTGCCACTGGCACAAACCAATGGGGATTAGGAGGAATGTGTTTAAGCAAGGCAGGAGGGACTGGGCCAAATACCTCTAGGTTACAATGCAATAGATGATGGAAGACCAATTAATTTTTTACAGTGAGATAAATAGCCAAAGGATGAATAAACATTAATTATTTATTGAATTGCTGCCTATGCAAAAAAGGGGGGAGAAAAATTGCCCTGTATGTGGAAAATAATCTCCAATAATCTAGTCTCACAGATGATCTCCACCTTTGCTTAGAGGTCATGTAAATCATACTTAAACAAAGAATGAAGTCATTTAAGGAGAAGAAAAAATATTTAACATTCTCTTTAAGGAAATTTGACATACTACCTAACCTAATACTTTACCTATGATAGGTACTTCAGTGAAATGTTCAATAGAATTGAGTGTTTAAATTATAACAGATCCAAAGTAGAAAATAATAGAAGTTCTCAGCCTGGGGTATCTGAACTTCATACATATACATACACACATATGTGTGTAGACATATGCAAACATATACATAAAAATGTATACCATATATTTTTAATAACTTTCATTATTCAATTCAATATTCAAAATTCAAATATTCAAACTGGTTTTCTTTGTAACCCTATGTATTACCTTTTATGCATTTAGAAAGATTATTCTGAGAAGGGACTCATAGGCTTCAACAAACTGAAATGTTCATGATACCAAAAAAGTTGAGAATTTCCAATTTAATCCAACTCCTTCATTTTATAGAGTAGGAAAAAGACAAGCTAACTTGCCCAGTGTCACATATCTAATAAATTGGCAATTCTGGGAGTCAAACCCAGATTTTCTGATTCTAGCCATTCTACCCTACTCTTTCTTCTATTTGCAAGTTTTGAGAAATCATCTGTGGCCATATGTTGAAGTTCTATCATTCAGGAAAAGAAGAATAGACTGGGAGGTTTGTACTAGATGATCTTTTGGGTTGCACTAAATGACTTCTGAAGTCCCTTCCAATTGTGAGATTCTATGACTGTAAATTGGACCCAAAATCTGAATCCTTACATCCAGCTATGCAAGTTTTGTCCTGGGAAGTGGGTGGGTGCTTAATTGCAAGTAGTTGCTTAATTATCGACTGGCAGAGGAACATCAGAGTCCTTTGCCACCAGTAAGCATTTGTATTATAAAGCAAGGGAGATTTATTCTTCCAGATGACAGATCTTGAAGTCATTTCTTGTGTCTTCCTCCTTTTTCTCTTTCACTTCTCTCTTTTTGATCTTTCTCCTCTTGTCATCTCCATGGTCATAAGACAGTTAACCAGCTCTCACCTCTCCTGGCAGGTTCCTGTGCTCTACACCTTTTCTTTCTCTAACAAAACTTAGGTGTCTTATGTCCCTACTCCCCAAGTTCTGACTCATTAATAATCTCATCAGAATAACATGTTAACAGCTTTAATGGTTCACCTTCTTTAGGACACTATGAATGAAAACAAAGAGTTTTAAACCAAAGAAATTTTAGGTCCTAAGACAGGACAGTGGAGAAAATATTTCCAGAAAGGGAGTCTTGCAGCGTTTCCCTTAAATCATACTGCACAGATGACTACACCTATGAATCAGGTTGCTTTGTTCATTTGATAGGGTCTCTACCAAATTCCTTGCAGTAACTTAGAATCATAAAGACTTAGTGCTGAAAGGGATTTCCAAGGTAGTTAAGTTCAACCTCTCATTTTATAAATTAGAAAAGTGAGAACCAGAGAAATTAAATGATTTTCCAGATGTCACAAAGCTAATTGTTGGCCAAACTAATGATGCTAGAATTGATATCCCTTGACTCTTGGTCTAGTGTTCTTTCCATTATGCTCTTCATGTTTACATTTCAGCTTTAGAATTTAAGTTAGCCTGTTAGGAAAACTGGAAAATAGTATGGCAGAAACTAGGTAAAGACCAACATCTGACACCCTATACCAAGATAAGGTTGAAATGGGTTCATGAGTTAGACAGAAAGGATGATACCATAATCAAATTAGGAGAGCAAGGAAGGAATAGTTTACCTGTCAGAGTTATGGAGAAAGTAAGCTATCTTTGGTCACATGAATAAATGCTCTAAATCACTATTGATTACAGAAATGCACATTATAACAACTCTAAAGTACCATCTCACACCTGTCAGATTGACTAATGTTACAGAGAAGGAAAATAGTAAATGTTGGAGAAGATAAATAGTGGGAAAATTGGAACACCAATGCATTGTTGGTAGTTATGAACTGATCCAACTATTCTGGATAGCAATTTGGAACTATGCCCAAAGGGCTATAAAACTTTGATCCACCAATACCACTATGAGTTATGTATCCCAAAGAAATTATAAAAAGGGAAAAGGACCATATGTACAGATAGCAGCTCTTTTGTGATATTAAAAGGTTAGGAATTGAGAGTATGCCCATCATTTGAGAAGTGACTGAATAAATAGTATATGAATGTAACAGAATTCTATGGTATTGTTCTATAAGAAATGGCAAGCAGGCAGATTTCAGAAAAACCCTGGAAGGATTCACATAAACTGATGCTGAGGGAAGTGAGAAAATCAGGAGAACGTTGTATACAGCAACAGCAACAATGTGCAATGATCAACTATTATAAACTTAGCTTTTCTCAGCAATACAATAACATTCCAAAAGACTTGGGATAAAAAATGCCATCCACATCCAGAAAAAGAATGATGGAGTCTGAAGACAGATTGAGGCATGATATTTTTACTTTTTTTTTTGGTTTGTTTATCTTTCTCCTGGTTTTCCCCTTTTGTTCCAGTTCTTCATTCACAGCATGACTAATGTGGAAATATGTTTAACATGATTGTACCTGTATAACCTATATCAGATTGCTTGCTGTCTTGGGGTGATGGAAGAAATGTAGAGTTAGAGGAAAAAATTTTAATTCAAAATCTTACAAAATGAATGTTTAAAACTATATTTACATGTAATTGGGGAAATGCCACTAAGTAAAAATATAAAATAAAATGAGAGAGCAAAAAAATTGAAGTTAGACTGGGTGAAAATCTGTGCAGTAAATTTTGCTGATAGAGGTGTCATATCCAATATATAAACATATGCACATATACACAAACATATGTAAATATTTGAATATATAGATATGTAATATATAAAAAGATGTATATATATGTACCAAATTCAATTTATAAGTATAAAACTCATTCCTTCAAAAGATAAATGAGCAAATGATATAAAGGCAGCTAGATGGTGCAGTGGACAGAGTGCCAGGACTGAAATCAGGAAGATTCATCATCCTTAGTTAAAAGCTGATCTCAAACTTACATGAACTGATGCTGAGTGAAATGAGCAGGAACAAGAGATTGTTATATACTTCAACAATACTATATGATGATCAATTCTGATGGATGTGGCCCTCTTTGACAATGAGATGAACCAAATCAGCTCCAATAGAGCAGTAATGAATTGAGCCAGCTACACCCAGCGAAAGAACTCTGGGAGATGACTTTGAACCATTACATACAATTCCCAATCCCTCTATTTTTTTCCGCCTGCATTTTTGATTCCCTTCACAGGCTAATTGTACACTATTTCAAAGTCCAATTCTTTTTGTACAGCAAAATAACTGTTTGGGCATGTATACTAATATTGTATTTATTTATACTTTAACATATTTAACATGTATTGGTCAACCTGCCATCTGGGGGAGGGGGGTGGGAAGGAGGGGAAAAATTGGAACAAAAGGTTTTGCAATTGTCAATGCTGAAAAATTACCCATGCATATAACTTGTAAATAAAAAGCTATTAAAAAAAAAAAAGCTGATCTCAAATACTTACTATCTGGGTTACCCTGGGAAAGTCCCTTACCCTTGTTTACTTCAGTTTCCTTATCTGTAACACGAGCTAGAGAATGAAATAACAAAACATTCCAGTATCTTTGCCAAGAAAACACCAAATGGAATCATGAAGAGGCAGACATGACTGAAAAGACTGAATAACAGCATTAAGTAAAAGGTATAAACAACCATTTTTGTTGTATTTTTTCTGATAAACAACTATTTTTCAAAAGACTAAATCAAGCTATCAACAAACCACATGAATAAAATTCTCCAGATCATTAATAATTAGAGAAATGCATATTAAAATAACCAAGGCTCTACCTTACATCTATCAAATAGATGAAGCTGACAAAAACGGAAAATGACAAATGTTGGAGGGACTATGGGAAAACAGGCACACTAATACATTGTTGGGGAGCTATGAATTGGTCCAACTAGTCTGGAAAACAATTTGGAACTACTATTTCAAAGTCTCTAAATTATGCATAGCCTTAATGCATTAACATTAGGTACATAATCCATAGAAAGAAAAGAACCCACATGTACAAGAAATATTTATAGTAGCAGAAAATAAAACAACAGGAACTTAAGAAGATGACTATCTATTGGGGAATGGCTAAACTGATTATGGTCTATGAACATTATTGTATCATGAGAAATAAAGAGAAAAATAATTTCAGTGAAAACTGAGAAAACTTATATAAACTAATGCAGAATAAAGTGAATAGAACCAGAAAAACAATTTATATAATAACAATATTATAAGGAAAGACAATTCTGAATGAGTTTAGAACTGATCAAAACAATGACCAGCTATAATTCCACAGTTCTGCAGATGAAACATGCCTTTCTATCAGAGATGTGATGGATTAGAAATACAGAATAAGACATATATATTGTTGGATATGACCAATGAGGGAATTTGCCTTGTTTGACCATGCATGTTTGTTATGAAGGCATTATTTTTCTTTTTGTTTAATTTGAAAGGGGAGTATTGGGTGATAGAGAGAATAAATGTTTATTAATGAATAAAGAAAAACAAAGACTTGGAATTAGATCTGTCTCACATTATCTAACACTCCACAGTCAAAAACTTGCCTCCATAATTATATGCATATATACACACACATATCTATACATGTTTATATACTTTTGTCCACCTCCTTCACTCTGGTTTTTTTTGTTTAAGGGATATGTCTGAGTTAATTGATATCCATATCATGAATCACTTTATATTTTTCTAGTCTTTCCTTCTAGATCTTTTATTTATTTTTAACTTTTTTCAATAGTATTTTATCTTCCAAATACATATATATTTTTCAATATTCATTTTTTGTAAGACTTTGTGTTCAAAATTTTTCTCTTTCCCTCCCTTACCTCTCCCCTCTCCCTACTCAAGACAATAAGTAATCTAATGCAGGTTAAATATGTGCAATTCTTTTAAAGAATTTTTCTTTATTTCTGTATTTGTCATGTTGTACAAGAAAAATCAGAACAAAAGGGAAAAACCATGAGAAACAAACAAAAAAATCACAAATCACTTTAGCTCCTGGCTAGCCCCTGTTTCTGCTTGCATCCTTAGACATGACATCTCTGGCTCATTTCTTGGCTCTCTGTTTATTGGATTGGATTCCCCACTGACACACCTTGGTTTTCTACAACTTTCACCTCAGCCTACAAGTTCACTACCACAATATCAAAACCCACTCATGACACTATTTTTTTTCTTCCAAAAGTCTCATATCATGATCCACTGACGCCCTCTAGTAGTTTCTCCCATGGATTCCTCAACACTCAAAACTTTTGGGTTCCTCAACCACAAGCCTTTTCCCTAAAAAATGACACTTATTTGGAAAGGGTTTTTTAAAGTAGTATAAAGTTCTAAAGGGAAAAATACAGAAGGGTTACTGTAGAATATACTAGGGAAAAGTTTCAAAATTATACATACATAAATATTAGCCATTATTATAATATTTATGTAGTACTTTATGGTTTACAAAGCAGAGGGAAGAAATCATTGTCATTTTCATTTGAGCATTTTCTTCTTCAAGGCACTGGCCACCCAATTCTTGAAGTTGAGTGGAGGATGAAAGCATGAAATCTTTTTCTGAAGGAAAGTATTTCAATCTCTAGGTAGAATGTGCTCATTGATGATAGGATTTACAATTTCTTTATTTGGTTAGCCATGTTGATGGTTAATAAAGTCAAGTTCATATTTAAACCTCATGTGAGGCAGACAACTTCACTAAGTTCCTCAGGCACAAGCATTGTCTTTGACCCCAGTTGGCTAATAAATATAGATTAGAGGTTACACAAAAGAATATTTTCAGCTTTTTAAAGAGTATAGATGGATTGGCACAAATACCTCCTCAATAGAAAAAGAACTTACTGGTAGACTAGGGGTAAGTTTGGTAGGCAGTTGCTTTTGGTGTAAAATACAGAAATCAATAAGTATTTATTAAAAACCTGCTATGTACCTGTGCGAAGTATTGAGGATACAAAAAGAGATAAAAATACTTTTGAAAAATCAGGCTCACCTCCATGATATGAAAAGGAACAGGACTAAGATTTTAGTTGAAAATTTTATTTTTAATATCTTTTTAAAAAATGCTCAGAAATAATACCTTAAGTAGGTAGACTGATGCAGTGAGAAGCACACTTCTGAAAGTCCTGGCCTGAAATCCTGGCTCTACTATTTATTATCTATGAAGATCTTGGATCACTCACTTCTATGAGCCTCAATTTCCTCATCAAGAGAATGAGACTAATGATACTTGCAGTAACTACCATAGGAGTATGTAAGGACGCATATTGATTGATCCATTGATTTATCCAACTGAGATAATCATAGAAGCAAAGTTAGAAAAGATTTTAGAGATCATCTAGTACAGCCTTCTTATTTTGCAGGATAATGTAAAGCATTTTTGGAAAGTTTAGAGGGCTAATTTAAGTAATTCTTGACTATTTATTACAAAATGCTGATCTTTCTGGAACATTAGGTACTCATGTTGTGACATGTCACATATGTTGACAATAAAGGCCCAAAACATTTGGAGGAAAGAGTGAAAGTGCATAGAAAGTAGAAGTTTCAAACTTTGGTGAGGCAGAACCTCACTAACATCTCACACTACATACATAAATAAAATCACAATTGGTACATGGTATATACATAAAGGGTGATACTGTAAGCAAATTGGAAGAGCATGGAATAGCTTATTTGTTACATCTATGGATAAGAAAAACATTTAGGACCAATGAAAATACAAAGCATTACAAAATGTAAAATAGATAATTTTGATCTTTGCACGAATAAAACCAATGCAACCAAAATTAAAAGGAACAGAAAATTGGGAGAAAAGTTTTGCAATAAGTATCTCTGATAAAGACCTCATTTCTCAAACATGAAGAGAACTGAGTCAAATTATAAAAATACACGTCATTCTCCAAGTGGTCAAAGAATCTGAACAGGTAGATTTTAGATGAAGAAATCAAAGCTATCTATGTCATATGAAAAGATGCTCTGAATTATTATTGATTAGAGAAATGTTAATTAAAGCTGTTCTGAGGTATCACCTCATACTTACCAGATTGACTAATGTGACAAAAAAGGAAAATGATAAATGGTGGAGGAGATGTGGAAAAACTGGGATACTAATGTAGTGTTAATGGAGCTGAACATTCATCTAACTATTTTGGAGAGCAATTTGGAACTATACTCAAGGGTATAAAACTGTGCATACTCTTTGATCAGGCAATCCCTTGATAAGTTTGTATTCCAGAGAGATCAAAGAAAAAGGAAAAGAATTTATTCGCACAAAAGTATTTATAGCAGCTCTTTTTGGATGTCTATCAATTGGAGAATGGCCAAAGATTATGATTATAATGGAATATTATTGTGCTGTAAGAAATGACAAGCAGAATCATTTCTGAAAAACCTGGAAAGATTCACATGAACTGATATAAAGTGAAGACAGCAGAACCAGGAGAACATTCTTGTATGGTGAAATATGAATGATTTAGCTGTTCTTAATCAATGATCCAAGACAATCCTAAAGGATTAATGATGAAGCATACTATCCTCTTCTAGAGAAAGAACTGATATTGTTCGAATATAGACTGAAGTATGTTATTTATCTTTCTCCTTCCTTGTTTCCTTGTTTCCTTCCTGCCTTCCTGCCTTTCTTTCTTTCTTTTCCCTCCCTCCCTCCTCCTTCCTTCCTTCCTTCTTTCCTTTCTTCCTTTCTTTCTCTCCTTCTTTCCTCCCTCCCTCCTTTCTTTCTTCCCTCCCTCTCTCCTTTTCTTTCTCCCTTTCTCCTTTCCTTCCTCCTTTCCTCCTTTCCTTCCTCCTTTTCTCCTTTCCTTCCTTCCTTCCTTCCTTCCTTCCTTCCTTCCTTCCTTCCTTCCTTCCTTCCTTCCTTCCTTCTTTTCTTCCTTCCTTTCTTCCTTCCTTCCTCCCTTCCTTCCTTTCTTTTCCTTCCTTCCTTTTTTCTTTTTCTTTTATTTGAGTCTTTTCGTACAAAATGGCTAAAAGGAAAATGTTTTACATGATTGTGAAAAAAAAAACCCAAGCAAACAACAAAACCCCCAGCAACCCAATTTTGCTGAGGATATACAAATGATCTCCACCCCTAGCTTTCAAATGAAGACCTTGTTTTCCTTTCTACCACTACTGGGATAAGCATGGCTTTGTGGCTCAATGAATAGAATTGGT
This sequence comes from Antechinus flavipes, assembly GCF_016432865.1. Lineage (NCBI taxonomy): Eukaryota > Metazoa > Chordata > Mammalia > Dasyuromorphia > Dasyuridae > Antechinus > Antechinus flavipes. Next base: position 474,509,884 of record NC_067400.1, read on the forward strand.
ACCTAAAGTGAGGAAGATTCATCTTCCAGTTCAACTCTGGCCTCAGACACTTGCTAGTTGTATGATCCTGGGCAAATCACCAATCCCGTCCTCATCTGTAAAATGAGTTGGAGAAGGAAATGGCAAACCATTCAAGAAAACCCAAATGGGGACATGATTGAAAATGACTAAACAACAATAATCACTGGAGAGGAAGCTCTTTTCTGATGATAGTGTTTGTTCTCTCCCTGCCCTCATTCTCACACACAATGGTTCTGATTCAAGTTATGTCCTCATGTACAAAGTACAGTAGAAAGTTGAGACAGTAATCTTGAAACTGTAAGCATTTCTGGGATTCAGTCTCCAGTCAATCATCTAGCAGATTTCAAAAAGAAAGCAAAATTTCTTCCTCCCATCCCCACTTTCAAAGGCAGGATAGCCTTCCAATTGCTTAGTTATTGCTGTTGTTCAGTCATGTCTGACTCGTCATGACTCCAGTTGGGGTTTTCTTGACAAAGACACTGGAGTGGTTTGCCATTTCTTTCTTCAGATCATTTTACAGATGAGGAAATTGAGGCAAAAAGGGTTAAGTGACTTGCCTAGGGTCATATCCAAAGATACTTGTATTCCTCCTGACCCAGGCCCAACACTCTATCCAGTACCACCTTGCTGCCCCTTTTGCTTGCCCTCTTTCCCACTAATCAGCTGGGCCAGAGTTGAGGTAGAGTCTGCAACAGAGATAGCACTGGAAGACTTCCTTAATCAGGAGCAATGAACCATCAATCAAAAGGCCTCAGTGAGGGAAGGAATAGAAGAGGAACCAATTTCACCTCAAGTTGGAATGGGAATGTACAAGGTAGTTTAATGGGAAAACAATTAGATTTGGACTTGAAGGATCTTGGTTTAAATTTTGGATCTTCTTCTTCTTCCTGAGTGGTCCAGGACAAATTGTTCCCCTCTCTGCACCCTTTTCTCCATTGTACAATGAGGAACTATTTGAGCTCTATGATTCCTCCTATCTCTTAATCCAAAAATATCAAGAAGAAAAGGTGATTGCTTCAGTGGTATGATTTGAGAGAAAACCCTGCTCTCTAAAATTATCTCCTCTCCCCAAAACTAAGTTGTATGGTGCCCGAAATTTCAACATTAGTGACTCATTTTTTTAGGGGAGACTTCCCACCCTCTAAATACAAATATATCTGTTTGCAGATCGGATGCAGAGAAAGAGAAATAAATGATAAATTACAACACTTTAGTGTGAATGAATTTTTCAAATTTCTTTCCTGAGTAGGAAAGATAAATAATAAAAAAGCCTTGGATATTTGGAAATGGAATGTGAAAAGCTGGAGGGAGAAGGAAGGGTGCAAAAAACCCCCAAAGGTTTGGTGTGCAAATGAGGAAAAACTTTCCCACTTCAAAATTTTGTTTCAGAGTAGGCCTGGCCCCATCAAAGCTCCCTGCAAGATAGAAGCTATTTTCTCTGAGCATATTGGGGTTATTCAAATCTAGGTTTTTTTCCTAGAAAATGGATCAGACCATAAGGTTCATTGTCATAAATCAGACAATTTACTGAGTTCTTTTCTTCTTGCTTAAAGCACATATATGCATAACATACACAAACCCAATAGACTGTGTGGGAAGAAATATTATTCACTCCTAACTGATTAGTTCCCTGAATTAGTCGTGGGCCAAATTTTCAAATGGTTTTCTTCCCCCAGATTTGTAAGTGATTAAGTCTGTGTGAAAATACTGCTTGGGATTGTCAGGGCAATGTCCCAGATCCCTGGTCAAGTCTGTTCCTGTCAGCTATAGATAGTAAGGGGAATTATTTGCTTTTACTTGGCTTGGCTCTAAGCTATGACAAGATCTTGGCAAGGTTTGGTTGGTCCTCCGGGTTAGGACTGTCCAGGTGCCATTTAATGACCTCTAGAACAACAGCCCAGAGAGCAGACTCTATTGACAATTCAAATCCCTCAGTGTTTCCCAGAAAAAAGAAAAAAAAATCAGAGTTAGGAATCCAGGACAATTCTGGACTCACCCAAGAACCACTGCTCTCCAGAATCAAATGAGGGTAACATAGCACAAGCATGGTCATGGCCCTATCCAAAACAATTTTGTCCTTTGGGAGTTTAGAATGTCACTGTAGCTAAATGACTGCTCTCAGTCAATATCATTCTCTTTTCAACCCCTGCTTTCATTTACACTTACCACTGTCAGGTTGATCTTGTTAATAGACAGATTTTATCATGTTAAAATGCTACTAGAAATCTTTTAGTAACTCTCCACCAAACAAAGTAGCAACTTCTTAGAACTAATGTGCTAGTCCCTTCATTGTGGTTTCAATATACTATTTTACCTTCTTTGACATTTCCATTTCTTTCTGTTCTTCAACCTTATTAAGTCCTTCTAGCCAAAGTATACTATTTAACAGTTTTAAATCTTTTGTGATTCATGGGTGCACTTGGTAAATTCGGTGGTCTTTTAATATATAGAATGCAAAAATGTTTTTAAAGGCATAAAATAAAATGTATGGGAATGCAAAAGAAACCAATTATACTTAAATACAGGTTTTCAAAATACAAGAAAAAAATTCTCAATTTTATATACTCCAGATTAAGAACACTTTAGAGTCTACAAATTTCATCCCACTTCTTGGGTTCCATATCTCTATTCATGATGTCTCCTAGATGCAGCACAGAGAGTTTTGAACTTGGAATCACCGACTCAGGAATTTACTAGCTATGTGACCATGAGCAAGTCACAACCTCCCTCTGCCTCTGTTTGCCTATTTGTAAAACTGGGGGGATTGGATTTGATATACTCTGAGGCCTTCCAGCTCTAAATCTATGACTGTATTGCTGCTTATTACCTGTGTGATCTTGGATAAAACATTTTATTTTTCCTTGCCTAAATTTCTTTGGGATGAAATTTGAGGAGATTGGACTGGATGATCTTTAATCTGAACTCTACATGAACCATTCAATATTTGTAATAATAAAATAAATAATAAAAGCTAACATTTAAATATTACTTTAGAAAGAAGGGAATAAATATTTTTTATAGTGCCTAGTATGTCCCAGGCACATGCTAAGTACTTTTTCTTTTTTTTTAAACAAATGTTATCTCACTTTTTTCCTTTAAGGATGCTAGTCCTCCTTATCCTACTTATTGTCAACCTACTCATTTGTCAAGGTTCAGATAAAAATCTGTGTTTTCCATGAAACATACCCTGGTCTTTCTTCACTCCTAAAATACGAAAACTAATGATAGTTAGCACTTATATATTGCATTAAGATTTACACAACACTTTACAGATATTATCTCATTTTATCCTCCAAACAACAGTAGGGCATAGATACTATTATTATCCTCCTTTATTTACTATTACTCATTTTGCTACTATTATTTCCCATACAGTCTCAGAAAAGTTAAATGAAATCACATAGCTAGAAAATTTCTGAGGCTGGATTTGAATTCAGGTCTTCATGTCTGTAGGTCTGGTGCTCTATCCACTGTGTTGCCTGGCTACCAGGTTATGGGAAATAACTCTTCCTCATGAGAGGTCACAGTAATTATTGCAGCTTTTGTAGTAATTATAGGTCATATCACTTTCCTGGTTGCAAAGCATTTTCTCCATGATAACTATATAAAGTTAATAATCTGGCAACAGCAAGATTATACAATGATCAATTCTGATGGCCGTGGCTCTTCTCAACAGAGATGATTCAGGCCAGTTCCAATGATCTTGTGATGATGTGAGCCATCTACACTCAGAGAGAGGAATGTGGAAACAGTATGGATCACAACATAGCATTTTTACTTCTTTTGTTGTTGTTTACTTGAATTTTATTTTCTTTCTATTATTCTTCCTTTTTGATGAGATTGTTTTTGTGCAGTGAGATAATTATATAAATATATATACCTATATTCAATTTACATATATTTTTATCATGTTTAACATATATTGGGTTACTTGCTATATAAGGGAGGGGATGGGGGAAAGGGGGAGAAATTGGAACACAAGGTTTTGCAAGAATCAGTGTTGAAAAATTATCCTTGCATATGTTTTGAAACTAAAAAGCTTCATTTTTATACATCACTAACAAAATCCAACAGCAAGAGATACAAAGAGAAATTCCATTTAAAATAACTGTTGATAGTATAAAATATTTGGGAATTTATCTGCCAAGGGAAAATCAGGAACTATATGAGCAAAACTACAAAACACTTTACACACAAAAAAAGTCAGATCTAAACAACTGGAAAAATATGAAGTTCTCTTGGACAGGTTGAGTGAATGTAATAAAGATGAAAATACTCCCTAAACTAATCTATTTATTTAGTGCTATACCAATCAGACTCCCAAAAAACTATTTGAATGACCTAAAAAAAATAACAACAAAATTCATCTGGAAGAACCAAGGTCAAAACTTTCAAGGGAACTAATGAAAAAAAAATCAAATAAAGGTGGCCTAGTTGTACCTGACCTTAAACTATATTAGAAAGCAATGGTCACCAAAATTATTTGGTATTTTCTAAGAAATAGCCAAACTATATTATAAAGCAGTGGTCACCAAAGTCATTTGGTATTGGATAAGGAATAGCCAATCAGTTGGATCAGTGAAATAGGTTAGGTTCACAGGACAAAATAGTCAATAGTTATAGCAATCTAGTGTTTGACAAAGACCCCAACTTTTGGGATAAGAATGCACTTTTTGACAAAAACTTCTGGGAAAATTGGAAATTAGTATGGCAGAAATTAGGCATTGACCCACACTTAACACGGTAAACCAAGATAAGATCAAAATGAGTTCATGATCTAGGCATAAAGAATGAGATTATAAATAAATTAGAAGAACATAGGATAGTTTACCTTCAAATCTGTGGAGGAGGAAGGAATTTTGTGACCAAAAAAGAATTAGAGCTCATTATTGATCACAAAATGGAAAATTTTGATTATATCAAGTTAAAAAGCTTTTGTACAAACAAAACTAATGCAGACAAGGCTAAAAGGGAAGCAATAAACTGGGAAAACATCTTTACAGTTAAAGGTTCTGATAAAGGTCTCATTTCAAAAATATATAGAGAATTGACTCAAATTTATAAGAAATCAAGCCATTCTCCAGTTGATAAATGGTCAAAGGATATGAACAGACAATTTTCAGAAGACGAAATTGAAACTATTTCTACCCATATAAAAAGTGTTCTAAATCATTATTGATCTGAGAAATGCAAATTAAGATAACTCTGGGATACCACTATATACATTTCAGATTGGCTAAGATGACATGAAAAGACAGTGACGAATGTTGGAGGGGACGTGGGGAAATTGAGACATGGATGCATTGTTGGTGGAGCTGTGAACAGATCCAACCATTGTGGAGAGCAATTTGGAACTATGCTCAAAACGTTGTCAAACTGTGCATGCCCTTTGATCCAGCAATATTACTACTGGGCTTATATCCCAAAGAGATCTTAAAGGAGGGAAAGGGACCCATGTGTGCAAAAATGTTTGTGGCAGCCCTTTTTGTAGTGGCTAGAAACTGGAAATTGAATGGATGCCCATCAGTTAGAGAATGGCTGAATAAGTTGTGGTATATGAATGTTATGGAATATTATTGTTCTGTAAGATATGACCAACAGGATGATTTCAGAAAGGCCTGGAGAGAGTTACATGAACTGATGCTGAGTGAAATGAGCAGGACCAGATCATTATACATTTCAACAATAATACTATATGAGGCTCAATTTTGATGGACGTGGCTCTCTTCAACAATGAGAGGATCCAAATCAGTTCTGATTGATTAGTAATGATCAGGACCAACTACACCCAGCAAAAGAACACTGGGAAATGAGTGTGGACTACAACATAGCATTTACACTTTCTGTTATTGTTTGCTTGAATTTTTGTTCTTCTTCCCAGGTTATTTTTACCTTCTTTCTAAATCTAATTTTTCTTGTGTAGCAATAAAACTGTATAAATATATATGCATATATTGTATTTAACATATACTTTAATATATTTAACATGAATGGAACTACCCGCCATCTAGAGGAGGGGGTGGAGGGAAGGAAGGGAAAAGTTGGAACACAAGTTTTTGCAAGGGTCAGTATTGAAAAATTACCCATGCATATGTTTTGCCAATAAAAAGCTATAATTTTAAAAAAAACCTAAAAAAACTTCAATTTAAAAATAAACAAAAATCATTGCTCTGAATTTTACAAATATGAAAGTTCAGGCTTGGTAAGCTGATATGAGCCTGGTTTCCTGATTCTGCTTCTTTCCACATGTCTTGTAATAGGAAAAGCAGCAGATAATCAGGATGTATCCCAAAAGCATCATAGGGTATTGAGGAGAGAGTATCAAATCACTTAATCTCAGTTGCCTTATCTATAAAATGAGGATAATAAAATCTCATCAACTCTTTCTCTCTATCTTCTCCTCTTATATATATTACATGTATATAACAAATATATGCATATATATTGTGTGTATATAACATATAATTATGTGTATGTGCATGTGAATTCTTCTGTGCATGGGTGTATGTGTGTGTGTAGCAGCTAGATAGTACAAAGTACTGGGCCTAAATTCAGAAAGATTCATCTTCCCGAGTTCAAATTGGTTTCAGACCCTGGGCAAGTCACTTAAGTTTGCTTGCCTTAGTTTCTTTATCTGTAAAATGGGTTGGAGAAGGAAATGGCAAGCTATTCCATCTTTGCCAAGAAAACCCCAAATGGCATCACAGAAAATAAGATATGACTGAAAGGATCAAACGATTGTATGTATAAATGTATGTACATGTATAAACATATAGAGATATATGTGCATGTATATATGTGTACATGTATACATGCACATAAATGTATATAAGATACACACATACATCGCTACATTTATCAGTTGTTATCATATTTGGTTAATCAGATAGAAGCAGTATGACTTACCAGATAGAGAGCAGGTGCTGAAGCCTGAAAGACCTGAGTTCAAACTCTGTCTCCTACTCATGCCAACTGTGTGACTCTGGGCAAATCATTTAATTTCTCAGAGCTCAGTAATTCCCCAAGACTTCCAGTTGCAAAGGAGATGCTAATCTTTATTGATAGAGGTGATTTTCTCAACTGGGAGTTCCTTTTACTAATGAAATCACAGGTTTAATCCTTATCCCTAGACAGATAGATAGGTGTTAGTCCTTTGGTAGACAAATGTGCAAAGACATTTATTCTAACCCAAATTATCAGTTCTACCTCTCTGAATTGGAATCTGTTGATATAGGCAGACCAAGCAAGCTCTTCTTAATCTAGTTAATTAACTCTCTACTGAAAGGAACTTGGGACACTGCTAAGATTATCTTAATTCTCTTTCAAGGACTGAAACTTCCATATGCTTGAGGTGCAAAAGCAGTCCTTTTTTGCACCTGGGTGCCAGAGCCCAGAGGCACTCATGAAGATTGTTGAACATCCCTTTAACTCGATCAAGCAGCCAAACTCATCACCTGCCAACACAATTAATTTTTATGGCCACAGCCAATGGTACTACTGTTTCCCATGACAAATGAAGCCCAGATGCCTCCCTCCCGCCCCCAGCAACCACTAGGCTGGCAGGGATCTGGAACATGAGAGAAAAACTAGTGACAGGCCCAGACAGATTTCTCTGAGTTAGGGGAAGGGAGGTGGCAGGTAGGGTGCCCCTATCTGAACATCATGCTCCAAATCAGGCTATAGAATGAGGGAGCCAAGCAGGTAAGCCTGAAGGTATGAGGTGAACATTGACTCCTTATGGCCTCGTCCAAGAGTTGATGATAGAAGACAGGAAAACATAGAATAGTCTGACACACACCCTTCATTTAGGGAGAGTAGGTTTCAGTTGGTTCAGAGAAGGGAAGGTAGTATCTTACAGACTAAAATTCTGTAGGGAAAATCAGTCCAAAAGAAATTCAAGAATGAAAATTTGAAGACCCAAAAGGGAAAAAAATGTTCTGCTAAGAAGGAAAACAGGAATTGTTTTGAGAGACCAGTGTCTCATCAATCAATTTTAATTATAAATAGATATACAGAGAAAATGGAATCAAGGCAGGTAGCAAAGGATGAGTATAAAAGTGTGGCACAATACTATAAGAATAATACTAGGGATACTCAAGATCTGAATTAGCTGAAACTAATGGAAAAAAGCTAAGGAACACAAAAGGGACTTTTAAAGTCCCTTTATGAGGGGAAAGAAGGGGATAGGAACATTATTCAGGGTGGATGAAATGATTGTAACCATTAAAAGGAAAGAAGAATTTCTCAATTCCAATTTTGCTTCTATTTTCTGTACCAAAAAGAATAACTTCTAGACAGGAAAGGACAGAACAAAAATAACTAAAACAGAATTAACAGTGGATATAAATATGGACATAGAAAATACCATCTAAGCTGCCTTTGATGAATTCAAGTAAACTGGGTCAGACAAACTTCACCCTTGGTTACTGAAAGAATGTCTGATTGTGAATGTTGAGCTACCATCAATAATCTTTGAAAGGTCATGGAGATCAAGATGGGGGAATGGGGCAAATGTTGATCAGATTTTTCAAAAAGGGAAGGAGAGCAAGTTTGAGAATATAGGTCAGTGAGATTAACTTCAATTCCTGGTAAAATTTTTGAATGTTTTTTAAGACATTGTATTTAGAAATGGAAGTGATGATCACAAAGAGCCAGAATAGTTTCACCAAGACCACCAGGTGATTCCAGACTCATTTTGTTTTTTGGCAGGGTTACCTAAATTGGTTGACTGGGAGGATGTTATATGTATAGCTTGCCAAAATTTTAGCAACGTATATAATAAAATCAGACTTTTGAGAGACCCTTGGAAAACAAGGCATTCAAATCAGTTAATGCTCAAAGAACTTGATTTAGGCTATTCATTGACAGGTCAAATACTGAAGCTGAAGCTTAAATTCTTTGGCTGCATAATGAAAAGGTAGGACTTATTGAAAAAGACCTTGATACTGGGAAAGATTGAAGGCAAAAAGAAAAGAAGATGGCAGAGGATGAGATGGATAGGTAGTGTCATGGAAACAACAAATATCAAATTGGGCAGACCTTGAGAGATAGGAGAGGATAGAAGGATCTGATATGTTATTAAGGTCCAAGGGAATATGAGGAGCTAGACATGAGTGAATGACTGAATAACAACAAAATGCTAAAATCTCTGGTATTATTCCAATAGCAAAGATGGACTAAATCATGGGATAGGCAGTCTATGATCTAAAGGCCAAATATGGTTGCTGCCTATTTTGTACTTTTTTGTAGTGCCCATGAGCTGAGAATATGTGTGTGTATGTATATATATACATACACACACACATAAGAACACAAAATCCCCCAAATCCACAATCTTAGGTTGTGAGTTGTATTAAAATAGGCAATAGGCCTAGTTTGCTGATTCCTGGACTAGACCATTATTAACTAGATGGTTTCAGAAGCACTTGAATGGCTAACTTCAAAGAGTATGGTTTCATGCCAGCTTGGAAACAGATCTCCAGCAGAGATCTTCATGGAACTGTATTTGGCCCTGTACTGTTTACATTTTTATCAGTGATTTGGATGAAAGCATAAGTGACATGAAGATCAGGTTTACACATGAGACAAAAGCTGGGAGAGATGTCCAACACAGTTAGATTGAGTCAGGATCCAAAAAGATCTTGGATTAGGACTTTAAACTGAATGGAATAAATAGAACTTTAAAAGGGATAAATGTAAAGTCTTAAACTTGGATTTTTAAAAATTGTCTTATAAGATGGGAGAGGTATGATTAGGTTGCAGTTTGCCTGAAATTATCTCAGGGTTTTAGTGGACTCTCAAGTTCAATTTGAGTAAACAGTGTGAAATAGCAGACCAAAAAAGTTTGATGAGATTTTTGTCTACTTTAATGGAAGCATAGCTTACATGAATAGAAAATGAAAGTTCTGCTGATTATGATGGTACATCCCTATAATCCTGGCTAACAGAGTGAAGTTGGTGGATCTCTTGAGCTTAAGAGTTCTGAGCTGCAGTGAGCTAAACTGCAGTGAGCTACAGTAAATTTAGCATTGATATCATGATTCTTTGGGAATGGGGAATGGGCTGCCTATGGAAAGGTAAGTCAACTGAGATCAGAAACACAGTGAGTCAGAGTTTCCATACTGATCAAAGTGGAATGGCTCCTTTCATTTGTCCTACACTTCCAGCCTTGGTGAGATGAGAGACCCAATCTTTAAAAAACATCAACAAACACCTGATAGTCTCTTGGTAGTTTTCGTTGTACCAGTTTGTGCTATTCCCTGCCCCCTGCCCACCCCCTCCTGCAATTGCATTGCATTCCCCTCATTTGTCATGTTTTGAAAGGAAGCAACGGTAGAAAGATCATCAGACTATCTAGAATGTTACATTTAGATCTGAGTACTAAATTTTAGGAAGGATAGAGATAGATTGGAGAGCATGCACAGGAGGACACCAATATGATGGAGAGCCTTAAGTCTGTGGCACATCAGTTGGAGTCATCAGGTATTTTAGCTTGAAGAAAAGATTCAAAAGGGGCACGATAGCTGCATTTAAATTTGTGAATGGGTGCCATGCAGAACAGTTTAGATATCTTGTTCGGCCCCAGAGGGAAGATATAAAAACAATGTATAGAAACTGTAAAAAGAAGCAAAGTTAAACTTAACATCAGGGAAAATTTCCTAACAATTCCAAAAGTGGAATGAACATTGGTTCATCAATGCATTGGGTGGTACTGGGCTCTCTCTCTCATTAGAATCTGTCAATCAGAGTTTGGATAGGCACTTGTCAAATGTAATGTAGAGGGGATTTTCTGGGTATATGGCTACTGAGATATTTTCAAATTCTTTAATAGTAATTCTCTAACTGAGGGGAAAAACTGTCTCTAAAAAATATGGTGACTTCTTAACTTTGGATGACCAGATCACAGATGCTAAAACCTCTACTTTGTTGCAGAATTAGCTGCATTAGAATTTGGGGGTGGAAACAGGAGAGGGAAGGGAAAATGAATTCTCAGAGATCTCCTTTTTTGTTCTCATCCCCTCTCCTGTCTATCAACATTTCTTGGACCTCCCCAGTTACAAAGCCCTCTTGTGCTTTAGCTTAGAACACTCAATCTACTATGCTATCTCACCCTCAGATTGCCACACTTATCAAAGCCACTAGCAAAGTTCCTGAATTTAGGAGATTTCTGCGTGCCTGCATGGCCTTCTATTTGGCTATCTTGCAGTCCTGGAGATGGTTCTAGAGTTGAGGATCATTTGAAGATCAGTGAAATATTCTCCATATCAATCTTTTTTAGACTGAAATACTAAGTCAGGAGATACAAGCACTCTGAGGATACAGAAAAACATTGTGGCTCTTCAACTGAATATGTCTTTATACAGTTTGTGAAAAGACCTAGCTCAGGGCTGGCTGTGATTCTGTAAGGAGCATAAACAAGTCTGTCTACCCAGTTCCAGGGACAAAACTTCATGCTGTTAGTAGCGTTGATTCTTGTGGTTCTTACTGAAATATAGAATATCCATGTTATAAGAAAATAGTCATCAGCTGAATTCAAGGTCATTTTTCAGATTCCTCTTTAGAGGCTCCCAATAATCCCTGTCTAGATCTCAGCTTGTGATATTTCTCTTTTCCCAATTCATTTCCTTCATTTGTCATATTTTGAAAGGTAATGGTAGAAAGACCATCAGACTTGAAATCATAAACTTGTATCCAAATTCTGGCTCTAGCTCTTAACTATGTGCCCAAGAACAAGTTATCTAAGCTTTCTGAGCCTATTGATGAATTTTACCATCTATAAAATGGGAATAAAGGTTTTAGTGTTGTCAACCTCAGAGGATTATTGTGAGCCCGGCACTTTACAAGTCATAAAATCCCAGGGAAATATGAATTATTAAAACTGATGTTGTAATGTTACTGTCTCTTTCCAAGGTTAAGTGTGCCATTTCAGTACTAAGGAGACTCTTAGGTGTGCTATAAGCAATTAGGGAGCATTGCCACCAAGTAGGTGAAGGTCATGAGATCATAATTTTATGGTCTAAAGCAAGTCATAAGCTATTAGCAAGGAGAAGGAGGAGGGGGTAGCCAAGCATTGAAAGACATTTGCACACATACACAAAGACATTTACACACATACACATACACATGCAAGGCTTTGTTTTTTAAACTTTTTTTTTTATTTTAACAGGATTTTTCTCAGTTATAAGTACATGTAAAAATTTTTTAACATTCATATTTTAAAATTTTGAGTTCCAAATTTCTTCCCTCTTTTCCATCCTCCCTCATCCCTGAAACTGTAAGCAATTTGTTATAGATTATAGGTTATTCATGTGCAATCATGTAAAACATTTTCATATTAAAAAGACATTATATTTTAAAAGAAATTTACAGAGAAAGACTTTTTTTTTTTTTTTGCTGAAGCAATTGGGGTTAAGTGACTTGCCCAAAGTCACACAGCATAGAGAAAGATTTAGGGGAAAAAGTTAAGATATAACAAATTATAACTTTTAAACTAATTCTTAAACTTTATCAATCATTGTTTAATATAATCCTGACTTTCTCCTGAATAGAATCTTTTTCTTAATTACCCTGAATTCTTATCTTGTATCGGTCTTTCCCAGTAATGACTATAGGATTTTGGATTTACTTATCAAGAGCTGTCCTAAACTTTCTGGCTAATGGTTAACAAACAACACGTATACCTCTAGCTATGTCAATAATAGCCTGCATTTCTATAGCAATTTATAAACATTATCTTATTTGATCTTCACAATAATTCTCTGGGGTAAGTACTATTATCCCCATTTTGCAGAAAAGAAAATTGAAAGAAGTTACATGACTTTCCTATAGTCATAAGACTAGTACGTGTAGGAAGTATAGGAGACAGGTGCCATCTTCCCTGACTCCAAATAATGGGAATTTTGGGGGAGTTTTGCAACAGTCATAAATGATATGCAATGGCCAGCAGACAGCACAGAAAAAATTTAGAAACTCAAAAATGCATAAATATACATATATGTTATATAATATTATCTTAAAATTTACAACAAGGTACTGTAAATACCTCATAAAAGAAAAATTAAAAATTCAGACTTCTCTAGTACAAAGGAAGGACTAAAAAATTTTACGTGGATTTTCTAGATCATTGGGTCTTTCACCCCTATGAGGTTGAAGGAACAACTGAATAGGTTGTTTTTACTATATGAAATTATTTTTCTTACTCCCTTTTCTCATAGTCTGTTGATTGCATAATTCCCAAGAGATTTCAATTCCTTTTTCTTTGAGAGTTCTATTTCACTTGCTACCATAGGATAGTAGCAGGAACGAGAAAAGCTGATTTTGTGACATTGCAGTTCTTTTTCCAATAAGAAAAAAAGATTTTTCTGCAGTTTTTTAAAAACTCACTCCAAGTTTCTTTCTCTCTGGCATAGACCTTAGCAAGTTCTATTGTGAATTGAAGTTGGAACAAGATCATTCTCTGAGAAATCAGTTCTAGTAGCAGATAGATCTAAGTTTGGTTTTGATAATGGTTTTACTTACAAAAATCTTGTCTTAACTTGACATTATTTCTAAGAGAGACAGTGTATTTCCTAGAACAGATAACTTCTAAATCATTTAAAATACAAAACTTGGCAAGATTTTAAAAGAGATAAAATAATTTTTCCCATATTCTGTCTCCTAAATCTGTGAAATATCCCACTGCTACAGCCATGATGGTGGCAGCGGGTGCTAAGAACCATTCTGGGACCATTGTTAGATATCAATTTAAGTGCTGGCACATCAATCGTGAGATCCCTGTTCAGAAAACAAGGTATATCATATTGCTAGAGGACTCCCTTATTTTGATATTCTTATCATAATCAAAGACTGAAAACAAGGAAGTTTCAGCTAAATGGAAGAAAAGTTCACTGATTCTTCTAAGAAAGGCCAAAATGATATTCCTGAGAATAAAGAAGCTTTGTTTTAAGGGACCATTGGTTGTCTATCCTGCCTTGCCATACAAGTGATAAACATAAGCAAAAATGTCAAGAAGATAATTGTAGCATATGTGCCTATAACTACATAAAAATGAAGAGTCGGAGAATATTTGTTAAGAACTCAATAAGATCATCATGGGACACTGGAAAGATAAATGGAGTCAAGGGACCTATGTTTAAATCCAGTGTAGCCACTTATTCTAACTTTACTTCTCTTAGTTCTTCATTTTCCGTATCTGTAAAAATTAGAAGGTTGTGTTTGATATCTCTTTGGCTCCAAACTGATGATACTATGACTCCATTCTAGACAGACAAACTTGCCACCATATTTCATTCATGAGCTACCATTTTCTTCATCTGTGCCATTTTCTTTCCGATGAAAGCTCCATCTCTCTTTGATCCTCTACTATTTTTCATTTATCCCATTTCCAAATCCAGATTCAAAATCATCTCTTTCAGAAAGCCTTCTTAGATTAACCCTGCTACATTCAAGCTCTTCCTATGTATTTTTCTCAGCATTTATGTGGATGATTTATACGTTTCTATTTGGGTTGATATGTTTGTAAGATTCTAAGAAAAGTTATGTTGTTTTACCCATTAGACCAAGAGCAGGATCAGGTTTCAGGAGCACCTAATACAAGGTGAAGTTGAGCACACGGTAGGTTCTTAGTATGTAGCACTAATAAGATAGAATGCAGGAATCCCAATGTGCTGTTTCCTGAGTATATCTGTACGTCCAGAGCATGGAAGTGTGAAGTCCAGAAGCAATCTCATCCCCATGCAATTTCCAGGCTGACTTGGCAGGCCTAAAATCTATGTTTTCTGAGACACTATCAATAGTACCCTTCAGCTATAGTAGATAAGAGTAATACTACTTTTCAGCTTTAATTCACAGAACTACTTTTGAAATTTTTGAGAAATTTAGAAGTTATCCACTCATTCAGAGCCACACACATTTAGAGCTGGAAGGGACCTTACATATGATGACCAATTCTCTCATTTTTAGAGAAGAGAAAAATGTAACTCAGAGAGAAATGATTTGCTGAAGATTATTCAACTAGTCAGGACTAGTGCTTTCCCACTATATACCAAGTTGCCTTTTTCCTAGACTTCATTCAAGTAGTGGCCCTGGTCGGCCCTACAGGAAATGATAAAGTAACGATGTTTTGAGCACCTTGTCTTTCCTTTGGGTATCATCTCACTTCCTCTCAATTTACCCAAATTCCTATTCTGGATGCTCTTACTTGTTCCCTCTGGTCTTATTTTCTAATACAGCTTCCCAATGCTGATACATTTATTAACTAGAACATTATCTAACATTGAAACTACCCAAGAGTTATGCTGTCATCATTATTTACATCTTTAAATGCTCATAGAATCATTGATTTAGACCTAAAAGGTCTTGGGAATCAGTCTCCTCACATTCAAGATATGGAAATTGAGGTTCAGGAAAGTTAAATGACTTGCCTGGGATTGCACAGATAGTAAATTGCAAGAGTTGGGGTTAGAACTGACGTCCTCTTGTTTCAAATCCTTTCCCTTGTACAACTCTCCCAAGGGACTCATTCATTCTGAGTAATAGATTTAAATCAACTTATCCAATATTTTCTTTCTTTGAAATTTGTCTTTTGTGACTTCTAAGGTGATAAATAATTTGATGAATTTATCCATGACTCTATGCTAATAAAAAATGACTAGGGAATCTTCTCTCCCTGATAGATAACACATATGCCTTTTAACAGTTACCAACTAGGAACAATGAACTATATTTATCCATATCAAGACAAGTCAATTAGCAATTAATATTTGTGAGACATTGCTAAGTAGTGGGTACACAAAGAAAGACAAAAATAATCCCTTCCCTCAAGAAGCTCATATTCTAGTTGGAGAGATAATATGTAAACAACTGTGTACATACAATATATATAACTGAAGGTAATCATAGGAAGCCATTACCATAGAGAGGGGAGAGGAGAGATGTAGAAAAAGTCTTCTACAGACAATAGACCTGAGTTGAGTATTAAAGGAAGCTATGAAAGTCAGGAGGAGACAAAGATGGAGAGCGTTCCAGGCATGGATTCTTTCCAGCTCTAGATCTCTGATCCATGTGATTCTTTATCTTGTGTTTAAAGAGATTTTACCAGAGAATTGGGATTCTCCAGATTTTTCTTTACATTCCCCACTCATCCACCTTCAGGAGACTAAATCCAGACTAAATTTCCTACAATGCCCTGGGCTTCTGTAAAAGCCGTAAGAGTGCTCAATTCACAAAGTATGCAAAAGAAAAGAATGAACAAAAACAATAACAACAACAACAATAATTATTATTTTAATGAAAAATCTCCTGGAGGGAAGTTTCATAACAGGAATATGTAATGTAGTCAATTAAGTCTGTGTTTAAAATTTTTTTTTATTTCAGCAAAGTGCAAGCAGGTGGGAAAATTATTGTTCACAGGTGCTTTTGCAATTACTTCTCTATTTTCTAGGTGAATAACTGGCCTCAGGCCAAAGCTTTCCTGCCATCAGCAACAGACTAATCCAAACTAATCCAAAGGTCCTGACTTGCTTCTGGTTAAAACACCCAGAGTCTCCTGTTTTCTCTATCTTACCTAAAGATCTCCCAAGACCCTGGAAATAGAGGAGGGGACTATTAAAGAATACATTCATTTTAATGGGCTTGAGAACCCAATTATTAGATTCAAAAAAAGAAAATAACCCTCACAGAACTACTGCAGTTATGCAATGGGAGATGTTTGTTCACTTTTAGGGATGTTACATTTGAAGAAAAAAAATATATATATATATATAATATATGAAATTATCAATTTAAATTTAATTGTAGTATTTTGGGAGGATTTTTGCAATATTTAGACTTTTTTTCTGACAATCCCCATTTAAGGGTCTCAGAAATCTACTCTGGCTTTGAGACAGTCTCCTCTCTATTCTAGGCAACATAGTACATAAAGAGTGTTAGATTTAACTAAGAGGAGTCGGTTTTAAATCCCAGCTCTATTACTCACTTGCTGGGTGACTTTAGGGAAGTCAACTGTTCTCTCTAGATCTCAGTGTCCTCACCTACCGAACAAAGAAGTTGAACCGCTACCGTCAGTTCAGCTCTAAATGTACCATTCAATTCTCGGCTTCCATGGAAGCAAAAGGGGTGTAAGATCTATGGCTCCTCTATAAAATGGGAATAAAAATTGCACTAGATACCTGAGGGGGGGAGTTGGGGAGAGGGGATTCTCTTCATTCTCAGTACTGCTGAAAGATCAGAAACATTATAATCCAAACTACCTAAAATGGCCTATGTAGAATTTGTTTGACTGGGGGAAAATAAGATTTTGCCCAGAGTAGAGAGTGTGAGGTTACTTGGTCTGGTAATTCCTGTGGTACATACATACATTTTAAAATGTCAAGAGTTGGGTGTAACCTGAAAACATCCTATATAACTGCTTCAGTTTATAGATAAAGAAACTGATGTCCCAGACAGTTTAAGCCTATGTATGCAAATGATTTATAGAACTACATATCTAGCTTTAATGTTTTTCCTGAACTCCAATCCCACATCACCATCTGCCTATTGTACATTTAGAACTGGATTCCCCCAGGAATTTCAACTTCAATGTGTTAAAAATAGAACTCCTTCTCAATTTTTAAAATCTGTACCTCATCCAAACTTATATCTGTGCTGAGGACACCACTTCAAGAAGTCTCAAAGAAAGTTGGTAGTCTTCACTGTTCTTTAGATAACCAATCAATTGAAAAGTTTTGTCAGCCCTCATTACCTCTCACTCAGATGATTATAACAACTTCTCTTTTTAAAATCTATTTTGAATTTAAATATTGAAAAAGAGAGCCTTTCTAAACACAAGGGAACACAGTCAGAAGACTGTACATTTCTGTCATATAATTTACTTAATATGTAAAATCTATCTATCTATTTACAGGTACATATATACATGCACATTTAAATATGTATATATGCAAAATGCATGTATATACATATATAGATATTTGTTGTAGTTATTCATTTGTTTCTGTTATGTTTAACTCTTTCTTTAGGGTTTTCTTGACAAAGATACCAGAGCGGTTTGCCATTTACTTCTCCAACTCATTTTACAGATGAAAAAAATTTTGGCAAACAGGGTTAAGGGTCTTGCCCAGGGGCACATAGTTAGTAAGTGTAAGTTTGGATTTGAACTCAGTTCTTCCTGATTCTAGCATTCTTCCACTGTGCCACCTACCTGCCATATATATATGTACATACACACACACACACACACACACATATATATATATATGGATTTTTACATGGTGTTTTCAAAATATCCTGCTTGTCTGTATTTCCTTTGAAATTTGCTTCTGTTCTCTTCTGTATATTTAAAAAAAGTTTATAATGAGCCTCTTCCTTTTTTGTTTGGCATTTTGTAATAATAATTAGAATAAGAATAACAGTTCATTTTATTTTATTGTCCCCCTTCCCATTAGCCATAAGAAAGAAAGAGGAAATGGAATTTGTTGTTATTAGTAATTGAAAAGGACCAAAATGACATTACATGTCAGTGGTCAGTGTACAGTGCCTAATCAAACCAATAGAGTTCAAAGGCCCTATCACGCGTCAAGCCCAAACACTATGCACATTTGGAAAGGAGATATCTCTAAATTTGTGCATCTCAGATTTCATTTAAGCTAATGCAATTCTGTTTTGCTCATAGTGCACAGCACCTTCTGCTGGATGGTCCTGCGCCAGTGTCTCTCATTTCTCACAATCAGTTCCAGAGTTCTTAGAAACCTTGAGAACATCCTTGTATCAGGATGTGCACATGTGCACTTGCCTTATGTGGGTTTTCTGTAAAATAGTCTTTTAGGCATTCAAATAATGTGGCCAGACCATCAGAATTGCACTCTCTGTTGCAGAGTTTGAATGCTTGGCAGTTAAGCTCAAGAAATGACCTTAGTGTCCAGTACCTGATCTTGCCAGGTTATCTTCAAAATCTTGCTAAGACAATTCAGATGGAAGCGGCTCAGTTTTCTGGCCTGGTGCTGATAGATTCCTGGGTTTCACTGGCGTACAACAATGAGGTCAGCCTGATGGCTCTGTAGACCTTCAGTTTGGTAGTTCTTTCCCATACTTTCCTTTGGAGCCTTCCAAACCCTCAGCTAGCTCTGGCAATGCATTCTTCAACCTCATCATCAGTGTGTACATCCCTGGAAAGTATCCTGCCAAGTTAAGTTAAATTATCCACAGCATTCCAAATTTCTCCATTTGTTGTGACTGATGGTTTCATGTACGGATGCCGACTGGTAGAGAAACTCTGTTTTCTGATGTTGCTGGCCAAAATTAGCACAAGTGGCAGGGAATCAATCTATAATCTGCTGCATCTCAGCAACAGTATTGAATGCACAATCACCTGGAAACAAAAAGTCCTACATCACTTTTATCTTGGCTTTCATCTTTTCAAGTTAAATAACTTTCTGTCAATATGGCAGCTGATGTTGATGCAATTTTTGTCCTTGTTGAGGGGTTTTACACCATCACTGAAAACATCATACTTAAAAAAATATGGGAGCAAGTACATAGCTCTGTTGTACTCCGTTGGTACCTGAGAAAGTGAGAGAGACTATCTATTATCCCAAACCTATGCAAGCAAGCTATCATGAATTGGAGTACGATACTGATGAACTTGTCCAAGAAATTAAGTTTCACCATGAGCTTCCATAGCTTCATGACTGACAGTATTAAAAGCTCTGGTCAAATTGAGGAATGTTGTGTACAGACCTCTATTTTATCCCTGGTATTTCTCCTGAAGTTGTGGGGCAACAAGCACTGTATTGATCATTCCTTGACCCTTTTGGAAGTCACACTGGCTCTCAGGTTGATAACCATCTTCCAGGAAAAGGATTAGCTGACTAAATAGGATTGAAAAAAAAATTTTAATTGAAGTTTTTTATTTTTGAAACATATGCAAGGATAATTTTTCACTATTGATCCTTGCAAAACCTTGTGTTCCAATTTCCCTCCCTTCCCCTCCACCCCCTCCCTAGATGGCAAATAATCCAATATATGTTAAATATGGTAAAAAAAAAAGTAAATCTAATATAGGCATACAAATTTATACAATTATCTTGCTGCACAAGGAAAAATCAGATAAAAAAGGAAAAAATTGAGAAAGAAAATAAAATTCAAGCAAAGAACAACAAAAGAAGTGAAAATGTTATGTTGTGATCCACACTCAGTTCCCACAGACTTCTCTCTGGGTGTATATGGCTCTCACCATCATAAGATCTTTAGAACTAACCTGAATTGTCTCATTGTTGAGAAGAACCACGTCCATCAGAATTGATCATCGTATAATCTTGCTGTTGCCATGTATAATGATCTCCTGCTTCTACTCACTAAGCATCAATTCACATAAGTCTCTCCAGGCTTCTCTGTATTCATCCTGCTGATCGTTTCTTACAGAACAATAATATTCCATAACATTCATATACCTTAACTTATTCAGCTATTCTCCAACTGATGGGCATCCACTCAGTTTCCAGTTTCTGGCCACTACAAAAAGGGCTGCTACAAACATTTTGATTGGCAATAATGTTGAAAGCAATGACTAAGAGAGATAACATTTCCCTTCTCCCCTTTTCTGGATTGTCAAGGGATAACCTATTTCCTTTCCTTTATAGAGATGTACAATGACCGCATCCTTGATTTCCTGAGGGATAACTTCCCTTTCCATAAAACCTGGAAGATTTCTTTCAGCTTTTGTATGAGCAAAGGAACCCCCACCTTGTAAACCTTAGCTGGAACAGAATCAACACCATGTGTTTTGCCACATGAGAGGAGCCTAATGGCATTCAGAACCTCTTTTTCATTTGGAAGTTTGGCTAGACAGACCTAAGGCACATGGTCAATAGCAAAGCAGTTGTTTTCATTTACATTGTTGTTTTATACTAGAAATTGTTTTCCTGATTCTACTAACTTTATTCTGTGGCATTTCGTGCTACATAAGTATTCTCACAAACATTTCTTTTGTGTGTTAGGCCATTCACCAATTGTCTAATAAATAATCCAAAATATCCTCTTAGTTTCTAATTCTTCTTCTTTTTTTTTTCTTTTCTCCCTTTAATCTCTCTTCAGAGTCAGAAAGTTTATTGTTGTTTTATGGGCTATTCACTCCTTGGTTTCTTTTTTTGACTAGGTGAAAGTGGAGATTCTTTGCCTCAATTTCTACTTAGCCTTAACCCTTAAATGGGCGCAACTCATCAAACTGAGACTTGTGGAAGACCTTAGCTTAAAAAGTCCAAGGTCTCTCATTTCACCCAGGGCCAACTACAGTCATCCTAATCTACATCTTGCCACTGGACACAGATGGCTCTCACAGATGGGGAAAGTGAGTCAAGAGACCTTGCACAGCCTCCCTCACTTAAATCCAATTCCCTTGTATGTCATGGCATCTCCTCTCTGATGTTATGATTCTCTTTGAGAACAAAGGAAAAACGACAATTATACCATAATTATGCTTTCTCAACAATCCTTCCATCCCACACCCCCAATGCCAATTGTTTTCCTGTTGAATTGATTGCATTTTCTATACCCAACAATGTGGGTCCAACTCTCCTTCTTTAACTTTGAGATAATAGTGATGTTCATCTCATGACCACTTCATCCAATGCTTCATTTATGTTTGTACTGTTTTTTTTCATGCATTCCAGTTATGAGAAATAGCGAGTCTCTCACTC
The DNA here is from genome assembly GCF_016432865.1 of Antechinus flavipes. Taxonomy (NCBI): domain Eukaryota; kingdom Metazoa; phylum Chordata; class Mammalia; order Dasyuromorphia; family Dasyuridae; genus Antechinus; species Antechinus flavipes. Next base: position 474,531,597 of record NC_067400.1, read on the forward strand.
CTTTGACTTTTATACATTATCATATTCTCCCTTTTACCTTCCCTTCAAGTCTTTCCCTCTTTTAACGCTCAGAACTGTCAGTCCCCAGCCCAGGTCCTTTGATTTTTGTTTTTGTTTGTTTACATTTAATGAATCAGTGCTCTCAAGATATTAAAGTTCTGAAAGGATATTTGCTTCCTGTCAGTAGATGATTAATGGATTTTTTTCTGTCTTGCCCTCTGATTCTGAGAGTGGGGCAGTTTTCATTTCTATTTTCTTGAGAAATAGTTTCCAGTCTTTTTTTAAAAATAGTTTTTTAGAGAGTCCAGTGATTTTTTTTTTGGGGGGGGGGCTGAGGTAATTGGGGTTAAGTGATTTGCCCAGGATCACACAATTAGGAAGTGTTAAATGGTCTGAGGCCAGATTTGAACTCAGGTCCTCCTGACTTCAGGGCTGGTGTTCTAACCATTGCACCATCTAGTTTTCCCCAGTCCAGTGATTCTTTTTTTTTTTTAATAGCTTTTTATTTACATGATACATGTATGGGTACTTTTTCAGTATTGACCCTTGTAAAACCTTCTGTTCAACTTTTCCCCTCCTTCCCCCACCTCCTCCCCTAGATGGCAGGTAGACCAATACATGTTAAATATGTTAAAGTATATGTTAAATACAATATATGTATACATGTCCATATAGTTATTTTGCTGCACAAGAAAAATTGGCCAGTCCAATGATTCTTAATGACTTCTCTGAATGTTTTCTGTTCTTTCCTTTTTGGAAATTTCATCTACTAGAGTTTCAATTATCATCTTTATGAAGGTGTTTCCCAAACATGTGGATCTATCCCTAATCTTTTTTCAAAGCTGCAATTATACATTTCCAGCAGGCTAAAATTCAATGCAACCAAAACTAAATTTCCCTGAAACCTCTTCCCCACAAACTTCTTTGTTTCTGTTGATGATATACAAACTACCTTTCCAGTCATCCAGTCATCTTTGAAAGGAGACATAACACAAGCCTTGGGATTATTAAAATTCCAGTCAATAGTTTGTTAAAAAAACATCTTTATTATATGGTTTTAAAATTGAACTGTCCAATGTTTTATTATAGACTTTAATGATGGAAGTTCCAGGTCAGGTAAGAGAGAGGGACAGTGCTATAATGGTCTCTAGGAGACATATTTATAGGCAGATGGGGCTTGGTGTTATCACTCAATCATACTGTAAAAGTGATTGCCTATTTCTTCTATATATAGGGCTGACCTGTGTGCCCATTCCTAGTGGGGTTCCCGAGACTTTGCTATTACTCAATAGGAGCAAAGTAGTAGAACAGGAAGCTGAAAGTCTAGACCTGGTGTCAAAGTCTAGCTGCCAAGAGGTCAAGGGCAGGAATGAAGGTGAAGTATCAGTACAAACCAGGTACTAAATAAGTCAGGCACAGTACTTTCCCTGAATGACAATTTTTTTGCCTCCCTCTGATGAGATCCCGCTTTTATGAAGATTCTAAATGTACTGGCAACACCTGTTCCAACTTCTTCTACCTATGATCTCAGCAACAAGACCCAAATACCACTAAATGATGAAAAGTCTGATTGATGTTAATGATTTTTAAACCAATAGCTTGAGTGCTTTTGTGTTTAAAAAACACAAAAGCTTTGGGAGAATCTCCCCCTAGTTGTTATAGAAATGTTATCTAGCTCTGCCTTTAAGTGGGAGGAGCAGAAAGATAGATATTTGTACAAGATCATAGAGGTTAGGAACCTGGGAAGACAAGCCACAGATTCAGAATCCCAGTGAATTAATGTGATTTATCTGAGTTAATAGAGTTTTATTTTACTTAAAATTGAGAAGAAAAAATGATCAAATTCTTTATATTTGGCAGCCAATAAGAGAAAGAAGTGCTTTTTATGGTAAATCAGCATTTATATTAGGAAACTGAAGAGGAAAGAGCCCATTCATGAAATATACATATTGATGTGGGATGAGTTTTCATTAAAGCTTCAGAGGGGGATATACTGTAAACATCCAAGGGGAGATCCCATTAATAGATGGTAGTAGGAAAAATATTTGCTATACTTTTTTACCTTCATACAGAAAAGGTCCCATTTCTGATGAATATCAGTAGTGATCTCATTAATTTTCTTTGATTTCCAAGGATTATGTACAGTGATAGGTGGAGAAGCAAGGTGTTATCTATTACTTTGGATTCCAGATCTATAATGTAAAATCTTTGAACATTATAATTGGTTATGGGAAAAAGAAAGGTGGTGCATGTCTGACTATCCGATTTTGGCCCTATAATTATAGAAATACTGGCCTTAACTGGAAAATCCTTTCAGAGCAGGAATTATTTCACTTTTTGTCTTTGCATTCCCAGCTCCTCATACAATTCCTGGCACATAGCAAATGCTTAGAAATATTGATTGATTGGACTCTGAGAAACACTCCTCTATTAAGTGATCATAATGAGTTCATAAGCGTCCACATGGCAACACAAAGAATAAAGGTGCCAAAGTTTGTTTATGGTCTGAACTCAATTAAAATTCCTGACTCACTTGAGTCAGACTCAGTTTTTTGGGTTTTTTTACACATGCTATATAGATTTAATAAACAAGTTAAAATTCACTTAGGGACTTTTGTTCACATATATATGTGTATATACACATGCATTTTTATATATTTATATACATGGGGCGGCTAGGTGGTGCAGTGAATAGAGCACTGGCCTTGGAATCAAGAAGAATTATCTTTGTGAGTTCAAATCAAACCTCAGAATTTACTGTATAGATCCTGGGGAAGTCACTTAAGCACATTTGCCTCAGTTTTTCCATTTATAAAATGAGCTGAAGAAAGAAATTCCAAATCACTTTAGTAAATTTGCTAAGGAAACTCCAAAAGATTTCCCAGAGAGTTGGACATAACTGCTAGGACTAAACAATAGTGTGTGTGTGTGTGTGTGTGTGTGTGTGTGTGTGTGTGTGTTTGTGTTTGTAAGAAGGGCAAGCGGCAATTGTTGGGGGACTAGAATGGGTCCTAAAACATACAAGTAGAAGTTACTTTGTCACCTGGGTTTCCCAAAGGAAAGTTACAATTTTCACTTGGAAATAGTGTGGACATCAGTAAAAATTTAAGTGCTACTATATTTTCCATGACGTATAGTCTCTAGTTCTTTGTTACTCACTGTAATAATTATAGCTAATATTGATATAATGCCCACCATGTACCATGTACTATGCTAAGCACTTTATGATTATTATCTTATTTGATCTTCACAACTCTGTAAAGTAGGTCCTATTATGATCATCATTTTACAAGGGAGGAAATTTTACAATGAAACAATCAGAAGTTAAGGATTTGTCCAGGATCACCCAGCTGGTAAGTATCAAAGGCAGGATTTTAATTCTATCCTCTACCATCTAGCTGCCTTTCTCTTTTTAAAGGTATGATTTTGCTTTTTAGATGATAATAGTATCACTCCAGGGAATATAAATCAATCAGTATTGCTCACTCTGGAATATATATGTACATATATGCATTTATACTTATATATTATTAATAAGTTAGACATTTATGTCCTTCTTAGGATCTTTGTATGTTGAAAGTTTATTCTTATTGCCCTGTGGCAACCAAGGTAGCATTTCATGTGTAGAATTCTAAGGAAAACCCATAAGCATTTTGTGATGAGTAATATTTATTAATTTCCCTGATGTTGTTTCTTTCTCAACACCCACAACATGGATCAGGCCCAGGCCCTTCCATCTTTCCTCTTTCAACAGGGATTTAGCTTTTTCTAAAAGGAGACAAAACTGACCCTAGACCCTGAGGGGTCCTGAAATTTCTTGATCAAGATATAAAAAAGTCTCAATCATGGGCTGTTGGGGAACCTCCACTTTGGTAGATTTCTGAATAGCAGAAGGTATTTTAACAATCTCCTACCCAATAAATAGATACCTCATCTAAACCAATTAATTACTATATTCAATATATAATATAGGTCTGGAAGTAGAGGTAGCTGATAACATCTTATTTCCCACTAATCCCCTGTAAATACTTAAAAAGGAGGGAGCACCTTTAAAACATTTCTGAGATTTGATTTTCCTATTAAAAAAGGAAAAGGTATTACAGCACCCCATTTAGGGAAACTGCCACACTATTGCTTTGTCTACTGCTTTGGAGGCTGGCAGCATCTCATTCCTATCTCTAGTTACCAGAAAAGAATATCTTTTAAGAAATCTCTTTCAGATCCATAAATCTTGTCTGTGGTTCTCCTTTTTTCCCTCCCTACTGTGGTTGCTTGGGTTACATGTACTCTTTTATTTCAAAAGGCATTTGCTGCCAAATAGGAAACAAAATGGGTAGGAGAAACTGATCACATCTCCTACTCATTTTAATTTCCTCGAATTCAGGGAGTCAGCCTCTTACTTGCTGTAATAATAAGTGGCACTAATTTGGTAATTGCTCTTTTATTGTATTATTTGGTTGTGTTTCAAAAATAAAATCTCTTGCTTTGATTGCATTTATATTTCGTCTTCCTATTGAGTGGGCCAAAGTTTAAGAAAATGATAAGACTTTTATGTGCCTCTGCTAGAAAGACACAGAACTTAGGGAGTTCTTGGGCAAGCTTTCCCACTCACAACCCTGACCTGTAACAGTCCTGCTATTCCGGTTACAAGCAGAGATAGTGATACAGAGAATGTGTTTGGGTCTATTTGCACATCTCTCCCTGCCTGTCTTCAAATGTATCTTGTGCATGTGCACATGTGGGTATCTATAATATTTGTGCACTTAGAATCATGTACTTAATTATCACAATTCAGAATAACCCTAGTAATAGATGTGTTCCCATTTAACTGATGAGAAAATTAAGTCATAAAGAGGTGACTTACATGACTTCCTTAAAGTTACACAATTAGTTTCAGAGCTGGGAATTGAACCCAACTCTAATCCTTTCCCCACTAACCTTCCCAAGTCTGTCTGTCTCCCTCTGGAGGAAAGAAGATGACCTTCCTGGTTGAAACCATCAGGCTGACCTCTCTGCTTTTCTGATCCAGGGATGAAGTCTTATAATCTCTTTCCAAAGATGTTGAAAAATGTTAAGCTTCCTCGTTCCAGATCCTGAACTAGAGGCCAACTTAAGAGGCAGCTCGAGAGTTAGAACAGTCTTGGAATTGGCATTAGGAATCAGTCTTGGATCAGCCAATTACAAGCTGTGTGAACTGAAATGAGCTACTGAAATGTTCTGTCTCCATCAGCATAGTGCTTGGCACTAAAGGCACTTAAAAAGTGCTTATTGAATGACTGACATTTATAAAATAGAGCTGAAAATATTTTTTCTGCCACCTCATTTTGTGAAGATCAAATATAAAATTCACTGTAACCCAAAAGGATTATATAGATGTCAGGTATTGTTATCAAGGCATATAGATAGATAGGTAGATATAAATAGATAGATAGATATAAGATCAAAAGGATTTCAGAACTAAAAGGGACCTTTTAGATCAGGGATGCTTTTGACACTCTAGGGGACCCCTTCTTAGAATAATGTCCTTAAATGAATAAATTAAAATGCAAAGGAAATCAATTATATTTTATATATCACCAATTATATAATAGATAGTCACACATATATAATCAATTATATATCAAATGTAAAAAAAAAAACCCAAAACCCCAATCATTCCAGATCCTGGGTTAAGAATCTTTCTTCTAAGTAATCTAATTCCACCTTCTTCTTTTACAGATGAGGAAACTGAGGCACAATGAAGCTAAGTGAGTTGGCTAAGGTCACACAGGTAATAAGGAGCACAGGTGGGTCCTCTGAATATAGATCTAGTGCTCTGTTCACTATGTAACACTACCTTAGGATGGCCCCCTTTTGTATTTCACAGCCCAAACAAGCTCAACCGCTGCCTTGTGGGACATAGATTAATGGATTCTCCAAACAATGAGTGATCATGAAAGAAAACAGTTCTGGTGAAATACTTCTTCATTTCTCAATCTTCTTTCCCAGGCTTGGGAGTACAGGCATACCTCATTTTATTGGGCTTTGTTTTATTACACTTCACAGATAACTGCAATTTTTTTTTTTTTTTTTTTTACAAATTGAATTTCTGTGGCAACCCTGCATCAAGTAAGTCTCTTGGTGCTATTTTACCAATAACATGTGCTCGTATCAAGTCTCCATGTCACATTTTGCTAATTCTTCCAATATTTCAAAATTTTTCATTATTATTATATTATGGTGATCTGTGAGCCATGAACTTTGACATTACTATTGTAATTGCTTTGGGATACCACAAACTATGCCTATGTAATATGGCAAACCTAATTGATATGTGTGTATTTTCTGAATGCTCCACCAGCCAGTCTGTTCCCTGTCTCTTTCCCTCTCCTCCCACTTCCCTATTCCCTGAGATATAACAATATTGAAATTAAGCCAATTAATAACTACAATGGCCTCTAAGTATTTGAGTGAAAGGAAGAGTCAATCAGTGGAGCAAACTTCATTGTTGTTTTATTTTAAGAATTGACATAACTACCCAACTTTCAGCAGCCATCAGTGAGATCACTCAGCTATCATCAACACTGAGGCAAGATCCTCCACTAGCAAAAAAAAAAATGTATGATTTGCTGAAGGTTCAAATGATTGTTAGCATTTCTAAAGTAATAAAGTATTTTCTAATTAAGGTATGTACATTTAAAAAAACATAATACTATTGCACATTTAATAGACTGCAGCATGGTATATACATAACTTTTATATACACTGGGAAACCAAAAAAATTTATATGACTAGATTTATTGTGATAATCTGGGACTGAACCTGCAGTATCTCAGAGGTATGCCTGGATGTGCTTTGGTAGGACTTTTCCTGACTTGGGCCCCTCCTCTCAGGGTCACAAGGTGCTCTCTCAGTGAGGCAGTCACATTCTGAGTGTGTGAAAAGAGCAAAAGGAAAATGAGTCAGAGAAATAACTCCCGGGGCCAACCTCACCCTAGCATTGTTTCATCAAAATGGGGAGTGAGAGAGGGGGATCAAGTGCTTTGCCAGTTCTCCTTGCTGTTCCAACTTGCCTAGGACTTGAGGACTCAACAAATACTGACACAGGGCTGACACATGGAGGTTTGATTTATGGAATACTCCTCCCGCCTCCTGCTCCAACCCAGAAAGATATCAAACATTATAAATCATGAGGGGATGGTCCTTTTTCTAGATGGCTTGTAAACAACAGCAGTTGGTCATGAACCTTATTCCCCTTCCTTCTTTTATATAATTTCCCAGCAGGCAACAAACTCCCTTCAGGGCTGGAGGGGAAAACAGTCTTTTGGAAGAGAATGTCATTAATTCAATCAGTCCAATCAGCAAGCCAAGTGCTGTATTCTTCATGGTAAGAAATTTCAATAGAGCTAATTAGCTGCTGTCTACCATGAGTGTATTTTGAGGTACACTCATAATTGCTTTTGTCCATTGTCACTAGATTCCATAGTAATTTCCATGAGTAACCTATAGTCCTATCATTTAATGATAGGAATAAGGAAGGAGAATTCTAAATTTCCACACTTTATGGAACTAACCAAAGGTCTGGATTCCTTTGCTTTTCTAGGTTTCATTTTACCTGTCTTTTAAATGGTTACATCTAGAGTTACATCTAGGTAAATGTTAAACAACTGGCTTTTCCTCACTAAATTAATCTGCAGTATTAACATTTTTAAATCTAGATAATGAACAGTCAATAAACATTTAGTAAGCACCTACTATGTGTCAGACATTGTGCTAAGAGAAGGGGATATAAAGAAAGGCAGAAGATAGTTCCTATTCTCAAGGAGCTCAGTCTAATGAGGGACACAACATGCAAATGACTATGTACAAACAAGTTATATAAAGGAAAAATTGGAAATAATTAACAGAGAGAAAGCACTGAAATTAAGAAGAATCAGGGATGGCTTACTGGAGAAGGTGGGATTTTAGCAAGGACTTGAAGGAAGCCAGGTAAACTTATATATGAATATAGGGAGGAAGAGAATTATTTTAACCTGTGAAAATGCATGAAGTCAAGAGATCTAACTTCTTGTTCAAAGAATAACAAGGAGATCAATGTCACTGGGTATGTTAGGAAAAGGGAAGGATGAGGTGTTCAAAAGACTGGAAAAGTGGATGGAGATAGTTTGTGAAAGGCTATGAATGCTAAGCAAAAGATCTTATATTTGATCCAGGAGATGATAGGGAACCACTGGAGTTTCTTGAATAGTGGTAGTGATAGTGATGATGGGGAAAGGGGAGTGGACACAGGGAGACAGATGGTCAGACCTGCACATTAGGAAGATTCAATAGCTGAGTGGAGAATGGACAAAAGTGGAAAGAATCTTTGGCAGACAAGTCAATCAATAGGCTACTGTTCAGGAATAAGATGATGAAGACCTGTACCAGAGTGGTGAGGGTCAGAGGAAAGAAAGGGGTATATACAAGCTATGGTATGAAGGTAAAAATGACAGAACTTGGCTACACATTGGATATGGGGGAAGAGCGTGAGAAGCCAAGGATGATACCTAAGTTGTGAGCGTAGATGATTGAGAGGATGATGCTAAAGATGTCTTTAGCAATAATAGGGAAATTTGGGAGTGGAGAGTTTTTAGGAAAAGGTAATGACATATTTTAGACATTTTGAGTTTAAACTATTTATGGGACATCCAGTTTAGGATGTCCAAAAGGCAGTTGGGGATGCAAGACTGGAGGTCAGGAAAGAAGTTAAGGCTGGATAAGTAGATTTGAGAATCATCAGCGTAGAGATGGTTAAATCCATAGGAACTGATGAGTTCATTAAGTAAAATACTATAAAGGGAGAAGAGAATAGGGCCCAGAGTCCTGGGAGATACTCACTTTTAGGGGATGTGACCTGGATGAAGATCCAGCAAAGGACACTGAAAAGGAGTGGTCAGTTATGTAGGAGGAGAGTCTGGAGAGAGTAGTGGAAACCTAGAGAGAAGTGGATATTTAGAAAGTTAGAGTGATAGACAATGTTAAAGGCTTCATAAAGGATAAAGACTGAGAAAAGGCTATTTGCTTTCTTCATAACAAGAAATTGTTAATGACTTTGGAGAGAGCAGTTTTGGTTGAATGATGAGATCAGAAACCAGATTGTAGAGAGTTTTAAAGAGAGCAAACGGAAGCACTTATTGTAGATGGTCTTCTGAAGGAACTCAGTCGCAAAAGGCAGGAAAGATAAGAGATAATACTTAAAGGGGATAGATGGTTTAAGTAAAGGTTTTTTTTTTTTTTGCAGATGGGGAAGGCATAAGTATGTTTGTAGCTAGGTATAGAAAAAGTATAGACATAGGGAAGCAGCTAGTAGACTGAAGTATAAATATAAGAATGACCAAACCAAAAAAGATGCCCACCATAAAAAAGCTATTGTGGTAACAGGGAAACTCAAGACAATCCAGAAGGGGGAAAAAAACTATAAGCAAAATCTCAAAGAAAAAAAATGTAACAAATACAAGTCCAACAAGAATTCTTAGAGATTAAAAAAAGGGCTTTAAAAAAAAAAAAGGAGCCAAAACAATCTAAAGATCCAAATAAAAGACAGAAAATTTCACAGGTAAAATGGATAATTTTCATTATATAAAATTTTAAAAATTTTGTACAAAAACCCCAACACAGCTAAAATGAGAAGAAAAGAAAGAAGCTGAGAAAAAAAATCATTCTAGCAAGTTTCTCTTTTAATAAAGGGCTCATTTCTTAATAAAGGATCGATTGTCAGAGGATATGAATAAGCAGTTTTCAGAGGGAGAAAAATCCACGTCAATAATAGCCATATAAAAATGATTTAAATGAATAATAATTAGAGAAATCCAAATTAAAACAATTCTGATATTAACAGACAATTCTTAAACAAAAAAGTTGAAACTATTTGTAGCCATATGAAAAGGTGCTCCAAGTCATTATTAATCAGAGAAATGCAAATTAAGACAACTCTGAGATACCACTGCATACTGTTAGATTGGCTAGAATGACAGGGAAAGATAATACGGAATGTTGGAGGGGATGTGGGAAAACTGGGACACTGATACATTGTTGGTGGAATTGTGAACACATCCAGCCATTCTGGAGAGCGATTTGGAACGATGCTCAGAAAGTAATCAGACTGTACATATCCTTTGTTCCAGCAGTGTTTCTACTGGGCTTATATTCCAAAGAGATTTTAAAGAAAGGAAAGGGATCTGTATGTGCAAAAATGGTTGTGGCAGCCCTCTTTGTAGTGGCCAGAAACTGGAAACTGAGTGGATGCCCATCAATTGGAGAATGGCTGAATAAATTGTGGTATATGAATGTTATGGAATATTATTGTTTTATAAGAATTGACCAGCAGGATGATTTCAGAAAGGCATGGAAAGACTTACATCTTAGAGATGCTGAGTGAAATGAGCAGGACCAGGAGATCATTATATACTTCAACAACAATACTATATGATGATCAATTCTGATGGACGTGGCCATCTTCAACAATGAAATGAACCAAATCAGTTCCAATAGAGCAGTAATGAATTGAGCCAGCTACACCCAGGGAAAGAACTCTGGGAAATAACTATGAACCACTACATAGAATTCCCAATCCCTCTATTTTTGTCCGCCTGCATTTTTGATTTCCTTCACAGGTTAATTGTACACTATTTCAAAGTCTGATTCTCTTTGTACAGCAAAATAACTGTATAGACATGTATACATATATTATATTTAACTTATACTTTAACATATTTAACATGTATTGGTCAACCTGCCATCTGGGGGAGGAGGTGGAGGGAAGGAAGGGAAAAATTGTAACAAAAGGTTTTGCAATTGTCAATGCTAAAAAATTACCCATGCATATATCTTGTAAATAAAAAAGCTATTATAATTTAAAAAAAAAACAATTCTGAGATACCATTTCACATTTATCAGACTGACTAAGAACACAAAAAAGGAAAGTGATAGGTCCTGGTGGACATGTGAAATAACAGGTATACTTAATGCTCTGTTGGTAGAGCTATAAACGAATCCAACATTATAGAAAGCAATTTGGAACCATGTCCCAAATGCCATTAAACAGTATAAAATCTTTCATCAGTTGATATCACTACTAGGTATATATCCTAAAGAAAGAGGAAAAGGACCCATATGTACAAAAATATAATTTGATCAATGGATGATCAAACATAATTCCAAAGGATTCATGATGAAATATGTTCATTTCCAGATAGGTGATGGACTCAAAGAACAGCATGAAGCTTATTTTCCTCTCTCTCTCTCTCTCTCTCTCTCTCTCTCTCTCTCTCTCTCTCTCTCTCTCTCTCTCTGTCTGTCTTTTTTTTTTTGTCTATCTCTGTCTCTGTCTCTCTCTGACTATCTCTATCTCTGTATCTGTCTCTATGTCTCTCTCTTCTCCCTGTCTCTCTGTCTCTCTGTTTCTGTTTCTCTTTGTCTCTCCTGTGTCTCTATCTCTCTCCCCTCCTTCTTTCTAGCTTTACTTTTTGCATGTGGCTAAGGCAGAAATTTGTTTTGTGGCTGTATATATTTGTATAGATTTTACTTTTCTTACCTTCTCATTGGGTTGGGGAGAGGCAGAACATAAAAAGAGGATGAAAAATGAGAAGAAAGAGAGAGGAGGTAGTTAGGAGAGTCAGGAGTGGACTCAGGAAAAGAATGAAAACATGACAGCTTATGCTCATTTCTGAAAGGAACCATCCAATCAGAGGAAGGGACTTCTAAGGCAGAGGATACTTCCAATGAGGAGACTGGAGATGAAGTGAATTTGTAGAGTGAGGAGGCTGCTACAATATAATAGAGAAAGTCCAAAGACTCTGAAGGGAATGAAGGAAACAATGTATACTAAGTAAATACAAGAGTGAAGTTGAACTGGATGCAGTTGAGTTGTCTGAGGATCCATTAACCTGGAAGACAACCCACTCTCTTATTTTTTCCTGATAACAATCATAAATTTGATTCTTTGCAACCATTGCTCCTAGGCCTTTTCACTGGGGCCAAGCAGAATTTTAATTACTCTCTCACACACTACTTCTTGAAACACTTGAACTTCTTTGTCATGTCCTTCCAGTCTTCGGGTCCCTAAGCTAAGCATCATCAGTTCCCTCAATTAATTCTCATTTTACACGGACTCAAAAGGCTCTTTTCTACGCATTCTCTGGAGAATCAATCATCTTCCTTTACTATGCTGCCCATAAATGAACACAATATTTATATTTCAGATGATCTGATTGAGACAGAATCTGTTGGGACTAGCACCTTCTATTTCTTGGAAGCTGTGCTCTCTTAATTGGAAATCATCAATGAGTGGAACTTCCCCATTTAATAATGGGGAAACTGAAGCCCATTTCACTGTGTGTGGGTCTCACTTTCCTTATCTGTACAATTTGGGGACTGGACTGGACAAGTCCTTCTTGCTTCATCTTGTTCCATCCAATTGTACCTAAACACAGGTGGAGGCAATTTGGCTGAAGAAGAAGTACCTTTAGAGAATCACAGAATTTTGGATTTAAAAGAGATCCTGGAAGCCATCTATTACACTCTATACCAGAGATTCTCCTTTATAACTGTGTTAAATAGTCTTCCAGCCTTTGTTTGAAGAACTCCAATGAAACATGTTAATAGCTATTATTTACATAGAACTCTAAAGTTTCCAAAGTGCTTTGAAGCTATTATTTGATTTTAATCTCCCAACAACCTTGGGAGTTAGGTGATATTATTCAAATTTTACAAAAAAAAGTCATGTCTTTTTCATTCTCATATCTACCAACAATTTATTGTGTGATTCATAACCAATTCCTTGACTTCTGTGTAATTTTCTCCATCTGCAAAGTAAAAACATTGATATCTGCCTCTTCCCCTTCCCATCTTCACTAACAGTTTGAGCAGAACTCACCCAAGACCACAAAAGTGGGCTAGCAATGAGGGAGGCAAACTTATAATTGGAATTGGGCCCAGGGCAAGCAAGCAGGGAGATAATTAAATCAAGTATTTATATTATGTCTAGGCCTTGGGGGCAAGTGGTTCTGCTCAGTGTTGGATGTATTGGATGGGGTGTGGGGTGTGGGGTGCAGGATGCAGGGCCAGGAGAGATGACTGGGAAAATAGTTGCTTAACTTCCAAATAGTTAAGGAAAGCTTTTGAGGGCAGGGAGGGCTCATAAGTGAGAAGGGAAAGAAGTAGTGAGATAGGAGAGAAAACATAACTCCTGCTGGCCATTTAATTTGTAATCATCCATCCACCCATCCATCCATCCATCCATCCATCCATCCATCCATCTATTTACCTATTTATCTATCGGTATAGTCAGTTCAGGAAGGACGGGGAATTTCCACATTCTTGATAGAATTAGGCTACTTAATGGAAGCTTCTGGATTTCATTTGGCAAGGAGGATACAAAGGCTGCCAAGTTCTCCCTCCCTCTAGCCTTTCCAACTGTTCTAGTATTGACTGCACTTCCTCTAGGAAGACTTTTTATTTATCAGATGAGAACTAATAGCTTTTTGGGCCCCACCCTGCTTGGTTTTAGAGCTCAAAAGGCTGCCCCACCTCAGTAATGACCTCCCTTTTATTTCTTTCACCACCTCCTTCCACTCCCAAGGCCTCCATTCCTTACTTTAACCTCAGCCCTGATATGGGCTCTGAGACTGGGGCAGACTATAGGCAGAATAAATACAGGACCTGTGGCCTTACTGTTCAGCATCGGGTCAGTCTTGTTACTATTGCTTAAAATTCATGCCCAATAATTGAGGTCTTGCCTCATTAGCCCACTTTCGGAAATTGGGTCTCTGTCTTGTCTCATTTTGCCTGAGTGCTTGGTTTTGGAAGTTTAACAAACATTGAAATTCCTCCAGGTTTGCAGTATTATTTTATTCCTCTTAGTACCTCTGGAAGCTAGAAACCTTTTCTCTGATTCCTAGTCATTATAAATATGTGTTCCCTATTAAAGCTCTCTGATGGTGAATCCATGTCTGGACCCTAGCTTCTTGCTCACCTATGGTCCTCTGACACTAATCACCTATTTGCAGGTAATTAGTGTCTATTGAGTCAATCAATGAATCAATTAGTAAGCATTTATTATGCATCTGCTATGTGCCAGACGTTTTGCTAAGTGCTGAGGATACAAAAAAGAAGTAAAAGACAATCCCTGGGCTCAGAGATAATAATCTAATGGGAGAGAAACAGCATACAAACAACTATGTACAAACAATATATATTTGGGATAAATTGAGAATAATCTCAGAAGAAATGCACTAAAATTAAGAAGTGCTTTAGATCAGAAAAGATTTAAAAATAGGAAGCTGAGATGAGGACAGTGACAGTCCCAGGCATTGATGGACAAGACTTGGCAACTGAATAGATGGGGGTAACGAGAGAATGAGGAGTCAAGGAAGCTTTCTAAATTGTGAGCTTGGGTAACTAGGTGGATGGTGCTAACCTTGACAGTAATGGGGAGGTTAGGAAGAGGGAAGGTTTGCCAGATGTTCCTGCTGAACAGACCACTCTGTTATTTCCTCAGTGGCACTTCAAAAAGCAGAAAAATGCACTGTTTTCAAATATAGACTCAAAACCTTTCCATCTTTTGATATTCATGAAAAATCTTCCTCTCTCCAGAAGATGAGTTCTGAGTCATCCTTTTTTAATGAGTTCCACCTTCTTTCATAGACTTAACATTCTGGGTCAAGAAAAGGAGTCGGCATATATCTTGTTCCTCACTGTTATCAGTCATTCAAAAAGTATTTATTAAACATCTGTGTGATCTGTGTGATTAAAAAAAAAAAAAAGAAAAGAAAAGAAAAGAAAAGAATCTCTGAATTTAGTTCTGCTGGTAGGAAACCAAATCCATAGGGATAAGTTGCTTAGGAAATAGAATTGGGGAGGAATGTAATAACAGCTGGAGGAGAGCAGGAAAAGTTTTGTGGGAAGCTGGAGATCACAGAATCTAGAGCTATTGAGGAATCCATTCCACGGATGGGGAATAGTTTGTGAGAGTCTTTAATCAATAAACATTTAATAGGCACTTGCTATTTATGCCAGACACTGGTTAGTTCTGAAGATGTAGCAAATGAATTAGGAAGTACTACCTGTCCTCAAAGAGCTTATATTTAAATGTGGGAGAAAATAGGTACTTAAGTAGGTAGGTGACAAATACATACCAGAATAGATGGAAAGGGAAGTTGCCGATAAGCTTGCTGGATAGGAAAAAGCCTCCGGTAAAAACCGCACAAATAGAAGATAGAATGTCACATACAGGTGTAGAGTTGAAGCTGGAAACCACCCCATCCCATTTTAACTTTCATACCTTAACTAGGTAAACATACATCTCTGTCAATCAATCATAGTCTTTAGACTATGTTCTAAAAATTCTTGGAACTGGAGTGACCCACAGAATTGCACAAGAATCTTGTTTGGAACTTGTTCTCTCCCCAGGGGTTATCTATAAAGAAACAAGTACATTAGAACTGAAGTCATTTGAAAGGTTGAAATAAATGTAGCTTTCCAGTAAACTCTCTGGGAAGCAACAGGAGGAGAGAAAGAGAAATCTCAACTCTTGCTTTGGTCAGTAGCCTTCCTCAATATTCTGCTAGAGTTTTGAAAGCTCAGAAGATTTTGGACTCCTTTCTTCCCATCAATGTCCCTAGAAATCTAAAGGCAATAATCATATTGGAAGCATAGACCTAGAGACACTATTCTATGAACAACCCAACCAAGAAACTCCCCCATTTCCAAGACTATCTAGATCACTGTGTCAGTGGGAGGAAAGGATGATCCAGCAGCCAAGATCTCTCCAGGAATCATCTCTTTACCACATGTTCTCCCTAAAATCAAGACTTTGACATGACTTTATTCTCAAGACTCTGAGCATAATGTATTTATATGTGACATGTTTGAGAGGACTTTTTTATGTGTGCTAACCTTTCCTACTCTAATACTTTCTAAATACTATTAAAGGCTGCTTGACTAAAATGATTCTCAACTAATAATCTTGGAGATAGGAAGCATAACTTGAGTTAATGGTATAAAAGAATTGATCCCATCTCCATAACCCTTAGGAATTCCTTTCCAAAACCCTGTAGACTTGCTCTTGGACCTGAGACTCCTCTCTGAGGAAGGGAGTTAAAAATAAGGATCCTCAGAGTTTTGTGTGACTTACATGGAGAACAAAAACATAAGAAAATTTCCTTGGCACATGGAGTGAGTTAAAAGGAAAGAAGTGATACCATTCTAGTTACAAAGATTAGAGACTTTAAATGCCAAATAAAAGAATCTGGATCTTATCCTAGAGGTAAGAGGGAACCTTGAAGCTTCTGGAGCACAAGATCCAGCAGTAATTTGATAGTTACATGAAAAGAGTAAATTTTGGAGGCAAAGAGATCAATTAGGCAGCTGCCTAAAATAGTGTACATGACAGATGTAGGCAGTGTTCATATGAATAGAAAGAAGGGGGAAGGATGCCAATAATGTTGCAGAGTTAGAAATGACAAGACTTAATAATTGTTTGGATGTGTGAAATAAAGGAGAGTTTACAAATCAAGGATGAGCCCAAGTTTGCAAACTCTATTGACTAATTTTGAAAGAAATAGTTGTTAGAAAGAGTTAAGTTTTTATAGGAAGAAAATGAGTTCTGATTTGGACACATTGAATTCAAGATGACCACTAGACATTCAATGACATGTTGGTGTATCAAAGCCCTTCAAAACTTAGTCCTTTCCTACCTTTCCAGTCTTCTTACGCCTTATTCCCCAACACTCTTCAACTAATGACACTCGCTTCCTGATTGTTTACTATGAGCAAGACATTCCATTTCTTATCTCTGAGCATTTTATCTGCCTGCCCCCCATGCCTAGAAAGCTTTCCTTTCTTCTCTCCAACTACTGACCATTCCGGTTTCCTTTAAGTCCCATTCAAAACTCTACCTTCTACAGAAAGTCTTCTCTAAAGACTGTCCTCTTAAAATTTCAGTGTTTTTCTTCTTTTGATTATTTTCCATTTATCCTGTATATAGCTTGCTTTGCATATATGTATATATATATATATATATATATATATATATATATATATATACACACACACACACACACACACACACACATATATATATATATATATTGCATGTTGTACATCCCATTGGATTGCAAGCTTCTTATGGGCAGGCACTATCTTTTGCCTCTGTGTATATATGTGTGTGTGTGTGTGTGTGTGTGTGTGTGTGTGTGTGTATCCTCAGAACTTAGAAAAATGCCTGGCACATAGTAGGCCCTTAATTAGATTGATTTATTTAGTGGGTACTTGTTATTGCAGAACTGGAATGAATTCAGGGGAGAAACTAAGCCTGGATTTTGTAGTTATTTACTAGAGATAATAACTGAGAGCCTGGGAACTAATGTGATCACTAAAAGAGAGGGTGTAGAGAGAAAAAAGAAGGCTTATGGAAAAGCCTCAGGGAATACCCATGGTTGGGCAGTGGGACATGGATGGATGATGATTCAGTAGAGAAGAATGAGAAAGACCAGTCAGACAGGTAAGGAGAAAACTGGGGAAAAAGAAAGAGAACATTGCCTTGGAAGAGAGATATGAAAGAAAAGTCAATAGTCATCAGTTTCAAAGGCATGGAGATTTCAAGCAGAATAAAGATTGAACAAGGTCAATTGGTTTACCAATGAAAAGGTCCATTGATAACATTGGGAAGCATATTTTTTGGTAGATGTGGAGATTGAAAGCCAGATTTCAAAGAGCTGAAGAGTGAGGAAGAGAAAATATGATAGAGGCAAACTTTTTTTTTTTTTTTTTTTGAGATTTACTTGAGATCTTCCCTTATCTTTATACAGATGAAACTTGTTGTAGTCATTCATGGTACCACTCTCCAGACCAATCTTCTTTCCTTTAAGAGGGAGAATGGGTTAGTGGAAACAGGGCTGAGTGTAAATTGGAGTCAGTGGACATAGGAAGGAAGACACTATCAGCAGCCGGAAAAAGAACTGATAAATAAACTAGTGAATAGGGAGTGTTGGGGAATAAGGTATAAGAAGACTAGAAGGGGCTAGGTTTTGAAAGACTTTGAAATATCAGCATGTCATTGGATGTGCAGTTTAACATGTTTAAATCAACACTCATTTTTTCCTATACAAACTTGACAAATGTGTGTGTGTGTGTGTGTGTACTAACAGTAGCAATCACTAGGGTTGGGGAAGGGGAAGGGAGCTAGTAAGGGAAGGAAGAAAAAAAAAAGGGGAAATAAAGAAAGTTACATGATAACTATTACATATTTAAAAGAAATGGCAAACAAATAATAAATTCACAATTTCATATACAATCATCTTTTTTTTCCTATTTTACTGTTATGGAAATGTTTTTTTTTATTTCTCAAGTTCAGAATAACATAAATACAATGAAAAATAAACAAGTATTAGCTCCATCACTTATTATCTATGTTATCCCAGACAAGTTTGGGCCTGAATTTCATCATCTATAAAATGAGGAAATTAGATTAGATGGCTTCTAAGGTCTCATCTAAAACTATATCTATGACCCTCTCTTTGTCAAGGATTTCCTGACACATTTTAGAAAGATCCATATTTCAGGAAGGTGGAGATTCAAAATCATGAGATTTAAAACCATATGAACATATGAGGATGAACAAAAGTCTAGGGGAAAATGACTTGGTGGGACAGGAGAAAGTATTTTTGAAAGGTTACTATTTAGAAGAGAATAATAGAGTAAGAAGGGACCCTAAATATCATTGAACTCTTCTTGTAACTTAAAGCATTTAGAATATCCCTGATAGGTGATAGTTTAATTAATCTATTTCAGAAAAATCCTAATCCTAGAGCATAAATCTAGAAGGAACTTGGGAGATCATCTAGCCCAAATGCTACATTTTACAATGAAAGGAACTGAGGTCCAGAATGTCCAAGCAGGGGAAAATGGGGACAGGGCCAATCTAGTGAAGTAAAGCCAGGGACTTGCCCAAAATCTCTCACAAACTCCTCCAAATACTTTTAAATAATGATGCTAGGGCAGCTAGGTGGCGCAGTGGATAGAGCATCAGCCCTGAAGTCAGGAAGACCTGATTTCAAATCTGATCTCAGACAATTAACACTTCCTGGCTGTGTGACCCTGGGCAAGTCACTTAACCCCAATTGCCTCAGCCAAAAAAAAAAAAAATTAATAATAATGACTCTAAACAAATCTTAGAGCATCACACACAAAAAGATGGAGTGGAAGGATTTTCCAGCCAAAGACAACTTAGAAGGTCAGCAGGAAAGGTTTGTTGAATCAGAGTGCACCGGCACAACCCTGGCCGCAGCAAACCAGGATTTCTAAAAACAGCTGCACAAAACCCCTAAAGCTTGGGACAGTGTAATATTCACCAATGGAAACAGAGCCCTTTTTTTTTTTTTTTTAACAAAGAGTTAAAAGCCAAGTAATAAGCTAGGAAAATGAGCAAACAAAAAAAAAAAAAAAAAAAAAAAAAAAGATTCTGACCATAGAAAGTTACGTGGTGACAAGGAAGATCAAAGCCACACACTTAGAAAATGACAAAGCTCCTACATCCAAAGCCTTCAAGCAAAATAAGAATTGTTCTCAAGTCATGGAAGAGCTCAAAAGGGATTTTGAAAATGAAATAAGAAAGGTAGAGGAAAAATTGGGAAGAGAAATGAGTATTGTAAAGGGAAATACAAAAAGCAAATGAGAAGAAGAATGCATTAAAAGGCAAGATTAGTCAAATAGAAAAGGTGGTACAAAAGCCACTGAGGAAAATAATCCCTTAAAAATTAGAATTGAGCAGATAGAAGCTAATGACTTTATGAGAAATTCAAGAAACAACAAAACAAAACAATAAGAATGAAAAAAAAAAGATAATGTGAAGTATCTCATTAGAAAACAACTAACCTGGAAAATAGATCCAAGGAGAGATAATTTAAGATTATTAGCCTACCAGAATGGCCAAGTAGCTTATCCAAGAAAGTAGCAGAGAAAGGATTTTAACTCAGACATCCTAATTCCAAAATCCAATGCTTTTTTCATGATATCAAATAGCTGTTGAAAAAAGATCATAGCTCATATGGCTCAATACATATTTGATAAGTGTTATTCTAAGCTATCACTGAACACCTCAAGAAACAGGGAGTTTACTACATAATATTATTACTAATAGTTAGCATTTATACAGTACATTAAAAATGTGCAAAGCTCTACATAGCTTAGCTCATTTGTTACTCACCACTCTGAGAAGTGGAGGTTAATATTATCTTTATTTATAGATAAGGAAACTGACGTTAAGTTTGTGATTTTTTTCCCCTCAGGGCCAGATGGCCAGTGTGTTTGACATAGGGGATTCAAACTCAGATCTTCCTAACTTTAGCACTTTATCCACATATCATCACTGGGACAACCCATTTCATTTTGGATAGATCTAAATTGTTGGAAAGTTTTCCCATATTTATATTAAACTTAAATCTGCCTCTCTGCAACTTCCACTTTTTTCCTATTTCTGCTTCCTGAGCAGAACAAATATACCCTTTCCCACATAAAGCCTTTAAATATTTGATGATAGCCATTGAGTCTCCAATTATTGTGCAGCTAAGTGGCACAGTGGTTAGAGTATGGGATTTGGAATGAGAAATACTTATCTTCCTGAATTCAAATCCCACCTCAAATACTTATTAGTTGCGTGACTTGGCCAAGTCACTCAACTCTATTTGCCTCAATTTCCTCATCTTTTAAAATGAACTGAAGTAGAAAATGGCAAGCCATTCCACTCTCTTTACCAAGAAAATCCCAAAATGGGACCAGATGGATTATCTGGCCTCTGAGGTCTCATTTAATTCAAAGTCCTTATGCTTCTGTGGTCTCCTATTTAGTCCTCAAATGTAACAACAGGACTTTGCCAACAATGCCCACATCAAGAAATATTCATTGCTTTTGTGATGCCCACTCTATTCTATATATTTATATGTTCCTCTTCCAAGCAGGGGAAGGTCTCTCATAAAACAGAAAAGTCTACATTTAGCGATTATTATAGCTTTAGAATGCTCAAGCAACCAATAAGCATGAAGTAATCATTTATGTGCCAAATACTGCACCAGGTGCTTGAGGACAGAAAGAAAAAATATAGCATTAGCTCTGTCTTCAGAAGCTCTATTGAGAAAACATGCCTATATTGATATATACTAAAAATACTAAATTTTTCCCCTTTAATTGACTTATCCCTTGTACCCTATGGTCCAAGAGTGGTCTGCTCTTACAGGGTATAACTTATAGGATGAAACTATAGGCAGGGACATACATAACTGTTCCTAGAGCAAGGCCATTAAACAAGAAACTTGCTTAAGTAGTACTATTATCTGAGAGATAAAGACTTTCTTGAACTGACTAGATTTATTTTATTACCTTATATAGCCAGAGTCTCAAAATTCTTGTGAGCAATTCCTTTTTTTTTTTTTTTTTTGTGAATTTCCCATGTTAAGAGAGCTATCATCATTGGGTCCTTCCATCCCTTAAGTTGAAGAGGGTAGAGAGAGGACAGACATCAGTGGCCTCCTACCAGATATTCTATTTAAGAAGTAGGCCCAAAGCAACTTCTTTCTCTGGATTTTATCATTATCTCCAGAGATTCATTTTCCTGCAAGAATATATCAACTTTGAAGCTCATAATCCTGCAGTATCTGGAGCTCTCCCACTGAAGACCTCTTGTGAGTAGGAATCTCTAATCTAGGGAGGCTTATTCTACTTTTGACATCTCTGATAATTAAGTCTGTCCTTACATTGAGTTAAAATCTGCTGCCCTACAATTTCTACCCATGCCTGATAATTCTATTCCCAGGGTTATTATATAGACAGATATATATATATATATATATATATATATATATATATATATATATATATATATATATATATATATATAATTATAGATATTGTAAATCTATAGCTATATAAAATACCAACATGTTTAAAAGAATAGCCCTCCCCATACATACAAGTGAGGAAATTGAGGCAGAGAGAATTCAAATTATTTGCCCAGAATCAAACAGCT
The DNA here is from genome assembly GCF_016432865.1 of Antechinus flavipes. Classification (NCBI taxonomy): domain Eukaryota; kingdom Metazoa; phylum Chordata; class Mammalia; order Dasyuromorphia; family Dasyuridae; genus Antechinus; species Antechinus flavipes. The sequence goes on from NC_067400.1 coordinate 474,553,633, forward strand.
AGTAAGTGTCTGAGGCAAGATTCAAATTCAAATCTTACTGTTTCTATGTCCAGTACTCTATCCACTGTGCCACCTAGCTTACCTATATAACCTATCTGTCTCTTTATAAGTTAAGAAAAGATTTCCAAAGGAAGGGAAGACAAAAGTAAAAGTAAGGTATAAAGAGTCATAAAACTTTTTGTGTAGTTTGGCCAACACTAGGGATCCAATGGAAAAACTTATATCCCCAGATAGCTTGGATTTAATGGAAGCTTCAGTTGGCTAAGAGTGTAGCATCATGATCATATGAAGTAGAGAACAAAGACTTCTTGGATAGGTAGACAGAGAAAGAAAGGGCAGGGAATTATTTGGATTCAAGCACTTACATTAGAGCATGTCCCATGAAATTCAATAGTAAGACTTGTTAATTAAAACAGATAAAGTTTGCTTCTACAAACTATCCATAATTAGAGACTCTATGTATGTTTTGCAGCCTTATAAATCTTCATTAAGTGGTTTGGGCTGGATTTAACAGCAGTTGACATTCATATGCATTTTCCAAGCTATTGTCTCATTTGATCCTTACAATATCACAAAATTACACCATTTGTGAAATGCAAAGGATTTCTACAGCCATCTGGCCCAATCTGTACATGTCATTAAGTCTAGCCCCTTAATTTAGCAGATAAAGATATAGAGGCATAGAAATGTAAAGTTATCTACCCAAGGACATACAGCTAATAGACATTCAGGGTGACATTCAAACCCAGGACTTCCTGACTCTAAGAACTTTTCCTTATCTATTATTATACCATTCTGTCTAGATCCCTAAAAGTTATAATTTAAAATGGGCTCTCTTCTCATGACTCTGCTCTACCAAAAAGAAAGAAATAAGGAAGGAAGGAAAGAGGAAAGGAAGAAAAGGAGAAAAAAGGAGGGAAGAAAGAAACACAAGGAAGGAATGGAGGAATGAAAGAAGGGAAGGATGAAGGAAAAAAGGAAGAAAAAAGAAACGAAGGAAAGAAGAAAAGAAAGGAAGGGAGAAAGAAAGAAAAAACAAAGAAGGAAGGAAGGACAAAAGAAAGGAAGGAAAAAATGAAAAAAGGAAGGAAGAAAGGGAAAAAGAAATCTTCAAGTGCAAACAGAAGTGATGGTGAAAGCCATCACAAAAATGAATTCTAATCTTTTTTTTTTTTTTTTTTTTTTTTTTTTTTTTTAAATCTGTCTACTCTTGGGCAGCTAGGTAGTGCAGTGGATAGAGCACCAGCCCTGAAGTCAGGACAACCTGAGTTCAAATCTGGTCTCAGACACTTAATACTTCTTAGCTGTGTGACCCTCCATTGCCTCAGCCAAAACAAAACAAAATAAAACAAAAACTGTATACTCCAACCATCATCAGTCTCCTGCTTTCTATTTGCTGCATGATCCCAAATGGAAGGAAAAAAAATACAGTCTAATGCTTCATCTTTTCATTCACATTTCAAGGGTGTTAGGGTTGATTTGGGACATAGTGTAGATTACTATCTGAGGAAAGATATTGGGAGATCATGTGGTGTAGGGCAAAAAGCAGCCCCCTACAAGTATGGAGATGTAGGATCCAATCCTGGTTTTGCAACTAACTTGCTCTGTGACCTTGAATAAATCACCCCATACTCTGGATCTCAAATTCATCATCATGAGTTTATTGGAGTTGCCTTAGATCACTGAAGTGCTGAGAAGAACCAAATCTATCATGGTTGATCATTGCATAATCTTGCTGTTGCTGTATACAATGTTTTTTTGGTTCTGCTTGTTTCATTCAGCATCAGTTCATATAAATCTTTCCAGGGTTTTCTAAAATCAGTCCATTCATCATTTTTTAATAGAAGAATAATGTTCAATTACTTTCATATACCATAATTTATTCAGCCATTTCCCAATTAATGGGCATCTATTTATTTTCCAATTTTTTTTTGCCATCACAAAAAGAGCTGCTACAAACATTTTTGTACATATGGTGAACATATGTACATATGTAAAAGGACATATGGGTCCTTTTACTTCTTTTATGATTTCTTTGGGGTCCACACCTAGTAATGGCACTGCTGCATCAAAGGATTCCAAGATCTTTTAAATACAGACCTCTCTTTGTCTGACTACAGTTCCCCAATCTCGTACTCACACAATTGACTTTTTGGCCCTAAGTGTAAATCTTGACATTTATTCTTACTAAATTTCATCATGGTAGATTCTGCCTAGTACACACTGCAGGAGAGAACTCCTTTCAAAGTAATGACCAAATATTAATGTTTACTCTTTGGGTTCAGGAGTCAAATAATGTTGAAGCCATTAAGTTATGCTATTATCTAGGAACCTCAGAATTTGTCTTTACCCAAGGTTTTTCCCTTGGAATATCAGTTCTGACTCATTTCTAGTCCTTTACAAAGAAGGAAAAGACATTTTAGTTCAGATTCAGGTACAAGGACTCTCATTCAAGTCCATAAACAATCAAGATATCCGTTCTTTATTTTTCTCATAGGATCTCTGTGGTTCACTCATTTAGTGTATTATTCTTAATGTAGCTCCTACTGCACTTCAAGGAGAACTAGTCCTAGGTTGCCATGGATTTAAGCACTTGAAATCTGCAGTGTGCTATACAGAATAGGGGCCTACATACCTAGGATCACATAAAAATTTGTTGTCCATATAAAGCTTGCAAGTGGAAAATGGCCTAAAGAACTATATAGGGCTCTGGTATAAAGGTATATAAAACAGGTATATAAATCAAACATTCATTGGTAATAAATCATAATTTTGTGACTCCCACAATGTTATGAGACCCCAAATTAGGTCACAACCCATAGTTTAAGAAGCTGGGCTCTTGACCAGAGGGACAAATAAAAGGCTCTCTGGTCACATGTAGCCCACAGTATTCCTTGATGTGGCCTAAACCAGTTTAAAATGAGATTCAAATTTGATTTCAATGTATTTACAGATTAATAAAAAGAGAAATATCTAAAACTGTCCCACATATTTGCAATGCTCTCCCTCCTCAACTCTGTCTACTGACCTTTCTGGATGCTTTTAAGCAGCCAATTAAAATCCAATCTTTTATAGGAAAACCTTTCTCAACTCTTTTTAATTTTAGTGCCTTCTCTGCTAATTTCTTCTTATTTTTCCAGCAGATAATTTGTTTGTAAGTTTGCTTACACATTATTTCCCCCAATAAGATCACAAAGTCCTACAAAACTCACAATGCTAATGAAGAGTAAGGTCTAGATTTGCTCCTTTATATAATAATGACTTTGTTTTTTGCTGGCCCTTTGCTTTGGCTGGTGCTTGGTGCTCTTCTGAGTTCAGGAGACTCAAGCCATGAATTCCTATGCTAGGTCTTTTTCACCTCCCACTGGTCTTTACCCTGTGCATATGGCTCTTGGGCAGGGTTGTGTAGCTTTTTTACAGGGAGCTAAGTACACACACATGCCTAACTGGCTTCACTTTGTCCAATATTCCAGATCTATCTCTTATTTTGTTTTTGTCTTTTTAATTCTATTGATTTTTTTTCTCAACAGAGACATTTTCCAAATGACCCCATCCACCCACCTTTTACTTCTCCTTAATGAAGAAAAGCATTTAAACAATCCTACAAACCAATTAAAGCAAACAGAATATATGACTTCCTGTATTCATACTTCCCCATCTCTCTGTAATGAAGGATGTATCTTGTGTTATCTGTATCACAATTAATATGAGTTGTTACTTCTTAAGGGAAAAATGGTTTTTGTTCTCAACATAATGAGCATACCAAAAAATACATTCAGATATGAATCAGATTATATGTGAAACCATGAATATATGTTATGAAAAAATTGGTTTAAAAATAAACGCATGTGTATTTCAACATATCACTTTCTTTTTTATTTTAATTTTTTAATTTATAATAACTTTTTATTGACAGAACCCATTCCAGGGTAATTTTTTACAGCATTATCCCTTGCATTCACTTCTGTTCTGATTTTTCTCCTCCCTCCCTCCACCCCCTCCCCTAGATGGCAAGCAGTCCTATATATGTTAAATACAACATATCACTTTCAAAACTATCTTGCTTTTCTGAATTTCTAAACTTCCTTCTGTTCTTTCAAAGAACTTTTAAAAGATTCCATAATGATCCATTTTTATTTCTTTCCTTCTTTGGTCCACTATTGCTAGCTTCTCCTTTACCCTACCTCTTCTAATTCTTTCTCTTTAAATAGTACTTATAACTGTAGTGAAATGGAACCCTATGTTTAGAAAGGGGTTATATATGATTCAAAAGGAGGCAGAATAGACCTTTATAGACTTTTTTCCCCCTCACCCTTTTCCAAGGGAGATTTTCATACATTTCCAGAAAGGAAGCAGCAGATTGGGGCAAGAGGCTACTTTGCTGTCTTCAGAGAGGCTTGAATTACATCTCTCTGCTCCCTTAAATATTGTTTATCTAAAGGATGTAACTGAGTTCAAGCTAACTCCTGATGATGTTGTCATTTTGAGGGGAAGGAAATGCTCTAAATCAAGGCTTGACCCCTTTTCCACCAAATACCAATTTCATAATGAAAATATAAAATAATTATCATTTATCTAAATCGTAGCAAAAAAAGAGAAGAAATCAGAGAAGTTATACACATGAAAACATGTACCTGATGATATAAAGTGAAGAGCTCTCTCACTGGGAGTGAGGTAACTCACCTCAAACTAAGATACAGTGTCCTGAATCTCACTCAAAGAGGAAGTCCTTAAAGTCTCTACTATAATTAACTGAATCAGTTATAGTAAATGGATTTAAAATTTTTTTTCTATTTTTTATCCATTTAAATTTCCATTTGAGCCCATTTAAATGGGTTTTAAAATCCATTAAAATTTTTTTTCTATTTTTTAACATATATATATATATATATATATATATATATTAGTAAAAGAAATTATACTCATGAATGTCCCATTTTTTCTTTACTTCCTTGTAAATTATTCTTTGGTTCTCTGTTGTTTTTTATTTTATTCTTTCTTCCCTTTCATCCTTCCAACCATCCACAAGCCAGCTATAGTTAAGAAAAGATATATTTATGAATACAGATATAGATACACACACACACACACCCACACACTTTCCTATCCCTGCTGTCTCTTTAATTAAATTCTGCTCCATAACTTGCCTTGCTATTAATTAATCTCCCCCATTCATGGATCTCTCCATGGGATCTCCAAGGGGATTGCTTCCTCATCCATCCATCCCTTCCTGCCTTATTTCTTTATAGATTTGAGGGTCTATACCCTTCATGATATATATATATAGTGTTGCCTATTGAACCCATTTTTGATGTGAGTAGATTTTCAGAACTATAAGTTCTGCAAGTTAGTGAAAGTTAGAAAGGGGTTATGTATAATTCAAAAGGAGGCAGAATAGAGCTTTATAGACTTTTTTCCCCCTTCACCTTTTTCCAAGGGAGATTTTCTCCCCTTTCTAATACTTCTGTGCCTATTCTTCCTCTGCACCTTATTTATAAAACAAGGTTACTATTTTTACCTTAACATTGCCGATCTTTCTTTTGAGCTACCCATTGTTTATGTGAATCTTAAACATATAGAATACATTTCCCATGTTAAAACAACAACAACAACAACAATATAAGGGGCAACTAGTTGGTGTAGTGGATAGAGCATCAATCCTGAAATCAGGAGGACCTGAGTTCAAATCTGGACTCAGATACTTAACACAGCCTGACTGTGTAACCCTGGATAAGTCACATAACCCCAATTGCTTCAGCAAAAACAAACAAACAAAAACAAACAGCCACAAAAAACCCATAAACAATTTGTCAATGTTTAAACAGTTGTCCATGTTGACTTCCTTAAAATTGATTTTTGATATTGGCTCTTGTTAAATTTGGGTTTGGTTGATAGAAAATCCTGAAAATCTGCAAGTTCATTGAAGGTCCCATTTTTTCTCATTTAAAATTATAGATAATTTTGCTGGATATGATATTTTTGGTTACATTCCTAGTTCTTTTGATTGTCGATAGATAGGATTCCAGGACCTACAGTCTTAGTCATAACTGCTGATATGTCTTGTACAATTCTAATTGTAGATCCAGCATATTTGATTTTTTTTCTTGTTTCTTGCAAAATTTTCTCTTTAATCTGGGGAATTTCAAAATTTGGCAATAATAGTCCTGTATGTTTTTCACAAAGGATCTCTTTGGGGTGATGATCAGTGGATTTTTTCTATTTCTACTTCCCTTTCACGTTCTATTACTCCAGGACAGTTTTCTTGGATTATTTCCTGCATTATTATGTCAAGGTCCTCTTTTTGGTCATAGTTTTCTGGAAGTCCAATTGTTCTTATATTTTCTCTTCTTAATCTGATATCCCAGATCTGATGTTTCATATTCTATTCTATTTTCTCATTCCTTGTTCTGTTTTGTTATTTCTTGGTTTCCTCGTAGCTTCACTAGCTTCCCCTTTCTCAATCTAACTTTTAAAGAATTATTTTCATCTTTGAGACTCCATACCTCCTTTTCTAGTTGGTTAACTTTTTTTTTCATAATCTTGTTTTTCTTAGATGGTTTTTATTTTTATTTTTTAGTTTTTCTTCAATATCTCTCATTTGATTTTTAAGTTCTTTTTTTTTTTTTTTTTTTTTTTTTTGAGTTCTTCTATAAATTCTCTCTGGGAAGGAAGCCATTTCACATTACTCTTTGGGGTAGAAATGTTTGTTTGTTTGTTTGTTTATTAAAGTATCCCCCTCTGAAAATGAACCCCAGTCTTCCCTGTTTCAATATGTTTTATATGTTTCGTAATATGCTTCAATGGTGGAGTTATTTCTTCTTTGATGGTTCATTTTATTTTTAATACGAGGTATTAGCATAACCATCTCTTATCTAGGGGTGGTGGGGTTGGTTCCTCTAGTTTCATTTTAGCTCTCCCCTCTGACCAGGAACTTCATACAAAGAGCTCTATCCTCCTGCAAGTGCCCACAGCCAGTATCGCTGCCCCACGCTTCTGCACTCACTGAGTGCTGGCTCCTTCTTGCCCAGGGCCATGTCTCAGCAGCACAGCTGGGCCTGGCATTCCTAATCAGTCAGGGTTCCCTCGGTCTTCCCGGACTGATCTGAGTCCACAAACAGTCCCAGAGGTGAAAGTCTCTGTGGTTCCTACTGAAGCTCTGGCCATATCCAGCTAGCTGGAGGGTTCCCCCCTTGAAGTTTCTGCAGTTAGCCTAGCGGTATCTGCACTTCAGTCAGATAATCCCCAGTCTGAGGTCTTTCTACAGATCTTCTGGATTGCATCAGGAGGACTCTTGTTCTAATCCAAATTTTCTTGATTTTTCACCAATCTGTGTCTGCCCTGAGGTGCAAATTTATTCTATTTGTGGGGGAAATATGGAGAGCTTGAAATTTACCACACCATTCTGGGGATCCTATACTAGTGCCTCCCATGTCATACAATCAATTCTAAAGTTCTTAAGAGAGACCTTAAGAGTGTCCATGTATAGCTTTTTCAGACCACCTTGTGAGCATTTGCCCCCATCAGAGAAGGGAGCAGTTCTATGAGCAAGGCAGAATTGAATTAGCTCAGAAGAAACATGCGATAACAAAGCTAGAGAGTCCACTCCAAATGTTCATAGGGACTGACCTGTGGCAAAGCACTCTGAGCTCATATAGATCTGATCACCACAGTTGGACACATTGTAAATCAACTTTAATATAGTGATGTGATTTTGGTCTTCTTTGAGAATGAAGAATAACCACCAACCAACTAGCTGAGAAAAGAGATGACAGAGATTGCCAGCTCCTCTCACATTTTCCCAGATCTTTTCCTTCAGCAACCAAAAGTGGAAGTTGTCCTCTTTCATCTTCTCTCTTGGAACTGAAAGCCAAAAGCACCTATTGCATCTAAGCACCTGAAGAATCTTGAAGAAGTCTCAAACCTTGATAAGACTCCAAAGGGCATTGGCCCTAAAAATTTTTGAAGGGGGACTGGGTGAGAACTGAAGTTCTCTTGCCTCTCACCACTCCACTTATTCTTTCACACAGGCCAAGACATATTTATCTCCCCAACAAGAAGAGAATTCCATATTAAAAGACTTTGGTATGAAAGTAACATTTCTCTCCTGGAGTGAAACTTCAATTTCTTACAATTGGGGGAATAACTTTGGGGCTTTGAGAAATAGGTTATGTGAACAATTGAATATAGTTAAACAAAACAAATCTACATATTTGCCATTATCCCCAAAACATCCATCTCATTCTGTGCTTTGGGACTATTGGAGATAGGTAACCTGCTTCATTATTGTTCCTCCAGAGTAATGGTTGATCATTACATTAATCAGATTTCTTAAGTTTTTCAAAATTGTTTTTTCCATGCTGCTATTTTTCCTGGTTCTGTTCATTCTGTATCAGTTTATACAAATCTCCAGTTTTTCTGAAATCACCCCTTTCCCTCATTTTTTATGACACAATAATATTGTATTTCACTCATACAGCATAATTTATTCAGTCATTCCCTAACTGATGGCTGAATTCCCTAACTGGGACTGATGGGCATCATAGTTTTCAGTTCTATGTTACTACAATGAACTGCCTACAAAGCAATTGCTATAGATATTTTTTTCTTTTCATTCTTTCTTTGTTTCCCTTGCAGTATAAAACAATAAATACATTGCTGGGTCAAATCTTGCACTTGATTCAGTGACTTATAGGGCATTGTTCCAAATTACAAGATTGACTGGACCACTTCTGATTAATGTAATTGTCATTTTCCTTTTGAGTCATTTTTGCCCATCTGAAAAGCATAAAGATAAATCTACTGCCTCTTAATGTTGTTTGTATGCATTATTATAATTACTTCATGTGTTGTTGAGCTGGTTATTACTTTTGCAGCATTTTATAGAGGTATTCCCATATAAGCTCTGCACAGTCCAGCCATTTTAAAGATCAACTTCAGGAGTATGAACAATCTTTAGGAATTTCTCCTGATGTGAACTTTGATAAAGAAATCCCAACAAGTCTAGAACAAAAGCAAGCAAACAGGATTTTCATATCTTCTATGGGAAAATTACTTGTGTCAGACAAAGGTTTCCTCCTTTGGGCATCAAGAACCCAAAACAATACCTGGGCACAACACCCACCCTGGAGTTCTCATCTGTTCCTTTAAGGACTTTGAATAGCATCCTTCAGTACCAATTCATAGCTATTTCATCCTGGACTTCTTGGCAGAGAGAGAATATTTTCAGGCAACCAGACTAGGGAGTTGTACTAAGAAATCCAGTCTATTCTACCTTCTCACCTTTCCCACAGTACTTTCTACCTTCAGAGTTGGGTCACAGGCAGCCTGAGGACCTGAAGGCAGTGAGTGTTACATCTTAATAACTGCCTATTAAACTTCAAAGGGAGAAAAATTTAAAACATGAAAGAAGCTAATTGCTGGCTGCCACAAATTGGTTCTCAGGTATTATAAAGAGTTTAATAGCTGGGCTAGATACCCCTGTGATATGTGCCATACATAAATACCAAAACAGATGGGAAGATAGGTGAGAGAGGCAGTGACCTCAAGTCACAGCCTTATTAGCCTAAAGGGAAGAATTTTACTTTTCCCATTCTTTGGCATAATTGTCTGAGACAAAGTAGCCAAAAATGATTTTTCTTGTTTAGTTAATGCATTACAAAAGATGCCTAAGTAGTTTAAATTCTTTCTTTCTCCTGGTAGATCTTTCTTCTGCTGCCTGGACTGGCCAGAATGACTTGTAATAAACTTCAGTTAGGACTTTTGGTGTCCCTGGCTCATCCATGCCTTCTGGTGTTCTTGGTGACATGTGGCCATTGTCACATGAAATATCATCAACTGACATTTACATACCATTTTAAGGTTTTCAGAAGTACTTTACCATATATTATCTCATTTAATCCTCACAAATACTCAATAAGAAATGTGGTATTTACTATTCCCCAGTTCCAGAGAAGAAAATTGAAGCTCAGAAAGTCTTCCCAAAGTCATACACCTGGTGAGATGCTAAGGTGAGATGCATATGGAGCTTTCTATTTATGTCAACTGGACATACAGCCAGTAAATACCAGGGAGATGATTTGAACCCAAGGTTCTGGGGCCTCCCTACACTGGCTGATCAGTTTTTTGGTGAGAGCCTTCTGGGTTTATTTTCTAGTATCTGTAGCAGAAGACATAATAATATCATTTCCCTCTAGCCTCAATCACCACTCAATATTACTTAACTCTTACTACTTAATATCATTTAACTCTTTAGGTACTGAGCCTTCCTTAGGCACATCTTCCTCAAGGCCTTGTACCCATGTCATTCTTGTCTCGATCTCAAATTTCTATGATTCTAAGACATTGTCTGGCCAAGTATGTCAACAGTTGTGTTACAGCCAGTAGGAGAACAGAGCACTAGGGGCCAAAAACATCACAGTAGACAGAAGAGGGATACAAGTAACTAGATGATAGTTTGTCTTCTGGCCCTTTATAATTTCTTGAGTACTTATTCCCCTATCCTCCTTTAAAAGCAAAAAATAGAATTTCTGGGTAGAAAAGGCAAACTATAAACAGACCAGTCTTATGAGTAAGGGAGATAAATGAATGCTTTTCTTGTGGGGCATTGGAAATTTCCTCTTCTATAATCCTAAATTTCTAGTACTTGAAGTCAGGAAACTCATGTTTCAGTCTCATCTCCAACAATCAGTAGCTCAGAAACTTTGGGCAAATTCTTTAGCTTTTCGAAGCCTCAATTTTCTCATCTATAAAATAGATAATAATATGGATAGTACCTACCACCCAGATAGATTGAGATTGGGTAAAGTGTTTTGCACATTTTAAAGCACTATATAAATTTCACTTACTATGTCTACCGCTACCACCCTTAATCTCCTTCTCAGATCTTGTCATCCCTTAATAAAATCCTATTCCACATTAAGCTATTAAATCATTAGCAACACAGAGTAAATTGATTTATGGGATTTCATATAGCTGAGAGTATAATTTTGATAAATAGAGATAAACAGGAAGAACACTGTGCCAGGGTAGAGACCCAGAAGGGGAGAAGGTTTGGCATTGGAGACAAATTGCCCAGCTCAGCTCTTGGACTCTTCAAGGCCCCCATCAGAGTCCACTTTAATAACAAACTTTGTTTAGATGTATAGCACTTGAGATGAGAAGCGACTATGAGAGGTGATAGCTGGGAGCTATGGGCCTAGGCCTACCTAGTTCTTTGATTAAAGTTGTCTGCTTTCAGGCTGCTTTAAGATGAAAGCACCTGAAGCTCCAAAAAAATTCTCTCAGGATCTGTCAGTGTTTGTGTCATAGTAGGCTTATGTCCTTCCTTCCTCAGTGTGAAACAGACACCTTGAGATAGCTCTGACTGCCTGTTCAGAATTGCCTTGAACAAGTGGAGGGAAGTGGTGTGGAGGCTGCGAGCTTTCAAGGCCATTTTGAGGAGTTTAGGTGGTGGAAAGTGGAGGAGAGGGAGAGCATGAGAAAACTGCTGGAGAAAGAAATAACAGACACCTACTGAAAACTGACAACAGTTTCAGGGCATAGGAGAAGCCTGTCTAGGGCTGGCAATGACTCATTGGTTCGTTTCTGGTCTTTAACTTACACTTTAGAAAATGATCAATGGACCACACAGGAATTCTTTTCCGAACACCCCAGCCCAAGAGGAGTCAGAAAAAGGGCCTTTTTCATTAGCACAAACCCACAAGATGGCAAGTTCATGAGCAAGTCACCAGGAATGCTAGAAACTCAGCCAGTTGCAATGGGGCACGCAGGTCACCAGCACCTAAGCTGATCCTTCTGTCTATGAAGGTGTGACAGCCTAGTGAGTCCCTCCCAGCTGTTAACTACCAAATTAAAAAAAAATCATAGAGTTGGAAGGGTCACAGTTTTGGAGAAATAAATAAAACATTACAAAGCTTCTTACAAGCCTTAAGTCCCTAGAGACATTGGTAAACAGGACCTGGTTCTGTCTCACCCTTTCTAGATGAACTTTCTCATTACTCACTAGGGTGACCCACGAACAAGAGTCTATTCTGCTCCTAGTCTGATTCAATTTAATTTTTTTCAGTTCCTCCTCAATGAAAGTTCTAATCACACTTCAAAGTCTCCCAGCTGCACTTATCCAGGAACATAAAGACCAGATGCTTTATTCAGGTGTAGAGATCCCCAGGGAAATCATTATCACCATCGTAGGTAATGTTTATGTTGCTTTATGATTACAAGGCACTCTCTACATATCAAGTTTTTTGGTTTTCACAATTCTGCCTGGCAGATAGTAACAATATTATTATTTATTATTATTTTCATCTTACAAATGGAAATTGAGCCTCATAGAGATTAAATGAACCTTGAACAATGGGTGAAAGATTTCAGAAAGGTAAATTTAGATTTTATATCAGAAAAAATTCCCTAACAAGAGATGTCTAAAGGTGAAATGGGCGATGGTTCCCCTTTTTTGTAGATCTTTCAATAAAAAATGGCTGACCACTTATCAGGAATGTCATATAGATATATAACACATACTTTTTTCCCTATTAGATTATTGCAAGGCAGCTAGATAGCTCAGTGGATAGAGCACTGGCTATTGGGTCAGGAGAACCTGAATTCAAATCTGACCTCAGACACTTAATACTTACTATATGTATGACTCTAGGCAAGTCACTTAATCCCAATTGCCTAAACAAAAAACAAAAACAAGATTATTGCTAAGGTTCTTCCAACTCTTAAATTCTGTGATTTGTTCAAATTGCTCCAATGCACATAACTAGTGTTAATTTAGCCTGCAAGTTCAGAGTTTTTTTTGGTTTGTTTGTTTTTACCATGACATACTTATATTCTCATTCTCATTAACCTCCTAATCAATATCATCAAATTGGTAGGCATTCATTAAGTGGCTGCTACATGTCAAAGCTAAGGGGTAAGGACACAAAGAAAGAAGGAAAGAAATAAGCATTTATTAAGCATCTATTATGTACCAGGCACTGTGTTAAGTGCTTTTGATCCTCACTATGACCCTTGAAAGATAATGTTTTCATCATCCCCATTTTACAGATAAGGAAACAGAAACACACAGAGGTTTTAAGTAACTTGCACTGGATCATGCAGCTAGTCAGTGCCCAAGGTCTGACTCCAGATCCAGCTCTCTATCGCATTCTACCACCTATCTGATAGAAAAGACAGTTCTGTCTTATAATGGGGGAGAAAGAAGGAAAATACCTATGCAAAACAACATAGGACAATTTGGGATTAATAGAATGATGGGATTTTGGCTGGACTTTGAGTGCCAGGGAAGTTAGGAGGCAGAAATGATGAGGGAAATAATTGAAGGCATGGGAGACAACCAGTGAAAATTTCAGAACTTGGCAGATGGACCGTCTTGGGAAAAGAACAGTAAGGAAGTCAATGTCATCAGATTCCAAAGTATGAAGAAATTTTAAGGTGTAACAAACCTGGAAAGGTCTGTATATATACAGGACCAGATTCTAAATGCCAGAGGATTTTATATTTGTTCCTGTAGGTGATTAAGAGCCAATAGAATTGGTTGAATGTGGGGAGGGAAGTGACTTGATTGTACCTGAATTTTATTTTAATAGTATTTTAGTTTTCCAAATACATGCAAAGATAGCTCTTAATATTCACTTTTTAAAAACTTTGTGTTCCAAATTTTTCATCCTCTCCTCTCCTACCTCCTCCTCAAAACAGCATGTAATCCAATATAGCTTAAATGTGCAATTCTTCTAAACATACCTTCATATTTGTCATGCTGCACAAAAAAAACTAGACCAAAAGGGGAAAAACACAATGAAGGGGAAAAAAAAACCAAGCAAACAAACAACAAAAAAGTGAAAATACTATGCTTTGATCTACATTTAGTCTCTAGTTATCTCTCTTGATGTGGATGTCACTTTCCATCAGAAGTCTATTGGAATTGCCTTGAATCACCTCATTGTTGAAAAAAGCCAAGTCCGTCATAGCTGGTCATCATATAATCTTGTTGTTGCTGTGTACAGTGTTCTCTTGGTTCTGCTCACTTCCCTCAGCATCAATTCATATAAGTCTTTCTAGGCTTTTCTGAAATCATCCTGCTCATCATTTCTCACAGAACAATAATATTTCATTACATTTATATAGCCATTCCTCAACTGAGAGGCATCTGCTCAGTTTTCAGTTCTTTTCACTACAAAAAGGATCTGAACTTTAAAAAAATCAATTTGATAGTTGAATGAAGAATGGACTGGAAAGGGGAGAGACTTGAGACAGGGAATCAACCAAAGTGATGGCGGCATTAGGTGAGAGAAAGGGATATATATAAATCAACAATCAACAGGACTTGGCAGCATTGTGGATATGGAGGTAAGAAAAACCACATGTAGATCAAGAGCCTAGATTACTGAGAGGACAATGGTGTCCATGACAGTAACTGGGATTAGGAAGAAGGAATAATTTTGGAGAAAAGATAGTGAAATCATGTTTGGATCTATTGAGTTTAAAATGTCCATAAGACATGCAATTGGATATGTGAGTCTAGAAGTTGTGAGAGAAGTTAATGGCTCAATAAACAGATCAAAGGCTTAGTAATGTAGAGATGATAATTGAATCTATGGGAGCTGATGAGATCACCAAGTGAAATAGTATAGCCAGGACAAGAGAAGAGGATCTAGGTCAGAATCCTATGAGACATTCGTGGTTAACACTACCCAGCTGAAGATTCAGCACAAGAGACTGAGAAAAAATGGTGGGTCAAGAAGGAGAAGAACAAGATAGAATAATATCACAGAAATCTGGAAAGAAGAAGGTCTCAAAAAGAGCATGATAGACAGTGTCAAAGGCTGATGAGAGGTCAAGAAGGATGAGGATCTGGCAACATTGGTAACTTAAGAAAAAGCTGTTTCTGCTCATTGATGAGATCAAAAGTCAGATTGTAGAGACTTAAAGGGGGTGAGAAGAAAGGAAGTGGAAGCATTCATTATCTTCTTAAGGAGTTTATCCATAGAAAGAAAAAGTCATTATGTGGGAGTAATATAGATGAACAGTTCAAGTGAGAGTGTTTTTGAAAAGGAAGGAGACAGGGTAACATTTGTAGGCAGCAGAGAAGAAGCCAACAGATAAGATAGAAGGTGAGGATAAAGAGGAGACAATCTGCTGGAGAAGATGGAATTGAGATCTCTTAAATGTAGAAGGAAGGCTGCCAGTGGCTTGGTGGATAAAGCACTGGGCCCAGAGTGAGGAAGATCTGAATTCAAATCCAGCCTTAGATACTTCCTAGTTGTTTGATTCTAGACAAGTCACTTAACTTCTGATTAATTGATAAAATAGATCCTCTGGAAAAAGAAAATGGTAAACCACTGAAGTATCTTTTCCAAGAAAACCCTAAATGGAGACCTTTGGCTGATGTGATACAAGCAAGAGGAGATAAGGAGCAAATAGCACAATTTTTTCAATGAAATATAAGGTAACTGGGTGGCAAGGGTAAGGACTGCAGAATAAGAGATTTGAGGAGAGATGAAAAAGTTTGGAACAATTACTATGGTGAATGGGACAGTGAGCTAACTATAAAAGGATAAGAGAATTCTCTTACAGTATTGTAGACCTTGCTGAGGCTATATATAAATTTGTGGTGGATCCAGGCCACAATTTCATGATTTTCTCATTTTATTCAATCCCTGGCTACTCCTAATAGCACCTATACAGAAGGTCATATAGTCACCATCTCTGCCATATGGGAGTTACAATCTAAGACTTCCAAAGCTCTAAAATTTCCAACTCTTAAATTCTGTGATTGTTTAAATTCATATAACTAATGTTAAACAGGACTTCAACCTAGTCATCCAACTTCAGGGTGTTTTCCACTCTAACATGCTCATAACCATTCTCATTGTCATCATCATAATCAATATCATTAGTTAGTAAGCATTTCTTAAGTTCTTACTATGTGCCAAGGCATTATGCTACAAAAAGGAAACATAAAAAGAAAGAAAAATAAGCATTAATTAAACACCTATTGTGTGCCAGGAGCTGTACTTTTTAGCCAGGGATAAAGATAAACAATGTAAGAAAGAAATTAGAATTAATTAAGCATCATCACAAGTAATATGCTAAGTGATTTACAAATATTATCCTATTTAGATTTCATGCAATAGAATGAAATTTCTCATTTCATATTTCATAGCACTATAGGATTCCATCTCTGATTCCATCTTTTTTTCCTCTTTCTTTTCTGAAATCTAATTAATTGCCTAGTCCTGTCTATTCTATAGCCAAAAAAATTATCATCTTATCTCCCACTTTTATTGCCTCCTACTTTAAGTATTTCAATGAATAAATTCAATAGTAATAGTTTCACTGCTTCTAAGGTTTTTCCCTTTTCAATCAATCTTCCATATAATTGCCAAAATATATCACCCTCCTCTTAGAAGTTTCTATTGGTTTATTGTTGCCCCTGAGAAAAGGGATTTAAGACCTTTTACAATATGGTTCCAACTTACCTTTTCAGTCTCATTTTATTAGACTCCCTTCCATGCACTCAACAGTCTAGCTAGAATACTGGATAATTTCATCCAGTATTCTTCCATTTCAATACATTTCTATAGATCATGCTGTCTTGCCTACTACTCCCTTCTCATCTACACCTACTGAAATCTCTTTCCATAATAGGGATTGCCTTTTGAAATTTTCTTAGAGTGTTTCATCTAAGTGAACTTCTTTTGCTCCTATAACTTTATAAACTACATCATGTTTATAATGTACATGGCATAGTCTTACTATTAGACTGTGAGCTCTATGAGAGCAAGGTACTATTATTTTCTGTCTTTGAATCCCTTATGACTAGTCAGTGCCTTTCATATATTGTTTATTCATTTCAGTTGTGTCCAACTCTATAACCCCATTTGGTATTTTCTTCTCTAGTTTATTTTCAGATGAGAAACTGAGGCAAATTGGGTTAAGTGACTTGTCTAGAATCACATAACTAGTAAGTGTCTGAGATTGGTTTGAACTAAGGTCCTCCTGCTTCCAGGGCTAATGCTCTATCCACTATGTCACTTAGCTGTCCTTTGCCTTTTATATGATAGTAATTTAAGAAGTTTTTGTTAATTAGCACTAATTGAATCTCTGTGTAGGATCAAAATAAGCCCAAAAGACCTAATGCAGAATAAGGTCTAAACATTCCTTACTAGTCAAGGGTAAATAAAGTAAATTATGAAAAGGATAATTAGGATGGAAATTAGGGAGATAATTTTTTTTTGGTGATTCAGAATGAAACAGGTAAGGGGAAGCTATTAGCATATCTTCTATTAAGTGTAGCTTCATAGAGCAAGTGGGATTTAATTAGGTTTTTGAGGCTTGGGAAAGAGAGGATTTAGAAGACAGAAATGGTAGACATGAAGCAAGATCCCAGAGAAATTTCACAGGGAACAATAAAAAGTACATGCAGATGGGGCATTAAGAAGTTGTAATCAAATTCTTTAGTCTGAGATATACGAACAAGGAAACTAAGACAGCCTGGATGTCAATGGTGAAGAAGCTAAAGACACAAAGTGGCGGCCTTAGACTTGACCTGCTGCTCATAGGCTCAGAATCTTAGTGTTGGAAGGAGTCTTAGAAGTCACTAAATACAACTTCTCCCCAGGCCAGAAATCTTTTCTACAACATCACCCAGACTATTCTTGAATTCTTTGGAGATCAGATTCTCATTACCTCGTGAGCATCCCCTTCCACTGCTAGGGAGCCCTAAGTTGGCTAGAGCCATCCCAAAGTGGGACAGCCTATTTTTGGGGAGTGGGGATGGCATTTTTCTCCTTGGAAGTCTTCAGATAGAGGCTGAATAATCACTTGTCAAGCTTTTGGTGAATGTCTTATAGGTGGGAATTCACTTTTTAAATGTGAACCTAGATAGCCATTGAAGTTCCTCCCACATTACAAGTTTTATGAGTCTTTATTTATAATTGCTTGAAAAATCTTTCGTTGAGCTGAGATATTCCCTTTTTACTATTTCAGAGTCTTCCTATCTCTGTCCTATTGAGCAAGACAGAAAACATTGAGACAACTACCATATCTCTCCGCTCCACGTTCTCAACAGGCTAATTATAAATTTAAAAAAAAAAACATTTCATCTAGTTTTCTTTGACGGTGAAGTGGCTTTAGCAAGATGGAGTAAAGAAAATGAGGCTTTTTTGTGCAGTGGAGTAGTTACTCCAAAGAGAAAATGAACAGAGGATCAAAATGAAATAACATCCCAATTAACTGCCCAGAAACTTCTTGTGATGCTGGGAGCAAAAACACTTTTATAGGGTGAAGCAGAAAGTAGGATTACCTGCCCATGACATCCTATCTCCCTCTCACATATGCAGGGTCACCAAAAAGGAAGTAATGGAAGTAGAACTGGTTTGATTTTTTATTCTTATCATGGAATAGTACCTGTCTCAGAGTTAGCACTAATAATTGTTTATTGGTAGATAGCTAAG
The DNA here is from genome assembly GCF_016432865.1 of Antechinus flavipes. Classification (NCBI taxonomy): domain Eukaryota; kingdom Metazoa; phylum Chordata; class Mammalia; order Dasyuromorphia; family Dasyuridae; genus Antechinus; species Antechinus flavipes. Next base: position 474,572,091 of record NC_067400.1, read on the forward strand.
TAGAGCAGTGCATTCAGTTTGGGCCCCGAATCAGGAAGACTCATCATCATAAGTTCAAATCTGGCCTCAGATATTTACTAGTTGTGTGATCCTCAACAGCTCACTTAACCCCTTTTCTCATCTGTAAAAATGAGCTGGAGATGGAAATAAGAAGTAACTCCAGTATTTTTCCAGGGAGACCTCAACTGGGGTCATGAAAAGTCAAAACTGGATGAAACAACTGAACAATAACTGCTCACTGAATTAATTTATTATTCATTGAATCAATTAATTGAATTAATTTGCTGAGTGGTGAAGGGCAGATTTCTTGGATTTTAATAAATGATCCCTAATCATCGGTAAATCAGTAGAGGAAATAGAGCACTTTGCAACTAGAAGTGTTCTCAGTATCTTGATTACCATATTGGGGAGATGGAGAGCAGGATTGGGGGAATTTGTAGCAGTAGTAATTAGAGGCAGAGGTAGAGGTGAATGAGGAATAAAGAGATACACTCTTCTCTACCCCTACCTTCATGCCTATGTTGTGATGAACCTAAATGAGTTTTTCTAGTCTTAAGGGGGTGGGAAATACAGGTTGGGCTCTACCTAGGTGTGTCTGTGTCTCTCTTAGAGTATTTCCTGGTACAATAATTCCTGGAATAGCTTTAGATTTTAGGAAAATGGCCACTAATCTCTCTCTACACCAAAGTCAGTAGCCAGAACAAGTTCTTCCAGATATCTCTATATTCCAGTTCATGGTGCCCAACCCAGGCTCTCCTAAGAGAAGGCAATGTGGATTAGTGCATAGAGTGTTGGGTATAGAGTCAGGAAAACCTAGGTTCAAATCCTGCTTTTCAAAGAGCTATAAAGATAGCAGGTGTTATGATTATTGATTCCTTGTGGATTTTCTAAACATTCTGCAATCTCAGATAGTAAGAGGGCAGGAAGAGGTAGGAAGAGGCAACAATGAGATTGCTGACTTGATACTGTAGACATCCCTTTATTAATTTATTTACTCTGTGACCAAGGACAGATTACTTAATCTCTCTCTCAGTTTTCTCATCTGTAAAATGGGAGTAATAATAACTGCAAAACAGGGGCTCTTAACCTAAGATCTAAGGATAGATTTCAGGGAACTCTATGAACCTCAATGGAGAAAAATAATGCATATTTGTTTTCACTAATTTTTGGTTTCCTTTGTAATCGAACATTTTATCTTACATATTTACATTTTTCTTACATATTTAAAAAGTTATTCTAGAAGAATCGAATATTTTATTTTACATATTTAAAAATTTATACTAGAAGGGTTCCATACAAATCAGCAGAGTTTCTAAGGAGTCTATAATACAAAAAAGTTAAGAATCCCTGCAGTAGGATCTACCTTTCTGGGTTGTTATGAGGCATAAAAGAGATGATGTTCAAAAATTGCTTTGCAAATTTTAAAGATTTATAGAGATAGCAGATTTTATGATTATTGGTCCTTTGTGAATTTTCTAAACATTCTGCAATTCCAGATAGTAAGCCGGGGGGGGGGGGGGGGGGGGGGGGGGGGGGGGAGGGAGCAGGAAGAGCCAACAATGAGACTGCTGACTTGATACTGTAGACATCCCTTTACTGATTGCCATATAAAATGAACCGGAGGACACTGAGACAGAAGGCTTTTTTGCCACATCACTGTCCTGAATTGGTTTTTATGGGGATTATCAACCTAGGAATCCATCTCACAAACATCATCACTCTGAATGTTATTTCTAGCAATCCAGCTATTTCACAACTGCTTGAAATAAATGTTGTACTAGTTAGCCCATATGGATCTGGCTTTCATGATACCTCCTTCCAAAACAAAGGGTTTCTGAGAAGCCCTGAGAGGGACATTTAGGTGGATGCCAGACAAATTTCCTCAGGGATTGTACTAGTTAGCCCATATGGATCTGGCTTTCATGATACCTCCTTCCAAAACAAAGGGTTTCTGAGAAGCCCTGAGAGGGACATTTAGGTGGATGCTAGACAAATTTCCTCAGGGATTGGGAAGGGCTAAAGTTAGGGAAACCTGGGTAGACTCATTAAGTTCTTCAGTTGCTATACAAGGCAAGGTTCAAGAGATTTTCTTTCTCAAATCCTTAGACTTTAGTTTCAGGTTATTTAAAAAAATTATCAAATGTCAAAAATCCTGAAAATAATTTTTAAGGGGAAAAAGAAAAGAAAATCTTTATATCTTGCTCTACTACTAGTGAATAGTCTGCAAAATTGAGATAGCAATGGCTGTCTTCTACCTTTTTCACTGGAGTAGAGTAAGAGTAAATGATATCATGTGTGTAAAGTTCTTGAGCTCCCATGCAGAGAGGGGCTCTGGGAACCTTAAGTATTATTATTAGTTTACATTATTAATACACATAACAAGACCCATATTTATATAGAGTAGGGCCACAAATTCCTGGAGGTGTGGGACAGAGTTTCTATTTTTTTTCTCTTCCTAGAACCTAAAATTCCTTTGAGCTGAAGTTCCATTTATGAGAACTTTCCCAATCCCTCGAGTTATTAATGTTCCTATCCCATTTTTTTCATATATATATACATATATATGTATGTATGTGTGTGTATGTGTATATATATATATATTTATGTGTGTGTGTGTGTGTGTGTGTGTGTTTATCTAGGTACATGCTATTTCCACATCAAAGCTTTTCCCCCTTCCTCCTAACCCTCTATCATGACAAATAGAATATAGGGTTCTTGAAGGCAGGGCCTATGTCATAAGTATCCTTGTATGCTCAGCACCTAGCATAATACCTGGCACACAGCTGATGAGTAATAAGTTTTGTTAAATAGGACTGAGCTCTTGTGAATACTCACAACATTCCAATGAATATAATATGGCTCTGATAGGGAATGAGACATAGGGCGTTTGAATAGCAAGAAAAAGTCAGCCAAGTCAGGGAGCAATGGGAAAAAGGACATAGGACTCTAAAAATGTTGTATCCTCCTCCTCTTATCAGCTGTTTTTAATTTAATTCAACATTCATTTATTTAATATTTTATGTTTATATACAAGGGATTGTTCTCAACTCTGGGAATACAATAACAAAAGAGAAACAGTTTTCAAACAACTTATATTCTATTATAGAAACATAAGACAGAAAATTAACTCATTAGGTAAAGCCCAGGCTAGATTCAGGCCTAGACCAACCTTCTGTTTGAAGCCTTCTTTGACTCACTTCCACAACAAGGTTCTTTTTTTTCCTTTGAATGGCTAAGGATTTTATAATCTGGACAATATAGTCTTGCATTGAATTATAGATTGTCTTGCATTGAATTATACGTTGTCTTGCATTGCTCTCTGGCTGCTTCATGTCTGTGTGTTTTGTCATTATTTATTGGGCCTAGTAGTGCAGTTGATGGAGTGCTAAACCTAGAATCAGAAGCATTCATTTCCTTGAGTTCAAATCTGATTTCAGACACTAAGTTTGTGAGCCTGGATAGTTCCTTTACCCTGTTTGCCTCATATGTAAATGATCTAGAGAAAGAAATAGCAAATCACTCTATTATGTTTGCCAAGAAAAACCCAAATGGGGCCATGAAGAGTCAGACATGACTTAAACAACTGAACACTTATGTATTGGCACATGTACCAAAAGTAGCCTTTGGGATGATTTAAATCACATAGTCAAGATTGATCCTGGCAAAAATTGTGAAGGAGAAGTTAATCTATTTTTGTCCCCTCCCTCCTCCTCTCCCTCTCCTATGAGGTGACCAATTCTATATCTCATTCTTACACTGATCATTAACTGATCATTTAGGTCTTAGTTGAAGATATCTTAATGTGTGACAATTCCCAAAATACTGGAATATTTGGAATCAAAAGACCTGGATTCAAGGCCAGACTCTGCCATTTACTATGTAACCTTGAGAAAATAATTTAAGCCTTATTTTCTTATTCTGTAGAGTGGAATTCATGATCTAGATATGGTAAAGGCTTTAGAGATTCTCTAATACAGAAACTTCATTTCACATGTGAGGAAGACCAGAAATGTCAAGTATTTTGCCCAAATAGTAAGTATTTGAGGCAGAATTTAGACTTGAGTGCTCTGATTTCAAAACTAGTGCTATTTCCACTATGCCATATTCTCTCTTTCAAAGGTACTGTGAACATTAAATAAGATAATGTAGACAAACCTTTCATAACCCTGACAGGAGTATCAAGGAACATGATCATTATTTTTAGTCTAAAAGAAAATATTAAAGACTGGTAAAACCTTTAAGAACCCAATTCATTATTAATTGAATCAAAGGGATATGTAAATAGAAAGCCTGAGTTAGAATCCTAACTCTGATACTTATTTGGATAAAGAGACATTGAGTAAGTCATTTGTCTATTCCATTTTCTTATCAGTAAAACTAGAGTTTGTGACTTTGAAGTTCCTTTTCAGTCGTGAATTTATGATCCTATGCACATGAATGAATAAAAATATGAAAGTATAATGAATTGAGTAATGAAAACCCAGTCCTTAGAGTGTGAATAATGTGCAAGTTTGGCGAGTCTATTTCCGAGTATACATAAAGGAGAAGTTTTTCCCTCTATATCAGTGAGACATCCCTGATATTGTCTTACTGTGGACTGATAAAAGCTTCTTAATTGGCTTCTGAGCTGCAGCTGAGTCTTTATCTAAAAGGTTCAAAAGAAAGTTTGTCATTCTGTCTTCCCTAGTGGCAACCAAGACAAGAACTACATTAATCCTTCTCTCTCACCCATTGCCACGTGGCCATGAAAGAGAGACTATTTCTTTTGCCACTTTGTGTTTTTTCTTTCCTGATCAACACCAGGTTGTGACTTTGTGAGCTTTATTTAAAAAGTTAAAAGAGCCAATAACTGGAGTAAGTAATTGAACCTGCAAGTGATCATAACACCTGAGGAGACCTCAGGCAGCAGGAATTGTGGCCTCTTTGATCCTACCCATCCCAGATGAGAAAGGGAACAACTTGTCCACTGGCTCCATAACACCTAAAGGCAAACTTAGTGGTGATGCTGTGAAGGAAGAAAAGTGCTCCCAGGATCAAAAAGAACCTCCTTCAGTTTGGGGCTGGAGAATGTTCTAACTACTTTAAGCTTGATTTCACTCTTCCTTTATACCAAGTAGCTATTTGGAGAAGATGAGGAGGGATATTATTATCCCTTTTCAATAAATATCCTTTTGTAAAACCTAATTGATATTAGTTCATTGATATTGAATGGATATTAATTGGTTAAATAATACTCAGGGGAACACACTGGATGGGGGTTTGTGAGTGACATTATTATAGATTCCAATCTTTCAGGTTTATTCCTAGATCCCTGAATGACAGGAGCAGAGGAGAATTAATTGTTAGCCCCTGGAGATTTGATCTGGCAGTTCAAGAACTTGGAAACTGTGCTTTAAAGATATATTTCCCAGAGCTTTGAAATCATTACAAAGGCATCTGACTCCCAGTCTGGATTCTAAGAGGATAATTGAGTGTCCAAGTTGGAAAATAATACATGTAGATAAGATAAAAGTTCAAAAGATCAAGCCTTGGTAAATTGACAAAGATAAGATTTGCTAGAACTTCCAATTTCTGAAAAGTTGTTTCTTTGGGGCCTTGTTGCCTAGCATCTAGCATTAAGTCTGTCCCATATTGGCTGGCCCCAGCTGCTGAATCTCTGCATACGCAGTAGGTAATGAATAGGACTGATGTTTTCAGGCACAGAGCTGACTAATTAGGAGTTGCCCAGGAATACTAAGAAATGAGCTGATGAATTGTATAAGGATCCAAGGGTATCTGGGGAAGATCTCTTTTGCTCATCTACTTTTTCACTCTTTTAAGCTCTCTGTGCAGAAAGTCTTTCAAATCTCAGCTTGAATACTATCTCCTTCATGAAATTTTCTTGAGTTCTAGCTTCTCCAAAAAAATTCCTTTGTTTCTTGTTAATGTATTTATATGAGTACCTGGTTGCTAGTACCACTCCCCTTTCATTCACATTATTTTGTATTTATTTTTAAAGATGGAATATAAGCTCCTTGAGGGTAGGGACTGCTTCATTTTTTGCCTGCTGCCTGAAGATGCTTAATTAGTGTTTGTTGACTGATTGATTGCAAAAACTAAGACTTGTAAGAGATATCTGAGGTTATCTAGTACAGTAATACCTGAAGAATAATTCTTTTTCAGTATCCCTTACAAATGCCCATTCAGTTTCTGGTTGAAGACCCTATAGTGAAGGAGAACCTATTACCTTCCAAGGACAACTTTGTAGAGGTCTAATTTTTAGGAAGTTTTTCCTTACATGAAGTTGAAATCCTCCTCTCTTCAACTTCTACCCCTTAATTTTAGTTCTGTCTTCTAGATCCAAATGGAACAGATCTAATCTTTGCTACATGACCTCCTTCCAAATTCTTAAAGATCCTATTGTGACTTATTAATTCTTTTCCAAGCTAATTATAATATTCAGTTCCTTCATTTGATCCTTCATGGTATGGTTTTCCAGATCCCCTCACTATATCCTTCACCAGTGTAGTAGCTCATAAATGTTCTTCCCAAAATGTTTCTCCCAGTTCAGGAAAATGTTACTCTGAGTTAATTCCCAATAGAATCTTTGCCATTGGGTCTGACTTAACTCTTCATAGCCAATGGAAATGTGAGGAAGGGAGCATTCTAAGTGCAAGGATGAGATGAGGGATGACAAGCTTTGAGTGCCTGTAATGAGCACAACAACCCTTGCTCATGAGAGGAAATAATAACTGAAGACTTTGTAAAGCACAACCAAAAGATTGCTGACACTTGTGTGACGGTCAGATCTTATATTCCACTATAAAGTGAAAAATCATCCAGTATCCTGTGTTGATACCCATATATCAAACATAGCTCCTCCTAGTGGTGTTCTGCCCACTGCATGTTTCCTATTCTGATTATACTTTTACTGCAGTGGAGGGAATATCATCTTTAGAACCAAAGCTAGAATTCAACATGTACATTAGAAACTTTAGGTTTGACCTTGATCCTGGCTTCTCCATGACTAATAAAGCACCACTTAAGCTAATAGATTTGGGATACTTAGGAACGTATGGGAGGAAGGAGGAAGAGACCAGACCCTTGGCTTGTGCTGGCTGTCTTTGGATATTCTCTAAATAATCATTCTGATATTGTAGGAAATTGTAGGAAACCCTGTAGGAAATTGTAGGAAACCCTGTAGGAAAAAGCCATAAAATAGCAAGAATGAGAGAGAAGTATGTCATGGGGGCAGCAGTAGGGAGGGCTCACATATGAAGAGTTCAATTATAGGACATTTTCCTGGAAAAATTCTTCTCTCTCACATGCCTACCCTCGCCTTTCCAAACCATTTGGCTTTAACTACTTCTCATATTGCTTCCCAAATGCCTTCTCTTCTTCCCAGCATCACAGCATTGTCTAGCAGGATAATCTACACCCCACTCTTCAAGGACAGTCCATTTGGGTTTGCTAAAAACTGAGGCTATCCACTCTACTCTTTTGTATTTGAAGAAAAATAATCTATATCTAGCAATTGTGAATATCTCAATGATCCCCAAAATAGCATCCCTCCCCCATCTCTGCTATCCCTTCTAAGTCTTCTCTTCTGTAGGATAAACATCCCCAGTTCTTTCAAATAATGCCTATGTGAGATGGTTTTGAAATATTATACTATCTTAGTTACCCTTTTCTGAATTTATTCTAGTTTGTCAATGTACTTCCTAAAATATGGTGCCCAGAATTGAACATAAAAACAATGGAGTATAATTTCTATTCTGTCTTTTGGACACCTAATTGTTAATGTAGATTAATATCAAAGAATCACAACATTTTAGTGCTTTGCAAGTTCAAGATGAGTTAATAGTATGACACAGTAATTTTAAAAAGTCAAGGAAGCCCTTGGCCTTACTAAAGTGGTAGAGTCCAAAATGAAGAGCTATGAGGCACAATGGTACTACTCTGAATATGATGTTCAGTACAGAGTGCCATATTTTATTTTTTGACAATTTAAATTTTTTTTTGTTTTTAACATTTACTTTTATAAAATTTTGATTTCATTTTTTCTCTGCCTCCCTTCTTCCTATTCCCCTTCCCAAGAAGGCAAGCAATCTGATATATTATACATACATACATACATACATACATACAGATATATATATATTTCCACTTTAATCATGTTGTGGAGGACTCAGAACAAGGAAAAATCATGAGAAAAAAATGAAAATAATGTACTTTGAACTTCATTCAGACTCCATTCTTTTTCTTCTAGACAGAATATCATATATTAGAAAGAACGTTGGTCAGCTGGAGTTTTTTCAGTAAGGGACCTGGAAATCATGAGGATCAGTTGAAGAAACTAAGAAATAAGATTTGTTTTGTTTGACCCTAGTGGACAGGAAAGAAACTATGGGTGAAAATTCCAAGGAGGGAAATTTTGACTTACAGCAAAGAAAAGCTTCCCAATAATTAACCATGTCCCTAAACAGAATGGGCTGCTTCCTTAAATAGAAGAATGGGTTCCCCATTCATAGAAATCTTTCAGCAGAGACTTGATGGCCATTTGCTGGTGATGATGCTGAGGGGCAACTTGTTCAGGTATGAGGTATATTAGATGATTTCCAAGAGATATTCCAAGCCTAAGAATCTTGGATTTCGTGATGCCCAGGATAGGGCAGGGTAGAGAAGGGAGTTTGACTTCTACCTCTGTGCCTGCCCCTTTTCTTTTCAACATAGCCTAAGTTCAACGAACAATAAAGTTTGATTAAATATCTACTTGTGTCAGGTCCTGGGGATATAGAATCCAAAATGAGACATTGCATATCCTCAAGGAGTTTGTATTCAATTAGGAAAGATACCATCAAACTATGTACACATATAAATACATTAAAAGTATATATAAAATACATGGTAGGTAATTTTGAGAGGGAAAGTACCAGCAGCTAAGAGAACAAGGAAAGGGTTTGTGTAGATGATGACACTTGAAATTAGAGTTTCTGGGAAACTAGGGGGGAAGATGAGTAAGGAGTACATTATAAGCCTCTTTAAAGGTACAGAAATGGGAGATGGAGCAATCTAGGGAGAGAAACAGTTCACAATAGAGGATTAGATTGTTGTTTTTTTTCTGACATGTCACACTGTTAACTCATATTGAGTTTTTAGTTCACCAAAACCCTCAGGTCTTTTTTTATGTCAACTGCTGTCTGGCTGTTGTAGCCAACATTGAACAGCCTTTATTGGCAGGAACATCGCTTTGCTTTCAAGCATAAATCCTTCCTGCAGCCACTTGGGTCCCTCAGTAGAGTATTTACACTATTTCCCACATGCATATAAGTGAAAAGGAATGGCCACATACACAACAGGAGCACTTAAGATCTCTTAATGGATACACATCTCATACAAACAGAAATCCAGCCAGTTCTACAAAACCTTTATTTAACCTTGGTGTAATTCACCACCTCCAGGATATTGACAGGCTGGGATTAAAGAGCTCCTTTAACTAAATCTGATTGAAGTTTTCTTTTCATCAGGAAAGGTTGCATGGAGGATGTAACATGTTATTCTGGAGTGTGTTGGCAAGAGCACCCTCAGAGCTATCAGCTTACCCACAAATGAACAATTACCCAGGCTCTGTGGTTAATTGCAGCAGCTTCATGGAGTGAAAAAAACAACATCCTTTCTATCTTATCCCAAGGAAAAAGAAAGGAGACATCTACCAATTTGTAAGATGATAATTTCCTAATTACCCCATGAAGTTTGTTATTTTTGGTGGGCTCTTAAACGGGGCTGGGAAAGGAAGAAATTTGATCTGTTCCTTAGTGATGAGAAATGTTATTGATGGGGTTGCTTTTGTAATTAGTGTTTCCCCCTACAGCTTAAGGAGACTCCTATAATCTCCTGCACTGATGTCATAGAAAGGGACTCCTCCCTCATCTGATCTCAGAGGCTTCTGTCCTTGTATTTATATTCTAATTTGCATTTGATTTATCTGTGTCCATGTCTAATCATCCCAGCTAAAGTAGAAAGCTCTTTGAGGACAGAAAGCTTTGTATTTTTGGATTTCTCCCAATGACCATCACATATACTCTGCAAATAGTAAATGTATTGATTCATGATTGTTGAGTGAATAAATGAATAACTTTTTGACAACAGGTATTGGAAGGGAGAGAGTCATAAGAATATGAAGGCCAAATCGGCTGTATTTTGGATAGCTCGAATTACTTGGAAAATCCCAGTCCTGTGTCCCAACGTAGGGAATGGCTTATATGATGTTATTCCCTAGAAATGAAGCATACATCAATTATGAAATGTCTCCTCAGACATTTAGGGGAAAAGGAAAGAGAGTTATTCCTATCCCAATTACCAGCTCACAGCTTCTCTCTGTCCCTTGCCCTTATTGGCAAGGAACATCTCTTTGCTTTCAAGTTTAAATTCTGCAGCCAATTTCATCCATTAGTGGAGTACTTACACTATTTCCCACATGCATATAAGTGAAAAAGAATGGCCACATATACAACAGCCAGACAACAGTTGACATAAAAAAAGACCTGAGGTTTTTGGTGAACTAAAAACTCAATATGAATTAACAGTGTGACATGTCAAAAAAAAAAAAAAGAAAACAATTAGCACTTCCAGTCCTCTCACCAAGGTTATACTGTGCTCTCCAGCTGTACTGGTTCTCCCACAAAGAAGTGACTACGGATTGTCTGGAAGAAGCGACACAGTTAGTTGTCTTCTATCCAAGAAAGTCTATCATATTTTTGTAAGGCTGGGCACTTGTTCCTAAGGGAAACTACTGTCTTTCCCGCTTTTTTCTTTATCTCTCTCCCACTCATGGACTGGAAGAAGAGAAAAAGAGAAAGAGAATAGCAGTTGGAGAAAAGATAACTAACTGGGAGGAAGGGAACAGGGCAGGTAGAGGGGATAACCATTTTGAAGTAGTCTTACAAGGGGCAGGGATAGCTTTGGAGTTGGAGGCAGGACAGATTCCAGACCCAGCAGTGAGACAGATGAGCATTTTAGCTTTTCTCTTCCCCTTTTTAATCCTTTCTTCTTCATTCTAATTTTTTTAGCGTCTTCAGAAGCAACCCAATACATTTATAATGTCTCATCTCCCATACCTAAGTTTATCTACCTTTTTGTCCATCCACAGCTAAATTTCTAGAGAATGAGACTTGTTGCTCATCCTAGTTGAGTAGGGCACTGGGAAGGGCGGATCTTGTTTCAGTGTGGGATAACATATCTCTGATTCTGCTGGCATTTTTTTCTTTTCCCTTACTCCTCAAGCAGGTTCTACCATATTCCATTATACTAGGGAAAATGGAACAAGCAGACACCAGAAGAGTGAAAGACAGCAAGGTTAACTCTTTTTAATCCCTGACACCTCCTGCCCCCAGAATAACAAAAGCCCTTTTACACTGCTCTCACTTCTTAATGATCCCATTCTGGTCTAAAAGTTCTTGGGACCAACAAAAAGTAAACCTTGAACATATCATTGGTGGGGGAAGGGAGGCAATATGATAGCTTGGGATCACCATTGGTAATGATAATGAAGAGAATTCAGGGAAGTCTTGCTTGGTACTAGTTTATATAGTGTGGCCCATCATAGAGGACAGCTAGTTAGCAGAGTGGTTAAGTGTCATTTGGACTTAGAATAAGGAAGACCCATCTTTCTGAATTCAAATCCAGCCTCAAACATTTACTACTAGCTCTGTGACCCTGGGCAAGTCAATTAATCCTGTTGCCTCAGTTTCCTTATCTGTAAAATGAATAAAAAAAGGAAATGTCAACTCATTCCAGTATCTTTGTCAAGAAAATCCCAAATGGCATCACAACTGAAAATGACTGAATATGTCCTCCATAATTATATAATTCATCACTATTAACTGATCCATTCAATAAACACTTATTAAGATACTATTATTTTCATGTGTTCCTCTAGGTACATCATGAGATACAAAGATAAATAAATTAGCTCCTATACTTAAGATGCTCATCATTGAAATTTACTGCTCTGAGGAGGGTAAATAATTCAACCACTCATAAGTCAAAGAATGACGACACATGTAGAGGATAGTTATTTGGCCATAGTGGCTTATATGGTGTTAAAGAGTGACTATGGCTGAAATTAGTAAGGAATACATAGCATTAAAATTACATTTGTGTGTATACATATACATATACATACACATGTGCACAAACAATATATGTGTGTGTATATACATAAATTAACTTTTGGGGGAGAAATTAGTTCATCATGGTAACCAGTTCTAACATGATGAACTGATTTCCCAGAAACAAATGAAATAAAGCAAAATTATGGTATGATCAGTTAGATACATCATCTATTTGTGGTGTGCTGAACAATGATGTAATTGGATTTCAAGGCTATGTAATGGGAGTTGAGCATGAATAACAAAATGGCATTATTACAAAACCACATTGTTCAAGGCACCATTGTGTGGGATATCCCTTCACTGCTATAAACTCCAGAATACTCAGGTAGAACTATTGTTGAATTATAGTTGGGCTACTGCAGCCTTCCTTCTGATTACTGTAGGTAGAATTAAAAATGTTTGATTACCTAGGAAATTGACTTGCAATCCTGTTAGTTACATTCTTTTGGGGCTTCACCTAATTTTTCCATCTCCAAACTATGTATCTGACAGGGTAGGAAAGCCCCCACCAGTGAAATCTGTTTGGAGTTCAGACAAGTAAGAAAAGTAAAAATGGACTTAGTTTTCCCATTTGCAGAACCCATCCCAGATTCAGAATCCGGAATCTCTTCTCTATGGTTGTTGAAGTAGAACAACATCTCAATCCTCACCCAGTAAACCTTTTTCTAATCCTTTGAGAAAGGAAGCAGTTTTCCCTCTGGTACCCAGCCTTGCTGGCTTGCTCCTTCTAATGTAATTATTTCTGGGGCCTGACCCAAAGGGAGGAGAGATAGCTTATTTCCTTAGAGCTTTGCAATAGTTTTCATTCAGGCACTAAGAGAGAAAAATAATTATGAGGCACTTTGGAAACAGCCTGAACCCTGGTCTGTGGCAGAAACTTGGACCTCATGGTCTGAAACCAAGCTGAGGAACTCAGGTCTGAGCAGTGCTGTCCCTCCAGGCTGATGGATTAGAACTTCCTTGCCAAGGCTGGAGTTGTTTGTTTGTTCCAAACCCTAGCAACAATTTACCATCCCTTTTAGTAGTGTAGTATTTACACACTGTCCTGAGCACAAAATGACTTACAGGACATCTTTCTCAGCTGTACATTCTTTCCCAGGGCTGAGCCGCCTGGGCTCTCTCATTTTAGCTGGCATTTCGGGCCTCCCTTCCTCTGAGAAGTTCACCTGTGGCCACCTCCACAAAGCTCTCCTCTGGAAGAGGTGGAAAAATAAAAAGAGGATCAGCTTTTGTGGGGGCTGGATTTTCAGTGAGTTGTACCCTCACTCAGCCTGTTCTTCCTTAGGAGAGATGGTTCTCAGAGTCGGTGAATATTCAGGGAGTATCGATCATATTCTGTTTGTCAGCAACTTTTCGAGCAAGGCAGTACTCAGATCCATCTCCTTCACCTGTCCCTGTTGACAGTGTTGATTAAGAGACTCAGAACCTGATTTTCTCTTTCTGTGTGTAGGAGGAACATGCCACTAGTAGCTAGATGGTGTAATAAATAGAGCAGGAGGACCTGAGTTCAAATTTAGTTTCAGACACTTTACCCTTGCTACTTGTGTGATCCTGGGTAAGTTACTTAATCCCAATTAACTCTCCAAAAAAACCCCAACTAATAAAAGACATAGTTTTAGGAGGAACATTTCCTCCTTTTCCTCCTTTGTATCTGAAAAGAGGTCAGCCACTTGTTCTCCCAAATGCAAGGGACTTGGTTTTTTTTAAAATAATAATAACTTTTTATTTTTCAAAATACATGCAAAGATAGTTTTCAGCATTCATCCTTGCAAAACCTTGTGCTCCAAATTTTTCTCCCTCCCTTCTCTCTTTCCCCCTCCCCAGCTAGAAAGTTATCCAATATAGGTTAAACATGTGTAATTCTTCTATACATATTTCCACATTTATCATGCTGCTGCCCAAGAAAAATCGGATCAAAAGAAGAAAAATGGGAAATAAAAAAACCAAGCAAGCAAACAACAAGAAAAAGGTGAAAAATACTATGTTGTGATCCACATGAAGTCCCCATAGTCCTTTCTCTATGCAGATGATTCTATCCATCACAAGTCTATTGGAATTGGTCTTAATTGCCTCATTGTTGAAAAGAGCTATGTCCATCAGAAGTGATCAGAAGTGATTGTATATACAATGTTCTCTTTTTTTCATAATTATAACTTTTTATTGACAGAACCCATGCCTGGGTAATTTTTTACAACATTATCCCTTGCACTCACTTCTGTTCCAACTTTTCCCTTCCCTCCTTCCACCCCCTCCCCTAGATGGCAAGCAGTCCTATACATGTTAAACATGTTAAAGCATATCTTAGATACAATATATGTATGCAGAACCGAACAATTCTCTTGTTGCACAGGAAGAATTGGATTCAGAAGGTAAAAATAACCCGGGAAGAAAAACAAAAATGCAAACAGTTACAATGTTCTCTTGTGTCTGCTCATTTCACTTAGCATCAGTTCATGTAAGTCTCGCCAGTCCTCTCTGTATTCATCCTGCTGATCATTTCTTACAGAACAATAACATTCCATAACATTCATACACTACAACTTATTCGGCCATTCTCCAACTGATGGGCATCCACTCAGTTTCCAGTTTCTTGCCACCACAAAAAGGGGCTGCCACAAACATTTTTGCACAAGTGGGTTCTTTCAAGGGACATGTTTTATCTATCCTTCCACTAGGAGCTAGAAGTTTCTGGAAGAAAACTGCTTCTTCTTTCCCCCCTCAATTTTTAAATGGCACAGGGAAAAGCAGCCTAGGAATGGATAGAGAATCATCCTTGGAGACAGAAAGACCTGAGTTCAAATCCTATTTCTCTCATACCCTACTGGTATGATGGACATGTACCTATAATTCTAATAAATTTCAAACCTTCATATCTGCATCAAAGGAAAGGGTTTACACAGACTGTAATTCTTACACAGATAAACTGCAGGTCTCTAGAGAGTAAAAATTTATAGCTGAAAGGAACTTTAAGGTACTCTAGTCCAATCCCCCTCATCTTCCAGATAAAAAGATTAAATGACTTGCTTAGGATCACAGAGGTAGCAGAAAGTCCAGTCAGAATTAGAACTCAGGTCCTTGAACTTCAAATCCAAAATCCTTTTAATTATACCACAGTTGCTTGACTAACGAACTAAAACAAAACAAACTAAACAAAACAGAAAAACAACAACAACCCACCATATCCAAATAGTAAATATCATTATGGGAGTAGGGTAGAAAGAAAGAAAAGGATTGAAAGGATCCTTCTTCCATCTAAATCCAAGCTGGTTGATTGGTAATGGATACATAGGCTGATTTTCTCCTTTTCTGTTGATAAACAGAATTCCCCTCATTATACCTGGTCTTGTGTTAAGTGCTGTATCAGCAAGCCCAATGGACACCATTCCTGTGCTCTGGGCTCCCCATTCAAGACTGACAGCCTCTGTATACACAGGCAGAACATACAGGACAGACCAGCACACAGAAAGCAGTGCCATGGCAGACTAGGCTCGAGACTGAAGCAAATTCTGCGTCTACCTCCCAGTTCTCAAAAGAATTGGCATTCTTGGCTTTTGCTTTGAGATAGGTTGGGAATCAGGTCATACTCCTTCCTCTCAGGTCTTCCACACCTCTTGTTCTGCATGCTCATTCCTGCTTCCTTCCTTTCCCTCTTGTTATTCCTTTTGCCTGGGGTATTTTTCTTTTTTCCTATTTAAACTCAACTCAAATTTTAAGACTCAGTTCAAATTTCAATTTGGCCCCAGAGGACAGAACAAGGAGCAAAGAGTGGAAGTCGCAGAGGCAAATTTAGGCTTGACAGCAGGAAGAAATTTCCTAACAATTTAGAACTGTACCAAAGTGGAATAGATTTCCTTATGAGCTGCTGATTTCTCTGTCCTTGGAGATCCTAAAGCAGAGCTTGGATGACTGTCAAAGATGTGATAGTGTAGATTCCTTTCTGCTATGGGTTAGATCAATATGGCCCTTGTGGACCCTTCCAAATCTCAAATTCTGTGATTTCAAATCTAAATTCCCATATTTAAAAAATATAAGAAATAATCAGACATTTGAGTAAATAAGATAGTAACTTATATAGTATATATGTATGTGTGTGTATACACACACACATATAGGTCATGATAACTGATAACACAGCCACCAAAGTAGATTTTCCTAATGTTTGGATCTAACCATGTCAAATTTCTATTCAACAAATTCTAGTAGCTCCCTATTGAGCATAAATTCTTCTATTTGACAATTGTAAATCTTCACAATCTGACCTCTTCCTAAACTTCCAATCTTCTTTTACATTCATCCCCTCTGTGAACTCTAGTCATACTGGCCTATTGTATATTAATAAATGTATATTAACTATTGACTCTAATGGGAAGACAAAGGGTTAGAATGACAATACAAGTCTATTCTTCCTAAAATGACTGAACATTTGAACTTCAAAGGGATAATGCCCCATAATTTTTTTATTCCCTTACAGAGATTAACATAATGTTAACAACAGAGTTGATGATCAGGAAATGCTGATTAGTTGCTCAGGTGATCAAGTATAGCCCAGGCATGGAAGGGCACAAATCAAGCTGCCACTGAGAGTCCCTGAGGCTAAGTGAATCAGTGGCTCATCCTTAGTCTGACAGGGTACACTGTAGCTTTCTCTGACCTGTCAAGAGGAATTTCACATAGATAAATCAAGAAAAGGAAAAAAAAATTACTTTCATGATGATCTTGGTCCATGAAGAGAGATCTCTGAGTTACTTAGTTCAAATATTGGGTTTTTTTTTTTAACAATGCTTTTGGTAGAAAAAAGCCCACTGCACCCAGAGCCATCACTAGTCATCATCATCTATCTCTTATTACTGGTCTTATATGACTCTGAGGAGAGAGTAGAGTTGATGATTTTGCTGAGCTCTGTCTCACTTAAGTCCAATTCACTTGCAAGTCAAAACTTTACCCTGCTGATGTCATTGGTCCTCTTTAAGAATGAAGGATAAAAATTTGGAATGTAAAGTTTTGCAAGGATGAATGTTGAAAACTGTCTTTGCATGTATTTTGAAAAATAAAAAACCTATTATTAAAAGAAAGAATCAAGGATGAACAACAAAATAGGGGGTAAATCAAATAAAATATGAAGACCTATATGAAAAGCACAGTGAATCTCATTGAAGTTTTTAAAAAGACATAACAACAAAAACTCAAAACCTAATCCAAAACCCTGGATGAGGACAAGTCATTGAAGCTCCTTAGGCCTCACTTTTCCTATTTTTAAAAGGAGAGGTGTTAATTAAATGTCATCTGAAGTCCCTTCTCACTCCAGATCCTGAGAACTTCTGATCCTGGGACAGCACAGTTTTTTAGAGGAATTGGATTGAAATCCCACTTCCAATATTCACTATCTGGGTAATGTTAAGTAAATAAATCTCTCTGGGTCTCAGTATCCTCATCAACAAAGTGAAGTGGATGGTCAACAAGATCTTTAAACACTGATATCGACTATTCTACTAGTTGGGTTCTATTTAGTCATCCAAGAATTTCTAATCCAACTTGCCTCCTTCAACCCTCCAACATTTCCCAAGCCTAACATGCCCTGAGCCTGAATTCCACCATCCCAGAAACGTTTCTAGTTCTAGAAAGTACAAGAATTCCATGGAAATGTGAGTAAAAATAGGGTGATGGTTGGCTTTTCCTCTCCCCCTTATCATACTTTCCTTTTCTCTCTTTGGCTTCACCTAGTTCCAGTTCAAAAAATAAATCCCTTGGAAGCATTTTCAGATTCTAATCAGTGACACATTTATAGGTTCATTTTCAAGATGGCTCATTGTCTAGGATAGCATTCTGGGGCCACAGGGTTTTTGCTTTAACGATCAAAAAGGCCACTTTTGCACATCTAGGTATGTTGTGCTGCTGGGAAGAGCTGGAGTCCTTTGGTTGATAAGCTTCTTTTTAGTTTATTCTGTACTTATTTGATGATAAGAGCTCCAGAAAAGGAGACAAGACAGGACATCTGAACACAGATGTAAGACTGACTTCTCTATAGCTCCTGTTTCCCTTTGAGGAAGGTGAGAACATTGTTTATCTCACTGACTGCAATGAGATCATTATTATCCCACAAAGTATTTAACACTCTAATACTGTGTTGTGCAAAATCAGTTAAGAGAAGTTCACCTGGTCCTTGCCCTCCAGGAGCTAACAGTCTAAGACACACTGGTGCATAAAAGATCACAGGTCTATGAAGCATAAAGAGAACACATAAATGGACAATAAGGTAAATTCATTTGCTTAACACATTGTGCTTTTAACCATCATGTGGGTCACTTAGCTTTTTTGGCTCCACAGGTCTAGACTGCACCCTTAACCCTGACTAACCACCTTGTAAATAGGTGCCTTTAGCTATAAAGATGTGGGGGAGGAAGGGGAGACTGGGCAGCATCTCTAGTGTGGATGAATCACCAAGAATATTGGGGAAATAATTCAAATGGAATGAATGGCAGAAGGTAAGTTAGTAGCTCGTATCAATCGATTGTCAAGAATTTGTTTAAGTGTTAAACTTAAAACTGTGCACTTAAAGTAAATGATAGATGAAAGAAAAATAGATATATAGATAGGTAGATACATAGATAGGTAGGTAGGTAGATAGATAGATAGATAGATAGATAGATAGATAGATAGATAGCAAGAGCTGCCTCTCTCCCATGTTGTATGTGGTTATTATTATATTGGTCAAATGGAAGACTTTATTTTCTTCAAGGTGAAGAGAAGACTGAGGACCAGAAACATGGTTATTCTGCTCTCCTCAGAGGGAAGAGGTACCAGATTAGAATTATATCTATCTAATCTCTTAAATACCATTAGTCTAAAAGATATGGTTTTCAGGTTCAGTCTAACTTTTGGTTGCTATTTCATTGTTGAAGAAAAGAATACTCAAGCTTTATATCCAAGGCTTTGCTCCTTCCTGTGGAATACTAGTTTCACAATAAATGCACAAAGTAGCCTCCAAAAGCCTATTTATCTAAATCATAGCAAAACAGGAATCGGAGAAAGTATACAAAGGAGAATATATACCAGATTATTTAAAGTGAAGGAGCTCTCTCATTGAGAGTGAGGTGGTTTAGTTCAACCCTAGATCTCACCTAAAAGGGAAATTTCACAAAATCAGCTAGGAATAGGGATGTGATGGAAACTGCCAGCTCCTCTCATTCAGCTTTCCCAGAATTTTTTTCTTTCAACAATCTGAAGATTGACATCTTTCATCTTTACTCTCAAAGCTGGAAGCCAGAAGCATGCAAAGTGACTGTAGAATCTGAAGTCCTTGAAGAGAGACTCTTGAGCTAGAAGAGGATCTGAAGAAAATTGAGGAGCCATCTTCTCTCCTTCTATGGCCAACTTTGCCTGCCTTCCCCATGGGCTCAGGGCATTGATCTTTATCAATGAAGAAAGCGTCCCTTATCAATTGATCTCAGAGAGAGATGGAGACAGAGACAGAGACAAAGACAGAGAGACAGAGAGAAACCGAGTGGGAAAGAGACAGAGAGGCAGAGATAGAAAGAATCAGAGTCAGAAAAACAGAGAGAAACAAAGTGGGAAAAAGAGAGGCAGAGACAGAGAGAATCAGAGACAGACAGAGAGACAGAGATAGAAAAAGAGTGGGAAAGAGACAAAGAGAGTCAGAGACAGAAAGAGAGACAAAGACAGAGACAGAGTGGGAGACAGAGAGGCAGAGACAGAGTCAGAAACACAGAGAGAAAGACAGTGAGACAAAGACAAAGAGACAGAGAGAGGCAGAGTGGGGAGAGGTAGAGACAAAGAAATAGAAAGTCAGAGAAATAGAGAGAGGAACAGAGAATTAGTAGATAGGCAGGTTACAAGGTAGATTAATCCATAGAGACTGTGGGAGGTTGGGATTTGGAATGAGTATTATCCCCTTTACACAGACGACATTAAGACTTCTCTGGGGGCATAGGGAAGAGATTGGTTTCCCAGTGCCTTCTGGCTCCTTATACAGGTAAGTCCTAAAAGTCTTTCTCTTCTTTGATTCCCTAACATAGAAAGCTCCATATAATTTTTGTTCTGGTTTCCTTTGTCAGGTCAACATAAGATATTTGACTCAGAGAAAAATGAAGCTTTCTGGGACCCACCTGGCCCTATCCTTCAAGGTGAACTGAATTTAAGCCCCATGAATTCTAGACTTCCCAGTGCCCTGCGGAGAGTAGATGTTCAGAAAATGCTGACTGACTGAAGAGAGCCTGCTTCTAGGTGTATGGGGTGAGTGCTGTTAATTCCCAGCAGCTCAGAGACTTGCAGAGTAGGCCCAGGGAAGGCAGAAGGGAGTGTGGAGCTGAGGTCCAAACCAGGTCTCAGGCTGTTGTTCCTTGTTGCTTCTTGGGACCCCTTGGAATATTCATACCTATCTTACCCAGAGACTGGAGAAGGGGAGTGACCAGGGAGGCTCAGAGCACAAGGACATGCACATTTCAGAAAATCTCTTTTTGCTTCTCTTTGGCAGAAGAACTGTGAGCCATAATCCTCATGCTTAATGGCCTGCTCAGAAGAGGAGAAAAATAATCAGGAAAAGCAGAAAGGGAAAAAAAAGATTAACTAATAATAAAACTAAACCAAAACATCACACCCTCCTCCCTCTCCAACTTTACAGTACTTGTGAACTGTCTTCAAGCCAGTTTCCCTTCTAGGCAAATAATATTTATTTGAGGAGTCCCTGCCACACCACTCCAGAATAAGACAATGCTTGGTTGTTTCTTCCCTGGCCCCCTCAGCAAGTGGCAGTGTAGAAAGCAAGAAGGGAAAGGGGAAAGGAGAAATACTGATGTCCTCCTAGGGAACCAAATCATATGTGTTGTCAAAACAAGCTGGTCTCAGCAAAGGCCATGGGGTGGAGGGGGTATATTATTTTTAATATACATTGCTTTATGAATCATATTGGGAGAGAAAAATCAGAGCAAAAGGGAAAAACCATGGGAGAGATAAAAAACAGAAAAAAAGAAATGAATTGTTGTTGTTTTTTTAAAAAAAGGAAGAGGGGAAAATCATTGTGCCTCTCCAGAATCTCAAATCACTTATTACAGTATGTCTCAATTTAACAAACATTTATTAAGTGCCTGACATATGCAAGGTGTTTAGGGTGCAAAAACAAAACTGTGTGCCCCAAAGGAGCATACATACAACTTGAGTGAGGCAACATGTAGCTAAGTAAATAGATAAAAGATGTTCTGAGGAGAATTAACAACTAAGTGAGATACAGAGGGCTTCACATAAGAGCTAGCATCTGAAGTGAGCCTGGAAGAAAACTAAAGATTCTAAGAGATGGAAGTAGGCAAGAGGACATTTCAAGCAGTGGATGCAGCTTTTGGGAATGCGTGGAGGAAGGAGATAGAATGTCCACATTGGGCAAATGCCAGTAGGCTGACAGTGCCTTAGTGAAAGGTATGACCTTTCATTTCTCATTGGAGATGCCTCCTAAATCAGGAGTGTCTCGTTATTAAGGATGGTTGATGACATCTAAAGCAATCACAAGCTAAAAATGGAGACCATTACAGGGAGTCCAACCAGACAGAGGGCAAAGATGTGAATCAGTCAATAAGCATTTATTAAGCACTTATTAAGTGCCAGGCACAATGCTAAATGAGGAGGGTACAAAGTTAAGCAAAAGATACACTAATCCTTAAGGAAGTTACAGTTTTATGGGGGAGACATTTATGTATAAACAAGCACTATGCAGGCTAACCTGGGAATGATAAAGATAATAGGATTAAGGAGGATTGGGAAAGGCTCTCTATAGAAGGCGGTATTTTAGCCAAAAAGATCAATTTCCATTATCCCATGCTGTCTCTCAATCATATAAGTAAAGTATTCAGGGAGAAACGAGACTGTGGGAAAAGACAAGGTAGCTATGTCCCATCTTTCCCTTTTCAGCTCTTTCTTTTCCCTCGGTAGGACTTGTAAGACCTTTCCCAAAGTAGTAATAAGAAATATCATGGCATGAAAATAAGATCAATCCAAGTCCAAACAGGAAAAATAGTTGAATGAAAAAACTTTCCTCTCTCTTCTCCAGTGAGGTGCTATAAGTAGAGAGCGGTTAAGAAAGGAGTGAAATGGTTTAGGGACAACCCCTTTCTTGGCTGAGGAAGTGTTTTCATTTCCTTCAAGCTAGGTCAGTAGCTCTTTTCCTCTTGTCCCTCTTGGGCTAAATGTGAAGGATTTACTGCACTCTGGAGAGAATCAAGTCGATAAATACTATTGGAACAAGAGTGCAATATTAGCCAAAGGAAGTTCTTCAGGGACCCTATAGCAGTTTCTTATAACACCTTAACTGTTCATAACTGGAGGCACTAGTCCAAGGAGGAAAAAAGTCCAGATTCACTCCCATCTAACTGAATGACTTGAAGAATCATGGTTTACTGTGCTTTCCTAATAAAAGCTTAAATATCAATTGTACCTGGAATTAAAGACCTGAAAATGTCTTTGCTTACAAGAAATTTGGTCATAATATCTAAGATGGAAAATGTTGGAAGCCAGCTAGAAAACTCATACAAACTGATAGTCTATGTTATCTCTGAGACTGCTCACTCAATAAAAGTTCAATTTATTTGTACAGGGAAGGGCAAGATTGTATCCCATCTGTTGGCACCTGAGCTGCAAGGCAGAGAAAATTGCGTTTTATATACAGTTTAGACAACTCAGTGTGATGACAAATTCAGGGCCATGGTTTTAAGGATACTTGGGACAACATCTGAAAATCAAAGCAATGAAGGATATTCTGTTGGTAGCTGCCATCTTTGCCCAGAACCAGGATCCCCAGAAGCAACAGGGCCTTTACTAAATTTGTATTTTCTATATCCTTCAAATCTGCATTACATTTTTCAGATTTGGCAAAAATAGGTATGTTTTAGAAACAGCTTCTCTCAAGAATTTTTCCAGTCTTCTTCACTGACGCCAATGGTATCTCTTTGCATGATTCTATTAGTCTTGATCCCAAGATCACAGGAGCAAGGCTCAGGAATCTGGTGACTTAAGATACATAAAAATGTATGTATTCTTCAATTCACATAATTCAATTCACAAATTCACATAAGAGATCAATACATCAATTCTTAGCTTCTTTATGTCTGGATTTTTCACACCATACTAATTCAGACCTTAGGAAAACCAAAAGTAAAATTTAGTTATTATTTTAGATATCCAATCCACTTGGGTTTAAGATGACAACAGAATCACAGGATCATAGATCTAATTAAAGCTGGAAAATATCATAGTAGTTATCTAGTCAAGCATTACATTTTAAAAATGAGGCTACCAAAGCTGAGAGAGATTAACTTGCTGAGGTTTTAGATATGGGATTTCTAAGATGAATTAGATCTCTTCTGAATCTCTGGTATAGTGGGAGATACATTTACTATAAGTTAAGTTAGTGTAGGTTTTGCCCTTAATAAGCTGTATGACTTTAGAAAAGTTGCTTTCTTTCTCTGTGGTTCATGTTCCTCACCTATAAAGGAGAAGGTTAGACTAGATGATGTCGAAGAGTCTTTTTCAGCTTGACATTCTAGAATTCTGATCCTAATAATTCTTTTCTTTCTATATTAAAAGGATATATATGTATATTATATATAATATTGTGTGTCTCTATATTTCTATCTATCTATCTATCTATTATCTATCATCAATTTATCCTTTACTTCCTTACCAGGAAAGTGATACTTCATCCTGTTCATCTTGTGCCACTTTTCCTTCTAATTTTCCTGAGGCCTGAGTTAGTATGGCATGAATAACCTAGACATGAAGAGTTGATGTGTTGATTTCTGATGTGAGAATCTTAAGTCACCAGATTTCTGAACCTTGTACCTATGTGATCTTGGGAACAAGACTAATAGAGCCATGCAAAGAGATACCATCTGTCCCAATGAGAAATATTGCAAAAATTCTTGAAAGAGGTTGTTTTTAGAAGATATATGGTTTTGCATCTGTTCTACTGCCAACTATGTCCTACAAAATGAATACTCAGAAACTATCTAGGGGGTCCTCAAACTACAGCCCACGGGGCAGATGTGGCAACTGAGGACAATTTTCCCCCTCACCCAGGGCTATGATGTTTCTTTATTTAAAGGCCCACAAAACAAAGTTTTTGTTTTTACTATAGTCCGGCCCTCCAACAGTCTGAGGGACAGTGAACTGGCCCCCTATTTAACAAGTTTGAGGACCCCTGAATTATTCTAGAGGAACCAAGACAGTCAGCTTTAAATCTCCCTCCCTAAGGCTGTGCTATGAGAATGGTGAGAGCCCACTATAAAGGTAATTATTCTTTCCTATGATCTATCTTCTTGCTGCCAAACCTGTTCTCATTCTGCCTTGACCTTTTTCTACACATAAACATGTATACACTGCTTTTTACCTTGCCTTGGGAATAATAATCAGATCAATTCTATTATTTCCAAGATATCTACTTGTCTCTCTAGCAGAACCTTTCTAGTCCTTTGAATTAGATGTTTACTTTGATGGGCAGAAGAGGGCCAGGAAGTCTGAATCTCAATTCTCAACTCAGGAACTAACTTGCTGTGTAACCCCAGGCAAGGGGCTTTATGTCTCCAAGTCCCATCTATTTATTGGGGAAAAAAATAATCTGTCTTGGGAAAGCATTTTGACACGCTTGGATAGAAGGCACAGCAAGAGCACAAAGCAGCAGTATCATTGAGAATGGATTCCCAAATCCCCAGGTCTTTGGAGAGTCACTCATCCCTCACTAATGGGCTATAGACTCAGCAGAATGATGATGATGGCTTCCTGTTCCCAAAGAGACCAAGCATCTCTTGGCTTATCATGAGGAGGGACTTAAGTCTCCTATTTACACACTTTGCTGACTTGAAGATAAACTCCTCCTGTGTGGATGAGTGTTAAGCTTAATTTTAAAGCTTCTTGCTTCCTGGTAAATGATTTTGCTATTTATTTCAGTGAAACATTTACAATCTTACTCATCAGGCCTTGGGGAATCATGCTCACCTCCAAACTGCCCAGGCTTGGGTGCTTGTTAGGAAGCTGCTGAGTCACCAAGGTAGAGGCCCGTTACCTGCCAAACAGAGCTTTTTAAAAAGCCAAGTGGATCCACCTTTCCTGTGTAGTGAACCTACAGGATTAATCTGTGGCTTCTACCCCTTTTTTCTCCCCTCTCTAATTGGTGAGGATGAGAGTGGGGGGAGAATGGGAGAAGGATGGAGCATTCCCTGGACTAGGAGAAAATATAGAGTAAGGAAGGACAAGTTTATCTGCTACTTCTCACTTTCCTCCTCTTCATTTCCATTAAGATAAGACTGTTATTAGGGTTGTTTTTGTTGTTGTTATTTGTCATCATTCTAGAAAAGGAACATGACATCAGGGAGAGGATGCCATGACATGCAAGTGAGTTGGGTTTGAGAGAGAGAAAGCTGTGCAAGGTCACCTGCTTCTCTTTCCCCTTCAGAGCCCTCTGGATCCCAGTGGGAAGATATAGCTCAAAACAACTACTTTCCCAAGAAGAGGTCAAGGAAATTCCCATGCTATCAAGCACAGATTTGTCAGTTTTCATTGGATGAATCTCCTTTGCTCCTCCTAGCCCTCTCTCTTTTTTCTAATCTGACAATAAAGCATAGATACTAGACAAATAACAGAATTATTGAGGCAACTAAGTGGCACGGTAGATAGCGTAGTAGCATTGGAATCAGGAGGATTTAATCTTCATGAATTCAAATCCAAACTCAGACATTTACTAGCTGTGTGATCCTGGAAAAATCACTTAACCCTGTCTGCCTCAGTTTTTCATCTGGAAAAGGATATGATAGTATCTTTTCCAAAGAAACACCATTGGAGTCATGAAAAGTTGGAAACAAGTGAAATGATTCAATGGCTAGTGGAGCACTCAAGGCAATTTAATCAGTACCTTAACAACTTATCATCTTCACAAAATTCCTGAGAAATGGTGGGCCAGACATGGTTTAAAACTTTGAGATCAGAAAGTTAGAATTGAAAGGTTCCCTAAAGGTTATTGAGTCCAACCCATTCGTTTTACAGAAGAGGAAATCAGGTATAGAAAATGTAAGTGACTATTCCAAGATCATTAATACGACAACAGGTGTAGGTTCTTTAACTCCAAAACCCAGTGCTCTTTTACTGCAGTATGTTATCTTCCTCCAGGAAAGGGAAGCACAGCCCAACAGCTCAAATGCTCTTGGAAAAGAAGGAAAAAATTCCATGTAGCAACTATGCACGGACACTTCACTCTCTTAGCTCACATTCTCATCAACTGTTCTTTCCAACTATGGGGCCAATAATTAGCACCTCAGTTTTATTTCACCACTTAATATCAGTTCACTGGTACAAAAAGTATAAGCATTTACCCCCAACACCTAAGGTCCCTTCTTCTTTATTCCATCTAAGTTTCTGGGAAAGTACCTCACTCATAGAACAGTTTCTACATAAGATAGCCCCACCAACTTCACATTTCGATTCAGCATTACGGGTAGCTGTGTCCTTGTCTCAGCTACTGCTGGACTAGATCCTGACAATCACTATTGGAGGTCCTTCCTTGCTCCTTGGAGCATCAGGGCTATTCTGGCTCCAAACCTCCCTCCTCTCTACCCAACCCTGGTGCAAAAATCCACACAAACAAACCTGGAATCAATTCCAAACCCCAAACCCCCAAGGTTGGGGTCTCCTGATTAATATTTTTCTAAAACAAAAGAACAAACCAAATACTGAGTCAGGAAATGGATCAAGATCATTTTCATGGGGCAACAAGTTGGCTTCAACGAGGAGAGACTCAGTCTTTTCCCTTGCTACATTGTCTTTGAACACATTATTTCTCAGCAAAAATAAATACATAAAAAAGTCTTTTTAAAGGCAGAATAGCTACAGAAAAAAAAGATTGATCTCTTATCACTGTCTTTTGTGAATACCTCTGCAATAAATCAAAGAGATTCCTATTCAATATGTGGTTAATTACCTAGAGTCAGATATAGACTAGCTACACTTATTCTAATATCTCTCTAAAGTATTTCCATTATGTATCTTCACAACTCTCCTGAAAGTAAATTTTTAAGCCCACAAATTCTACATGAGGAATTTGTATCAAACATGCTGATATAGTCTCAATGTATCACTACCCATTACACTCCACCAATTTCCTGTCCTTGGCAAATCACTTAACTTTTCTGTGCCACAGGAAATTCTCTAAAACTATATTTGAGAACAGTGCCTATTTATCCTTGACTTCATACACTGAATTAAAAAAAAAAGACTGATACTGGGAGAAATGGCTAATAAACTGTTTTCTATAAATGGTCCTGTATATATTAAGTATTATTGCCTTGGTGAAAATCAAGTCAAAAACCTGGATCTCTGGGAGCTACTGTTGCACCTGAGAATGAAGATTGCAGATCCTTTGCTGTCCTGGGTTCAAACACTGGAAGTTCTAACGTTTTGTTACTAAAACTCCAATTACATTCAGTTAATATCTTTTGGATTATAACATGTTTTGTTCTCTGAGTCAGATGACATTTGGAAGATTAGTGGATTAGTCAACAAAAATTTATTAAGTACCTACTATATGTCAGAGCTTTTGGAATAAAAAAACAAAAAGTGAAGCAGCCCATGTCCTCAAGGAGTTTATATTCTATCAAGACAGTTGACATATGCACATATAAGTATATGTTGGGTAACTCTATGTGGAATAAATACAAAATAGTTCTTGTGCAGCATGATAAATGTAGAAATATGTTTAGAAGAGTTGCACATGATTTAGCTATAATAGAGTACTTGCTTAGGGGAGGGGAGAGGGAGGAAAGGAGAAAAATTTGGAACACAAGGATGCTGTAAGAGTGAATGTTAAAAACTGTCTTTGAATGTATTTTGAAAAATTAAAAACTATTATTATAAAAATAATAAATGCAAAATAAATAAGGTACTTAATATAAAATAGTTTAAGAGGGAGGGCACTAGCATTTCCAAGAAAGTCTTATATAGGAATTGGTGCTTACTTCATCATGAGGGAAGAGAAGGATTGGATTTGAAGCAGAGATGAACAAGTAGAACATTGTAGTTATAATAGAGGGTCAAGATAAAGACACAGGATAGAGAAAGGGTACACAAGGTGCTGATTAAAATTGTAATGGGATGAGGGAGAGGGAATATACAAATTAATGGAGATAAATTTATGAAATGCTATATACTAATAATTTTACCTTTTTAATTAAGATCTTACTTTGAGTGCAGAATATTATCTGGGAGGCACATGGACAATGATATTTGGTCACCTATCTTTCCTTCTCCAATGACTATGTGAGGAAATAACTTTAATTAGAAGAAAACTACTTGTAGCTTAAAAATAAACAAATAAATAATGCTTTAAAATTATCTGTGAGCATCAGCAAAACACATAATGTTTAATTCTTAATAATTTACAGAAAAAAGGCTTTCACAGTTTAAAAGTCCCTCAGTAATGTAAGACCAGGAAGGTAATCTAAAATATCTTAGGAGTTGCCCTCATTTGGCCAAAATTAAAGAATTATGGCTGGAAAAGGTTTAAAAGGATCATAGCCATCGTTTTATCCAGAAGATTATAGATCTGAAAAAAAAAAAAAAACCTCAGAGGCTATTTTGTTCAAATACCTTATTTTACAGATGGGGAAATTAAAACCCAGAAAAAAGGAGTGACTGGCTCAAGATCATATGAGTAATAGGCATGCCATCCCCCTCCCCATATTAGCTTCAAATAAAGTCTTCTGACTCTCCACCACAGCATGCTGGTTCTCCATAAGATTATACATAGAGTAGACAAGTGGAGAGCCGGGACAGCTGAAAAGAGCTTTCTATTCCTTTGTTAAGTACCACAAATAGCCTTAAGTGGGAATAAGGTAACATTATACTCTGCCTTATATGACTTTTCCTTTATTCCTACTCAATCTTATCTCCCCTATGGTCTCATCTCCTGGTCCTATCTTCCATTCCTCATTGGGAAGTCATGAAAGCAGTTGTTTTTAGTTAGCCAAGTTATGAGGATTACTCTTTCTCAGCTATTTAGGGGATCCAAAGAGATCAGCTGATGTTTCCCAAACTGATATGAGTACTTGATCACTGCAATCTGTCATGTCATCTCTTCCATTTCAGAAAGCTGAATTTGGTTACATAAGTCATTGGAAGGAGTGATAATGTCTAATGCGTGTGTCATAATGTGATCTCAAGTTAATTACATGGCAATTTGATTTATCACTTCTCCTTGGCAGAAGGTTTGCTGAAGTTTAGAATCTTTTCCAATATGTGGGATTCTTTTTCTATTCAGATTATTAAATAAATCTGATACCTTACAAACCAATTTAAGGATTCATAGGTTTGCAGTTGGAGCCCAGGACCACAATTCTTTAACAAAAATTAGAGATTACCTTAAACCCAGCATTATGTTATATGCTGTAAACAATTCAAAACAAGTAGAACAACTCACACTTACATAACACTTTAAGTTTTCTACAATACTTTCCTCAAGACAACCTTGTAATATAGATAGTACATTTTACAGATGAAGAAATTGAGGTTCAGAGAGATGAATTATCTTGGTTTTAGGAAGTGAGGATTTCAGAGCCAGAATTCTAAGTCAAGTCTGCCAACTTCAAGTCAATCAATGAATCAGCAAACATTTATTAAGGTCTTACAAAGTCCCAGGAATTGTGCTAGGCAGCAGAGATATTAAAACAAAAAACAAAACTGTTAAAACTGCCCTCAGAGTTTAAATTCTATCAGGAGAGATAATGTTTATTTGTGTGAATGTTTGTGTGTATGTACACAAACTAAATAAAAAGTAATTTTAGTGAGGGGGAGACATTAGTATCTAGGGAAATCAGGAAAGATCTCACATGGATGGTATCATTTGAACTGATGTTTGGTGAAAACTAGGTATTATAAAAAGATGAGAAGAGAGTACATTCCAGTCATAGAGACAGGGCAAATTTATGCATATTGGAGATGGACTGATGGAGTAGCAGAGAAGTAAGTTTTTCTGTTTTTTCTTAGGTTCTAGGCCAACCTTTCAGACCAAGTCCCAGAAATCTTCTCAGATCTCAATGGTACCAGTTTTCACAGGACTTGGTGGTTGACAAGGCAAAGCAAACATTCCCCCATGCTCCATGATCTTGAAAATATCTCATTAGTTTCAAGCAGTAGATAAAACTCAGCATATGAGGAATGAGAAGAACTATAGGATTCCAAAAGAAGAATAATGTATAATAAGACAACAAAAGCAGATTGGGGACAGATTGTAAATCACATGCATTTAGGTTTTATTTCTCCCACTGTATCAGGTATTATGTCTTCCTAACAGCTCTGGGGACTGATTGCCCTTAGGGCAGGCTTCTGTCCCAAGTAGTATCCATCTTTCTAAGGAAAGATCATCTCCTAAAGTATGAATTCCCACTAATGAAATCCATTTGTGTTACCAGTCTCCTATTATAGATATATAGCTCCTTTTATTTTGGGAATGTTCTCTGATAGCACACTTTTCTCCTTTTAGTGTGAAATCTTCCTTCTACTTCACCCATTTAGATCTTCCCCCTCCACTGTTATTAATTCTATTTTTCCAGTCCCCAACTCTTGTTGAGCAATTAACAGAGGCATTATCTCTTCATTGTTCATTATTACTGACTAAAGGTATTATTATCCTCTTTATTATTCACCTGTGGACTTGGTGGTGGATGAATCACTCACTTCCTATTGTGTCATCCCTGCTACAAAAGATGTCCATTTACTTATATGGGTTACAGGATTTAGTCTATAGAATATTGATTTCAAAACTTCCATCTTCGTTTTTCCTGAATAATTTCTTCACCTCACTTTTGTTTTGCTTTGCAGGATTGACTCAAGTGCCTCTCTTGTTAAAAACTGATTTTTTTTCTTGTTGATGATCATTTTATGGTTTGCAGAATATGTATTTTAGGTTGAGCTCTTCTCTTTTTTAGATTGTACTAATCCATTCTTTTCTCTGTTTTTTTTTTATTACTACAGAATAATCCTAAATTATTTAAATCATTTTTCCTTTATATTTCAAGCTTTTTTTCCTTGTCTGTTTCAAAATTAGTTATTTGTTTTTTTAAAGATAAATTTACCATTTATTTTTTAGCATTTAAAAATTCTTTGAGTTACAAATTCCTGCCCTTTCACTGCTCACTCACACATTGAAAAAGAAAAGCAAGATATCAATTATACATGTGAAATCATACAAAATATATTTCCATATGAGCCATGTTGTTAAAAAGCAAGAAAAATAAAGATATACACACTTCAATCTGTACTCAGTTTATTAGTTCTATGAGGATGAATAGCATTTTTTGATCATGAACATTATGACATTGTCTCAAATCATTATGTCAAGCAGAATAGCTAACTCAAATCACAATAGACCATTATTACAATATTGCTGTTACTATGTGCAATGCTTTTCTGGTTCTTCTCGCTTCATTTTGCATCAATTCATAAAAGCCTTTTTTAAACCAACCTTTCTTGTAGCACAACAGTGTTCCATCACAATTATATAACACAGGAAACCTGACACTGCCAAGGACCTGATCCTGTTTATCCTTCCTTTTACTCATCCTCTGAGAATCAGAGAATGACTGATATTCCCACTTTCCCTGGCTTTTTTGCCCTCCTACACTCTTCTGTGATCTTTTCAGTCTCATAGCAGTGAGAGATAAAGGGGAGCTAAGAAGCAGAACTGGAGGCAGTGATAGGCTCAGGATGGAAGGGAAGGGATAGACATAACCCATTTAGAAAGACCATTCAACTAAGAAGTAACCCCTGGAAAAGGCAGAGTATAGGAAACAATCACTTTTTGAAAACAATGTTATATGAACCACTAGGCTTTCTGTTTATTTCTCCAGATAAACATACCTTTCAGCTCCAGTCAGATCCTGGGTACCCACCTTTAGATCCCAACTATATGGTATTCTTAATTGTACTTGTGAAAATATTCCTAAACATCTTGATGATATCCATGAGAAGGAACAACACTTACCAAAATTTTCTGGATTATTGTTACATGTCTATAATGCTCATTAGTTTCTCGCTTTTGGTGGGCCTGTCTTTTATAAACTATTTCCATGACTTTGCTCTTTGGAATTTTAGATATATAAAATACCATATCTATTTGTTACCTCAATTTGTGTACTTTGCCTTGAGTTTTCTACATTGTCCAGCTTTCCTTCCATCAGGTTTGGATCACTGCCAGAATATCTCTCAGACAACCAAGGATTTGAACTTCTTTTATTTCTTTTCGGTCATTTTTATTTGGATTCCAGATCTTGTGTATATTTTAGGAGACCCCACTATTTATGTAAGTCTGAGTAAATGCTACCTTTCTTCCTAGCAGTGTCTCTTTTACATTAGCTTTCAGAGTTCTGACTGTGTTTTCACTGTGTATTCTGCTGGTGTTTTTTGCAACTTGTTGGTCTGAAGTTTTGGTGCTGATTCAGTCCATTCACATCACTTCCTATATGAAAAAGACCATCCAATACTTTCTCCTTGACTCCTCCACACTAGTATCACATTATCATCTATAAAAAGCAGCTCTTGACCAAGCTTCTGATTTGTTACTTAAGAGGTAATTTGATGTTTGTGTCAGTGCTTTTCATAGTGGCCAGAAACTGGAAATTGAAGGGATGCCCACCAATTGGAGAATGACTGAATAAATGGCGGTAAATGAATGTTATGGAATATTATTGTTCTATAAGAAATGATCAGCAGGATGAATACAGAGCGGTCTGGAGAGGCTTACATAAACTGATACTAAGTGAAATGAGCAGAATCAGCAGATCATTATACACTTCAACAACAATACTACACGATGATCAATTCTGATGGATGTGGCTCTCTTCGATAAAGAGAGCTAATTCAGTTTCAATTGATCAGTAATGAACAAAACCAGTTACACTCAGAAAAAGAACACTGGGACATAAGTATGGACCACAACATAACATTTCCACTCTTTCTGTTATTGTTTGCTTGCATTTTTGTTTTCTTTTTTCCTCAGGTTATTTTTTATCTTCTTTCAAAATCCAATCTTTCTTGTGCAACAAGATAACTGTATAAATATGTATACATATATTGTATTTAACATATACTTTAACATATCTAATATGTATGTGACTACCTGCCATTTGGGGAGGAGGTGGAGGGAAGGAGGGGAAATTTCGAAACAAGTTTTTGCAAGGGTCAATGTTGGAAAATTACCATACATATGTTTTGTATATAAAAAGCTATAAAAAAGAGGTAATTTGATTGGAGAGACTGATTGAATTAATATTTGCATCATCCAGGTACCAAGTTCCTATGTAAATCAGAGACTTATTGACAATTTTTCAGGCATATAGTCTTAAACATTTTCCAAAGGATTTTTACTGATAAAAAAAAAATCATATACCACAATTTGTTCAGCTATGCCCCAATTGATGGGTATTCTCTCACTTTCCAATTCTTTGCCATCCCCAAAAGTGCTGCCATAAATATTTTTTTTTACAAATTTTGTACAAATTTATTTTTTCTTTGATGTTTTTGAGATATAGGCCTAGTAATACTATTGCTGGTTTGAAGCCTATGCAATTTTAAATTTTTTCTATTTATTACTGAAATTTTGGCTTGATTATCTAACAGGGTTTTTATTAGGATCAAATGAAATGGCATATATAAAGTCAATATAATTAGCTATTATTATAGAAGATTGATTTTTTTAAAATTCAGTTTAATGCTCACATGCCTTTGAGTTTGGAATTATTTTTCTAGTAACAATAATGACAATAGCCTCTACTTCTTGGGAGAAATTCTCCATCATGTACTCAATTTTTTTCCAACTCTGTGATTTGGTATTTAAACAGTTCCAGTTAACAGTTTTCTTCATGAATGTTGGAAAAATGTACAGATACATGAAGGCAACCCATGAGGAAAATACATTGTTAAAATCCTACAGTAAATCCACTGAGATTTCAGGCCACTATGGAGATGATCAGGATTTTTTCTATAACCACAGAAATATGAGACCAGCAGAGAAATCCTTGAGACATTGAGATAGATGTTCCTGGAATAATGTTTGTATGTCTCTAAGAATTAGCTGAAAATTCAATCAAATCACTTTGTGTACAATTGTTATTAATCAATCAGATTTGTGGGTTTGGTTTTGTTTTAAGTGGTTATGGAGCAGCTAGGTAGCACAGTCAGCCTTGTCCCAATCAGAAATACTGAAAACACTTGGTGGCTTCACACTCAGTATGGAAAATAAAATCCAACAGTAAATGTCCAGAACAAAAAAGGTCAGATCATCCCATTCAAAAATACTCTAAATACAAAACGTCTATCATAAACAAATAGAGGCCAGTGGAAAAAGATACCTTGTACAACTATGGATAGGAGAAGATTTCTTTAGAGAGGGGGGATATAGGACATAAAATAAACCATTCTGATAACACAGTATTGACAAATCTCTGGAACAAACAAAATTAATTTAGCTAAGATCTGAAGAGAAATGAATCATAGGACTATAGATTTATATCTAGAAGGAACTTCAAAGGCCATCTAGTGTAGCTTAGCACCCTCATTTTAGAGATGAAGAAACTCACTTTTAAGAAGTTTAAGAGATTTGCCCAATTGGGAAAAAAATAACATTGAAATCAGTTTCTCTGATACAAGTGTGATAGTCAAGCTATGTCAGATACTAATCCAAACATATACAAACAAGACCCATTCCCTAAGAAATAAATAGTCAAAGGATATATACCTTGAAAGTTCTAAAAAATAAATCAGGCTATTAATAAATAGCATAAAATGCACCAAATCACTAATAAGAAAAATACAAATTAAAATAATTCTGAGGTTCTATCTCATTCACACACTAGATGAGCAAATATAATAAAGATGGAAAATGACAATTGTTGGCAGGAATGTGGGAGGACAGGCATACTCATCCGCTTGTGGTAGAGTACTGAATCAGTTCAACAATTCTAGAAAACAATTTGGAGATATGATTCCAAAGTCAATGCACTATGTATACCACTTGATCTGATGATTTCATTACCAGGTATATATATCCCAAAGATAGAAGAGAAAGAAAAACCCATAGGTAAAAATTATGTTAACAGCAGAACTTTTTGTCATAAGAAAGAATTTGAAGCTGAGGAATCATTCATCAAATGGGAAATGATTTAACAAATTATGATATATTAGTATAATGGAATATTGAAGTGAGAAATGGCAAAAAGAACATATATAAAGAAACGTGAGAAGATATATAGGAAATGATGCAAAATGAATTAAAAAGGACAATTTATAGGAAAAAAACATTGTAAACAAAAACAATGTTGAAAGTCTTAATGTAATGACTAATCAAACCAATCTTTACAATGTTGTAAAAGAAAAATAACGTTGAAAGTCTTAACAATGCATTGACTAACCAAATCACCAAGATGCTCCCTATTTCTTGATGCAAGTGTAAATGAGACAAAATTTTTTTAGACATGGCTAAAATGTGGATCTGTTTTGTATGATTCTGCTCACTTGCTATAAGAAAGAATTTTTAAAAGGTGGAGTTTTTCTGTGCAACTGATCCAACAGTGTCTCTACTGGGCTTATATCTCAAAGATATCTTAAAGGAAGAAAAGGGACCCACATGTGCAAAATTGTTTGTGGCAGCCCTTTTTGTGTGGCCAGAAACTGGAAACTGAGTGGATGCCCATCAGTTGGGGAATGGCTGAATAAATTATGACTATATGAATATTATGGAATATTTTTGTTCTATAGAAACTAGCAGGAGGATGATTTTATAGAGGCCTGGAGAGACTTACATGAACTGATACTAAGTGAAGTGAGCAAGACCAGGAGATTGTTGGACACGACATCAATATTATACAGTGATCAATTCTGATGAATGTAATTTTTTCCAACGATGAGATGACTGATGCCAGTTCCAATGATCTTGTGATGAAGACAGACATCTACACCCAAAGAGAGGACTGTGGGAACTGAATGTGGATCACAACATAACATTCTCATTCTATTTTATGTTGTTCACTTATATTTTTTTCTTATTCATTTTCTTTCCTTTTTGATCTGATTGTCTTTGTGCAGCAAGAGAATTGTACGTTTACAAATATTGGATTTAACACATATTTTAACATGTATAACATAAAAAATTAAAATAAAGAGAGATATAGCAAAAAAAGGAGTTTTTTTGGTGAGGGAAAATTGGGGAAAAAAGAGCCTAGTGATAAGGGAAAGGAAAGAAAGAAAACAAGAAGAAGGAAGAAAAGGAAAAAAAGAAATCATTAAAAATTTTACAGAAGAGAACAGAAGATAGTTTAGAGAGAAATAGACAAGTAGGACAGTTTTGGGACCTAATGAGCTGAATTTAAAAATACTTATCAACAAAATTGATCATTTTGATAATTAATAACTTTGATAAAATTTATAATATTGATAAATCAATAAACATTTATTAAGTGCCTACTATTTTCCAGGTACTGTGCTAAGCCTGGGGTATAAAATTAATAAATAAGAAAAAGTTTCTGGCCTCAAGTAGCTTACAATCTAATGAGAATCTAATTTTCTATTTTGGTTTGTATTTAGAAATATTCATATTTGTTGGTGTTTGTTAAAGTTAGAATAGCAACCAAAACGTTCAAAAACCCTATTATTAGATATGCCTGGCAAGAAAGAAGCAAAGACCAAATCTACTTAGATAACTCCTCTCTCCATCTTCTGGGGCCAACTCAAGGTGAAGCTTTCCTTCCTGCTCCCCACTTTCTCATTTGACTCTTTTTTATCCCTTTTTCCTGTATCAGGAGACTTACCTTTAGGTACCTGTGGTTTCAGCTTAGATGCAAAGGAAAGTGCTGGACTCCATTTTAAAATTCTCCATTTGTTATGAGATCTATCAGTTGTTAGTAAAAGCAAAACAAAATTAATTTAAGCTTGTTCTGCCCCTCAATGACTTCTAAACCATTATGCTGTTGGAAGACCTAGTTAATATAATTTGTGAGATAAAACCTCCTTAGAGCTGCCTGCTTCCCTCGCTTATTAGACCAACAGAGACACACAAAAAACAGATTCATATTTTAACATAGACAAATCAAGCCTAATATCACTGAAACCATAAGAAAATTGCTAAAAGAAAAATAGAAACCACTGTGGTTAAATCTCCTTCTGAAAGGTGGAGAGAAGAACATGAAAGTGAAAGGTAAGTAACTGGACTAATGATTTTATGGCTGGAGGACTGTTCATTAAATACTTAGTATGTGCCTCCTGGTATGATGGATGAAGCTTTTGGCCAGCCACATAAACTGAACTCAATTGCTTTCAGCAGCATCATTTCAATTCTTCACCATTTCTCTTCTCTGCGCTTATGGTGAATGGGCAACTACCATTGCTGCTGTTTCTGTTCTCATCTGCTGGTGAGGGAAATCAGAAGTCTCCTTTCTACTCTCCACCACATCTTCTCTAGAACAGTTCAAAGTTGTTACAGACATGTCATCTAGCCCTTCAATTTTAAATCACATTAAAGCTTTTCCCTAAAAAGAGAATATTATAAATTCCAAAATTCTTAGTTCAAAATATTTGCCCCACGAGATCTTTAGATTGGTCATGAACTATTGAAGAAATGTTAACAAGTTTTTGAAGTACTTTGAAAGCTCTGATTTATATCTAGGCTAATTTCTTTCTGATTTCTAACCCAATTTTCTTTCTCTTTTGAATCATTCATTTTCTTGTTATTGTTCTGTGACTTCTCAAGAATAAACAGGTTTCTCTTTTTCATTAAGTAATTTTGCATCATAATATAGTATTCCCAGTTGTTTTTCCAGTTCTCTTGTGCCTCCAGCTAACTCTATGTTGCCCATGTTTTATGCCTCCAGCCTCTTCTAATCACTTCATCAACTAAGCAGAATCAGAGTCTGCTGCTCTTCTTGGGTTAAGAAGTTGCTTAGTCATTCTTATGGAGGATATTGTTAGCACTTGAATCACAGACCTCAGAGTTTGCTTGGACCCACTGAACCCCACCAGGTGTGGGTTAGAGTTTAGGCATGCAAAGTGAGATTTCTCACCGTTTAAGTGATTTCAGGAGATTTTTATTCATAGTGTTTTCTTTTTTCTTCTTACCTTATGAATTCAGTGTTACTTCCTATAAATCTGGTTCATATCTTTGTTTTTTTAGGTTTTTGAGTTGCTGAGGGATAAAGAAAGGTATTCCTTGTTCATCTTGCCAGTTATCCAATCCCTTTGAGTTATTTTAATTTAGATTCCTTTGAGATGTGATGCTCCAACATTCATATCTTTATGATATAAATGAGAGAATCTTTGTATTAAAAAGAAATAGCATTTGCACATGGCTTAAACTATTTAAAGCATTATATGATTTCCTAAATGCAGTTCAGGCAAATCTTATCCTGTTACTCAATTCCAGGACCAGTTCACTATCTTCAGCACTTGTCCAAAAGACAAATATCACTGCACTAATTGAATGGGCTTCATGTCTTTCTGTAAGTCATAGTATGAATAAAAGACTTTTTAAAAATCCACTTTAAGTTGGTTAGAATCAATCAATAAGCTTTTAATAAGTGCCTACTGTGTGTACAAAGATACAAAGACAGAATTAAATGATTCTTCAATACTTTGAGAGAGTTTATATTCAATTTCTTTTCTAATGCTGTGGATTTCACTTAGGAAACTCATGAAGGGTCTGGAGCTCAATACCATTTTCAGAAGAATACATATGCAATAGGAGCCTATGAAGAACCTATATTGATGGGAAAACCTCTTTTGTTTGGACTTTCCATGACACTAGCAAACATATTGTAGTTATGTCATCAGAAAAACAACTTACCCTAGCTAGGTAATATCCTGTTGGGTCTTTCTCTAGGGCTCTGGCAATGAAACTTCTTTCTCTGGGTAAGTGTAAACTGAAGTTCTGTCAAGCATGGACAGCAACAAGATGTGGCAATGTGGTTTTGGCACCAACATCATGATGAATCCTTCACCTAAAACTAAACTCAACTTTGGAGATTTATGAGCTGTCAAAGACAGTTTGGTTTTCTTTTCTTGCTTGGTCAAGCTGGAAGGTCCCTTTAGGCTACTCCGAAACAATGCATCGGAGTGTCTGGGTCTTCTATTTCTTTGTAACCTCCATAATATTTAGCACAATGTTGCCCACAACCCAATAAATACTGTTGAAGGGAAAAATGGTTATTTTCCAGTGTTGTACGCAGAAATCTACTAATGGAACCCTTGAAAGAGTTATGGGATGAGTAAAAATGTAAAACTTACTATTATTGAAGACCATTCCTTTGCTCTCTGTCTCTGTCTCCCCCTACCTCCCCCACTTTAGCCCCTTTCCTTTTCTATCAATGTCACTGGTTGGCTGAGCTAGCACTCAACATCAGGTGAGCCAGCAATTAATTTAATTGTTGATAATTATTATTTCTAGCTGATGAAATGTTAATGGGCAGCTCAGATAGTCAGTGAAAGAGGACAAAAAAATCCTGAAGAACATCAGAATTCTTCTTCCCTCACACAGCTAATCACAAGATCCTAAGGTTCCAAAGACCTGAGACATCTGCTTTTGCTCCAGAAACACTGGTGCAAAAATAGATATTATGAAAGGACTAATGGGTTGGAGGCACTCTGATAGTGAAGATCTAGGCATCCATAATGGGGCAATACTCTTCAATTGCCTAGCCCTGAGTTCAGTTTTACTGATCTCCCTTACCATTTGAGTAGCAAGAGTTGCCAGACACCTGAAGAGTCTATTGCCAATTCTAATGGAGTAACCTGTTTTCTAGTAGCTCTCATTTCTCAGACACAAGATTACCTGGAAACATCTGAACTTCCAGGTGCATCCCTGAACTGAATAACAATAATTAAGGGCTTAGAGAGCTCTTTATGCTTTACTAAATCTTAAAACAACAGACTGTTACTCATTCACTGACACATTCTTCAGTGAGTGAGCACTGCTACTATTCCCATAGGTTGTTGGTTTGAAAAGGACTCAAAATCAGCTTGCTTTTAGCAGAACAAAAGGTGTGTGTATTGTGAAAAAAGCTCTAGATTTAGAATTAGAGGACATAAGTTTGTGTGTTGGTTCTGCTATTTACTAGCTATGAGCTTGGACAAATTACCTTACCTCACTGGACCTACAAAAGAGATTTGGACTGCATGACCTCTTTGGGCCCTTTCAGTTCTGAATCTCTGTTCTGACGATTGTAGATCCCTCCCTCCATTTACTTCCATTTGCAATTTCAAGATTGTTTCTCTAGTTTGAATACGAGGCATGGTACTAACTTTTACTAATGGTACTACATAAAAGAAATGCCATCTATTTTATATGGCATATTTTTGGTATAATAACATTAGAGAGAGGACAGCTATTGTTTCATAATGAACATTAATTTAGATCAGCCTACACTTTTTAAAAATTTAATTAAAGTTTTTTATTTTCAAAATATATACATATATAATTTTTGACATTCACTCCAACAAAACCCTGTGTTCTAATTTTTTCCTCCCTTCCCCCTTCTCTTCCCTGAGTTGGCAAGTGATCTAATATATATTAAATGTGTGTAATTCCTCTATACATATTTCAACAAATATCATGCTGCACAAGAAAAATCAGATCAAAATGAAAAAAATGAGAAAGAAAACAACAACAAAAAGTGAAAATACTATGTTATGGTCCACATTCAATTCCCACTATCCTCTCTCTGGGTGCAAATGGCTTTCTTCATCAGAAGACCATTGGAGCTAGTCTGAACCATCTCATTGTTGACGAGAGCCACGTCCATCAGAATAGATCATCATATGATCTTGCTGTTGCCATGTATAATGATCTTCTGGTTCTGCTCACTTCACTTAACATCAGTTCATATAAGTCTCTCCAAGCTTCTCAGAAATCATCCTGCTGGTCATTTCTTATGGAACAATAATATTCCATAACATTCATATACCATAATTTACTCAGCCATTCTCCAAATGATGGGCATCCACTCAGTTTCCTGTTTCTTGCCACCACAAAAGGGCTGCCATTAACATTTTGCACAGGTGGGTCCTTTTCCCTCCTTTATGATATCTTTCAGATACAAGCCCAGTAGAAATACTACTGGATCAAAGGACATGCATAATCTGACAGCCCTTTGGGTATAGTTCCGAATTGCTCTCCAGAATGGTTGAATCAGTTTACAACTCCACCAACAATGTATTAGTGTCCCAGTTTTCCCATATCCCCTCCAACATTTGTCATAATCTTTTCCTGTTATTTTAGCCAATCTGAGAAGTGTGTAGTGGTATCTCAGAGTTGTTTTTCTCATCAATAGGGATTTAGTGAACATTTTCATACATCTAAAATGGTTTCAATTTCTTCATCTGAAAATTGTCTGTTCATATACTTTGACCATTTAGCAATTGGAGAATGGCTTGAATTCTTATAAATTTGAGTCAACTCTATATATGTTTTAGAAATGAGGCCTTTATCAGTACCCTTGAATGTAAAATTTCCCCCCAGTTTATTGCTTCCTTTCTAATCTTGTCTGCATTGTTTTTGTTTGTACAAAAACTTTTTAAACTTAATATAACCAAAATTATCCATTTTCCATTCAATAATGTACTCAAGTTCTTCTT
Organism: Antechinus flavipes; assembly: GCF_016432865.1. Taxonomy (NCBI): domain Eukaryota; kingdom Metazoa; phylum Chordata; class Mammalia; order Dasyuromorphia; family Dasyuridae; genus Antechinus; species Antechinus flavipes. Next base: position 474,613,898 of record NC_067400.1, read on the forward strand.
TGTCCATATATTCCTTCTTTTCCCACAGGTCTGAGAGGTAAAATATCCTTTGTTCTTCTAATTTGTTTATAATATCACTCTTTACGTCTAACTCATCAACCCATTTTGATCTTTTTTTGGTAGAGGGTATTAGGTATGGGTCAATGCCTAGTTTCTGCCATACTAATTTCCAATTTTCCCAGCAGTTTTTATCAAATAGTGAGTTCTTATCCCAAAGGTCTTGGAAGGTGAACACTTTAGCTATGGCATAATGGTCAAGATGGAAATATTCAAAATCTTGAGTAAAGGAATTATGTAATGGAAAAACTGACCCTGACAGCTATGAGCAGGATGGACAGGAATATGACTAGAAGTAGGGTCAACAACTTTTCAAAAGTAGGATGCCAGTTCTGCTCTTGACACCGCCTCTATCATGGAAGTAGAGAGACAGTGACGTTCTGAAATACTAGGGAGAAGATGTGATAGCAGCAATTAGTCCATATATCACTGTTGTTTGGTCTGGCAGCTATCATTGAAACTCCTGGCACAGTAGAAGAGAATGTTATCTAATATATATTAAACGTGTGTAATTCCTCTATACATATTTCCACAAATATCATGCTGCACAAGAAAAATCAGATTAAAAAGAAAAAAATTGGGTTTGTCAAACACTAGATTACTATAGTCATTGAATATTTTGTCCTGTGAACCTAACCCATTCCATTGATTGATTACTCTACTTCTTAGCCAGTACCAAATGATTTTGATGACTGCTACTTTATAATATAGTATAGATCTGATATAGCTAGTCTTCTTCAGACCACCCATGACTGCTAAACTATTCGGGTACCATTCCCATGCAAAAGAATTATCCCTCTCTTAGAGAACTTCTTAGTTTCTTTTCAGTGAGTATGACTAGTTGGCATGACATTTCAGGGGCATGCCCCTTGCCAAGATGGGGAAGCTATGTTGGAACCCTCTCTCTACCCCACCCAGAAAAACTCTTTTCCTCATTCTAATCTTCACAAAAACAAATATTCCAGGCAGAATTTGTCTCTAGACAACTGCCAGAAGGGTTTTGGGGATCAGTTATTTCTCTTTGTCTTTCCCATTTTGAATGAGTCAATAATTCCTGTGAATTTATCTCCTACATCCAGCCTTATCATACTATATGCAAAGATTTCCTTTGTCTTCAAAACTTGGATTTGGTCCATCCAATCATTCAAAAGGTGAGGGGGAAAGACAATATGCATTTATATAGTACCTCTTGTGTGCCAGGAATAGAGCTAAGTGCTTTTTGCAAATACCATCTCATTTGGCCCCCACAACAACCCTGTGGAATAGGTCCTGTTCTTCCCCATTTTACAGGAGAGGAAATGGAAGTAAAGTCAGCTAAGTGATTTGCCTCCAGAAACATAGCTAGTGAGATTCTGTATTTGAATTCAGGTATTCTCAATTCCTGGCCCAGCACTCTATACACTGAACCACTTAACCGCTTGTATTCTGGGAAGCATTTATTTAACAAGTACTTATTAAATACCTATTTCTCAATGCTAGAGATGCAAAGACAAAAATGAAAAAGACCCTGACCTCAGGAGCTCACATTCTCTTCTACTTTGCCAGGGGTCTCAATAATAGCTGCTAGACCAAACAACAGTGATACATGGACTAATTGCTGCTATCACATCTTCTCCCTAGTATTTCATGACGTCACTGTCTCTCTACTTCCATGACAGAAGCGGTGTCAAGAGCAGAACTGGCATCCTACTTTTGAAAGGTTGTTGACCCTAATTCTAGTCATATTCCTGTCCATCCTGCTCATAGCTGTCAAGGTTGGTTTTTCCATTACATAATTCCTCTATTCAAGATTTTGAATATTTCCATGTTGACCATTATGTCATAGCTAAAGTGTTTACCCTCTAAGACAAAGCAGGCTATCCTCCATCCCTTCCCATGTCTATGTAAGCTCTTCTTTACTATACTGCTCTGTTCTAGTCAGGCTGCCTATTCCAGGTCTCTTGTACCCAGTTGGCTCATTGCTCTCAGCATCTTTGACAATAATGATCTCCTTCCTTAGAAAGTCATTAACAATTGCTATCCATTACAGGATAAGACTTTAAAATGGAAAGGACTTTAAAGATCATCTATCCCCAATGTCCTTTAACAAATGAGGAGATTGTAGCTGAGGAAACTGAATAGATTTAATTAACCAGGCCACAGATAATAATCACAGTAGTTTGCATTGATGCAACACTTTAAAATTGACAGCACCTTACAACAGTGTGAGATAGATCATGTGAATGTTTTTGTCCCCATTTCTCAGATGAAGTGAGGTCCAGAAATGAAATTAACTTATTGGAAGTCACACTGGTAATAAATAGCAGAAGAAATAAACAGCTACTGACATTATGACACAATACCATTCACTTCAACACTGGGCCAAAAATATTCTTCACCCCACATTGACCACCTCCTTGTTCTTTAATTGTGCACCATTTTAGGGTGCTCTAGGGTATCTGCCAAATTCCTTGCCCTTTCTCAAACCTCACCCAGCTGGATGTCACTTATGTAATATCTTGATTTTGCCTCTTTGTGGATATTATGGTCTTACCTAGGTCTGGTGGGTATACCTGAATTTTCCAATCAAATCTCACAGCTCATTTGCTTCCATTCCATAAGTCCTTCCCATTTGTCTCCTAGCTGATATGTTTCATTAAAGATCACTTACAAGGACATCTTGTATAAAGATTTTTCAGGGTGCTAGAAATCAGTCTGAGCAGACTGATACCAATGGATCTGTGTAGCCTCAGCCTACACCTCCTTCAGTCCCAGAAACAATACCGCAAGTGGCAGACAGAAGGAAATCCTATCAGCCAAGTTCCTCACTGCTCCAAGCTAGAAGCAAGCAAGGGATTTTCATTCCTAAACCATCATGGTAGATCATCTTCATTCTGTGGTGATGTAGGAAGTTAGAGCGTCCTGGAGGGGTCCTCTTGCAAGCAACACAGATTGAACAGTATATTGACTTTGTTTCTAGGCATTCACATTACTTCTCTTTGCTCTCCAGCTCCCTTCATCTTATCACCCAATGCATGGATTTAATTGTGTCTCTAAACTTTAATGCCAGGTGGGTCATATCTCTAGCAACATGGATATCAGAGTCAGAAGTGTTAGGGGTTAAAATGAGAAATAATGGATATAAAGCATTTTGCAAATCTTAAAGTGGTTTGATACATAAATGCTCATTATTATTATCATCATCATCATCATCATCATTAATCTAAGCCAGGCATTGACTGGTGATTAATTCATTTCCTGAACGTTCTACTCTTTTCCAATTTAGCTCTAGCAGTGTTTATAGAGACAATGCAAGAATGTGCTGGTCAAAGTTTTACAATGGGGCTTAAGTTTAATTTGCATCACTAATAATTTTTTAAATCTAGACAACCAACAAAACAATAAATAAAATCCAGCTCTCATTTTTAACAACTGCCAATTTCTTCAGTGTAGATATTCACACTGAACATTTAAGGAGTGACTCTCAAGCATACCCTGATCCCCATCCATTCAAGACAGATGGTGAAGGGAAGATTTTAGGAGGTCAGTTCCAATTTTTCCAATCTCTCTCTTTACATTCTAACTCTTAAAATTCTCTACCTCATCTTTATCACTTGAACAAGCATCACAGATATACTCCTAGGCTTTGCCCAAGTTCTTTGTGAAAGGGATAGGAGTACCATATTCTCTATTCCTATCCATATACTGCTCACTCATTCACTCGCTCGACACACACATTAAAAGTGCAATTCAGCTGCTTCAGTTGTGTCTAATTCTTCATGACCCCATTTTTCTCGAGTGGTTTGTCATTTCCTTCTCCAGCAAATTTTACAGATGAGGAAACTGAGGCAAACAGGGTGAAATGATTTGACCAGGGTCATACAGCTGGTGTCTGAGGCCAATTTGAACTTATGAAGGTGAATGTTCTTGATTCCAAGCCCAGTGTGCTTTCCACTGTACCACATGGATGCCCCTAAAAATGTGGTATTTCCAAGCTAAAGGGTACAAATAAGATCTATTTCCTGACCTCAAGGAACTTATCACCTAAAAATGGACATAATTGTACCATAACTAGGAAATCTGTGCACCTGGGCCAAATACCAATTGATCCCACTTTTCAGCATAGGGTGTCATAATATAAATCCAAATAGCATGTTATTTATTTCCCAATAAAACAATAGAAAAATGGGTATTAGCAATCCTATACAGGAGATGTCTAACTAACCTAAGGTCTGTGTAACCTCTCAAATGTGTAAGATATATACATTCATCTTTCTGGGGTGGGCTTTCCCCAGTCACAAGAATGGGGGCCCAGCAGTGTGGGAAGGTGGATCCAGTACTTCTGAGCATAACATTCATTGTTCTATACTCTAGAATAGGTATAAAGTTAAGAGAAGACAGAATTCTTGTCCCCATGAATCTCATAGTTTAGTATGAAAATATGACACATCATTCCACATGTAAATGAAAATAAACACATAAAATGAAAAACAATATATGCATATATTAGAGTGATACAAACCCATTGCTAATTGAGGCTGTGAGAAAAAGGCCAATACTGACAGGAAGAGTTAGAAGCAGGGAAAACTTAATAGTGGATGTGATATGTAGGTTAATATTAGAGAAAAGAGAGGAATGATGAGGGATGAGGGATGGGAATGAGCACAGGGTAGAGAGAGCATTCAAAACCTTTTATGTTTGATTACATTAGCCTTGTCAAAACAAAGGAACAAGTCCACTGCTACTGGGTGAGAAGAGCCTCTGAAATCCAGAGATGTTCTTCTCCATTGAGTTTTCCTAGACTCTTAGCATTTAAGCTTAGAAAAGCTTGGATTTGACTAATGGACACCCACTTAGTCCAAAATGAGCTCTACCAACTAGTTACGAAGCTTTGCTACATTTGCTTCTTGCCCTATAGCTGGGATGAGTGCCCTAATCTAGTTCAATATTATTTTTTTTTTTTATTTTTTTTTATTTTTTATTTTTTTTTTTATTTATTTATTTTTTTTAATAAATTTTTTTATTTAATAATTACATTATATTTACACTCATTTCTGTTCCGATTTTTTTTTTCCCCTCCCTCCCTCCACCCCCTCCCCTAGATGGCAAGCAGTCCTTTATATGTTGGATATGTTGCAGTATATCCTAGATACAATATATGTTTGCAGAACCGAACAGTTCTCTTGTTGCGTAGGGAGAATTGGATTCAGAAGGTATAAATAATCCGGGAAGAGAAACAAAAATGCAGATAGTTCACATTCGTTTCCCAGTGTTCTTTCTTTGGGTGTAGCTGCTTTTGTCCGTCATTTATCAATTGAAACTCAGGTCTCTTTGTCAAAGAAATCCACTTCCATCAAAATATGTCCTCATACAATATCGTTGTCGAAGTGTATAATGATCTCCTGGTTCTGCTCATTTCACTTAGCATCAGTTCATGTAGGTCTCTCCAAGCCTCTCTGTATTCATCCTGCTGGTCATTTCTTACAGAACAATAATATTCCATAACATTCATATACCACAATTTACCCAGCCATTCTCCAATTGATGGGCATCCATTCATTTTCCAGTTTCTAGCCACTACAAACAGGGCTGCTACAAACATTTTGGCACATACAGGTCCCTTTCCCTTCTTTAGTATTTCTTTGGGATATAAGCCCAATAGAAACACTGCTGGATCAAAGGATATGCACATTTTGATAATTTTTTGGCATAATTCCAGATTGCTCTCCAGAATGGTTGGATTCGTTCACAACTCCACCAACAATGCATTAGTGTCCCAGTTTTCCCGCATCCCCTCCAACATTCATCATTATTTTTTCCTGTCATCTTAGCCAATCTGACAGGTGTGTAGTGGTATCTCAGAGTTGTCTTAATTTGCATTTCTCTGATCAATAATGATTTGGAACACTCTTTCATATGAGTGGTAATAGTTTCAATCTCATCCTCTGAAAATTGTCTGTTCATATCCTTTGACCATTTATCAATTGGAGAATGGCTTGATTTCTTATAAATTTGAGTCAGTTCTCTATATATTTTGGAAATGAGGCCTTTATCAGAACCTTTAACTGTGAAAATGTTTTCCCAGTTTGTTGCTTCCCTTCTAATCTTGTTTGCATTAGTTTTATTTGTACAAAGGCTTTTTAATTTGATGTAATCGAAATTTTCTATTCTGTGATCAGTAATGGTCTCTAGTTCATCTTTGGTCACAAATTTCTTTCTCCTCCACAAGTCTGAGAGATAAACTATTCTATGTTCCTCTAATTTATTTATAGTCTCGTTCTTTATGCCTAGGTCATAGACCCATTTTGATCTTATCTTGGTATATGGTGTTAAGTGTGGGTCCATGCCTAATTTCTGCCATACTAATTTCCAATTATCCCAGCAGTTTTTATCAAATATTGAATTCTTTTCCCAGAAGTTAGGGGCTTTGGGTTTGTCAAACACTAGATTGCTATAGTTGACTATTCTGTCTTGTGAGCCTAGCCTTTTCCACTGATCCACTAATCTATTTCTTAGCCAATACCAAATGGTTTTGGTGACTGCTGCTTTATAATATAATTTTAGATCAGGTACAGCTAGGCCACCTTCATTTGATTTTTTTTTCATTAATTCCCTTGAGATTCTCGACTTTTTATTGTTCCATATGAATTTTGTTGTTATTTTTTCTAGATCAATAAAATATTTTCTTGGAAGTCTGATTGGTATAGCACTAAATAAATAGATTAGTTTAGGGAGTATTGTCATCTTTATTATGTTCGCTCGGCCGATCCAAGAGCACTTAATATTTTTCCAATTATTTAAGTCTGACTTTATTTGTGTGGAGACTTTTTTATAATTTTGCTCATATAATTCCTGACTTTCCTTTGGTAGATAGATTCCCAAATATTTTATGGTATCAACAGTTATTCTGAATGGAATTTCTCTTTGTATCTCTTGCTGTTGGGTTTTGTTGGTGATGTATAAAAATGCTGAGGATTTATGGGGATTTATTTTGTAGCCAGCTACTTTGCTAAAATTATGAATTATTTCCAATAGCTTTTTGGTAGAATCTCTGGGGTTCTCTAGGTATACCATCATATCATCTGCAAAGAGTGATAGTTTGGTTTCCTCATTGCCTACTCTAATTCCTTTTATATCTTTCTCGACTCTTATTGCCGAGGCTAGTGTTTCTAATACGATATTAAATAATAATGGTGATAGTGGGCAACCTTGCTTCACTCCAGATCTTACTGGGAAAGGTTCCAGTTTTTCCCCATTGCATATGATGCTTACTGATGGTTTTAAATATATGCTCCTGACTATTTTAAGGAAAAGTCCATTTATTCCTATGCTCTCAAGTGTTTTTATTAGGAATGGATGTTGGATTTTATCAAATGCTTTTTCTGCATCTATTGAGATGATCATGTGGTTTTTGTTTGTTTGGTTATTGATATAGTCAATTATGTTAATAGTTTTCCTAATATTGAACCAGCCCTGCATTCCTGGTATAAATCCTACTTGGTCATAGTGTATTATCCTGGTGACAATTTTCTGTAATCTTTTTGCTAATATTTTATTTAAGATTTTAGCATCAATATTCATTAGGGAGATTGGTCTATAATTTTCTTTCTCTGTTTTCAGCCTACCTGGTTTAGGTATCAGTACCATATCTGTGTCATAAAAGGAGTTTGGTAGGACTCCTTCAATCCCTATTTTTTCAAATAGTTTATATAACATTGGAGTTAATTGTTCTTTAAATGTTTGGTAGAATTCACATGTAAATCCATCTGGTCCTGGGGATTTTTTCTTAGGGAGTTGATTGATAGTTTGTTCTATTTCTTTTTCTGAGATGGGACTGTTTAGGATATTTACTTCTTCCTCTGTTAGTTTGGGCAAGCTGTATTTTTGGAGGTATTTTTCTATTTCATTTAAGTTGTCGAATTTATTGGCATAAAGTTGGGCAAAGTAACTCCTAATTATTGCTCTAATTTCCTCTTCGTTAGTGGTGAGTTCTCCCTTTTCATTTTTAAGACTAACAATTTGATTTTCCTCTTTCCTTTTTTTAATCAGATTTACTAAGGGTTTGTCTATTTTGTTGGTTTTTTCATAGAACCAACTCTTAGTTTTATTAATCAATTCAATAGTTTTTTTACTTTCAATTTTATTGATCTCACCTTTTACTTTTAGAATTTCAAGTTTAGTGTTTGACTGGGGGTTTTTAATTTGTTCCTTTTCTAGCATTTTTAATTGCAAACCCAATTCATTGACCTTCTCTTTCTCTATTTTATACAAATAGGCCTCTAGAGATATGAAATTTCCCCTTATTACCGCTTTGGCTGCATCCCATACATTTTGGTATGATGTCTCATTATTATCGTTTTCTTGGGTGAAGTTATTAATTATGTCTATGATTTGCTGTTTTACCCAATCGTTCTTTAGTATGAGATTATTTAGTTTCCAATTATTTTTTGGTCTACTTCCCCCTGCTTTTTTGTTGAATGTAATTTTCATTGCATCGTGGTCTGAAAAGGATGCATTTACTATTTCTGCCTTACTACATTTGAGTTTGAGGTTTTTATGTCCTAATATATGGTCAATTTTTGTATAGGTTCCATGAACTGCTGAAAAGAAAGTGTATTCCTTCTGTCTCCATTACATTTTCTCCAGAGATCTATCATATCTAGCTTTTCTAGTATTCTGTTTACCTCTTTGACTTCTTTCTTATTTATTTTCTGGTTTGATTTATCTAATTCTGAGAGTGCAAGGTTAAGATCTCCCACTATTATAGTTTTACTGTCTATTTCTTCTTGCAGCTCTCTTAGTTTCTCTTTTAAGAATTTAGATGCTACCCACTTGGTGCATATATGTTTAATATAGATAGTGCTTCATTATCCATGCTACCCTTTAGCAAGATATAGTGTCCTTCCTTATCTCTTTTAATTAGGTCAATTTTTGCTTTAGCTTGATCTGAGATCAGGATGGCTACCCCTGCTTTTTTGACTTCACCTGAAGCATAGTAGATTTTGCTCCAACCTTTTACCTTTAACCTGCATGTATCTCCCCGCTTCAGGTGTGTTTCCTGTAAACAACATATTGTAGGATTCTGGCTTTTAATCCATTCTGCTAACCGCTTCCTCTTTATGGGGGAGTTTACCCCGTTCACGTTTATGGTTAGAATGACCAATTCTGTATTACTTGCCATCTTGTTAACCCCGGTTTATGCTTTCCTCCCTTCTTTCCCCTTTCCCCCCCTTCCAAGTAATAAGCTTGTGAGCACCCCTTGCTTCTCACAGCCCTCCCTTTTTAGTGTCCCTCCCCCCGCCTTAGAGTTCCTCCCCCTATCTTACCCCTTTCCCTCCCAGTTCCCGTATTCCCTTCCGCTTAGCTTATTCCTTCCCTTTCCACTTTTCCCTTCTCACTTTTCAATGAGATGGGAGAGGTTTCACCATAGATTGAATATGTCTTAAGATTTTTCACTTAAAGCCAATTCTGAAGGCAGTAAGATACCCACTATATTCATCCCCCTCCATTCTTTCTCTCAGATATAATAGGTTTCCTATGCCTCTTCATGAGATGTACTACCCCCACTTTACCCTTTTTCTGGTACAATGTCCTTTCCACATCAATTTCTAGAACAAGGTATACATGTATTCTTTATACATATATATAGTCAAAATATAGTTCCCAAGATTAATCTTTACCTTTTTAGATTTCTCTTGAGTTCTATATTTGTAGATCAAACTTTTTGTTAAGTTCTGGTTTTTTCATCAGAAATAGATGAAATTCGCTTACTTCGTTGAATGTCCATCTTCTTCCCTGGAAAAAGATGCTCATTCTTGCTGGGTAAGTTATTTTTGGTTGCATACCAAGTTCCTTAGCCTTTCGGAATATCATATTCCAGGCCCTTCGATCTTTTAATGTGGATGCTGCCAGATCCTGGGTGATCCTTATTGTGGCTCCTTGATACTTGAATTGGGTTTTTCTAGCCGCTTGCAATATTTTTTCTTTCACCTGAGGGTTCTGGCATTTGGCCACTATATTCCTTGGTGTTTTGATTTTAGGATCCCTTTCAGTGGGTGATCGATGAATCCTTTCAATGTTTATTTTTTCCTCTGTTCCTATGACTTCTGGGCAGTTCTCTTTGATGATTTCCTGGAAGACAGTGTCCAGGCTCTTTTTTTCATCATGTTTTTCTGGGAGTCCAATGATTCTCAGATTGTCTCTCCTGGATCTGTTTTCCAGGTCTGTTGTCTTCCCCAGAAGGTATTTCACATTTTTCTCCATTGTTTGATTTTTTTGGATTTGCTTGACTGATTCTTCTTGTCTCCTCGAGTCATTCAATTCCACTTGTTCAATTCTGATTTTCAGTGAAGTATTCTCTTCACTCACTTTTTTAAAATCTTTCTCTAATTGTCCAATTGAGTTCTTTTGTTCTGTGGAATTTTTTTCCATTTCGCCAATTTTGTTTTTTAGAGAGCTGTTTTCTGTTTCCAGTTCACTAATCCTATTTTTCAAGGATTTTACTTCTTTATCCACTCTCTCTTTAACTGACTTCTCCAGGCTCTTTTCCCATTTTTCTTCTAGCTCCCTTGTGAGAGCCTTTTTAATCACTTCTATGAGGTTCATCTGTGCTGAGGAACAGATGATTTCCTCCTTTGGGGAATCACCTGGGGACTGCCTGTTTTTAGTCTCCTCAGGATTTAGAGTCTGCTCTCTATCTGTATAGAAGCTGTCAAGGGTTAAAGTCCTCTTCAGCTTCTTGCTCATTCTGTCTATTAATCAGAGATAAACTACCAAAGAAAAACAGAAAAAAACTGGAGTCTTTCTTTGGGGGGGGGGGCTGGGTGTGTTATCGAGCTTCCTCTACAGACTGCAGGTGGCAGCAGTGAGGCACTAGCAGGACTGTGCTGCGCCTGCGCTCTGAGATCCCAAAGCGTGCTGAGTCACTGAGGGGGGGGAAGGGGGGGGGGCCAGGTCCTGAGAGAGTCCAGCTGTTTGCGGTTGTATTCTTCAGCCCCGGTGTTTTTAGCTTCTCTGCTGGGCTGTTGACTTGCTGCAGGTTCCAAACCTGTAGCAAAGCTCTCCCCGCAGAGACGGCTACGATCACTCCCCACCCCCTCTCAGCTCTGCTCCCGTGCTCTCACTGCCGCTGCCCTCAGCCTGCGCCCGATCTAAAACCGCCCCAGCCCTCCAGTAAAGACAGACCTTTCTTGGCGGATCTCAAGGATGGCTTCTCTTGGTAACTATTTGTGGGTTTTTTTCAGTCAAGCATTGATTCAGAGGCTTGTAATGAAGTGGATAGTGAGAGAAAGCGCGGAGCTTATGCAACTGTGAGCCTCCTCTCCGCCATCTTAACCGGAAGTCCCTAGTTCAATATTAAGAGTAAACCATACACAGAACTCTCCCTTTCCTTTTCCCTCCCAACCCAAAATAAACCCCAAAAATACACAAAACAAAAGACAACTATCAGCTCATACAATTCTGTGTATAGTCTCATAATTCATCAACAAGTAAGGCTATGTAAAAGTGGTTATTGGGTACTATCTCTGCCCAGGCACTTGAAATTGTCATCACAGCGTACATTTTTCATCCAAGCTAAATAGAGGAGGTGGGTGGGGTATTTCTACTTGCATCATTTATAGGCTGCTGGGATTGTTCCTTGTCCCAAAGGGTTGGAAAGAGAACATGCTGACTTCAGCAGCCTTCTCCAGTGAAGTCATGGGGCATTGGATGGGTTACCAGAATCCTGAAGACAGAGAGCAGCCACCTCAAGGCCCTGCATCCCTGCCCAAACTTACTTCTGTACTCAAGATCAGAGATAGAGGGCCATTGAAGTAGAAAAAAGAGAGGAGAAAGTCACTCGATTATGAGTTCATAAAAGAGCCGATTAAATGATTATTTCTTTAAATGATGTTTAAGAGTTAAATGCAAATTATGACTTCTTCCTTCTTTTATTCTTAATTTTCTACCTCCTTCCCTTTCTTCCTTCCTCTTTCCTTCCTTCCTTCCTTTTTCCTCCTTCCTTCCTTCCTTCCTTCCTTCCTTCCTTCCTTCTTCCTTCCTTCCTTCCTCCTTCCTTCCTTCCTCCTTCCTTCTTTCCTCCTTCCTTCCTTCCTCCTTCCTTCCTTCCTTCCTTCTTTCCTTCCTTCCTTCCTTCTTTCCTTCCTTCCTTCCTTCTTTTCTTCCCACTCTTCTCGCTTCTATTCCATTGACTCCCACAGGCACAATTTAGCCCTTCTTGGAGGCAATCAGCACCAAAGACACCTGGTAGTCCCTACATCCTTTAACAACAGAGACCTGAGCAAAGAGATGTCAGGGATGAGGTTGGGAAATCAGTCTCATTTTGAATCTGCTCTCCTAAATCCAGGGTTCTATTACCTGGAGCCTATGGGCCAGCCTATGAAATTGGACAGAGGTGCTCCTCCCGCAGTACAGATGAGAAAACCCATATCCAAAGACACTGAGCACACACACACACGAGCACACACAACCGGGACGGCACAACAAATGAGCCACAGGTTTTCAGCATGGAGCCCTGTCTCTGCATCACTAGTCCAATCCTCCTGGATAACCATCGTATCAGTGGTCACAGGCAGATAGCTTTCTCCCTAGGTGGCCCCCTGTCTGTCCCCCAATACCCCCCTATGCACGCGTGCACACACACACACACACGCACACACACACACACACACACACACACACACAACTGTTCAGTTGCCTGGCTCCTTTTCACTAATTGCAACCTCCGGGTGCTGTTGTAGTGTCTGTTGCTATAAACATGCGGTCTATTTGCATAAGTATGTGACATTGTAAAAGTTCCTGAAAGATTTTATCCACTGAGTGGGCATGGAGCCCAGATTAAAGGCCAGGTAGAAAGACAATGTGTGTGTTATTTAGAAGGGGAAAAAAATCTCTTGTTTTTGTTCCCTATGTGGTGAACAGCAAAAGAAATGGAAAATGTTATCTAATCCAGTGAGGCACCCTATATCCCTGCCTTGTTTTTATTTTGAAATGGTTGTTTTCTCTTTTTCTTAGTCCTCCTAAGCTTCCCATTACAGGGCTGTGATGATTATGTAAAGCAGTTTGTTTTTAAAAAGGGATAGGTTCTGAAATGCCATATTAATCCAAATATTTGCCTTCCCCCGCTCCCAAATGTGGCTTGTATAAAATCTGAGCAAGGTCCAAAATGACTGTATATGTATCTCTGTATATGTATAGATGTATGTGTATGTCATTATAATAATGGCCACTTAACTATATATAGCACTTAACTACGTGCCAGGCACTGTGTTAAACGCTTTACAAGAATTCTCTCATTTTATGGAAATATATGTGTGTATACATATATGTATCATGTGTGTATGTGTGTACGTATGTGTTCAATGAGGCACCGGTTGGCATTCTGGGTCTACATTCTGGGATGACTGATAATTAGACATCATAAAATCATTCAGTGACCATAGAATTTGTCTAATTCCATTGCTTCATTTTATAAATGAGGAAACTGAAACATCACAGTTCCATGTCTTACTTAAGATCACACAACTGATTAGTATTAGAACTGGAATTCTGACCTTTAAGTCAATTTCTTTCCAAGACAATAGAATGCCTCAAGTCACTATCCCAATGGTTGTCATTTGGAAACAGATGATAAAGAAGTTGCCCCCAAAAGTCTATTCCAGCTCTAAATCCCATCTAAATCCTGTGTTCCATAGAGTCAATTGAGCTTCTTATTTAGTTTTCAACAGATAAGATTCCACCTGATAAATCCAAACTCTATCCTTTAAATCCAGTTTGTCTGACTTCCATGAACATGGCCCTAATAATACCAAACCACAGTGACTGATCCTATAATTTTTATTTTACATACAACTCATTTGGTAGAATTTTCATTTTTATTATATTAGCTCAGTCTATTCATGAGCACTTGATATTTTTTCTGACGGATTAGATCTGGGTTTATTTGTGTGGAAAGTGTTTTGTAATTGTGTTCACATAGTTCCTGACTTTCCCTTGGCAAATAAATTCCCAAATATTTTATACTATCAACAGTTATTTTGAATGGAATTTCTCTTTGTATCTCTTGCTGCTGGACTTTGTTGATAATATATAAAAATGCTGATGACTTATTTCCTACATATTTCATACTTGACATAAGCTGCCTTATGTTTGAATCCTCTTAACTTTTTTCCCCCACTTCTTCCTACCTGATCAATGCTGAAGACAAAACCAGCATGCAATAAACCTTTCTCAAATGACTGAGAAAACTCCAATCTGACTCTTTGGCTGACCTTTCTTTTTCTTCTATATTAAATCCTGTGATGACTCTTCAACAGACTGTATGAAGCGTTGATTTATGAGCAATAAAAATACCCCAAATGCCATCTTTCTTTTCTTTGAATTTATTTGGTGGTTTTCCTGACTCCCCTTAGCAGGTTACTTTCCATGGATTTCTAGGTATAAAAATGGAAAGATTTTGCTTTAGAGATCTTCTGGTCCAGTGGTATCAAACTCAAATAGATTTAGAGGTGGAGGCGGAGACGGGATGTAGAATGGATTTAAACCCTTACAAAGTATCCCTATAGGCTGCATAGTGACTTTGGAAAACCACATATTAACATTATCTATGTTTCATTATAGTGGAAACTAGATGATACATGGATAGTGCTGCTTAGAAAAAGGAAGACTCACTGTATGACTCTGGAAAAGTTACTTAATCCTGTTTGCCTCAGTTTCTTCACATGTAAAAAGAGTAGGAGAAGGAAGTAGCAAACCATTCCAGTATCTTTGCCAAGAAAACTCCAAATGGGGTCACAAAGAGACATATGTGACTGAAATGACACAACAAAAATGTTTATTTTGTTTAATTAATTGTTTTTTAACTGTATTTCCCAATTACATTTTAATCTGATCTGAAGTGTTGTTGGTCCTGTGTTTGACCCTTCTGTTCTAGTCCAATCCCTTCATCTTTCAGATGACTTGCTGAAGGTCATAGCAAAGACTGAATTCAATCCCAAATCTACTCTTTGTACTAGCAAATCCATGCTGCTTCTTTCCCCTGAGATTGTTAGCACAACAGAGATAGAAAACTGGTCTGAAACCAAGAAGTCTGCTGTTAGAAAAGTCAAGGAGCTGTTAAAATTATCAAAACACTTTAATATTTACTAGAAAGAATGCTCATCTTCCTTCCCTCTTCCAGCCTAGCTTGGAAATATGCATTCAGTAACATCTCCAGGCAACCCTGCTTGAGCAACACTGCTACAAATCCTTGGCCCCCACTAACCAATTATCCTAATGTTAACTTTCTGGAGGCCTCCTGCTTAATAATTAACTGAAAAGATTGTGATGAGTGAGTAGGTGGGGGAACCTGGCCACACTAGAAGCTGTGGGCTGGTCCTTCCTGCCAGTGACGTGCCTGAATCCACCTAGCAGGGCCAGGGAGGCTCAATTTGGGAACTCATTGGAGTTCTCAACCCCATGTTACTGGAACATCCCTCTTCACTTGAAGAGAGAAATTTAGTTTGCGTTGGCACCTATGGCTGGTGAGATCACCAAAGAATCAAATGAGAATTAAGCCAATCTGTCACGGAAGTAATAGGCCACCCAGTCACCAGAGTTGCCCAAAGGGATAGCCTGGGAAATTGGGTGACCAGATGGGTGGGTGACTGGTGGCTACAAAGGAAAAAGCTGCGGCACAGAAATGGTCTGAATGCCCCTTGAAAGCCAGGAATTCCTTGGAGACTCTGTTGATTAGTGCAATACAGACAAACCTTCAAGCTCTGCCACAAACAAGTTGTGGGAAGTTGGGTAAATTAATTAACTTCTCTGTGACTTATTTATATGGTACAGTGAAAGGAAGACTGAATTTAAAGTCAGAAAACCTGGACTGGAATTCCAACCACCTGGGTAACTTTGCACAGTTCATTTAATTTTAATGGGCCTTGGATTTATTACCTATAAAATGAAGGAATTGGTCTAGGTGATGTCTAAGGTCCTGTCCAGCCCTAAATTATATATTCCTATGATCCATTTTACCTCAGGGTTCTTGTTATGAAATGAACTAAGAGATGTGGCCAGCACTTCTCAAAGTTAAAAGGAACTTTACAAATAATCATTATTCCTCCATAATATCCAGCTTCCCTTAAAGAAACCTATTCAAGTTGAAATGATAAGACTCAGCTCCACAACCACTGCTTTCTGCCACATTGTTCAGGGCCATGGTTAGGATTAAGTTCTAGCTTTCCAATTTGCCCTCATGGAGAAGGGCATCAGCTTTCCTTTGTTGCCTCAGGCCCAAACACTGGCAGTGATTGTTGATGCTTCCCTCTTCCTCATATTACCTATCCAAACTCATTTCAGGAGGGGGAGCCAGCCATGCTCCATTACACTCATAACTCAACTCTCTTGACTTCTTTTTTTCTTGTTCTTTTCCTTTTCAGCCACTTTCTCACGCTGGAGAAATCTCTATCCTGATTGGTTTCTCTTTCTGACTGATCACTCTTTCGGGAAAGGGTTCAGACATGCTTCACTTCACTTATAACTCAATTTTTTGTTCTCCTTCTCACCATCCACCTCTTCTCCTCCCCAGTCCTGTTTTCTAGTCTCCTTTTTGAAGCAGTCAATGGATAGAGCTCTGTGTGCTAGAGATGAGTTCAAATTCTGTTTCATACACTCTAATTTTTTCCAGCCTCAATGTCCCTGAAAGTAAAAAAAAAAGTCCCTATCTTTCAGGGTTGTGGTGAAAATATAAATGAGACAACACATGGAGGGCATTTGTAAAACTTTAAATCTTTATATAAATCTAGTTATTTTTCATTTTTCAGTCTTGTCTGACCCTTTCTGACTCCATTTAGTGTTTTCTTGGCAAAGGTACTGGAGTGGTTTGCCATTTCCTTCTCCAGCTCCTTTTACAGATGAAGAAACTGAAGCAAACAGTGACTTGCTTAGGGTCACACAGCTAGTAAGTATCTGAGGCAAGATTTTAACTCAAAATGTTGTCTTCCTAACTCAAGGCCCAACACTATCTGAGACTGAATTTGAATGCAGGTCTTCCTAATTCCAGTCCCAGTGTTCTATTCACTGTGCCACCTCGCTATTATTATGCTTTCAATTTCTCATTAAAATGAGGTTCACTGATATAATGACTTTCTTGCATTTATTTGATTCCCCAGAACTTAGTATAGTCAAGCAAAATCTATCTATCCAGCTATCTATTCATCTATTTATCTATCCATAATCTATCCATCCATCTATTCATCTATCATTTAACTAACTATCCATCTATTCATCTATCTATACAACTATCCATCATCTATCTATCAATAATAATAATAACATTTATATACTTATATATTTATATATATAACTAACATTGTATATACATACAATGATGCAAGTCATTGTGCTAAGTGTTTTGCAATTATTATGTCATTTGATCCTCACAATAACTCTGGGAAATACTATTATTATTTTTGTTATACAGAAATTGAGGCAGAAAAAAAAGTGAAATGAGTTATTCAAGGTCACACAGCTAGTGAGTGTCTGATGCTGGATTTGAACTTAGGAAGATTGGTCTTCCTGACTCCCAACTCTGTGCTCTATCTACTTTGCCATTTAGCCTCCCTGGACCCCATTACCTCTCAATGCTTATAAATTTGACTCATCTTCTGAAAATTACCTAACCTCTCTTTGCTTCAGTTCCCTTACCTATGGAATGAAAAAAATTGTACCAAAAATCTTCTCAAAGTTTCCAGGATCCAACATCCTGTGATTATTCAAGTATTCTCTTTGCCTGGCATTCAAGTTCCTTCAGCATTTGGATTGATCTCACCTTCCCAACTTTGTATCTCACAACTCCCTCAAAAGTAGTCCTTGACTCCAGGCAGACTGACTTCCCTCTTCTACACTCTCCAAGCTCCCATGTTGTTTTTTACCCTCATATAATTTCTTCAAGCCTTATCTTATATTCATTCTTCAGTCATGGCTGCCCAACATCTTTCTTTCAATTCAAATACTACATTTTTCTCAAGGCACATAAGAAGAGTCACATCTTCCAAGAAGCCTTCCCTGGAAAACTACATCCTTTTCTTCAGTTTGGATAACTCCATATAAATATAAATAAATGCATTAATCCATCACTCTTTCAATATATTTACTTTCTATATGTTTTGTATCTTTTTATATGTGCATAATCCATGTTATTTTCTCCAAGAGAATATAAACTCTTGGAAGACAAGAATTATTTCTCATTTGTCTTTGCATTCCCAGAGTTGAGCACATTGCCTGGCACCCAGTAGGCTCTTAATA
Organism: Antechinus flavipes; assembly: GCF_016432865.1. Lineage (NCBI taxonomy): Eukaryota > Metazoa > Chordata > Mammalia > Dasyuromorphia > Dasyuridae > Antechinus > Antechinus flavipes. Next base: position 474,632,219 of record NC_067400.1, read on the forward strand.
AATACTTGTTGATTGATTGATTGCTTACATAAAATCTTTCCTTAGTCTTCCCTAATTGCTCCATACATCTACTTCCTCTGCCCAAATAAAGTTTTAGCTCTTTCAGCATAGGAATTATGTCTATTTCTTCTTATGTCCCCTTATAGTGCCAGGTGCGCCAGGATCTTAATGCATATTTATTAGCTGTGTGATCTTGGACAAATCACCTTTTGCCTCAGTTCCACATTTGTAAAATGACCTGGAGAAGGAAATGGCAACGTACTTCGGTATCTTTGCCAAGAAAACCCCAACTGGGGTCATAAGAGTCAGACGTGACTGAAAAAGACTGAACAAACAACAATACACGCCTATTAAATTAAAGAAAGCGAGGGAATGACATAGACAATATTGACTTTCTCTTTGGGAGGAATGACTGGTGAAAATTCTGGGCTCCTGATCTTTTCTGCGGATGAAAGTGATAATTGATGGGTTCAGAGACTTGAAGTGGGTGATCCGGGAAGGAGAGGAAATAGGGAGGAATATAAATAAAAGGATCAGAAATACACTAGTTCTGTCAGTAACTCTAATTAGCACAGTACCTGGCACATAAAAGTGCTTAATAAATGTTGTTTGATTAATTGATTCCATCCCTCTCCTGTGTTGTAGACAGATAGAATTCTTCTTTTCTTACCATGATTCTTCCCCTCCTTCCTTGGAACTCATAGGGTCAAGAACTAGAAGAGATGGTAACTCTGATACTTTCATTTAAAAAAAAAAAAAAAAAGCAGGGAGGTAAGGAAGTAGCTGAGCCAGAATATGAATGAAGATCTTCAAATTCAGGATCATTTCCTCTCCTTCCCTTTTCTACTTTCCTCCATGCTCTCCCTTTCTTCTCCACTCCTCCTCACATCTCCCACATGAAGGGAATGGAATGCACAGTCCTTGCAAGTACCTCTTGAGTACAGTTCAGACTTATCAGCAATCTCCCTGTCTTTCAAAAGAAGGGCTGACAACTGTGATTTCTCATCTCCAGGTGCTAAGGAAATTGGCCTTTAAGTTTACACTGTCTTTGTTGCCTCTCCTTCTCCCCCCAAGGATTTCTTGAGTGCCTGTCAGTCCAGTTTGCACTAATGAGATTAAAGTAGGTGTGTTAAGGCTTTCAAGAATTCATGTCCAAATTGGTCCAAAATTCTCTAGGTGTGAACTTGCCTGAATCAATACAGTATTAATCTTGGCTTTTGGAAGTGTCCCTTTCAGAGCATTTGAGTCATGTCTTTGAATGGATAGAGAAGATTAAGGAGCAGGGGCCAGTCTGGAAGAATCTTAGAAAGAAAGTCAGGGGCTTACATCTCAAATGGAAATGATACTTTCCTATCATAGTGCCTCACTTAAATCCAAGACATCATGCCATGATGTCATTAGTTAAGGAGGAACAATAACCACTCACCCAGGAGTATGCTGGTAAATTTTTAATAGCAGGCTCTGCAAAAATCACGACACACTTTTAAATTTAACCTTTATTTATATTATATTTTTATTATATATGTAATTATAAATTAAAATAATTTAAATCTATTCACAATTTCTCTGTCACTTTGTTGATAATCAACAAAATAATAAATCAAGCCCTAATTTATGGCCTTTGACAATTTGCTTTTTTGTTGTTGTTCTTTTTGAAAGACAATTGGTTTAAGAGACTTGCTCAGGATCACAAGGATAATAAGTATTAAGTGCCTGGAGGTCAAATTTGAACTCAGGTCCACCTGACTCTATCCACAGCTCCATCTAGCTGCCCCAACTGTTCCATCTAGCTGTACGAGACAATTTCCAAAGTATAAATGCTCACACTGAAAATTTAAAAATTCGCTCTCTAAAGCCTGTTGGAGTTAGCTCCAATCATCTTATGTTTTCCTTCACTTAACTTCAAAGCTCAGCTCAGCCTTTTCCATGAAGCCTCTATAGTTCTTAATCACCTCAGTGTTCTCTGAATTCCTCTGGCATTAATTTTCTCCATTGTACAAATTATCACTTAGTTATGTTCCACCATCTTCTGTTATTTCATTAATCTAATTCACCCTTCCCCAATTAGACTACAAACTCCTTGAGAGACTGGATTTTTCCTCCTATTTCTCAAAATAACTAGTATAGTGAAGAGCACCAACAAATACAGATTTGTCCATTGATTAGCAAACTCTTGAGGCAAAGATATAGAGTGGTACTGAAGGGATAAGATACAATTAAAATTCATCTTGTACCCAGTTATCATATTCTTCACTCCAAGATTGATCTGGAAACTCTACTCAAAATACTATCCAATAATTTAACTCCTTGGACTGGAAACTCTACTCAAAAAACTTCTTAGTAACCCAAATCCTTGGACTGGCATTCCATGGCCTCTAAGATCATTGTTAAGTTCACAATAAAAATAATTTTTAAATTAAGGAATAAAATATTCCTTAATATTAATATTGCCACTTTCTTTTATCTATATAGAGGGGCAAAATCCTAACTAAGAAACTTGATACCCAGGACATCTGATGCTAGGAACAAAAACGAAGAGACCTATCTTTAAAAATAATATAAGAAATATTTAAGATAAATGCTTTTGAATGACAGGGAAAATTAGTTACTGTAGTGACTTAAGAGATAGAGTTGTAAAGGATCTTAGAGACTATCTGGTTCAACTCATTTTTCAATGTCATGATTAGAGCACCAGGACTGGAGTCAGGAGGTCCTGAATTCAAATTTGAACTCAGATACCTGCTACCTGTGTGATTCTGGGCAAGTCACTTAATCTTAATTTGCCTCCATTTCTTCACTTTTAAATGGCAATCATAATACTACCTACCTCCCAGGTCTGTTGTGAGGATTAAATGAGATAATTATTGTAAAGTGCTTGGCACAGTGCCTGGCACATCATAAATACTATATAAATGTTAACTACTGTTGCTCCACCAGAAAGGTCCTGGTGAAACTCCCTCCTAATATATGGTCATGAATTCATACCAGGATTACTACTTGAAGAATAATGTCTCCATTATGTGGGGTGTCCTGAAAAGGATGGGAGAAAGGAGAAGCCCTGGGGCAGAGGAGTTTGGGGATAACTTAATGGGACAATAAAAATGAACAGGCTTCTTGTCACTTTATCACCAAGAACTCCAATCTCTTCTCTCTCTCCAATCCTTTCTCTACTTCTGAGCTCATCTTCTTCTGTTGTGGTGAAGGAAGGTGTTACATCGTTGCACTCTCTAAAACTCCTACCCTGAGACAAAGCTTTGGTTGTGGAGAGATAATTCCATTCCATCTCTGAATAAAGAAAAGTAGTCTTGCATTAATAGGGAAGATCAATTAGTGTAGGGAGAATGGAATGGGCAATGGAAAATGAGAAGAATTACAAGGAAGCTCTTGTAATGATCTGGTTGGGTGATTATGAGGGTCGGAAGCTCTCTTAGCAGAGGGAATGGAGAGGAAAGCAAGCTCTGTCTTTTATTTTCTTAAACCTCAGATCCTAGGACAGTATCTCTTATAACTGACCCTTAGTAAATATTTCTTACAATGGTAATGATGGTGGTAATAGTGATGATAGTGGTAATGATGGCCAAGGAATACCATATTGGATTGAAAGCATCCATACAATATACAATCCCTACTTCTCTCTGCTCACATTAGATTGTGAGCTCCCTGAGAGTAGGGACTTCTTTTTGTCTTTCCTTGTATCCCCAGTGCTTAAACATAATGCCTAGTGCTTTGAATGCACCTAGTACTACCCAGTGTGTGCTTAATAAATGAATATTGATTTAACTTCCCACTGGAGAAGTCAGCCAATATTTATTGAGTTCTTTCTGCGAGGTAAGCTCTATAGGAATTATTGTGGGGGGAATTAAAAAAAATAAATATGTGTATTTCTACCATGTTTAACATATATTGGACTACTTGCTATCTAGGGGAGAACATGGGGGAAGGGGAAAAATTGGAACATAAAGTTTTGCAAGGGCTAATGTTGAATTATCCATGCATATGTTTTGAAAAGTAAAAAGTTTTAATTAAAAAAAGAAAAAGAAAGAAAATAAATGTGTCTCTAGATACTTACAGTTTGGGTGAGGCTATAAAGTATATGTATCATAATAAAAGGGACTCATTAAATGCTTAAGTTGCCATGATACTTTCTTTGGTCCTATGTATAGTTACATAACTACACATACTTTATTACTTCATTCCCAATAAAAATTTCTGAACACAAGTAATCAAGTGCTCAGTAAATATTCATTGGTTTATGGAATGATTAATAACCATCATGATTATTCAAGCCTAGAGAATACAGACTTGTCTCCAAAGTGGAAGCCATACATTCCCAAGGGTCTGTGGCAGGATGTTGGAATCCTTACTAACTGCTAAGTAATTAGAGTTGATCTAATCTTACAAGAAGATGTTTTGGGCAGAACCTGAAACAAGGTACTAAGTAGAACTACCCATAATCCCTCTCTCTGGAAGGAGCATAAATAGGCCAATGGGCCAGTCGAAGAAGTTCTAGAGAGGAAGATGCTACAAGTCGAGATTTCACCGGAATGACATGAAGACTGGAGCTGGGGAGGCTGAAGAAAGCAGAGGCAGAGGCTGAAGGACCAGACCTTTGGATTTAAAGACATTTGGAGAGAGCTCTTGGAACCAAGCAGAGAGATAGGCCTCTAAGCTAACCGGGCTACATTGGAAACAATAAAAGATCTGAACTTTTATCACCTGGCTGTGTTTTGAGAAGAAAAAGATCACCACATTTTGGCGCCCAACGTGGGGCATGTAGTTCTAGTTCAGGAGAATTCTCTTGACAAGACTTCATGGAACCAATGAGATTATTACTCTGTGGTGATAAAGCTGAAATGGGTAATATACTGTTAAGAACTTGAGGAATGGTGTGATCAGTTCCTGTGTCCATAGATGAGTTCACATCATTCCCAGATTTCTTCTTCTTGGTACTGTCTATCTTCATAACAGTTTTTGCTTTTCTTTTCTTATCCAAGTCCTGTTGTAATGTAAGCTCCTGGCTTTCTTCCTCTTTCTCAGATGTTAGATCCACAATTATCTTTGACTCTTTGGAAGAAATATTGTTTGTCAAACTGAAGAAGATCACGACATTTGATAACTCTCCATTTCCTATATTTCAAGTCTTGCAGCATCATTTTCATCATCATTGTCGTCGTCGTCGTCGTCGTCATCATCGTCTGTCCATCCAAGTCATGTCCAAGTCTTTATGACTTCATTTGGGATTTTCTTGGCAGAGATAATGGATTGGTTTGTCATTTCCTTCTCCAGCTCATTTTACAGATGAGGAAGCTGAGGCAGACAGGGTAAGGTGACTCGCCCAGGGTCAAACAGCTAATAAGTGTCTGAGATCATTAATAGCATTTATATAGTATCTACCATATGCCAGGGACTGTTAGTCAATAAATATTTATTAAATGTCTGTTATATGTCAGACATTGTGCTAAGTCATGGGGATAAAAAAAAGAAGCAAAAGACAATTTCTGCTCTCAAGGAGTTTATGATCTAATGAGAGAGACAACAAAGAAATGTATACAAACAAACAATAGACAGGAGAAAAAAGAAAACAAGAAAGGAAAGGCTCTAAGATGAAGAGAGGTTGAGAAAGACTTTTTGTGGAAGATGGAATTTCAGTTGGGACTGCTTCCTTGACACTGAAGGTCCACCACAGCCTGGCTCCAGCTTAACCTACCAGCTTCATTTTTCACCTCACTATACTCTTGAATTTCATCTTTCTCTCCTTCCCACTCCTTTTCAGTTTCTTTTTATGTGTTGTCTTAGATTGTGAATTCCTTAAGAATACAGATGTCTTTTGCCTTTCTTTGTATCTCCAGTAATTACTACAGTGCCTTATAGTACATGCTTAATAAATGTTTATTGACTGATTGACTCAGTAAAAATCCCCTTTTCATTTTCAGTAGGAATATAAGTGACACAGAATGAGCATGAATGGATCAGTGATGATCCATGTCACAATTCTTGTCACATTATCTTTTTTCCCAAACTCATCTTTCTTTCAAATTTTGCTATTTCTGTCAAGAAACTTCCATTCTTTTAATCATCTAGGTTCACAACCTCATTGCCATTCTCAGGTTCTCACATTTCTAATTATTTGTAAATCTTGTTTTTTCCAACTTGCGCATCACTTTTATTCATCCCCTTTCTTGTTACTCACACAGCCACTAATTTAGTTCAGGCCCTCATCACTTCTAGTTTGGACTATTGAAAAGCCTCTTGATTGGCCTCTTTGCCTCAATCTTTCCTTCCCCTTCCCTACTCTATGTCAACCTCTATTCAGTGACTAAAGTGATTTTTCTAAAACATAGGTCTGATCATGTTTCTTCTCTACTTAATAAGTTCTATAGGCTCTTTTCTTATTGTCTCTAAGATTAAATATTAATTCATCTTTATATCATCCTTTTGAAATTTTCTAATTTTGATATATTTTATAATATACAGATTTTTAAAGCAGCAATGCATACATATTATTTGAATTCCCATATATTATTTATTTGTTTTTATTGTATTATTTATTATTATTATTGATAGGAGTTTATAATTTATAATTAAAAAGTTTGGAACCCACTGGATTAGGAAGAATTGTGTTAAAACAAGGTTTATGCTTATATTATGCAGAAAAATGGATTATATACTGCAGAGTCAATGGACAAGATTTGTCCATCTGTATAGAAATCATCTTACAAATTATAAACAACTTCCTTTATAAAGAGATTTAGTTTTGTGATCCTGCTCTGTGCTTCTTAATCCTCTAAACCAAATCACCCAACCTCACTCTCTTACAGATGTCTCATAATAGATCCCATTGTTTTCACACAATTATTTCAATATCAGAGATGAGACTCTAGAGCATATTTATTCCAACCCATATCTGAGCATTAACCCCTTCTATAAAATAACTAACAAGTGGCCATCAAGTCTTCATTTGGACATCTTCAGTGAAAGAGAACCCTTTGCTTTATAGGTTAATCTATTCCATTTGGTACAACTCAAATAATCAGGAAGGACTTTTTCAAAGGGAGCTGAAATCAATCTCTTTAAGACTTCTGAACATTGATTCTAGTATATTATTTTACTTATTGTGTTTATCATTGCACATCAGCACAGTTTGTGACTCACTTCTATAGGATAGTCACATTTCAGCTGTTTTGAATTCTTAATGTTTTTCCCTAAGTTCAGTTAGGGAAGTGACACAGTGGGTAGAATGATGGGCTTGGGGTCAGGAAGACCCAGATTCAACAACCTGTCTAAGATGTTTACTAGCTATATGATCATGGACAAACTGCTTAAACTTATCCAACCTTGTTTCCCTCATTTGTAAAGTGGGTCAATAGTAACATCCTAACTCATGAGATAACTTATAAAGTGTTTTATAAGCCTAAAGGTACTATGTAAATGCTAGTAATTATTATTTTACATAAGTGCCCAGTTTGATTATGACCAAATAGGAAAAATTACATGTAGTGCAAAGAAGCATAGATTTGCAGCAGTCAGTATAAACCTAAATTTAAATGTTTCTTATAACACATCCTAGCTATGTCTTAAATACTAGCACCTCCCTTTTCTGAGCCTCTATTTCCCCCTTGCCACACTTAGAGATATTTCAATTAGATAATGATAATAGGAGCAGTACATGAAATAAAAGATAGCAATAAATGAATTTAAGTTTGAATAGGACTCAGAGATAAGTAGGAAAAATGAGAGTTAGCCTTCTTTTTAGAGCTTAGGAGATAAAGGACTGGTTGGGAATGGATGGAGAGATTGGTGCTGAGGGAAGGCATGAAATGGTATTTCTCTGAATGGTGAGTATACTTCCTCACAAGTCCCAAAAGTAAATGACTTGTGAATCACCAACATCCCTAGAATTCTATTTAACCAAAGTTCACTGAAACCCCAAAAAGACAAGGCATTTACCTTCCTCTTCCCCGAGGAATTCTTTCTAATCCTTGTCATGTTGAAGGAGCAGGGGGGAGGTCATGCTTTCCATCATCCCTTTCCTGTGACCAAGTTAAGCTATCTCCAGAAGTTCCAGTGGCAGAAACATACCTTCAAGTTAACTACTATCAGCCAGTGAGCACAGGTAATGTTAAGATTTCCATGTCCGAGAAAAAATCTCTTTGGCTTTGATCTGATTCCTATCCAGTCCAGATTCCCAGAATCCTAATAATCAGGTCACTTGGGGTGCAGTTAATTTAACTCAACAAACATTTGTGAGGTGTCTATTAAAATCATGGAATTAAAGAATTTTAGAGATAAATATGCTTTAGATATCCTCTAGTATTCCAACCTTTTATTTTACAAATGAGAAAACTGGAGCCAGCAAATGTTCAAAGCCTTTTACAAAGTCATCCAGCAAATATATTTAGCATTCAAACAAAACTGTAAAGATTATGAAGGAAGCCTAAGAACACAGTCCCTCTTGTCTAGGACCTTGCAAAGATTGTGTAGGACAATTAACTAGGGCAACCTTCAATGATTGTGCTTATTATTGCACATCAGCATAAGTAATAGCTCTTCTTTATAGAGTACAGTACAAACCTTTTAGTCATTTTGGAAGACAGATTACAAGGGAATGAAGGAGACAAGATGAATGCATACCAAACAATTAGAGAATGAAGAAAGCATTATAAAATTAAGGGCTAGGTATTGTGCTTAAGGGGTTTTACATATTAAAGAGTTCCATATAGAGAGAGATTGAAGTGGATCAAATAGTTAAAGGAGGCTTCATGAGAAGCTGCAAAGACTTATACAAACTTATGCAAAGTGAAGTGAACAGAACCAGAGAAGCTTGTACACAATAACAGCAATATTGTTCAATGAAGAATTGTAATGACTTAGCTATTCTCAGCTATACAATGATCCAAGACAATTCCAAAGGACTCATGATAAAGATAGCTATCGACCTTCAGAAAAAACTAATACTGTCTGAATACAGACTAAAGCATGCCATTTTAATCTTTCTTTTTTTCTTTCTTTTTTCCTTTCTTTTCTAGTCTTCTTGTACAAAATAACTAATATAGAAATGTTTTACATGATTGCACATGTATAATCTATATCTCATTTCTTACTGTCCCAGGAAGGGGAAGGAGAAATAAGAAGAGAGAATTTAGAACTCAAAATTAAAAAAAAAAAAACTTAAAAATTGTTTTAACATGTAATTGGTGACAATAAAATATTTTTTTTAAAAAGAAAAGGCCTCATGGAGGTTATGGGACAAGAACTGACTCGACAGGGATCATACCAAAGCCAGAGACAAATTTTTTTTGGACGTGGAAATTTTATCATCACCCATGTTCACTGGCTGATAGTAATTAATCTGAAAGTTTGTTCTTGCCATTCAAACTTCTGGAGATACCTTAACTTGGTCACAGAAAAAGGATGATGGAAATATATTACTAAAATATCCTAGTCTCTTCTTCTAGCATAAAAATGGATCACGTCAGAGGTCATGAAATACAACTCCTTTTTTTCTTTTCTTTTCTTTCTTTCTTTTTTTTTTTTTGATAGATGAAGATATTGAGACCCAGAGAGACTAGGTGATTTACCCAAGATCACGCAAAAAGTTAAATAGCAAAACTGGGATTTTAAATCCAGTACTAGGCTTTCAAATATTTTTCCCTCTATAACTTGATTCCTCTCTCCCTGCTCAACCTATCCAAAGTTAGCAAATCAAATAAAGGAGGGATTAGTCAGGGAGAGAGAAGCAGTAAAGGATAAGAGGGTAGGAATAAAAATCTACTTTGGCCATTATTTTGCTCTCTGCCCAGTTTCTTAGACAGATTAAGTTCATTTTAACTATATAAAATTGATGATGACCCAGAGTTAATAAAAAAAAAATTACATTTGCTTTTTTTCCCTTCTATTCCCTAAAGCCTCAATCCTTCTAGTCCAATAAAGAATCCAGAGCCCAGAAGCTAGGGAGTTTTCTATGGAGGAAGACTATGACATTTAAGTTGAAAGAGTATGACTTTTCCCTATCTTACTCTGGGATGGAAGAGCTTTGTTTGAGAATGATTCTACAATCAGCAATAATTTTGCACAAGAACTATCTCAGTCAAAGCCACCTTCTGCATCCCTTGAATATTCTGATCTTTTTCCAAGCTTTGGGATTTCCAAGAAAAAACTCATGCAATCTTCCTTCCCTATTCATCTAGGGCAAAGCTTCTTAAATTGTGGATCATGACTCCATGTGGGGTTGCATAACTGACTGTAAGGGTTGCAAAAGATTTGACAGCAGTAAAAGTTTCTGAATGCTCTGCATCTTGCAGTATTAAATATTCTGGCAAGGTTTAATACTTTAGGTAAAAATAAACAAGCACATCCTTCTTATTAATATGCAAATCTGTTTTCATTTTTAATAAATGGTAAGATTATATGTACACCAAATAATTGTTTTAAAATGAATTTCTTTATAATCTATTATCTGTAAATGTTGATTTGTATACCTATTTTATATATTTCTAATACTCGTTTACATAAAAATTCCTCTGGGAAAAAGAGTACCCAATGGAAAAAGTTTAAGCACTGATTTGGGAAAGGGAAATTTTGGACAGATCCCCAGGGCAGAATTTTTCTGAGATTTCACAGGAATGTCAAGATGATTGCCCATGCTCATGACTTCAATTATTCAGTAAACCATCCCCATGTCATACCAGAACTCCAGTACTGTATTTCTAACCTTTGGCTATCTCATCAGCACTACAAACTCAACATATCTAAACTGGAACTTGTCATCTTTTCACTTAAACCTGTCTCCCACTAACATCTCGGTTTCTGTAAATGGTTTCACAGTCCTTCAAAAGAAATGCACTGGTAGTGCTGGAATTATCTTGGACTCTTCCTTGCCTTTCATTCTACAAATTAACTCAGTTGTTGAATTTTTTGCCTACATCTGAAGTATTTGGCCCATTCTTTTGTATTCTTCATTCAGGTCTTTATCACTTCCTACAAAAACTAGTGCAGTAGCCTCTTAAATAGTCTTCCCCACTTCATTTGTCAATCTATGCTCCCCAATCTATTCCTCCCCCCAATAGGGCTACTTCCTAACATTACATAATATTATATAATCTTTCTAACATTATACTCTGGTCACATTCCTCCTTAATTCAAAAAGTTTTAATGACTCTCCATTGTTTTGTGAATATAATATATAATTGAGATTTTGGTATTCAAGACCTCTGTAATTTAGTCACTTATGGTAAAACACTCTAGGGTTAGAAGATCTGGATACAGATTCTACTTCTGAATATTATAACCTCTGTGGCCATAAGCAAGCCCCTTACCTTCCTAACTAAAAATGAGCAATTTGGATTAGATAATTATGTATTAAATCCCAGCTCTATATCTTATTTCACACTAATTCCATTCATGGACTGTTTCAAACGAATAACTAACTTTTTATTTAGCCATTCTTGTCCTTTTCTGTCTTGTCTCAGCACCTTTGTCCATTTTTCTCCTATGCCTTGGATGGGCTATTCCTTTCCCCTTTAATCAACTGAAATTAAAAATCTTGAGCAAGCTAATATATTTAACATTTAGCTAAAACTTTACAGTTATGAAAGAATCCTAAAAATCCTAAAAAACACAATCCCTCCCTTAAATCAGTTCCTTCTATTAGATTTACCTTGCAGGTGAAAGCCCTCCTTCCATAAATTTCTTATAGCACTTTGCCTAGATCTCTCCTTTGTATTTATCCCATTCTTCTTTTATTAAAATCATATGTCCTTCTTCCTCCCAAATTACATTTAAAAAGAGGCATTAACACTTGTTTTGCTGGTCTCTTTCTATGGTCCCTAGGGATCATAGAACTTTTCCATCTTATTTGCAGCTGAAAACTTTCATACAATTTTGCTCCTCTATAAGAATATAAGTTTCTTGAGAACAAAGATTGTCTTATTTTTCTTTTCTTTTCTTTTTTTGAGATCTTAAAAAGATTTTATCTTATTTAGAAGATTCATATACATAGAGATTTGTCCAGAATGTGTACTACTTCATGCTTATCAAATTGTCAAAAATAATTGGAATAAATGAAACTCGATGTTAAAGAGACATGGAGAAAAAAATACACTTGTTCACAGCTGACCTTGTACTTAGAATTATAGAATGCAGACTTTCTTTGGAAATAATCTGTCAGTATGCAAAATTACAAAAATGATCATATTGTCTTATTTTTCTATTTGAATCTGAGAACTTAGCATAATTTGCATATAGTATTTAATAAATGCTTTCTTATTTCATTTCTTCTTTCCCTCTCCCCTACATTGCAAATTCTCCTAAAGCAAGGTCTTTATTTATCTTTCAATTATCTAGGTTGAAAGTGGTATCTTAAACATAGTAAGGATTTAATATTTAGTCGAATTTGATTAATTTTTTTTTATTGAATGTTTATTGAATTTACACTACATGGAATAGCATTTTTACTCTGTGAACAGCATTCCAGCTAAGGAGTTAAGGGATATTGTGAGTCAGTTCTCATTTCCCTACTGGAGTTCTTCTGTATGTGACAGGTCTCAGTTTTATTGGGTTCATCTGATACTTTACTTGTGGATATTCCACCATAGCTCAGAGCAACCTACTTCTGGGATTTTGATTTTCCTCTTCTCTTGGCGAAGCTTGGTTCAGGGAGACTGCTCCTGTCAGATCCTCCAGAGAGACAAAGTTTGTTTGGCACATGTTTATTTGTCTTCACCAAGGTTTCTTGATTCTGGGTGGATCTGGGTGCTATCTTTCTTAGATTAATCAGATTTCTCTGAGTGAGATGAACAGAAGGGCCTGACTCAGGATAAGCAATTTCCTGTTTCCAAGTTTCATCTGCCCTCAATGGAATCACCTGCTTGCTTCCCTTTAGAATTTCAGAAGTTGCCATCTGTTGGATGCAAATTCCTTAACTCAGACCTGGAGGAAAGAATAATGGATTTGGGTGTTAGAGAATCTGGGTTAGAATCTTAGCTATGCACTTAACAGTTGTGTTACCTTAAGTAAATCACTAACTTACCTTTAGGGACTCAGTTTCCTCATGTTCAAAATGAAAGGGTTGGATCGGAGGACTCATAAGGTAGGTCCCTTCCAGCTTCAGATCTGATCCTATGACCTTTTACATGCTAAAAATAGATTTCTCTCTTGATAAGATAATGACTTTTCTTTAGTATGGAGATAATTCTCCGGGCAGAAGCCACCTAAGGCTATATGGGGCTTGTTATAGAGATTTCTGCCCTCCAAGCAAATGGGAAAAAATTACAAGTGCGATTTCATTACCATTCTGATTAAGAGTAATATACTCATTCAAAGACATAAAATCATCACAACTAATCCAGGAATGAATAATGTAAAGATCCTTTTGTTCTACAAATATAAAATGAATTATAATTTTAAAAGAAAAGTTAGCAGAGTTCTGTTAACATCATTGAGGAATTTTAGTTCCTCTCCTTGGCTAGACTAATAAGTGTTGTGCTAGGTGATATTTGGAGTATAATGCTGGCACTTGTTGGAGTTTGAGGCCTTCCTCTGTCAATCCTGATTATGTATGTGTTCTGGTCCAGAAGGACAGTGGCACAGACACTGGAGAAAAAGAAAACAGGAATGAGAGTCCTGGAGTCAAAGGAGAAAAAGCTAAGGACAGGGAAGAGGTAGTTGGGAAGAACTGCTTAGGCTATTAGAATTGAGTCTTTGGGGAATGATGGCATTTTTTCCCAATCTATCTCAATTCTCACAGAGAAAATGTAAAAAGAAAATAATTCAAAAGAAGGCCATAGAAAAAATACTCAGGAGGCAGGGACCACTTTGTTTAACTCTAAAATCACTAAATTTCCGAGTTGGAACAGATCTTGGTGAATTGGATTTCTTAGAATAGTTCCTTCCCTATGTAGACAGAATCCAGTCCCATTATTGGGGCAGGATTCCTTTCTACCTTAATTCCCCTCCAACCAGTCCTTAGCACCACTGCCTAAATATTTTTCCAAACTCATTGATTTAATTAATCATGGGTACTCATTAACCTTCAGGGGATTCTAATTGCTGCAAAATGACATATAAAGCTCCTAATCCTGGCTTTCAAGGCCCTTCACAATCTTGTTCCCAACTATCTTTTTAGCCTTGTTTTACGCTACTGCCTTGCAATTGGTGCCAGCTAATAGTGCAGTGGTTAGAAGGGTTACAATATTTGGTCAAATCCTGCTTAGCTTCACCATTTGTAAAAATACGATAACAATGGTATCTACTGCAATGATTTGTTTTGAGAATGGAATGATTTTGTATTTTGTAAACCTTAAAAAGTGTACATATGCCAGATAGTTGCTATTGGTTTGTCCTTCCTTCTGGAAGAGGATCAGTGACATTAGGGCCATTGATTTGCAAGTGAATTGAATTTAAGTGAGACAGATTTGTACAAAGTTATCAACCTCACTCCTTCAGAGCCAACAGAGTCCATTGGCAATGGCCAAGTTTAGCTATTTATTAATCTTATTACAGTATAATTACAAAAAACTGATCTACTTTCTCAACTTCATTCTTGTCTGGTCCTCTTGTGAATCTGTACCTTTGTTTAAACCCTGAAAGGAAACTACTACCTTACCCTTATTTTATTGATTGAATTTTTCCTTCCTTCAAAGCCCAGTACAGAGACTATTTCCTTCAAGAAGCCTTCACTGACTTCTCCAAATGAAAAAGATGCATTCTTTTTCTTCTTCTTCTTCTTCTGATTGTACTTTACTTATCCCCAGAGATGTACAGGAATCAGTTCTAATTGACTGGGGAAAACCAGGTATTAATTTTTCTTTTAAAAAAAAAACATACTTTTATTTATTACATATTTCCCAATCACATGCAAAGATATTATATATATATATATATATACATATATATATATAATGTAAATTTCTCTCTTGATTAAATCTTTGTTTAACTTTAACATCAATGATTACTAGCCCTATTTTTTCTTTTCTTTTTTTTTTTTTTTTTTTTACTTTTTCTTTCTTTCTTTCTTTCTTTTTTGCTAAAGCAATTGGGGTTAAGTGACTTGCCGAGGGTCACACAGCTAGGAAGTGTTAAGTATCTGAAGTCATATTTGAACTCAGGTCCTCCTAATTTCAGTGCTGGTACTCTACCCACTGCACCATCTAGCTGCCCCTAACCCTATTTTTTCTAATAAATTCTATTCCTGATCCTTGTTATAGTGTTTGTGAATCTTATTTCCCATCCCTGCAAACTCTTTTACTTTGATTCTTCTCCTTAACTTATCTTGCTATTTCATTTATTTATTTATTGAACTGATATAACTATGTCCCCTTTAATCTTTGGGAGGCCCTGATGTAAACTGGGTCCCCTTTTATCTGGGGGGGAAGGATGCTCCTGGGTCTCAAACTCTCCGGGCCTCTGGGAGGTGCCACATCCATTCTTAAGGGAAACTCCCAGATAAGCAATCTCATTCATTCGGAAATCTCAGCCAAAATGCTCCCCAGCTCTGGGACAGAACAAACCCGATAAAACGGAAAGCCTGTCAATTCATTTCTGCTAATTCCTAATCAGGAATTTGCCCGCTAAGAAAGCTGTTTTCTTAGCATAAATGGACCCATTCTTTGCTACAAACTTTGAGCCTGTATTCATTGGGGTTTGAGAATTCTTTTGCAAAACCTGCCACTAGCCAAAAGGGATCCCATTGCTGTTAGGGGATTTCTCAACCCTCAATTCTCAACAGAATTAAATGCAAAAAAAAAAAAAAAAAACAAACAGAATAGAAGAAACAACTTTGTCTTGTGCTCAGCAGAACATCAGGGAAGATTCAAAATATAAAACCATAAATTTCCATTTCAAGAAAGCATATATAATAACAGAAGAGATTATATTCATGAATATCTTTTCTTTTACTTTCTTGTAGGCTATTCTTTGGTTCCCTGATGTGTACTTTTTACATTATTCTTTTTTCCCCTTCATCCCGCATCTACTTTTCCAAACAGGCTATAATTAAGCACAGATCTATTTATATACACACACACACACACACATACATATGTATGTGTGTATATAAATATATATATATATATTTATATACACACACATATATATTCACACACATATTTACATACATACCTATGTATAGCTACATACATATATATACATATACTCAGATACATATATATGTATAGTATGCATTTACCCATATGTTAACATGCATCTAAAACAATATTAATATGAATGACATGTAATATAGATTTCTCTCTTGATTAAATCTTTAAGTTTGACTTTATTTAATCTCAATGATTATTAGCCCTCTTTTTTCCCTAATAAATTCTACTCCTGAACCTTATTATAGTGTTTGTGTATATCTTGTTTCCTATCCCTGCAAACTCTTCTACTTTAATTCTGCTCCTTAATTTGTAATTGCTATTACTTATCTTCCCTGCACCCTTGGATCCCACCACTTCTCCCCACTATCCTTTCCTTCCCTCTTTATCCCATTCACATTAATCTATACACCTTATGCCACTTTTTAAATCTAAATACCCTTCTGTACCCCATCTTATCTTATGTTACCTTCCCCCCACTTATCTTTTCCCCATTAATCTACACACCTTATCCCACCATTATAACTCTACACACCTTTCTATACCCTATCTTATTTTATTCCCTTCTCCCTTATTTCTTTATAGATTTTGAAGGGTGATACCCTTAATGATGTAATATAATATTGCCTATTTAACCTACTCCCTTATGTGAAATGAGCAGAACCAGGAGATCGTTATATACTTCAACAAGAATACTGTGATAATCAATTCTGATGGACGTGGCTCTCTTCAACAGTGAGATGAACCAAATCAGTTCCAATAGTGCAGTAATGAATAGAACAAGCTACACCCAGCAAAAGAACTCTGGGAAATGAGTGTGAATCATTACATAGAATTCCCAATCCCTCTATTTTTGTCCATCTGCATTTTTGATTTCCTTCACAGATTAATTGTACACTATTTCAAAATCTGAGTCTTCTTGTGCAGCAAAACAACATATGGACATGTATACATATATTGTATTTAACATATACCTTTAACATATTTTTAAAAATATAGCTCATCAAAACTCATATATGATCAATATTCATCATTCTAAAATTGACTTTTCTACTCATATTCTTTGTGTCTTGTCCATAGGATAGAAGATGGAGTACTCACCTCCTTATACCCTCCTTTATAGAGAGCAAAATTGGACTTTTTGGCTCACTTCACTTAGTGTCTGCTTCTTTATCTTTTTCCAACTCAATGGAACAAGGTATCTTTTGGTCTTCTCGTGATCCTTTCCTACTAACTATTGTGTGTTGTCTCGCCCAGTTAGAATTTAGGCTGCTTGAGAACAGGTCCTTTCTTTCTTTTTTATTAATTTATTTCCCTGGCAGGTAGCAAAATGCCTGGCACATAATAGGTACTTAATAAATGTTTATTGGATTTGGATTTATGATATATATGTACATATATACATATATATGGTATATGTATATGTATATGTAGTGAATGAATGGCTTTAGTTGGCCCGAAATGATAAGTGGGGGATTTTCCTCCTTTTCCCCAATGTCATTCTATTCCCAAACCAGGAACAAGTTACTTTCCTGCAGTTCTTGCAGTTAGTCCTTGATAAAAATTAACTCAGGCTCAGTCTGTCTGAAAGTGTAAATCTGAAGCTATCTTCTTTATCTCTGATTTAGAAAGAAACTTCCTAGAGATGATCTGATGCAGCCTTTTCAGTTTATTTTGGAAACTGGAGTCGATGGTGAAGGGAGTTTCCCAATATTTGAACTTGAGTTCTGCCCCTGGATTCCCTGGCTTTGATAAATGAGCTTTCTTCTTATTTAGCTAGGATCTGTGTTTCCACAATCCTTCCCAGCTATCTCTTCACTATTTGCCTAGAAAGATTTTCCCTTAATTCCCATTTTTAACACTCCTTGTATGTATGTTCTCCCTCTAATAGGGTATATCCTCTCTGAGGTTAGGTATATTTTGCTTACTTGTATTTTTTATTCCCAGTACTGAGCATAGGAAGCACTTAATGTTTCATCTATTTATTTGTCTATCTAATTTGTCTATTATCTATGAATTCATCCATTTATCTATTTATATCAATATAACCATTGATTAATTTTTTCCTACTTATCAATATCTATCTCCAATCCACACATCCATTCCACCCATCAATATCTTTCTATTTCATTGGACATGCCCAATAATCACTATTGTATACAATATTTTGTCTCATTTTACTTCTGTGTAGCATAAGAACATTTTCTTCCTGATGTCTCCAATCAAAGGTCTATCTAAAAGAAGAAATACTCTAAAAAGCAACAACACAGATTTAGAGTCAAAATGTTATAGTTCAAATCAAATCTTGGTTCTGGTTTCTAAAAAAAAATATTTTTTTTCATTTCCAAATTATCTCCTTCAAGCCCCTTCCCCACAATTTGAAAAGGCAAGAAATACAATATCTCTGTTGCATATGAAATCATGCAAAACATTTCCAAATTATTTATGTTGTTAAAAAAAGCAAAAGAAAATAGAGAAAAAAATTTTTAACTATTTCAGTTTGCACTCAGAGTTCATCAATCTTTCTCCAGAGGTGAATAGCATTTTTCATTGGTGGACAGCAAGACATATTTCATGAGTCCTTTGAAATTATCATGAATCATAGTATTGATAATAATAGCTAAATCTTTTGCAGATCATCATTGTTATAACATTGATGTTTCTGTATACAATGTTCTCTTGTTTCTTCTCACTTCAGTGCATCAGTTCATATAAATCTTCCCAGGTTTGTTTTCTTTTTTTGAAACTCTTTGCTTCATCATTTCATACAGCACAATAGTATTTCATTACAACCATATACCACCACTTGTTGAGCCTTTCCCCAACTAATGGGCATCCCCTTAATTTCCAATTGTTTTCCATCCAAAAAAAAAGCTGCTATAAATATTTGTGTTTATACATATATACATACATATATGTGTACACACATAGGTGAGTATGTGGATATATACATAGATACATGTGCTATATAATATACTTTTTCTTTTATCTCTTTGGGGTACAGACTTGGTAGTAGTATTGTTGGGTCAAAGAGTGTGTACAGTTTTATAACCTTTAGAGCATGGTTCCAAATTATTCTCTAGATTAGGTGGATCAATTCACAACTCTACCAATAATGCATCTGTGTCCCAATTTTTTCTACAGCACTTGTTATTTTTCCTTTCCTCTCATGTAAGACAATGTGATAGATATGATGTGGTATAAACAGTTGTTTTAATTTGTATTTCTCTAAGCAAGAATGTTCTAAAGCATTTTTTTCATGTAATTACTGATAGCTTGATATCTTCTTCTGAAAGCTGCTTGTTTATGTCCTTTGACCATTTATCAGTTGGGAAATAGCTTTTATTTTTATATATTTGGTTCATTTCCCTGTATAGATAAGAAAAGAGATCTTAATCAGAAAAACTTACCATTTTCTCCAATTTTATAATCTTTTCTTCTTATTTTAGTTACATTTTTTATTCAAGCTTTTTAATTTCATGTAATCAAATTTTTACTTTTTTACATTTTACTTCTTTTGATAATCTCTATTTTGTTTTTCATCATAAACTCTTTCCTTATCCATACCTCTGACAGATAATTTTTTTCCATTCATGCCTAATTTATAATGTCACCCTTTATGTCTAAATCAGGTAACAATTTTAATCTTATCTTAATGTGTTATGTGAGATATTAGCCTATGCATAGTTTCTATCATACTGCTCTCTAGTTTTCCTAGCAGTTTTTTTGAATAATAGGTTCTTGCCCCCATGGCTGGGATCTTTGGGTTTATCAAACACTAGGTTATTATAATGATTTATTTCTGCTTATTGTTTACCTATTCTATTCCACTAATCCACCACTCTGTTTTTTAGCCAGTCAGTTACAGATCATTTTTATGATGTCTGTTTTGTCTTACAATTTGAGGATAACTAGAGAGAGTACCAGGAATGCCAGACCTGGTGTAAGGAAACCTAATTTTCCTGAGTTCAAATCTTTCCTTAGACATTTACTATTCATATGACCCAAGTTAAATCACTTAACCCCATTTGCATCTGTTCTTCAACTATGAAATGAGCTGGAGAAGTAAGCAGAAAATCACTTCAGAATCTTTGCCAAGAAAACACCAAGTGGATCCCAAAGGGTCATGAATAATTGATATGACTGCACATCTACAAATGTGGTTTGAAAATTTGCTATTATTAGTCAACTTTACCTCACATTTTTTTCATTGATTCCCTTGATATTATTGATGTTTTGTTCTTCCAAATGAATTTTATTACTTTTTTTTTAGCTTTATGAAATTATTCTTTGGTAGTTTGATTGGTATGGTGCTGAATAAGCAAATTAATTGAGATAGTATTGTCATTTTTAATTATATTGGCTCATGTATATTGGCTTATATATGCTATGAGCAATAAATATTTCTGTTATAATTGTGTTTATATACATCTTTGGCTTTCAAGTATTTTATAATGTTTGCACTCATTTTAAAATGGAATTTATCTTTTCTTGATGAGTTTTGTTGGTAACATATAGAAATGCTGATAATTTATATGGACTTATTTTATATCCTTTAACTTTAGCAAAATTGTTAATTATCTTACCTAATTTTTTAGCTGATTTTCTCAGGTTCTCTAAGTCCTGATACCATTATATCATATACAAAGAGTGATAGTTTTGCTTCTCTAGAGGTTACCTATTTTTATTCTTTTGATTTCTTTTGATTTCTTTTTTTTTTTTTTTACCTGCTGCTATATCTAGCAGTTCTGGTACAATATCGAACAATAATGGAAATTGTCATTCTACCTTAATCTAATTGGGATGACTTCTATTTTATTCTCATTACAGATAATGTTTACTTTCAGTTTTAAACAGATATAATTTAAAATGTTAAGATAAATTCTATTTATTCCTATGTTCTCTAGTGTTTTTAATGAGAATGGATATTGCATTTTTCAAAAGTTTTTTCTGCCTCTGTTGATATAATCATATAGTTCTTAAAACTTTTGTTATGGATATGATCGATTTTGCTTATAATTTTACTAAAGTTGAACCAGTCCTACCTTCTTGGTATAAAATCCACTGGTCATAGTACATGTATTTTCTGATATATTGCTATAGTCGACTTGTTAACATTCTATTTAAATTTTTTTGCTTCAATATTTATTAGGAAAATTGGTTTATAGTTTTCTTTTTCCGTTTTTGATCTCCCAGGTTTGGGTCTCAAAATCATATTTATGTCACAGAAGGACTTTGATAGCATTCCTTTATGCATTTTTTCAAAGAATTTATATAATATTGGAATTATATGTAATTTAAATGTTTGACAGAGTTTACTTGTGAATCCATCTGGTCCTGAGGATCTTTTCTTAGAGAGTACATTTATGACTTGTTCAATTTCTTCTTTCTAAAACAGGGTTACTTAAGTATTCTATTTCTTTTTCTGTTAATCTGTGTGATTTATATATTTGTAAATCTCCATCCATCAGTTTTGTTGGCATATAATTGGGCACAATAGCCCCTAACAATAGCTTTAATTTCATGTTTATTGTTTGTATACTAACTTTTTTCCCTTTTGATGCTGGTAAATTTTTTTAGCCAAATTAAGTAGTAATTTACCTATTTTTGTTGTTGTTTTTTTTTTTCATAAAACTACCTCCTACTTTAATTTGTTAGTTAAATTTTTTAAAACTTTCAATTTTATTGAACTTCCTTTGATTTTCAGGATTTCTATTTTTGTTATTTTCCTAATTTTTTTTTAGCTGCATTCCCAATTCATTGATTTCTTCTTGCTCTCTTTTATTGATGTAAAAATTTATATCAATATCAAAAACTGTGCATATTCTTTGATCCAGCAGTGTTTCTACTGGGCTTGTATCCTAAACAAATTATGAAGGAGGAAAAGGAACCCACATGTGCAAAAATATTTGTGGCAGCCCTTTTTGTAGTGACAAGAAACTGGAAACTAAGTGGATGACCATCAGTTGGAGAATGGCTGAATGAGTTATGGTATATGAATGTTATGGAATATTATTGTTCTATAAGAAATGATCAGCAGGATGATTTCAGAGAAGCCTGGAGAGATTTACGTGAATTGATGCTAAGTGAAATGAGTATAACAGGAGAACATTTTATGAGATAACAGCAAGATTACATGATTATCAATTCTGATATATGTGGCTCTTGTCAACAGGGAGATGATTCAGACCAGTTCCAATGACATTGTGATGAAGAAAGCCATCTGAATCCAGAGAAAGGACAATGGGAACTGAATATGGACCACAACATAGTATTTTCACTCTTTTTGTTGTTTGCTTGAATTTTTTTTTCTTTCTTAGGTTTTTTTCCTTTATGATCTGATTTTTTTTGTGCAGCATATTTGTATAGAATTGCACATATTTAACATATATTGGATCACTTGCCATCTAGGGGATGAGGTAGAAGGAAGAGAGAGAAAAAATTAGAACACAAGATTTTGTAAGAATGAATATTGAAAATTATCCATGTATACATTTTGAAAATAAAAAGTTTTAATTTTTAAAAAAATGTTTTGGCTACATCCCACAAATTATAGTATGTGTCTCATTGCTGTTATTATCTTTCAAAAAATTATTGATTGCTTCTATGATTTGTTCTTTGACCCATTCATTTTTTAGGATTAGATTGTTTACCCTCATTATATATAATTTTAACTCTATTATAGTTTGAAAAGGATGCATTTAATATTTTTATTTTACTGCATTTGTTTATGAGATTTTATGTTCTTATGTTATCAGTTTTTGTAAAGTTGCTATGAATGGCAGAGAAAAGATATATTCTTTTCTATGCTCATTCAATTTTCTCCAGGGGCTTATCAAATCTATCTTTTCTGAAATTCTATTCATCTTCTTTCTTATTAATTTTATGGTTTGATTTACTAGTTCTGAGAGAGATATGTTGAGACTCCCCATAGCATAGTTTTATTACCTATTTCCTCTTGTAACTCATTTAACTTTTTCTTAAAGATTTTTGGACACTATGCCATTTGGATTATGGTATCTTTTAGCAAAATGTAATTTCCACGATTATCTCTTTTAACTAGATCTAGTTATGCTTTTTTTTTTTTTTTTTGGTCTAAGATCATGACCCCCACCTGGCTCTGATTTTAGAGATCATAAGAGTTCACATTTTACTGATTCAGGAAAATGAGATGCAAAGAAACCATATTCTTTTATTCTATTTACTTTATATTTAATTTAGTATTATAAGCATGATACTTCCATGTCTTGCCCATGACTGTGGGTTCTTAGACAGTTTGGGTATTTCAAATAGAATCTCTAAATAATATTTCTTAAAATAACGTCTATCAATAGATGCCATCATCTTTTGGATGTGGTAGTATAGAGGCAAGACTAGGGTTCATATCCTATTTTAAGCCACTTGTTACTTATGTGATCTTGAACAAGTGACCTATCTTTTTGGGGCTTTATTTCCTCTTCTTTAAATCTTGAGAGCTGGACACAACATCTCTGAGGTCCTTTATAACAATACATCTATGATCTTGTAATAGGGGCCACTAGAGTATATTGAATAAGTGATTAAAATCATCAGACCTGTGCTTTTCTCAATTATGGGCGGTGGAGGGGGGAACAAGGGGGAGAGGGCATTAAAATAGAGTATTGAGATAGGAAAACCAATTATAAGGCTAGTCCAGAGCTTCCCTAGTCTTCTGACTTGTAGTTCAATGACATTTCCATCCCTCTGGCAACTCAAGTGGCTGACCTCCTCATTAGCGACTCTGGGATGAGAGGGGCAGGGAACATTCCTGAGACATTGTTCTATCTCCTTCTTGACAGCACCTAAACAGAGTGAATGGCACTCAGCCATGACGCAATTTTAATCCAGGAGTTCATGCAAGTGCACTTGTCCCCTGCAGGTAAAAGCTGGGCTGCACCAATAATCTCTGAAAAAGCAGACTTTAATCCTAGCTCTGAAAACCTCAGGAAAAGAAGCAGCTTTGAGCAGCTCTGAAAGAGAGTTCATGGTGTCACTTGCAGGATAATACTTAGGTTCAATTCTCCTGTATAAGCTGTGTAAACCTAGCGTGAAACTTTGTGAATCCTAAAAGTCCAGAATTGACTGAAAAGGTGTGTTACAAAAGTTCATCTGTTAGTCAGCAGTATGGAACTCAGAATTCAGGTACTTTGGTTTCCAGGGCAGTCCACAGAAAGCCTATTTAAGCCATAATGCAGCTATATAGTCTCTGCAGTTCCACATTGGAGGCATTCCCTAAGGTTGGGGGTGCAAGCTCCAACTAAATATCCTTCTCTCATTCTTAAATATTTACAAAGTAGAGAGGGTTAAGTCAATCAGTCAATCAATAAACATTTTTTAAGAACCTATTATGCACCAGGCACAAAAAAGGCAAAAGACAGTGTGTCTGCCTAAGGAATCTACTATGGAATAGGGGAGACAACAAGCAAATATGAGCAAACAGGCTAAGTGCATAATAAATAGGAAATGATTAAGAGAGGGAAGATTTTAGAGGGCATAGGAAGATCAGATTTTATTTGGGGATTGAAACCAATGGACAGAAATGAGGAAGAACATTGTAGGAATGAGAGACAGAAAATGCCTAGAACCAAGAAGTAGAATGTCCTGTTCAGAGAACAGTCAGGAGGCTAGTGTCACTGTATCAAAGAGCCCATGATGGGAGGATTGAAAGAAGGTGAGAAGAAGAGTGGAAAGGTAGGAGGAAGCTAGGTTATGAAGAATTATAAATGCCCAATAGAACATTTTGTATTTGATCCTCGTTGGTGTTTGTTTAAAATATGGATCGGAGTGGAGAGACTTGAGCCAGCCATACTCATTGGTGGGCTACATCAAGAAGCTACCAGAAAATTCAGAAGTGTCTGTTCACTGCTATTTCCCCTGGTATTTTAGACATAACTGTGTGTATGTTCTGTTCTTCAGTTTCCTGTTGACTAGGACCTTCTTATATTGAATTAGTGGAGGGGAGGAAGAGAAGGAAGATAAATCCCAGTGTTCCATGGCTTTCCTATGTCCTCTGTTATTGCCTGGCTGAGCTGTCAGTCAGTAAGCATTGGGCTTTTTACCCTTGGAGTAAGAACTGAATCAATTGATTGCTGGTCAGTAACAATTATTGAAAAAGGTTTCTTTTTCTTCCTTATAGAAGAGATGTATTTGCTTTGTAGATATTTCTGGGATCCAATTAGGTCAAAATTCCTACTACTAATAGTATTATTTAATTTGAATATTTCCATCATCATATACAACACACACATATAGAAGTATACATACATACGTACGTATAAAATAGAGCATCTACTCTGCTGCTTCTGACTGACCACATGTAACAGCTCCATTTTGGGTGCTTTGAGATCCAGGAAGTCCTTGTCAGCTTCCAGACAGCAAGCGTGAGTCATTGCTGAAGAAATCCTCTTATTGATTTCTGAGAAGGAAAAATACAATAAATCTTCAAAAGGGAGGGACTCACCGCCAGCTCTCTCTTTTCTTCTTAGCTATACATTATGACTGCTTAGTTGAAGTCTGTCCCTGGAAATGTAAAGGGAAAAGGCAACCACTTTCTCTTGAACATGGACAGAAATGATTATCACTTCCCTGCTGTCTAGGAAAAATAAAACTAGGCTTTTAAAACCCTATGTCAGTTTTTCTGCTTTAGGTTCCATTTCCTAAGTGTAGGTGAAATCATGAGATGGAAGTATGTAGTCCAGGAAACCACCTTGTAAATTCAAGATATTGGAGATCCTGAGTCCCTTGTTCAGTGCTGGCTAGTGGAGTTACTCTTCTTGGAGAAAATAACCAATAGTTAGAAGATGAACCCAATCCCTTGTCTGGAGTTCCAGGAAGATATCTACAGAGCAAAGTGAAATGTAAAATGCCTACTCAACAGTCCCCCTAATTACTTCACATTTTGATATGTCTCAACTTCATAGGAGAACATAATAGTTAATACTGCTGTTGGTTTAAGTTTTTTCTATCAGTACTGCTGTCTATCAGTTTCTGGAGAAACATGAAATATGTGGCAACTCTAAGTTTTAAATACTTTTCCTTTGGACTAACAGGAAATGAGTACTCTTTCAAGTTTAATGAACTAAAAAGGAACAAATAAAGGAGACTAGCACTTCCTTATTAGAAGCCAAGATCTCTCAAGACCAAAAAAGGTCTGATCATCATCTTCCTGGTCCAGAGCTTAGAGATGGAGGTCTGGGGGATGTTCTTAAACAAGAGGGAAAGGTTGCAGCCCAAAGCCCCTAATTTGTAATAAATAAAAGCTAATTGTCTGAATCTTTATAACATAACACTGCTCCTACACAAGAGAAGCATCATTCCTCACTAAGATCAGTCTTACATGCACAGATCATTTTTCTCATTTGCCCAAATTCCATCTGAAAAGCTGGATTTCTACACACACACACACACACACACACACAAACACACACACACACACACGCATACCTGCAATGTATCTTAAATTTTTTTTTTCTGTTCCTATTTGGTATCAAAATGTTCATCTATAGCAGCAGCAATAACTTACCTTTGACAATTAATATAAAATGTTTACACACAACACCTTTTCTTTCCCTTTCATCACCAAACTGTTCCATTTATCTTTATGCTGTATCTCTTCAGCTACCTATCTTTATTCCCTACCAAGTCTCAGCAAAAGAAGTATGAACTCCTCTTTCTCTCCATCCTCCACTTTTTCCTATACTGGGATATAGCTTACAAGAAACTGGGTTCTTTAAGATTTTAGAAGAAACCTTAGTCACCAAATAATATAATCACTTTCATTTTACAAATCAGAAAACAAACCCAGAATATTTAATCAACTTGTCCAAAATCAAGTAATTAATTAATTACTTTCAAGTTGTATGTTAAATGATGAAGATAAAAAAAAAAATAGTCCCTGAATTCAAACACTTACATTCTATTGGGAGAGAGATATATAAACAAAATGTCTATAAAATAAATACAATGTAATTGTAGTTGGGGAGGAGGGAAAGGGGAGAAACACTATCTGGAGGTGGTAATTAAATTGAAATTTAAAAAAACACAAGCAATTCCCATATG
Organism: Antechinus flavipes; assembly: GCF_016432865.1. Taxonomy (NCBI): domain Eukaryota; kingdom Metazoa; phylum Chordata; class Mammalia; order Dasyuromorphia; family Dasyuridae; genus Antechinus; species Antechinus flavipes. The sequence continues at coordinate 474,659,386 of NC_067400.1, forward strand.
TGAAGGTAAATAGGTAGTGCATTACAGACTTCAGAGAGACTGGATGAAGGCATAGAAGACATGAGTGCCATGTTTGAACCACAAAATGTTCAATTTGGCTAGATTATATAAAGTTTGAAAAGGACTAATGTACGATTAGGTTGGAAATGTGGAAGAAGAAGTCAAGTTGTGAAGGGCCAAATAGAAGAATTTGTATTTGATTCTAGAGATAACAACAAGTTAATGGAATTTAATGAGGATGGGTAAGTTGTGGGTAGACCTGTGTTTTAAGAAAATGACTTTGGCAGTTATGTGAAGGATGGATTTAAGGGGAAAGAAACTTGAGGCAGGAAGACAAGTTAGAAGGCTTCTGCTCTAGTCCTATCAAGAAGTGATAAGGGCCTGAAGTAGGATGGTGGTCATATGAATAAAAAAGAATAGGTAGATATCAGAAGTTGTTGAGGTAGGATCTACACATCTTGTCAACTAATTGAATAGATAGGGTGAGGGAAAATGAGGAATTGAGGAGGTTTACAAGGTTATAAACCTAATGATTAGATGAATGATGGTACCCTTATTAGAGATTTAATATCTGGAACACTGATGGATTTTTAGGAAAGAAAATAAGTCCTATTTTAGACATGGTGAGTCTGAAATAGTTAGAGGACATCAATTCCAGTGTCTGATAGGCAATTGGCAAACTACAACTGGAGATTAAAACAGTTTGCTGACTCCTTGTTCAATGTCCTCTGCCATTTTTCTTCTCAAAAATGCTTTTTCACTTGAACATTAAGACTCTAGTATCTCTTTCCCACATTTCTTCCCTTTGTATTTTGCACACAAACACTAGATGATTTGCTTAAAATACTAGATTTATCACTCTATTGCACAGAGACTTGTCTAATAGTGGATTGCTATTATTCATCATACCAAATATGAACTTTGGGGCATGACAGATACTTTCTCAAACTGAATGTTTGCTGACTCTAACATGAACCCAATTAGACTAAGTTTCTCAATGTCATATGGGTGGGTAAGCTTCCATGTCTTTACTGATAATTTCCCTCAGCATGTGATACTGTCTCCCTTCTATTCCACCAATTCAACTCTTATGTATCTTTCAGGGCTTAGGTCAAGCATTACCCATTCTACAATCTATGCTTCAGGAATCCTTCTACTCTGCAGACTCCTAGAGTATCCAGGATCTGAACACAATTTTGGCTCCTGGTCACGTATTTGCTTATTGGCCATTGTTGCTAATCAAAGAGCTTTTAATTATTTGCAAATTTATTTCCTTGAATCCAGGTTGGACCAGAAATCTTAGCTAGGTTGAGTCTGGTACAAACATTAGATTTAGGGAGATAAGATGCCAAGGATTTACAAAAAGAAAAAAGAGCATTTCATGTCCAAACTTTTGTTAGAGACAATTAAACCAATTCTAAAGAATGAAATTCTAAAGGCAAAACCAAAAATTATTCTGATGAAGAATTGGAGGAACTATCTAAAGACTCTAATGCAAAATGTCTAATTATATTAGGCATCTCCTACAACAACAACAACAACAAAAACCAAAGATAAAAATAAAGTTCTAATACGACCAAAAAAAGTACTCTTTGATATTATTGTTTAGTTATTTCAATTATTCTCACTCTTTGTGACCCAATTTGGGTTTTTTTTGGGAAAGATACTGGAATGGCTTGCCATTTCCTTCTCCAGTTCATTTTACAGATGAGGAAACTGAGACAAATAAAGGTAAATGACTATTAAGTGTCTGACACTGGATTCGAATTCAAATCTTCCTGTCCTTTCTATCTACCTGCTCAGCACTCTTTGGCAGCAAAGAACAAAGTGAAAGTCCATTAGCCAGATAATAGCTGAAAACAAGACAAAACAAAACAATTATGATATCATAAGGTAATGAATTATTATTGTTCAAAAAGAAATATTCAATTAGAGGAATTCAAAGATATGTGACATGATTTGCATGAATTGATAAGTAGAAAAACAAGACCTAAGAGAACAACATACATAATCACAACAACAGTGTAAGTGTAAAAATACCTGCATTCTAATAAGGAAAGAAGAGACAAATGCACTTTAGAACCCTAAAGTCCTCAAAGACCATAGAAAGAATTTGATAAAACAAAAAGAGAGTAGTTTTGTTCTATTTTGATGGTTTTAAGGGAGGAAAGTAAGGGAAGGAAAAAAGAATAAAGGGAACTGATGAGGACAGAAAGGATAGAGTTTATTAGTTTTTATAATTAGAGTATATAACATGAAAGAAGGAATGAAGGTGAAGGCACTGCATAAATTTTACTCTTAGCCAAAGGAAAAATGAATACACACACACACACACACACACACACACACACACACACACACACAAAGACACACATACACACACTTCAAAGTAGAAGTACATTCAGTGAAGACAGGGAGAAGAGAAAGAAATAAAGAGAAGAGGTAGAGTCAGAGAAGGAATAGACATGAGCAAAACAAACTAGCTTTGGAGATTAGAAAGGATTAGAAAGAAAGGAAAAAAGGGCAGCAGAACTAGTAATCAAGATCTGGACAAATGGAAGGAAGAAGGCACTATGGAGAAGTCTTTTAATTAAAACATTCATGGAGATTAAGTAATTTGCTTCTAAGGAATTGGTGGGTCAAAGAACAAATCATCAAAATAATAGATAATTTCATTAAAGAAAATGACAACCATGAGATAGCATAGTCAGACTTTAAGTATGTAGCTAATTTTTCCTTCAAGGGAAAATCTTATCTCTAAACACTTTCATCAATGAATTGAATGAAGTACACAGTTAATAATAATTAGAACACAATAAAATAAAATAAAAAACTCCAAACACAGAAATTAAAATTCTAAAAATCAATGAAGAAATTAAAATTAAAAGCAAAAAATTGAATAAATAAAACTAGGAGCTGTTTTTTTTAAAAAATAGGAATACTATAGGTTAATAAGACTTTTTTAAAAGACAAAAATAAAATTGCTGATAACAAAAATAAAGAAAATTTATAATAAATGAAGAAATAGTAAGGGAAATTATTAGAAACTATTTTACAAGTTATATATTAACAAAATTTATAAATTAAAAGAAATGATCTATTTGGCCAAATCTTATTTCCTTAATCTTGACCTTATTTGACTTCTCTGCTCCATTTAACACTTTTGACTATCTTTTTCTCCTGTATACTCTTTCTTCTCCAAGTTTTCATGATACTTCTCTCTGTTGTTGTTGTTTTGTTTAACTATTCACACACACACACATACACATACATGCATACAATACATATATAGTACATATACATACATATATACAATAAATCATGTTATATGTATATATAATGTAGCACACAAATTAACCAAAAAAATTGAGAATTTAATAAATCAATTCCAGAAAATAAATTGAAGAAATCATTAATAAACTTCTAAAGGGAAAAAAAGCCCACATCTACATGAGCTTGCAAATAAATTCTAGCAAACATTCAAAGAAACAAATTTTTCTAATATTACATGAATTATCTACGTATTACATGAATTGTTTTTCTATGATACAAATATAGTCTTGAGACAAAATAAAACTACATACGAATACCCCATGATTATTGATACCAATACATTGAAGAAAATATTAACAAACAGGCTATTGCAACACATTAAAATAATTACATACCATGACTAGTAATGTAGAATTAGTTTAATATTTAAAAATTATAAATATAGAAGATCATATTAATAACAAAACAACATGATTTATCTATAGATATAGCAAAGATTTTTAACAAAATGCAATGTCCATTTCAGTTCAAAAACACTAAACATGGAGAAATAAGTATTCCTTTCTTTAATTTGACAAATAGTATTATCTAAGACTAAGATCTAGCATTATCTGTAATAGAGAAAGGCTATAAGTCATCTTGATGGGATCAAGGATATTTTTATTGGTGATTGTTATCACAACTATTATTTGATATAATTCTAGAAATTCTAGCTATTCTATTAAGGTAATAAAAAAGGAACTGAGGAAATGAGTAGGGCAAGCAAGAAGCAAAATTATTACTTTACTAGATGATATGATGATTTACTTAGAGAATTTTAGAGAGTCAGCTAAATTTAATTAATATCAACATGACACCAAGATAAATATAAATTGATATCATATCAAATATTTATAAATAAATAAATAATGTATTTATTTATATAAGATATGCAACATTTAGGATTCTTGATACCAAGGAAGACAGAAATTATGTTAATTCAACTAGAAAGTATAATTCATAAAAATAAAAACAATCATTGGAGAGATATATGTATATATGTTTTGTGTGTATGTGTCTATATGACTACACATATAGATACATACATATACATACACATACAAGAGACATTCCCTAATAATAATGGATTTCTTTTCTTGATTTTTACCTGTTTATATCCCTTGACTATAAGCTATTAACAGCTATGTGAAAATGCTTCACCATCACTAATAAGATAAATAAAAATTAAAATCTCTGTACTTCTATCTCAAACTTATTAGATTGATGGAAAAGGGAAATGATCATTTTTGGAGGAGGTATGCATTGCTATTGAAGCTGTGAATTGCTTCAATCATTATGAAAAACCATTTGGAATTGTATTCATAAAATTAATAAACTGTGTATATACTCCTTGACCAAGAGATCTCACTTCTATTAAGTATATATACATATATAGGAAGGAAGGAAGAAAGGAAGTGAAGTGAAGGAGGGAAGGAGGAAGAGAGAGAGGAAGAGAGAGAGGAAAGGAAGGAGGAAGGAAGGGAGGGAGAAAAGGAGAAAGGGAGGAAGGGAGGGAGGGAGGGAAGAAAGGAAAGGTGAAAGGGAAAGAAGGAGGGATGGAGGGAAGGAAGGAAGGAAGGAAGCAAGGAAGGAAGGAAGGAAGGAAGGAGGAAAGGAAGAAAGGAAGGAAGGAAGGAGGAAGGAAGGAAGAAAGGAAGGAAAGGAAGTGAAGGAGGGAGGGAGGGAGAGAGAGGAAAAGAGGGAGGAAGGGAAGGATGAAGGAAGGAAGAGAGAAAAGGAGAGAAAGAGGAAGGGAAAAAAGAAGAGAGGGAGGAAGGAAGAAAGAAGAGAGGGAGGAAGAGAAGAAAGAAGAGAGGGAGGGAGGGAGGGAAAGAAGAGGGAGGGAGGGAAGTAGGAAGGCAGAGAAGGAGAAAGAGAAGGAGGGAAGGAGGGAAGAAGGGAGAGAGGAAAGGAGAAAGGGAAGGAGGGAAGAAAGGAAAAAGGGAAGGAGGGAGGGAGGGAAGGAAGGAAGAAGGAAGGAAGGAAGAAAGGAAAAAGGAAGGAGGGAGGGAGGGAAGGAAGGAAGGAGGAAGGAGGAAAGGAAGAAGGAAGGAAGGAGGGAGGGAAGGAAGGAAGGAGGGAAGGAGGAAAGGAAGAAAGGAAGGAAGGAAGGAGGAAGGAAGGAAGAAGGGAGGGAAGGAAAGAAGGAGGGAAGAAAAGAAGGGAGAGAGGGAAGGAGGGAAGAAAGAAGAGAGGGAGGGAGGGAAGGAAGAGGGAGCAAGGGAAGTAGGAAGGCAGAGAAGGAGGAAGAGAGGGAGGGAGGGAGGGAAGAAGGAAGGAGGAAAGGAAGAAAGGAAGGAAGGAAGGAGGGAGGGAAGGAAGGAAAGAAGGAAGAGGGAAGGAAGAAAGGAAGGAGGAAAGGAAAGAAGGAAGGAGGGAAGGAAGGAAGGAAGGAAGCAAAAGAAGGAGGAAGAGGAGAAGGAGAATGAGGAGAAAGAGGAGAAGAAGAGAAAGGAAGGAAGGAAAGAAAGAAGGAAGAAAGAAAGGTCATTGAAACTTTTAAAACATTTAACAGGCAAGAAGGAAACAAAAGTAGGAAGATTTTGAAATTATATATTGAACTTATGCCTGTATGTATATATATACTTAAAAGTAAAAACTAGTTATATAATTCTCTTCTGCTATTTCTTGTTGTTTCAGGAGTTATTTAATTCTGTTTGTTCCATTTTAATCTTCAGGGTATTCCAGTACCTAGACAAAATTTCTCATCTTCTATTCTAAAGTATTTATTCTTCTTCTATTTTCCCCCTCCAGAGCTCTATTTCACTTACAATTTTTAAAAAATTCTCGCTAGATACTCAAAAAAATCTAGCAGTTCCTTAGTGTATTTTTCATTAAGGAAGGTTTCTTTGCAAAAAGGTGGCTTATGGGATCAGTTCTTGGAATCATTGCCTTGCCTTTTATTGTCCAGATTTCTGAGATACATGAAATAAGTAGCTTCTATTTCATCAACTTAGGGAACTTCCCTGTAGGAACTCCTTCCAACAAAACAGATTTCAACCAGTTTATGATTCACTAGACAAATCCTAAAGAGTTGCCTGAAGCAAATAAAGGCTTTCTAGAATCACATAGCTTGTAAGCAACTCAGATGGGATTTGACTCCAGAATTTTCCTGACATCAAATTCAGTATTCAATTCACATTACCATATTGTCTTCTTATCTTGACACTTGAATTTTTTTTTTAAGTGTGGGCTGTAAGTCCTCTGCCTTCTTTCATTCTTTGTGAGCTAATATATCAAATGCTAAAGGCCAAATATCAAGTGATCCAGGTCCATACCACCACTGCTGGAAGCCTGACTGATTCTTATTCAACTATGGAATATAGATCATGAAGCTATGAGAACTTGGGTCTATTCAGACTTATATTTAAACCCCGTTATTAAATTCTGGATCTTCCTCTTCCCCTGGTCAACTGACCCTCCCCTGAAGCCCCAGTCAAGAGAGACCAGGGGTACAATAAAAAAATTAGACTGAGCCTCAGGAGAAGTAGGTTCTAGTGCTAAATTTGCTACACTAGCCTATTTCCTCAGCTGTGAAACATCAATGAAACTTATTGGACTTATGTTATCCTTTCGTTATAAGGAAAATACTTTGTAAACTCTAAAAACTCCATACTATTTCAAGCATTATGTTGAAATATGCTACAAATCACAGATACTCCTGTCACTGTGATCCGATCTGATTCTCTGCTTTTTTTGATCCTTTCTCTGGTAATCATCCCTTCTAACTTCCATCCCCTTTGCAAATATCTGGGCTTCAACTGGACTTTTGTAACATTTAAGCTTTGAGGGTGGGGATGCTGCCTAAATTCAGCCTGAGTATTAATAAATGATTATCATTGTTAACAATAACAATTATGTCTCTATCTTGGGCCTGATCCTTTGAGCCCCAGTTATCCCTGCCTCACCCTCTTTTGCTTAAGGAGCAGATAATTGTTCTACCTGTCTTTAAAAATAGAGTGATTTGTATTTCCTAGGTGACATACACTCACTAGTGTGCTAATTATCAAGGCACCCTTGTCAATATCCTTCACACTTCATTTAAGATAGCAACTAAAGCTTAGGTTAGAGAGGATTCTTATTTCAATTCTTTTAGGGATTCAGGCTTCTGACTTAAAGTCTTGAGTTTTCTTCTGTTTGTCCTTTTCTCCATAACACTGAACTACAATAAGAAGCAAGATGACTTAGTGAAAATAGCACTGGATCAGACATTTAGTATAAAAGCAGTATAGCATAGTGAATAAGGCAGCCTTGCACAGAAAGCTGACTTTGGAGCATAATTCTTGACACATACTAACTGTGTAACCTTGGGAAAATCACCCAATGTCTCCGTTTCCCCAAAGAACTCTCTGAGATTGTAGGTTGTAGAACAGATGTCTATCTATAGGGATATAAAGAGTTAGTTATCTCAGCAGGAGTTCCCTACACAAAACAAATCACAAATCTAGTACAAATAATATATTTGCATAATACTTCAAAAAGCATTTACATATATTATTTTATTTTATCTTCATACTAGTTCTCTGAGGCAGATAGGACCTGAATTCTAGTCTTGGTGCATTCACTAGCCATCGTTTTGACCTTGAGAAGCTCCAATTCAAATCAATAAACATTTATTAAGCTCAAGGTAAAGTAATAGGGAAGCAAAAACTTAAATGGAACCTCCCCTGACCTTTGAGAGATTGATTTTTTAATGGGGCAGATAAAGTTAGGACTATGTAGATCATAGACAACAGATTTAGAGCTGGAAGGGTCTTTTTAGGTCATTTAGTCCAGTGCCCTCATTTTTATTAACAGGGAAACAGATCTAAATGAGGGACATGTCTTTCCCATCATGAAATGACAAAGTCAGTTAGTAAATGGCAAACTACAACTTCTGATTCCAAATACAATGATATAATACAATGAAACTTTCTACCTATCCATGTACAAGGAAATTCAAGGTAACCTAAGGAAAGAAAAGATACTAGCAATAGGCGATAGGAGGAAAAAGAGAGGATTCATGATACCTAATAGCCACTAGATGTTGCAGTAAATAAAACATTGGTATAAACTCAGTTTACATCCTGCTTCCAAAACTTCTTAATTGTTTAACTCCAGAAAAATTATTTAATTTCTCTTAGCCTCAGTTTCCTCATCTATAAAATGAGGGGACTGGACTCAATGGCCTCTGACATCCCTCCAGTATGTATGATGCTATAAGGCTCCATAAAGAAGGCACAACTTGACCAGAAATCAAATGAAATATACAGATTGTGAGGGCAGAGATGAGGAAAGGATATTTCTGGAATGAAGGACAGTTTATATAAATGTACCTAGGCTGGAGACTAACCATTACTTTTAGAGAACAATTAGTAGACTAGGATGACTAGAATTTATGTATGCAAAGAAGAAGAATATGCAAAGAGGATGGAAAGGAATGGTTTTATTTTATTCTCAAGCAATAGAAAGTCACTAAAGATTTTTAAGGAGACAAATGATATAGTGAAACCTGTACCTTAGAAAGATTAATTTGGCAGCTGTGTGAAGGATGGGTCAGAGATAATAGAATCTGAAAGTAGTGGGGACAAAATAGACTTTTGGAATAGTCCAGAAGGGATATGCAAAAGGATCTTGAATTAGAGTAGTAATTGTGTGAATAGAGAGAAAGAAACAGATGTGAGATGTTGCAGGTAGAGCTTGGGACCCAGTTTTCTCATTTAGGAAATAAGGGAATTAAACTAGATAATCCTTAAGGTCTATTTATTCTCCTATAGTCTATAAGGTTGGTTCTTCAGAAACCATATAATTCCTTCCCTTCATTTTACTGATGAGGAAACTGAGGCCCAAGAACATTAAGTGACTTACTTAAGAGGACACATAAGTCAGAATTTGAACACAGGTCATCTGACTTTAGAATCATTGCTTTTCCTTCATCAATCCCATGATATTTCTCAAATCCTTTGATTCTAAAATATATGTTATAATCCTATTCCAGGATCCACATAAGAAAGCTTTCATTTCCCTAGAAGTCAGCTTCAATGGCTTTATAGGAAAAGAAGCAAAAGTCATTTTATAAACTCTTTGGAAACAAGTCCCTTCTAAGAACTTTTAAGATCACTCCTCAAAAAAACGGAATAAGGAGTTTCACTGAGTGGGATTTAACCATTTACCTATAATTTGTGCCTATGTTTTTATTTAGCTGGATGAATATTTGTGACTAGGCCAGCGTAGCCCAAGTTTAGGGAGCATCACAGGCCAGTCATTTGTGATTTGATAGGGGCTGAAAAACTCTCCTTTCTTTTACACTCTGGCTTCAGGAATGCAGTCCTGTCTCAATTCCTTCAGTTCTTTTAATCACTTGTGAATCATGTCTAATATCAGAGTCACCCAGCCACTTAAAGCACAGTAATATTAATAACTCATATTTATGTCATTCTTTGCAAAGTTCCTTCCTTTACTACAACTGTCTAGGGTAGATAGTTCAAAAAAAATATTACTTCTTTTTTTTCAGACTGGGAAACATTCAGGGACCTCACAGATTCTGCTAGGGAAGGAACCTCCTAAGTCAATCTTAACCAAGCCACCTGAATAGGAATTCTCTCTACAATATTCATCAAAAATAGACAACCAGCTTTCTCTTAAAGAGGCTCAGATGATTTGACCAAGGTCACAAGACTAACAAACTGAAGACTCAAACCTCCAGTAGGTCTTTTAACTCATAGCCAAGTACTAATTCTCTGGCAGGTAAGTGACAAGGTGGATGGAACACTGGATTCAAAATCAGGAAAACTCATCTTCATGAGTTCACATTTGGTCTCAAACACTTACTAACTGTGATTCTGGGCAAGTCATTTAACCCTATTTGCCTCAGTTTCCTCATCTGTAAAATGAGCTAGAGAAGGAAATAGAGGACCACTCCAGTATCTATAATAAGAAAATCTCCAATGGGATCACAATTGAAAAATAATTACTCCTTTGGATATTGTCAAGTTCTAGATGTTGTTGAAGAAGGTTAAGTAGAATAGGACTGCCATCTCCCTAGTTCCAGATACTATATCTCCCAGTGTAGCCTAAGGATACAGCAACTCTTGACTGCCATAACACAAGGTGTATCCATTGAGTTTGTAGTTCATTTTTTAAAAATCCATATTTTTTAGATGAATTAATATCTAGTATCACATCCCAAAAACGTGTGAAATTTTTTTGAAACCAAGTATAAGACCTTGATTTTTGTCAACTTTCAACTGATCCAGGTGAATCAAGATTTGACCAAATGTCCCTAATCTGAAAAAAAAAGGAAATTAATGGAAAGGACATCCAGTATAAAAATTCAAACAAAAATTGGCTTGGTTTTTTGGTTATTTTTAAATTAAGTCCCTTAATCATTAACTCTCAGACTTGATGTTATAAAAACATATTTCTGAGATGTATTAAGATTTATAAAATGCTTTTCTCATAGAAGCCCTCTGAGGAGGGTGGTACTGACATGGATATCCCCATTTTACAGACGAGGAAATTGATGATTAGTGAGGTTAACTAACTTGCCCATAATTACACGATTAGCGAATGTATGAATGGGGAGTCAAACCCAAATCTTCTTAATTACAAATCCAGCAGTCTTTCCATGACATCACAATGGCTTTGTTGATAAGTACAAATTATGTGCTTATCATGAATATTTTTGCTATAGCTATTTATTTATACCTACCTACCAGTCTGTAAGTTCTAAGAGGACAAAGATTGTTTCACTTACCTTTTAAATCAAGATTTTTGGCCTTTCTCTGTCCTATGGTACATGTTCAATTCTCCAAATCTACTAGTGATTATTGACAATGGCTTAGCTATCTCATTTTCTATTACTTTCTATACTTTGAAATATAGTTTGTTTGGACTACAAGTGAATGAACCCTCTTCATCTAGCAGTAGGCAAATGACCAAAAATTGCTGAGTCTTCAGCAAGATTCTCAAGTCAACTGACACTAAGTGGAATTGTGTTTTATAGATTGTGTTTTATTAAAAAAAAGCCATTGGTTCATGAGAGTAGGACAATTAGACTGGGCAAGAGGGGCTAGATTATTTTATTGGAATTACTCTTCTTTTATAAATCCATTCTTTCCTACTGTTTAGTTAGTCTCACTGCTTGCAGGAAGAGCAGAGCCCTTATAAAGCAACATAAGCCACAAATCTAATCTTCCCAGTAGAGAACCTAGATAAAAGTATGATTATTCTTGGAGACAAAAGCCCCCAAGATTGAATCTGTGTTCTATATGTATGCTCAACTGAAATCCCTAAACCAAAAGTACTATTGAGGGATTTTTTTTTATTCCAGTTTCTTTCCCCCTCCCCTCACAATCAAGTCTTTTGATATAATGATTCACAAAATACTAGAGTCTGATATCATGCACCACCCATTATATAAATCTCTCACAGAGTGCTCCGGCATGTTGGACACTGAGGAGAAGTAAATTCTTAAGCTCTATTCGAAAATTTTCAGTGACTAGGAACTCAGTGCATTTTACTTTTGGACAAATCTGGGCTTTCCTAATATTACCTAATATTCCCCTTTGTTCCTCATTATGTCTTCTGGAGCCATGAAGAATAAGTCTAACCCCTTTTTTCCACACTCCCCATCTAATGTTCAATTCCTCAAAAATAGAACTGACTGAGCCACTGGTAACCTTGGTGATGTTTACCCAGGAAGGAAATCACCCAACAGGGAAGGATTTGACTGTGATGGAGCTTCTTAAGCCCTTCATTCTCTTTCCTACTTACCATGGACCAATGGGAAAATATGGATTCCAGTGACTAGGATTAAGGGATTGTCTTTAAACAGAAAGGTAAAATAGATAGTGTTAATTAATTTTCATTTGAGGCCTCCACCCTTTCCCTCCTCTCCATTCCTCTTTTGTCTAGACCCAGAGAAAACAGGTGGGAGAGGCTGGGCCTGTCAGCAGGTTTGGCTCGCCCGCAGTCAGCGATTGACTGTGACTGCTGTGAACTACCCGGACCCAGCCACTCCTCTTTCCCCTCCAGCATTTATGCAACATCCAGGCAGACAGCTGAAGAGTCCAGTTTTTTGTGCTTTCCTTTCCAGAATCCCAGGGCCCTTCAATGGATCCCATTGTTTATTAATGCCAACTTCTCCTTGCAGAGGTCCCCAGGCTGGCTGTATCAGTGAAGAAAGCTGGGAGGAGATGAGAGATGGATGGGGGGAATCACTGGTAGCCTCAAGAATAACCTCAGAGTTTGGGCACTTTTCCAGAACATGGAATGGAACAGCTGTGACCTTTTGCCCTTAAAAATTCATTTTAAGACTCACCTCCTCCAAGAAGCCTTCTCTGACTAATTTTACCTTAGATTATTTTTCTGGCTTGCTGCTTCTTTAATTTTTAATATTACTTGGCACTTATGAATGTGTAATATTTTCTTCTTCAGGATCTTCAGGGACTAAAAGGTCTGCATATGAAAAAGATAAGAAAACCTTTTCTGTGCATTTATATCAATAAATGTCAGATTATAAATTTTTTGAGCTGGATGGACCCTCAGAGTTTATCTAATCCCAACAATTTACAGAATTATTTGTATGAATTAATAAAAACTATTACTGCAACACTTTCCAGTGTTTAATAAGATGTTTAAGATGACAAAAATAATGACAAAATCCATTAACTGCCTTTAGGATTGATGGGTCACTATCACCATTCCAGTGGCTGAAGCTGAAGAATATTAAGGTATAAAATAATAGAATTATAGAACTAGAAGAAACCTTACAGGAAAGCTAATGTAATCATCATTTTTACAGAGCATGAAACTGGATCCCAGAGAAGGGAAGGGTCTGGCTTAAGGTAAAACACTAAGTTATGGTGAATCTAGGATTAAAATCTAGAACCAATGACTAATGTCCTTTCTAAAATTCCACTAATCAACAATAGTAATTATTTTAAAAATAATTTGATAGGTATTTATCTCTTCCTCCTATTCTCCTATCGCATTGAACAATTAAAAAGAAAATAAGGACTCTGAGGAGAAATATGCAAAGTCCATACAAAAGTAGTCCCCACATTGGTCAAATCCAAAAATATACATCTTATTCTGTAGTTAAATGCATAACCTCCCTTGCCAGGAGATGGATTCAGTCTGAAACAGTTTTGGATGGAAAATTTGGAGAAAAATTGTAACAAGGAAAGGGGGTCTTAAAACCAATATTTCCTAATGCTACAGTGATCCTTTTCAGCCATAATTCTCAAAGTTAGATGGAAAGAACCCTAAAGCTGAATAATAGAATTCTCATTTTTGTACCTCCCTATTCATTTAATATTAATGTGAAATGAGGCAACTGAGAGCCTTTATTAGCCACATCTTCTGAACTATTATTTCAACAACTAATTCAAGTCATAAATTGATACAAAACATCCTGGAAACTTCCTTCCACTGAGTTCTTTACCAGGGTCTTGTCTCTTTCCATTCCAGCCAGTGATCTAAGAATGCATGCTCTCCAGAATATGTCATCCTTTACTGTTTTGTAAGGGGAGACATAGCTAATCATGTGACTGAAATTTGAACTAAGTTTGGGAAAGTGAAAATTTCCATATTATACACACACACACACACACACACACACGCACACACACACACATACCAGGTGAGATGACTAAAGACTCTTCCCTCATTTCTCTAATCTTATCCATAATTTTCCTTAAAATGGGGGCAAAAAACATACTAAACCTATATTAGGTTACTTGCTGTCTTGGGGAGTAGAGAAGTAAAGAAGAAAGGGAGAAAAATATGGAACACAAAGTCTTAAAATTGAATGTTGAAAATTATCTTTACTTGTATTTGGAAAATAAAATACTATTGAAAATATTAAAAAAAAAAAAAAAGATGGAGACAACACACATTTCTCTCTGACCTTCTCTACAACCCTCACACTAATTATGAAATCCAGCCTCTGAATTATCTCTGGATAAGTAGAACCCACAAATAAGTACAACAAATTATCAGCAGAAGATAATTTCGAAGATCTTCAGAAAAGGTCTATTTCAATTAAAAATGGGAGGGGAGCAGCCTAACACAAACAGCTGACCACAAATACCACCACAAACAGCACAGAGTCGCAGGGCGTTGCTGACTCCAGGGGCAGTGCAGATTCTGTGTGGCAGAGAATCTATAGGAAGGAATCTACAGCAGTGTTGGCCACTCTTCCCTGGTTGCAAGCCAGTAGATCAGTAGAGAAGTTAGAAAACATCCAACACAAACATAAAGGTAAATAATGAAATCCCAAAATGCCAGAATCTCATTAGACCTGCCCACGCCCATCCAGCACTGGGACTGCATCAGCACTAACCCAGTGCAGCTGCCTTGGCTTGGAAAACCTGCCTTGCTTTAAAGGTGGATGTTAACTTAAAAAAAAAAAAAATGAGTAACAGAAACTGGAAACTGAGTGGATGCCCATCAATTGGAAAATGGCTGAATAAATTGTGGTATATGAATATTATGGAATATTAATGTTCTATAAGAAATGACCAACAGAATGATTTCAGAAAGGCCTGGAGAGACATACACAAAATGATGCTGAGTGAAATGAGCAGGACCAGAAGATCATTATATACTTCAACAACAATACTATATGATGACCAATTCTGATGGATGTGGCCATCTTCAGTAATGAGATGAACCAAATCAGTTCCAATACAGCAGTAATGAACTGAACCAGCTACATCCAATGAAAGAACTCTGGGAGATGACTATGAACCATTACATAGAATTCCCAATCCCTCTATTTTTGTCCACCTGCATTTTTGATTTCCTTCACAGGCTAATAGCACACTATTTCAAACTCTGATTCTTTTTGTAGAGCAAAATAAGTGTTAGGACATATATGCTTTAACATACTTAACATGAATTGGTCAACCTGCCATCGGGGAAGGGAATGGGGGGAAGCAGGGGAAAAATTGGAACAAAAGATTTGGCAATTGTCAATGCTATAAAATTACCCATGCATATAACTTGTAAATAAAAAGCTATAATTTTAAAAAAAATTTTAAACAAGTAAAAAAATAAAGAGGACTCTGATAACAGACAGCTTTTATGGTGAAAGAGAAGAAAAGATTTCAAACCCTGAGGAGACTAAAGATAGATTGTCTCTAGATGAAGCCCCAGAAGGCGCTATAACCTGGTCCCCATCACACAAGGTTCTCCTAGAAGAAATTAAAAAGGATCTTAAAAGAGAGCTAGAAGAAAAATGGGGAAAGGAAATGAAAAATTTGCAAGAGAGTTTGGAAAAGGTAACAGAAACTATATGAAGAAAATTCACTACAAAATAGACTTAGTGAAATAGAAAAAGCATATTACTCATTGAAAGATAGATTTGATAAAATGGAAAAAGATCCTATACACAATTTTTCAGGACATCATCAAAGAGAACTGCCCAGATATCACAGAAACACAGAAGCAAAGTGACCATTGAAAGAATTCACTGACTGTTTCCTGAAAGAGACTCCAAAATTAAACCTCCAAGGAATATCTTGGCTAAATTTGAGAACTATTGCACCAACAAAAAAATATTACAAGCAGCCAGCAAGAAACAATCCAAATACTGAGGAACCACAATAAGGATTACTCAGTACCTAGCAGCTTCCTCTTTAAAGGATCAAAGGGCCTGGAATCTGATATTCCAAAAGGATAAGGAACTTGGAATGCAGCCAAGAATAAATTGCCCTACTAAATTGAGCATTTTCTTCCAGGGAAGAAGATGGACATTCAATGAAACTGGTGAATTCCAATTATTTTTGATGAAAAGACCAGAGCTAAACAAAAAAAAATTGTCTTCTAAATATAGAACTCAAGAGAAGCATACAAAGGTAAAAAGAAAAAAAAAACTTTTGAGAACTGCATTTCTGTTATGGATATATGTTGAGAATACATGTATAATCTGATTTTACTATTATAATATAAAAAAGAAACTAGAGATGGAAAGGGGATTGTAACAGGAAAAATGGGGGGAATGGAGGTAAAATGAGGGAAATTACATCTCAGGAAAAGGCAAAGAAAACATTATAATTGAGGGAAAGAAAGGAAGATGATGACTATTGTATGAATCTTACTCTCATCAGATTTGACCCAAAGAAAGAATATAGATATAATTGATTACACCAAGAAACATCTCTCATCTTAGATAAAAGTGGGTGGGCAAAGGGAAAAAGGGAAGGAGTGGGCTAAATAGAAGGGAAAAGAGAAATAGTAGGAGAAAGGTATAAGAAAGGGGAAGGGTCTCTGAAGGGGGAGGATTGCTTGAGGCAAGTAGTGCTCATAAGTAAAATGCTAGGGAGAAGGGACAGGGGAAAAGGAAAGAGAAAAGTATAATTTGGGGTTAATAGATGACAGGAAATAAGGAATTAATAGTTTTAACTGTAAATGTGAATGGGGTGAACTCTCCCATAAAACATAAGTGGATAGCAGACTGGCTTAAAAGCCAGAATCCTACAATATGTTGTTTACAAAAAATACATTTAAAGCAGAGTAATGCTTACAGAGTGAAGATAAAAGACTGGAGCAGAATCTATTATGCTTCAGGTGAAGTAAAAAAAGCAGAGGTAGCCATCTTGATCTCAAATCAAGCAAAAGCAAAACTTGATCTAATTAAAAGAGTTAAGGAAGGAAACTATATCTTGCTAAAGGGTAGCATAGACAGTGAAGCAATATCAATATTAAATATATATGCATCAATTGATGTAGCATCTAAATTCCTAAAGGACAAGTTAAAAGAATTGCAAGAAGAAATAGACAGCAAAACTATAATAGTAAGAGATCTCAACCTTGCTCTCTCAGAACTAGATAAATCAAACCACAAAATAAATAAGAAAGAAGTTAAAGACCTAAATAGAATGCTAGAAAAGCTAGATATGATAGATCTTTAGAGAAAATTGAATGGAAACAGAAAGGAATACACTTTCTTCTTGGCAGTACAAAAATTGACCATATATTAGCACATAAAGACCTTGAAATCAAATGCAGAAAGGCAGAAATAGTAAATGCATTTTTCAGATCATAATGCAATAAAAATTATATTCAATAAAGGGCCAGGGGAAAATAGACCAAAAAGAAATTGGAAACTAAATAATCTCAGTCTAAAGAATGATGGGTGAAGCATCAAATCATAGACACAATCAATAATTTCATCCAAGAGAATGACAATAATGAGATAACACACCAAAATTGTGGGATGCAACCAAACCGTTAATAAGGGGAAATTTTATATCTCTAGATACTTACTTGCATGAAACAGAGAAAGAGAAGATCAATAAATTGGGCTTGCAACTAAAAAAGCTAGAAAAAGAACAAATTAAAAACCCCCAATCAAATACCAAACTTGAAATTCTAAAAATAAAATGAGAGATCAATAAAATTAAAACTAAAAAAACTATTGAATTAAATAAAACTAAGAGTTGCTTTTATGAAAAAACCAACAAAATAGATAAACCTTTAGTTAAGTTGATTAGAAAAAGAAAAGGGAAAAATCAAATTGTTAGTCTCAAAAATGAAAAGGGAGAACTATCCACCAATGAAGAGGAAACTAGAGCAATTATCAAGAGTTTCTTTGCCCAACTTTATGCCAATAAATTTGACAACCTAAATGAAATAGAGGAATACCTACAAAAATATAAATTGCCCAGATTAACAGAAGAAGAAATAAATTACTTAAATAGTCCCATTTTAGAAAAAGAAATAAAACAAGCTATTAATCAACCCCCTAAGAAAAAATCCCCAGGACCAGATGGATTTACATATGAATTCTTCTAAACATTTGAAGAACAATTAATTCCAATGCTATATAGACTATTTGAAAAAATAGAGGTTGAGGGAGTCCTACCAAATTCTTTTAATGACACAGATATGGTACTGATATCTAAACCACGTAGGACAAAAACAGAGAAAGAAAATTATACACCAATCTACCTAATGAATATTGATGCAAAAATCTTAAATAAAATATTAGCAAAAAGATTACAGATAATCATCCCCAAGATAATGCACTACAACCAAGTAGGATTATACCAGGAATGAAGGGCAAGTTAAATATTAGGAAAACTATTAGCATAATTGACTGTATCAATAACCAAATTAACAAAAAATCATATGGTTATCTCAATAGATGCAGAAAAAGCATTTGATAAAATCCAACACCCATTCCTATTAAAAAACACTAGAGAGCATAGGAATAAATGGGCTTTCCCTTAAAATAGTCAGTAGCATCTATTTAAAATCATCAGTAAGCATTATATATAATGGGGATAAACTGGAACCATTCCCAATAAGATTAAGAGTGAAACAAGGTTGCCCACTATCACCATTACTATTCAATATTGTATTAGAAATGCTAGCCTTGGCAGTAAGAATTGAGAAAGAGGTTAAAGGAATTAGGTAAAGAAATAAGGTAAGGAGGAAACCAAATTATCATTCTTTATAGATGATATAATGGTGTACTTAGAGAACCCCAGAGAATCAACTAAAAACCTATTAGAAATAATCCACAACTTTAACAAAGTTGCAGGATACAAAATAAATCCACATAAATGATCAGCATTCTTATACATCACTTGCAATATCCAACAGCAAGAGATACAAAGAGAAATTCCATCTAAAATAACTGTTGATAGTATAAAATATTTGGAAATTTATCTGCCAAGAGAAAATCAGGAACTATATAAGCAAAACTACAAAATATTTTCCACACAAATGAAGTCAGATCTAGCAACTGGAAAAATATCATGTGCTCGTGGATAAGTAGAGCAAATATAATAAAGATGACAACACTCCCTAAACTAATCTATTTATTTAATGCTATACCAATCAGACTTCCAAGAAACTACTTTAGTGAACTAGAAAAAATAACAACAAAATTCATCTGGAAGAACAAAAGATCAAGAATCTCAAAGGAATTAATGAAGAGAAAAACAAATGAAGGTGGCCTAGCTGTTCCAGATCTAAAACTATATTATAAAGCAGCAGTCATCAAAATCATTTTGTACTGGCCAAGAAATAGAGACATTGATCAGTAGAATAGGTTAGGTTCATAAAAAAAAAAATAGCCAATGACTATACCAATCTAGTATTTTACAAATCCAAAGGCCCCACCTTTTGGAATAAGAATTCACTATTTGACAAAAACTGTTGGAACAATTGGAAACTAGTATGGCAGAAAATAGGCATAGACCCACATCTAACACTATATACCAAGATAAGGTTAAAATGGATTCATGATCTAGACATAATGAATGATACTATAAACAAACTAGAAGAACACAGGATAGTTTACTGCTAAGATTTATGGAAGGGGAAAGAATTTGTGAAGAACTAAAGATCATTATTGATCATAAAATAGATAATTTTGATTATATTAAGAAGTTTTTGTACAAACAAAACTAATGCAGACAAGATTAGAAGGGAAGCAATAAACTGGGAAAGCATTTTACATCCAAAGGATCTGATAAAGGCCTTATTTCTAAAATATATAGATAATTAATTCAAATGTATAATAGTTCAAACCATTCTCCAATTAATAAGTGATCAAAGGATATGAACAGACAATTTTCAGCTGAAGAAATTGAAACCATTTCTAGTCATATGAAAAGTTGCTCCAAATCACTATTGTAGATGGAACTGTGAATGGATCCAATCATTCTGGAGAACAATTTGGAATTATGCTCAAAAAGTTATCAAACTGTGCATACCCTTTGATCCAGCAGTGTTACTCCTGGGCTTATATTCCAAAGAGATAGTAATGAAAGGAAAGGGACCCACATATGCAAAAAATGTTTGTGGCAGCATTTTTTGTAGTAGTTAGAAACTGGAAATTGAGTGGGTGTCCATTAGTTGAAGAATGGCTGAATAAATTATGGTATATGAATGTTATGGAATATTGTTATTCTGTAAGAAACAATCAGCAGGATGATTTCAGTGAGGCCTGGGGAGACTTACATGAACTGATGTTAAGTAAAATGAGCAGAACCAGGAGATCATTATACATGACAACAAGAAGACTGTACAACGATTGTTTCTGATGGATGTAGCTCTCTTCAACAATGAGATGATTGAAACCAGTTCTACTTGTTCAGTGATGAAGAGAGCCATCTACACCCAGAGAGAACCATGGGAATAGTGTGGAACACAACATAGCATTCTCACTCTCTCTGTTGTTATTTGCTTGCATTTTGTTTTCTTTCTCAATTTTTCTCTTTTTTTCTTCTTGATCTGCTTTTTCTTGTGCAACAAGATAACTATATAAATATGTATATATATACGTATATATATGTGTGTGTGTGTGTGTGTATATATATATATATATATATATATAGGATCTAATGTGTATTTCAACATATTTAACATGTATTGGACTACCTGCCAGCTAGGGGAGGGGGGTGGGGGGAAGGCAGGGAAAATTTGGAACAAAAGGTTATGCAAGGGTCAGTGTTGGAAAAATTACCCATGCATATGCTTTGTAAATAAAAAGTTTTAATTTAAAAAAGAAAATATATAAAAAAAAAGATCAGACAAAAACCTAAAAACCCTAACCCCACAAAAAACCAAACCTCATTTCTACTATAATGTCCTTTGACCTAGCTATTATGTTCTTGATTTACTGGGTACACAATTTCTCTGTTTTTCTTTGTTGTTCTCTAGTTCCCTTCTCTCTCATGATTAGACTTGTTTTTAATAACTCCCATTAATAGAATATTTTACAATTATAATGTGTTGTTACAAACAAACAATTAATTTTAACCTCAGAATCTCCCTACATAATAGTAGAAGGAATAGGGATATAGGAAACTCCCAGAAAAGGAAATTTGCTCTACAATGCTGATCAGCACCTTTTCTGTAATTATCTAGTTCAATCTCTCCATTTTACAGATAGGAAAACCGAGGTTCAGTTCAGTTAAGTGGCTTGTCCCAAATCACACAGATAGTAAGTACCTTAGAGCCCCCAAAAGACAGATGAAAAAATGGAACTTCGGAGATCATACAGTAAGTGGCAATTGTATGACATGTATGACAACAGTAAGTTGTACAATAAGTGGCAAAAAAGTGATTTGAAGCCCTGGATCCAAGAAACTGTAGCATACACAGCAACCATACCCTGTTAAATCTACCAAGGTGAGATAAACCAGAAGGAGGCTAATCAATAGGCCTCAAATCCCTCAGCGAATCATGGGAATGTTTACCCCAAGTGTGTGAAGACTTCTTCCAGCAGAATGGGGAAATTAGAACAACTTGTTCCAACAACAAAGAAGGTACCGGAAGCAGGTAGAGCACTTAGAGCTTGGTCAGACATCAAAACACATAGGTCACTTATTGCATCCTGTACCATCACCAATCATTCTGTCTTTTGTCTTGCCCCTGGACTTTGATGACTGGAAGAGAGAGTAAGGTTGATGACCTTATGCAACTCTGCCTCACTTAAATTTAATTCGTGTGCAAGTTAAGACGTTACCAACTGGCATCCTCAATCCTCAATTTCACCCCAACATAGATATCAGTGGTCCTCTTCAAAAAGGAAGGATGAACAACAAGGAAAACCTTGGTTTGGGTAACACTTCCAACAAATGCTGGCTGTATCATCCTGGGAAAGTCATTTACGCTCTCAGGGCCCCCAGGGAACACTTTGGGACTCTAATTCTGAAAGCAATTGCCATTCTGCCTTGGTGGGCCATGATATCAGGGTTCTTTTTTTTTTTTTAAATTTGATTTTTAAATTAATTATCTGGGTAAGTGAAAGTTAATCAAGAAACAATGATTTTAAAAAAAGAATTTCCTACAATGTGCAGTAATACCTTTGATAACAAAAAAAAAAAAAATCAGTACAATGATACATTCTGAGCTCAGAAATTAATCAGGGTTAGAATTCATATAGGAGGTATGAGGACATATTCCAAACTGTCAATGAAAGAAAATTTGGGTACAAAAAATAGGATCAATAGATATTAAATAACTAATATAATATAACATGTACTCCCCCCAAAAAAAGAGAAAAGAGAAAAAAGAATCTAAGAGGAAAGGAATAAACCCCAAATCAATATTCTATCCTATATCCCTGCCGGAAATTCTAAAAGGACTAAATCATATTTATTTTCAAAGATATCCTTCTTAAGTAATTTAAGGACCTGTTGCTCAAACCCAACATTTCCAGCCTCCAGATTGGATTGCTGGTGTTTGAAATTCCTTTAAAAAATAAGTCTTTTATGTCACAGTCATAGATATGTTTAAAATAAAGGTCCTGGTGGAAGTTACAGTATCATGAATTTGAAGAGATCAAAGACTTATCTAGTTCAATCCCTTTATTTTACAGATGGGAAGACCGATACTCAGTTCAGTCAAGTGACTTGTCCGATGTTGCACAAATAGTAAGTGGCAGTCAGGATGAAGACCTAGCTTCTTTAAGTTCAAATTCAACATCTGTTTTTACTATTTCCCAAAGTAACATCAAAATTTATTTTGGTTCAAGTGAATCAAACAAAAAGTAAAATGACTGACATATCTGAGTGGAGTGGTTCACATCATGATTCTGCTGTTTACTACCTGTGTAACTTTAAGTAAGACATTTCGCCACTATACACATCATCTATAAAATTAGAAGATTGAGGTTCCCTATAGCTCTATATGTATGATCGTCTGAACCTATGTTGCTGATTCTATCTACTTTTCATAGAAGGATAGAGGAAATTAGAGACTGGAAGGATGCTGAAAAAAATTGGGAGAGGGAGGATTAGGACTATGTCATTCAGCAAGGAGGGTATCACTGAGTCATTTGAGACTTGCATGATCCATGTAGGTATTAGATTTTTAAAAAGCACACACAGTTCTCTTCATTATAAAAGATCTTCATCCTCAGAAGCCTCATTAATCAATATGTCACTATACTATTATACTCTCCTGCCTTGTTTAAGATAATATCCCCAGAGTGCTTCCTTTTATGTTGGAGGATTTTTCAGTGATTCAAAGTCATTGTTCTGAACATTGATATTCACTGTATAGCACTATTTTTGAAGAAGGCATGAGAGATTGAGCTGAATATAGACATATTCTAAAAGTTACTTCCTCTTTTTTCATTTTTTTATTCAAGCTTTTTATTTTCAAAATATATGCATGGATAATTTTTCAACATTGACTCTTGCAAAACCTTGTGTTCCAAATTTTCCCCTCTTTCCCCCCAACCTCTCCCCTAGCTGTCAAACAATCCAATATATGTTTAACATGTTAAAATATGTTAAATCATATACATATATATATATGTATACACACACATGTTTATACAATTATCTTCCTACACAAGAAAAATCAGATCAAAAAGGAAAAAATGAGAAGAAAAATAAAATGCAAATAAACAACAACAAAAAGAGTGAAAATTCTGTGTTGTAATCCACACTCAGTTCCCATAGTCCTCTCTCTAGGTATAGATGGTTCTTTTCATCACAAGCTCATTGAAACTGCCCTCAATCATCTCATTGTTGAAGAGAGCCACATCCATCAGAAATTATCATTATATAATCTTGCTGTTGCCATGTATAATATCTCCTGGTTCCACTCATTTCACTTAGCATTAATTCATATAAGTCTCTCCAGGCCTCTCTGAAATGATCCTGATGATAGTTACTTACAGAACAATAATATTATATAACATTCATATACCATACTTTATTCAGCCATTCTCCAACTGATTGGCATCCCAGTTTCCAGCAACTACAAAAAGGGCTGCCACAAACATTTTTGCATATGTGGGTCCCTTTCTCTCCTTTAAGATCTCTTTGGGATAGAAGTCTAGTAGAAATACTGCTGGATCAAAAAGTATGGACAGTTTGATAACTAAAAATTATTTTCTTGATTAAGTTCCTACTACCAGCTTGTTTCCTTGAGATTTCCCTCTATTGAGCAAGCATAATTCTGATTCATTGAGATTTTGCTTTATTTCAATTAATATTAGTCAGTAGGCATTGATGATTATGGACACATAAGTTACACATAAAAGAATTTAAATATGCATCACTTTTCTCCTTTTTAGTTGTCTCGGGTCTCCTAAGTGCGAGGAAAATTCATGAGGCAGCTGGATGTAGTAGATAGCCTTCATTCCTCTCTATGATATAATCCTACTCTGGACTTTCTCCACCATGACCCAGAACCTGCCTGTTTCTGTAAGTTCACTGCACCCCTGGACTTCTACCTTCTACCCTGTGGCTCCATCCTCTTATTAACTGGTTCCTCCCAGATCTCCCACTTAACACCGAAGTTAACCTTGTCTTCAAGTCTCTCCAGGCTGTACTACTAACCTTATGTACATTGTCTACTAAGCCCCTGTGTGATTTCCTTTCCTCCCTTTTCAGCTTCTTTTCATTGTTTTGTCTTCCCCATTAAAATGGAAGTTCCTTGAGAGGCAGGGACTCTGTTTGTATTTGTGTTCCCAGGACTTCACACAGTGCCTAGCACAAAGTCAGAACTTAATAAATACTTCTTTTCTTGTCTTGCCTTGATTTGACTTGAATAGAGACTTGTACTTTGTACAGCTGAATTAAAACCTTTTTTACATTTACTCAGCTGTGTGATTCTGGGGGAAATCACAAATTCTCTCAGCCTCAGTTCCTCATCTGTAAAGTAGATATACTGAAAGCACCTACTTTTTGTGAGGATCAAATGAGAAAATAATGTAAAGTGCTTTGCAAACTTTGAAGTACTATCTAAATGCTAGTTATTGTTATTATTATTGTTATTATTAATGAGCTTAGTTTGAATCCACATACTTAACTGCTTAATTCGAAATGTCCTAGTGGTAGGAGCAAGAAACAAAATAAGCCCACAATTCATTAGTGGCTGGAGGAAGGGGGAGAATGGGATCAGGGTAAATACTGAGAAATTGCATCCTGCAAGAACTTCAGCACTCAAAATGACTCTGCACCTCTTAGAAATTCCCTCTCTCTGTCACCATGCAATATGCCTCAGTGCCCCTCACAGTAAACTTTGCATTCCAACCCTTCTATTTATAAAGAAGAATGTTTGGGCTAGAGAGTCCTGGCTAATGTCAGAAGCCCTTTGTGCCAAGGTAGGATTAAGGTTCCCAGCATCTCCACATCTCAAACACTAACTTCAGCCAGCAGAAAGACCTTCTCTAAGTAGCAGGCTGTGGCTGAAATTACAGATTGACCTGACCTCTCCACAGCAGGTCCATCCTGGCTGCTTTTGGAACTGCCAACATCCTCTGCCACTGCCGGACCAGGTGCGTGGGAATTGTAGCCAAGGCTCAGCTGCGTGGGTAAGTGGACTCCAGGGTTCATAGCGGAAGCGATAGCATCTAGGATTAAAGGATTGCCGCCTCTTTAAATCTGATCTTGTTCAGAGTCATTAGCAAGCTGTTTTTTGGCCTATCTCTCTGTCGCTGTTCTGGAATATAATTTGATCCAGATAAACTGGCCCCTGCATATGGCAAATCTTTCTCTCAAACCAATAAAACTATATGGAAAAGTTATCAATGTCAAGTAGAATGTGCTAGATACCTACTTATACAAATGACCGAGTACTAAGGTTTACACAATGAGAAATATCTAAACGTAGTCCTTGGCTTCTAGGGATTAATAGTCTAAAGTAGATTTGTGAAATTAGTGACCAAATTTGGCCTGGTCAGCAGCTGAAAAAATGTGCCTCCCATCTTTACATAGGTGGGAAACTCTAGGTATGGAATATTGTAAGTACTGTCAGATTCAGTTAGCATCTTGATTTTGCCAAACTTCTCTTCCTCCAGTTTAAAAAAAAAATTGTTATCAAAGATGGTTAGTTGGTTAGCTGAGGGTGGGGTAAGGAGAGGAGGCACACGGATATGCATTTTACATATATATATATGTATGTATATATGCATATATATACACTATATATATATGCATTTGTAATATATAAAGTGTATGTGTACATATAGTAACACATACATACAGCATATATCTATATATATACTACACATAATATATTGGCAACATATGAATAAGAAATTAGATATAGTACATAATATATATACTCATATACACACAAACACATCAACAGTATGTATGTACATAGTATATGTACAACACATATATATTGATAATGTATAGCTATTGTATATAGTGTATAGAGTGCATTTATATATATTATGCATACACACACACAGACACACACACTGACAGAATACATAGTCAATCTTCAATATTGACACTTTTTTTTGTGATTTCAAGCATTCAGGTGATTTTATCAGTAACCTCACTTTTACTTTCACATTGCCAACTATGCACGATTACAGGTATGAGCAAGAGAGAAAAATAAAAGGCACGATATGGGCAACTTTGTGGAGCAGCTGGTAACCCACAAGGTGCTTTACAAGTCTTGTTCACCATATCATTGTAAAGAGTTCCTTATGCATTTGTGGTATATTTTTATTGTTTGCCTTTAAAACTCAAGTTCTGTGTTACAATTATGGCCCCCAAACCTAGACCAAGTTTTAATAATTTTATTTACTATATAATATTTTAGGTACTGTAGATTTCATGTGTTAGGAAAAGTGAATATTGTCTGATTTTTTAAAATTGAGATGTTAGCACAAATGGTCACAGAAATCTAAGGAATTGCTAGTAAGAAAAAATGTTTTGCATGTTACCAATTTTATTTTGTATAGTGCATTTTATCTATATAGTTTATATTTTATCTATATAGTTATTATGTTAAAGAAAGTGCATATTATCAGAATGACTATTTTGTTATAAACAATTGTTTGCAGAAAAGTGCATTTTTAGCAATTTCTAGTGAAAGATAACAGTTTTTGGTGGTTATGAGAACTCATCCCCTATTTCCCATAGGTTCAAAGTATCAATATTCATGGTTTTTTTTTAAACTTTTAGTCCATTTTATAGAAATATTACCTTTCCTTTGAGGATTTACTGTATATACATACACACAACTTGTGTGATACACACACACACACACACATATATTCAAAGTGATGTTTATATATATAACATATATACATGTGTATATATACATACTATATAATGCATTATATCAGATATATCTGAAAATTTGAAGGTATACTGTAAACAAGATACAATCACAATCTTTGAGGAGCTAGCATTTTAGTAGGAGAGCAAAACATTCAGATGTGTTAAAAATACACATTTAAAATATGTGTTGTTGAATCATATAATAAGAGTGTTTAAAGGTGTGATTCAAGGCAGATAATACATGCATAATGAGGGTGGAAAATCTTATGGAATAAAACATGGGAGTTTGCAGTCTACACAAGATGGGGTTTTGGAATGCCCCTTAGTTCTCTTCTGATCAATCTGTAGGACTTCCTGTAAGAGATAGGATTTCAAGAGCAATTAAGAAATATATCCATGGCCAACCACAGCCAGGTGGCTGCCAAAATAGATACCTAGGCATGTATACAAACCATCTCATTATAATGAGTGCTTTATAAATACGAACCACTTTTTTCTTGCGTCTACACAATGCCCCCTGTTCCTCCTCCTGGCTCTGTGACCAGAACTAATAGCTAGATATAGATACCCGGGAGCTCATGATGAGGTCTTGTAAATTAAAATGCCTCACAAATGGAAACAGGTTTTTGCTTTCATCTTGGGAACACTTATAGGAGGAGAACATTGCTTCTGGTCCAATGGACATGATCCAAGAAGAGCTTCCATGGGGTCAGTTTCAACCACAGATATGCACCTGCCCCCAAAGCCCCTTCTAAACTTTCCTTGAAGTTAGAATTCAGAGAGATAGGAGGTCATTAATTAATGGGACCTTGTTCAGAGTGCTTGCCCTTCTCCTTGCCAAAAATTGTAAGGAAGAGTTAATTAAGACCAGTGGATATCGGCTTTAAAACCATGTTAATATTCTGTTTGAGTAAGTCATATGTACCTTTCCAAAAGAAGATGAGGCATTCACCTACAAAGGAGATTACATCCTGACCCATGAAGAAATTTGTCCTGCTACTTGAGAATATTAAAGAAGTACCACTTAGTGAGAGAATTATATCTTTAGTGGAAGTGAGAAAGGAGGAATCAACAAACAGGTAGAGTCTGTTAAAGCAGATGTGGAATTTGAACAATATCCAACTAAAACTAGGTATCATCTTGGAGATACAGGTGACATCATTTGGAATAGTGGAGTTTCCTTTGGCAGTAGAAATAGATCCCATTTGGGATTTCAACAACAGTTGACTTCTCCGTAAAAGACCTTTCAAATAATCAAGAGACTTTGGAGCTAGAAGGGACAGTTCAATCATCTCACTTTATAGAGGAAGAGACTAATTCTGAAAGAATTTAAACTATTTGGTTAATAATTCACAGAGGGTAAATAGCAAAAATAGGATATGATTCAAGATATATTGGCTTTCATTGTTATATATCTTCTGTTTCTCTCCTTTTGTCCTTTCTTCTCTCTCTTCTAAATAGCAAGAACAAAGCAGAAGGAAGGAAATTTGTACTGGGTGTAATGGATTACATCAGTAATTTTCAATATTTTTGTTCCCAAATCCCTTTTAAGTAAAAAAAGAAAATATGTTGTAAATTCTCAGGCTAATTCAATATATTGCTCATATCATTTTAGATTTATATATAAAGCATTTAAAATAACAACAACTTCTGCCACAAAAACTTTGAAATTAAAATTTATATTTTGTAATTATAGAATATAAAGTAATTTTATTTACAATTTATAAAATCATATAGACTATAAAACTATAATTATAGGATGATCATAAATAGCATATGTGAAACACTCTGTAAGAATTAAAAGATGTCATCTACTTACTATTATATACATGACTTCATATTAAATTTATTTCACAAATTTTGTTGAATATAACATTTTTGATGGAATAGGATACAACTTGGAAGACATTTGACATAATATAATGATCACATATAAATCTAATTCCAATATTGCACTTTTTAACTTGAACAAAACTATGCAATATTTGGGTAAGTATCAGAAAAACATAGTCTGAAGTCTGATTGTGCCTGAAGTTAAGCAGTGGTAGAAAGTTGTAGAGGAATTTTATAAGCTCTCTTGCTGAAACATAGAAATTCATTTTAAAAAATTTAGTCAAGAATTCATAAGGCTACCATTTTTTAAATAATATTTGTAATCCAAATTGTGACTTTTGTTTGTGATTGTGAATTTAATTGTCTTTTTTTTGGTCTCTTGCCAAATCCATAAGCAGAGACATAAAAGATATATCAAATGAGTTTTTAGTATAATTTAATTCACTGAAACTTTCCCAAAAATATTCATTGAAAGTTGCTTCTAAAAATTTTGGATGGTCACTGGTATCTTTCTTAACAGCACAATTCAAAGATAATTCATTTTCCAATAAAAATTATGTAATGTCATAAAGCACTCAGTACTGTTCCCAATTGTGTGTTTCTAAAATAATAGTTTTTTGATCATATGTTTTACTGTCTTGAACACTGAATTTATTTTTATTTGTACCCTATAATGATGTGTTGATTGTTCATTTCTGAAAAGATATCTGAATTTTAAAAAGATGTCTTTTTAGTTATGTCATAACATTTGTACATTCATTCAGTGGAAATGGAGTCAGTGAAGAAGACAACTACTTAGTCTTTTTCATTTAAATAAACAAGGCTGATTTTAAAAGGCTGAAGAACTACAGTCTCTAGACTTCATCAAACTTCTGTCATAAAGATTTAGAAAACACTCCCACTTAATTTTTACTGAGAAATCCAAGAAAAAAAATTCACAGGTCACTTTAGAGTGGTGCAGGCACAGAGGAGGCTTTCACTATGTCTTGAGCAACGAACAAGCTCAAAAATAAATCATATCAGTGCCTCTAGTTTTAAGAACAGAGCAGGAACTGGACTTCTAGCCCAATATGGAGCCTATGGTTGAATAACCAGACCCAAGGTGTAATGGGCCAGAACTCTGGAGAAATATGCTTAGGCAAGGATTCTTAAAACAAGCTGTTAATTCAGTGGAATTGATAAGATAATGGTTATCTAATTTAGCATGGTGATTAATAGTTCTCTAATTCAGTACATGTACTTAGTACTTAATATAGGTCTATAAGATTGACACCTATCCTACAAGATTTACACCTACAATTATGTAATTATGATAGAGTATATAAGCTGGAGACAGAGACATTCATTCCATCTTCCATCTTTGTGATGGCTGGATGCTGGAGCATAAGCCCTCAGACTCAGACATTCATTCCATCTCCCACCACTGTGATGGCTGACCTGTCCTTCATTTCTCCACTGAGATCACCAAGGCCCATCTGAAGCCTCCAGAAAGTTAGCCCAGGCCCCAGACAAGGAGACAATAAAGAGTTTGGACTTTATCTCTGCCTATTCTTGTGGTAATTACTCTACTGAAACAAAGGCTAGTCCAAAGACCTCCAGAAAACCAACCAGAACATTACACAAAGGAACATGAAGTTTAGCTATTCTGAACCTACAGCACTTTCCAATGAATTAATGATAACTGAAGCTAGCAATAATCTATTGAAATTTATAACTAGGACAAAGCCAAAAGATGTCTTCTTATTCAGACCTAAACCTGCATCAGAAAGATGTCAGACCAAGAAGGCAATAAACAAACTTCATTTGAGTCATATCACTTTGGGAACCCTGAAATAATTTAGATTAGCTGTCCCTGAAATCCTGGAATAACACAATACTCAATACTCTAATAAAGCAAGAGAATGACACAAGGGAACAGAAGCATATTGCAGATATTCTCTTGATGAGTGCACAGAACCTAAAACTAACATAAAGTCCAATGACAAAAAGTCAGCTGGAAGGATGAGTAAAAAAAAAAAATACCACCAAAAATATTTGTTGATAGAGAAGACATAAATCCAGAAGAAGAGAATGATTTGAAAAAATCTAAAAGCAAAGCCTCAAAGAAAAATATAGATTGGGTACAAATGCAACCCAGAATTTCTAGAAGAAATAAAGGAGCTTAAAAAATGAGAATGATAGTAGGAAAAATGAGAAAAGAAAAGAAAAGGGAAGAGAATTAACAGTGTGGAACAAGAAATATCAAACCATGAAAATACCTCCATGAAAATTAGATGTAACTAAACAGAAGCTAATGACTCCTTGATACATCAAGATATGTTAAAATGACAAAAGACTAAGAAATAGAAAAAAAATGAGGTATCTCATAGGCTAAAAAACTCACCTAGAAAATAGCTCAAGGACAGACAATTTGACTACCTGAAAACCATGATTAAAAATAAAAGAAACCAGGCACATATTTTTTTAAATCATGAAAGAAAGCTATCTAGATGACTTATATGGCAAAATAGAAATTGAGAGCAACTAGTAACATTATTGCTAAAATCTCAGAGTTCTCAGGTCAAAGAAAAAATATAATAGTTAACATTTATATAGCATTTACTGTATGCCAGAAACTATGCTAAACATAATACAATTATTATCGCATTTAACCTTCACAAGATCCCTAGCAGGTATATGCTACCTTATCTCTATTTTACAGATGATTAAACTGAGAGGAAAAAAAAAGAGGAAGGGGGACTAAGTGCCTTGCCCAGGGTCATAGAGTTAGTCAGTATATGAGGCTGGATTTGAATTCAGGTCTTCCAGATCCTAGATCTGTCTCTTTCTATTCATTGTACCAACAGAGGAGTCAGGAGAAGCATCACAAACTAAACATGAGCAAACAGTTATAAGGAACTAAACAAAGTAAAAATGTTGATATTCTTACATGGTGTGATGATACATGTGTCCTTTCAGAGCTCTATCATCATCAGGAGCTATAAAGGGAATCTAATTAGGCAAAATACCTAGAAGTAATTCTACTATATTTTGATGATTTAAAAAGAAAAACAGATAAGGAGAGGGAGAGGAATATATTGTCTGGAATGGGGAGAAAGGAAAGCATCCATATTACACAAGTAGAAGTTTACATAGTAAGGAGAGCAGCAATACTTGAACCTGACTTTTATCTAAATTGAAAATTAGCTTAATCCTAAGAAAAGGGTGGATCAAAGGACCAGTCATAGAAAAAAAATCAATAATTTTGTTAAAGATAATGATAGGAATGAGACCATAGGCCACCATTTTGGGGATGCAGCCAAAATAGTATTTAGGGGAAAATGTATATCTCAAAACACTTTCATCAGGGGAAAAAAAAAAAAAAAAAAAAAGGAGTAACCAGAAGCAGATCAACAAATGGTGTGCAATTTAGAATACAAGAAAAAAATTAAAAATTAAAAAAGCAATTAAACATCACAACAAGAATCCTGAAAAACAAAGAAGAGATTAACAAAATTGAAAGCAAAAAAGAAAATTAATTAATCAATAAAACTAGGAACTGGTTTAAGAAAAAAAGCAAAATAGTTAAGTCATAGCTAATGAAGGGGGAGGAAAGAAAGATGAAAACAAAATTACTAGTATCAACAATGAAAAAGACAAATTAATGATCAATGAAGAGGAAATAAAAGAAATTTTCTGGAGCTATTTTGTTCAATTCTTTGCTAATTGACAGACACTAGCTATGTTACCCTGGATAAGTCACTAAACCCTTATTGTCTTAATTTCCTCACCTGTAAAATGAGCTAAAGAACCACTTCAATATGTTTGCCAAGAAGATCCCATTTGGGGTTGTTTATTTTTATTATTATTATTATTATCATTAAGCACATACAATGTGTTAAATAAATGCTATTTGACTCTTACTGAATATAAGCATATTATAGAGACAGAGACAGATATAGATATAATTATATACACATATATACATCTAACATGCTTGCTGCCCATCTCTCAACATAAGATGGTAAACAATCAAGAATTAATAAGTCTTAGTGGCATAAAATTAATTATTTTAACAGTGTTACCTAACACATTTTTGAGTTGTACTATTCTTGATGACAAAATTTGCTTATGTATGCTGCAGTGTGTTCATATCACACTTGTGCTAATTTTTTAAATATGCAAAGTGCCCCCAAAATTCTATATTTAATTTTGTTCCATCTGTGCAAATTCCATAAGAAGACTAATTGATTTGTTTTTCTTCAAAGTATGAATTAATTAGATTAGAACTGTCTCCCCCAGTTGTACATCCTATTGCTTGATGACAAAAAAAAAGTCATTTCCACTTTATGTGGATATCTTCCAAATACAATTAAAATTGCTACATTACAAACATAAGTTGTTTCATTTAATTGAAAAAAACAAACTTTATTTTAAAAAATCTTTTTTCTATAATAACTAATTCAACATCATTAAACATATATATTCAATAAGAGTATTGTTATACATTTCGGATTTTATTTTAATTAACATTCATTTCTTAATTTTGAAATCATGAATCCTTTGTAATTGTCTTAGATCATTGAGTTGATCAGAGTAGTCAAGTCTTTCACAGTTGATTATTGTTAGAATATTGATATTACTGTGTGTAGTATTCTCCTGGTTCTGTTCATTCTACTTTGCATCATTTTATATGCTTTCCCACCTTTTTCTGAAATCATTTCATTTGTCATTTCTTATAGTATAATAGTATTCTATCATAATTATGTATCACTAATTATTCAGCCATTCCCCTAAATTTCAAATTCTTTATCATCACAAAAAGAGCTGATATAAATGTTTCTTTTTTTACACATAGTCTCTTTTCCTTTTTATTTTTAGTCTTTTGGGGATACAGACTTAGTAGTGATATTGCTGGGTTAAAGGATATGCATAGTTTTAAAGTCCTTGGGTATAGTTCCAAATTTTTCAACCAGAATGGTTGGACCAATTCACAATTCCACCAGCATTGCATTATTGTACCTGTTTTCCATATTCCCTCTAGCATTTGTCATTTTCCATTATGTCTGATAAGTATGAGGTGATATCTCAGAATTATTTTAATTGATATTTTTCTAATCAATAGTGACTTAGACCTTTTTTTCTAATGACTCAGCCCTTTATGTATTTGAGAAATGAGATCTTTATCAAAGAAATTTGCTGTGAAATCCCCTGCCCTCTCCACTCTCCTCCACTGTTTTCTACTTTCCTTCTAGTTTTAGCTACATTGTTTTATTGTATAAAAACTAACTTCATGTAATGAAAATAAGTCATCCTATGACACTATTTCTTTTTTGATCATGAAATCTTTTCTTTTCCATATATTTGACAGGCAATTCTTTTCTATGCCCCCCCAACTTGCTTGTGATATTCTCCCTCACATCTAAATTATGTACTCATTTTGACTTTTTCTTGGTGTATCATGTGATTGTTTTTAACTTCATAACAGAATTTTCTTCAAACATATATTTAGCAATTACTTTGGCACATGGAAAAATGTATTTCCCTGACATAGAGCTTTCCCACTTTGTACAATTTGATAATTTACTAAATATGAAACTTCAATTGCTTTTCCACTTTCTTATTTATTCATAGAAATAAATGAATCAACATTGTGTGTTTTCAAATTTTGTTCTTTCTACTTAAAAAATTAATAGGCTTATTAATTAGGATAACCTTTGTATTTTGACTACATAACAGAAAAAGGCAATGTAATCATTAATACTTATTATCTCCAAAAATTTTTTTTAATTTAATGTATTCATCATATTCCTTTTTCCATATCTGTCACAATCTAGGTATTTTAAATATCTGTGGATTTAAGAACCAAGAGCTACTGAGTAATAGCAATTGAGTAATATTTAGTTTCCTCATCAGAATGTGGTGAATCTGAATGAATACTTTTAGATTGTTCATTAGCATATTTTTGACACTTTTTACTCATAAGTCTTTTTTTTCCCAACCCCAACAATCCATTGGGACTGTTATAACTTTAAAAAAATAAAAATTTATTTCTACAAATATACAAAGTTATTTTAATATTGACTCAATAAATGTAAAACACAATTAATATAATTATACCAAATGAATATTCCTTAAAATGACTTTGTTTTATAAGAATTTATAGACATTAAGACATTCTCCTACAGATAAATGCTATTAGTACCAGTGTACACAGACTATGAAAAATG
The DNA here is from genome assembly GCF_016432865.1 of Antechinus flavipes. Lineage (NCBI taxonomy): Eukaryota > Metazoa > Chordata > Mammalia > Dasyuromorphia > Dasyuridae > Antechinus > Antechinus flavipes. The sequence goes on from NC_067400.1 coordinate 474,694,724, forward strand.
TGGCTACCTATTCAAATAACAAAAATGAATAATTAGTTATTACATAAAATATTTAATTTTCTACTGGCTAATGGAAAGTGCTATGTTAAATGATAAATGAACCTTAAAATTAATTGCACATATTAATTTTTAAATGTTTATAACTAAACTAATATTTAAATGGAAAGAAACTCTTTAGCTATGACTTCCTTCTCTTCTACTATAGCACAATGGCTATAATCTCACAACTTTACTGAATGACTAATAAGTATTTCTAATCCACTCATTTGAATATCACCAGAGAGAAAAATGCTAGCATAAATGGAGGATAATTATTAATTAAAAACTGTCTTAATGTTGCAATGAGAAATAATATAAGGCTTCTTTCTGTCTAATGTTTGTGATATTTCATGATGGTTTCAAGATGTCTTGTGATATATATGCCCAGTAGTCATGGATTTCAGTCTAACATTTGTGCTTTGAGAATACAAATGTTAATAATATCTTAATCACATAATTAAAAGTTGATAAAGTATTACAGGATAAGGGAGCAGAAAAACTGAGCTATTCCAATGCAATTTGCAAAATACACATGTATATGCTGACCGTTTGTTGGGAAATAGTTTGCCCTTAAACGTTGGACTCTTGTGATGATTTGCAAACAACTTGATGATGACAAGTTGATAAACTGTAAGAACATGTTGTGTTTGGTCAAAAGTAGTCAGAATTTGATGTAACTGCTGCAATGAACATCAAAATCATTGTGTGCAAGACCATGGTAGCTTTGAATTGCTGCAAAAACAAATCTATATTGCTTCAAACATGCACAAGCTTTTTTTTTTTAATAGAGGAAAAATATATTCATAACACAATTAAACATATATTTATTGCTAAAGGTGCCATTAGAGAATTTTTAGGATGAACCACCTAGACCATTATTATAAACTCCCCAGGGGTCCAATTACTGCTAAACAGACCAACTGAATGAAATGGACTCTAATTTCAATTCAAAGATCCTATGATTCTCTCTTCTCCTCCCTGTAGCTGCCATCCTTAATTATTTTATCAGTTCTTCACAAATTTTAAATGTTAATTTTTTTACATTTGCTATAATTTTCCTATAATTTCTCCTCTCTTTTTTACTTTTATTATGCTGTTATTTGTATACAGAATCACTAAAAAAAATTAGGTAATAAAATTCAACTACATTGTGTTGCATTGGCATAGCTCAACTGTTAAGGCTCCCAAAATGACTAGCTATTAGATCAGTCCTAAATTCTAGAAGGTATGTAACTACAGGTGAGCATCATTAAAAAAAAAAAAAAAACCCTGTAGAATTCATGTAAACACTTGCAAGTATAAACACTCTGCTCTATCTTTCAACTTAAAAAAACCTTTTCTGTCTCTGATTCAATCACAAAACAAAACACACTTTGGAAGATTCCCTCCCTTCTTCAGTAAAAGAAATATGTGTATATCATTAGGTAAAAACATATCCATAAAGCTTTCACATGCTTGGCAATATTCCTGACATATTCTTGAAAACGTCCTGTCTTATATAGTTAAGAAGTTTTGCCAAAGCCATGGCAGGTCTAGGCTATATACCATGGGACAATCCTTTGAGGTAAAGATCCAGAAATAGAAAGTGAAATACATTTCCCAAACAATTAAAATTTCAAAAAGCCTGAGGTAGAAGTTAAAAAGCAAGGAGAACTTCAAAATTATTTGATACTAGTTAAAAATAGAAAAGTAGATCAATTGAACAGTTTAGACAAAGTTTAGACAAAGAGGAATCAGCAATAATTAAATTTAATTACCCAGTGTAATAACCTAGTGTAACATCTAAACAAAAGCATAAAGAATTCCCTATTTAGCAAAATTGCTGAGAACACTACAAATCAATCTGATAGAAATTAAGTCTACATCTTCTTATACAAAATGCTACAATAAACTCAAAATGGATATGTGACCTGAATATTAAAGATCATATTATAAAAAATTTAAGTAACGATGTATATTTAGCAACCATTGTGGGGGGGAAGGGAATTCTTAATCAAATATCTTTGGATAATGAAGATAAAATAGATCATTTCAATTATATGAAAATTTTTAAACTTTTGCATAAACAAATTTAGTGTACCCAAAATCAATAGATTGGGAATAAAAAAAATCTTTGTATAAAATATCTTTACAAGGGTTCAATATCCCAGGTATACAGAAACTAAAATAAATGTATGAGAACAAAAACCATTCCTTAATAGAAAAATGGTCAAAGAATATGAACAAAAAGTTGTCAAAAAAAGAATTGCAAACCAAAAAACATATGAAAGAATATTCCAAATTATTAGCAAGAGAAATGTAAATCAAATCTCTGAGATTCTACCTCATACACATAAAACTGATAAAGAAGAAAAAAGATAGGACTAATCAATACTGAATAGACTATGGAAAAAACAGTCATATTGGTGTACAATTGGTGGAGCTATGAATTATTCCAACACTTGTGAAAAGCAATTTGGAATTATATGAAGAAAGTGACTAAAATATCCATATGTTCCTTGACAGAAAGATTTCAGTTAGGCATAAAAAAGGTCAATAACAAAAAAGGCTCTGTATATACCAAAATAAATATAGCAGCTTTTTTATAGTAGCAAAGAATTGGAACAAAGTAAATAACCACTAATTATGGTTACAAATTATGTTACATAAATGTAATAACTGTATGAAGCAATGAATATGATGAATACAAAGAAACTCAGGAAAGACTATGAACTTATGTAAAGTGAAGAAGGATGCTGCAAATGGACAACAGAGTCAAAATTAGTCAGGAAGAGGTAGTCAGCTGGAGTGTTTTTGGGAAACTACAAAGTCATCTTGATGACCCCAAGTTGCTTCTTGAAGCAAAGACCCTTGATATGATGATCGATGGATGGATGGATTGTAAATAATGATGACAATGATGATGATCTTGACAAACCCTAAGTAAAATGAACATCACATGCACAAGGTAGAATAGAAAAAGAAGTTTGTTCATGAAACCACAATTCTTAAATACAGTTTGTTTTTCCTTTTAAGTATGTATTAATTAACATGTAACTTTCTTTGGAGGTCTTGGGGTGGATCACTCCCAACTCACATTTCTAACTTTTATTCATTAACCATAATGCATTTTCTGTGCATAGGGAGAAGGGAATGGGGAGTAGAGAGTCAATAATAACATCCTAAATAAGGACTTATTAATCTTCAGCACAGTTTAAAGCTGCTAGACATGGCCTTAATTGTGAGCAAAAAAGGGGGACTTAAATTCAAAAAACTGGTTGGAAAGAGAAGAATGAGGATGACAGATTGACCATCAAAAACTTGACAGAAGTTAATCTAAACTCCAGTCCAGGTAGCATAATCCCTGATTTCTGCTACAGCCCCTTCCAAATGTTGTCTAGGAACAGGCTTCCTATTACACACACTTTGCTCTCTTTCTACTATACAACCTTCCAAAGTAGGAAAAAAAAATGCAATTACCCTTTATCTAATATCCACAGAACTATTCCAAGAACTATCAAAAGTTAGTTAAAGCCCCTTCTGAAAGGCCATAGGGAATGGGGATGAGGACCTCAACCCCAGTCATACTGGATTTCCAAAATTTGTAGGAACATTCCAGGCCTAAAGGAATCATAAGGGTCTAGTTGAGTCTTCCATTAGTTACACGTGGATATTTTCATCATCCAAACACATTTGCTGGTTTGGAGAGATTAATTTAAGAAAGATAGGCTTTGAATAGTGATCTGGGATTATTTAAAAATAAAGCCCTGGATTCTCAATTTTATCAGTTCCGTTAGAGCACTTAGTTTCCATTTATATTCTGTTTTAAAACTAGACCTATGCTTACCTAAATTAAAGAAAGAGCTTTTTATTGTTGAAGAAGATAAGAAAACATCCCTTGTTAAATTTGCAGAGTCATTTGTAATGAGTCCCTTCTGTTATTCCTGGGTAATTGTACCCAGAGGTTCATCTCTATTCATTTTACTGTCTTGATAACCCAATCTCCACCACAAATTCTGCTACTCCATTCCCATATCAGTGCAGCTAGGTGGTGCAATGGATAGAGTTCTAGGCTAGGAGTTAGGAAGACTCATCTTCAGAAGTTCAAATCTGGTTTCAGACTCTTATCAGCTGTGTAACCCTATTTGCCTCAGTTTTCTCATATGTAAAAATGACCAGAGAAGGAATCAGCAAACCAAACCAGTATCTTTGCCAAGAAAATCTCAAATTAAGTCACAAAGAGTCAAATACAACAGAATAGCCAATCCATTTGGGTTAGATGAAAACTTTAAAATGTCACATAAATTGATCCAAATCATACTTCTAGTTAGTGGCAACTGAATGACTAAAACTCAAATTTCTTGACTTCTATCCAGTACTCTCTCCCCCAGTCACACTATACTGCCTTTCCTTCCTTTTTTTGAACATCTCTCTCATTTTGTCCATCTCCATTTCTTAATCAGGACCTTTGTTCCAGTCTTAAATTTAATCGTCTTTCAATTTCATTTGGCTATAACATCTTTCATTTTCTTCTCATACATTTCCTTATATTTTTCTCTTTTGAAGAGTGCCCATTAACCCTGACTTCAGTCAGACAATTACAAAGAATTCACCATATCTGTGATATATGCCCGGCCCTACAACCATTGCCCTATCCGAACCAAATTCATTTAAAAAAAAAAAAAAACATATACTATGTTAGGAGGAATATCTGCAAACCCTATATCATGGTGGCTGGTCTAATTTCTCATTAAAAGATACTGAAATGATCTTTTAACACTTAATCAGTCCAGTAGACTAAGGCATGCATTATTGAGCTAACTTTTAAATATTTCTAAAAAAATAAGTACCCCTAGAAGAACTAAAATATTGAATTATGGCAATCATTTACACTTAAATGTGAATTAGATTATTAGATATTTTCCTAAGAAGTGACTTAAATGGGGAGGCAGGGGGAAGAAAGAGAAGAACTCATGAGTGAACTTATTAGTAGGCTTCATAATACTAGAGGAGAGAGTTACAAGTAATGGGGGATGCCATGAAATATCAAAAAAGTTTGTTTTCAGTTGTTTGGGCTGTCATTAAAATCACTCCCAAACAATTCAGTTTTTAAAAAAGCAAATTCAAACTTACTTTGGCAACATTGCCAAGATTATTGTTTTGTATATAATTATTTGCACTTAATCTTCCCCATTAGATGGCAAGATCTTTGAGGGCAGGGGCTGCCTTTTGTCTCTTTTTCTGCTTAGCACAATATGACAAATAGTGGATGCTGAATATTTTTTCACTATCCAGATAGACTGACTGTAGACTTAAACCTTAACCAAAGTAATTCTAATGCATCAGCTGCAGCCAGGTACTTGGAAAGAAAGGACGCATGAAGGAGGAGAGCAGTGAAGGCAAAGGGGAAGAAGGAGAAAAGAGTGAGAGCAAGGAAGTGAATCCAAGAACCCAAAGTAGAAAGGAAGTACTCAAACTGACTTGCCTGAAGGTTCTTGGCAGCCTTTACCAGCAGGTGGCTAGCCGCCTAAGTTAGGCTGGCCCTAAATGCTATGCTTTCAGGCAGCTAAAACAAAGGAATGAACTCTAGACCCCAGAATCCTGCAGAAGAAATGACAAGCAGTTTGATGAACAGGAGTAAATTAAAAGGAACTCCAAGGGCCCTCGTTGCATTCCTCCACCACAGGAGAGGCCATAGCTTGGGTTTCGGTTGTTTTTGGCCTCAGTGCTGACCTGGGGCCCTATTTCCTCCTCCTCTCCCCTTGCCACCCCGCCTCTTTTCCCTGCTTTTAAAAAGTGTTTAAAGGGTTTTGTCAGTGAATGATCCTATTCATAAAACAGCCAGTGATGACAGTTCAACTTTCTAAATGGGCTCTTAACTGTGTTCTTAATAAATCTGAAACATAAATAAACAGTGGGGAAAGAGCAAAGAGCAAATGAGGGAGGAGAAAGTTCAGAGGGCAAGGTCAGGGAGATGGCCCTAGTTCATAGATATGAAGAGAAATTATGAGAGACACGATTCCCTTCATAATCACTCTCCCCACCTCCCCCCAAATTGCCTTCCACTCCTGAAGATCCTTTTATCCTTGGAACTCTGAGCCATTGTTGGTGTGATATACTTAAAGAGAAGAGCAAAAAGGAGAATGGGAACATAGGGTCAGAGATCTTAGGTTTAGAGCTAAAAAAAAAAATCTAGAGAACTAAAGATCTAAAAGAACACAAGGAAATGGCTATTTCAGGTGATCACTAGCAAAAGCATTTAGTAAAAAAAAAAAAAAAAAAAAAGAACTTGAAGTAGGGCCCAAAAAGTAGCAAAAGATGAGAGAGAGATACACACAGGAAGACAGACAGAGACAGAGGGAGGGAGAGACAGAGAAATAGAAAGAGAGGACGGAAGACAGAGAAGAGAAGAAAGAAGAAGAGTCAAAAAGAGAGAAGAGGAGAGAGAGGGAAGAGAGAAGGAGGAGGAGGAGGAGGAGGAGAAGAAGCAGAAGAAGCAGAAGAAGAAGAAGCAGAAGAAGAAGAAGCAGAAGCAGAAGCAGAAGCAGAAGAAGAAGAAGAAGAAGAAGAAGAAGAAGAAGAAGCAGAAGAAGAAGAAGAGGAGGAGGAGGAGGAGGAAGAGGAGGAGGAGAAAGAAGAGGAGGAAGAGGAGGAGGAGGAGGAGGAGGAAGAGGAGGAGGAAGGAAGGAAGGAAGGAAGGAAGGAAGGAAGGAAGGAAGGAAGGAAGGAAGGAAGGAAGGAAGGAAGGAAGGAAGGAAGGAAGGAAGGAAGGAAGGAAGGAAGGAAGGAAGGAAGGAAAGATACAGCATGCAGGAAAATGAGGATCTCATACCATCTGATGACAAATTCAAATAGGGTATGCTTCTGGAAGTCAATGAGGCAGAAATGGACTAATTGCCAATTCATCTTTCCTTCCAGATCCGCACCCAGATTACAAACTATACTACAAGCATATTAGTACCTGTCCCACACCACCCTCCACCCAGGATTTGGGTGACAATCTGGGATTAGCTGGTATATCCAGGTGAATGTGGCAAACACCTTTTGTTCCAGTGTTAATCACTATTCCAGGTGTACTAGGAGCCTGGGATAGGACTTTAACCCTTTCCTTAGGGGGCTAGACAGAGAAAGGCTGAGGTAAACTCAGTTTTCTGGCTGCAATAAAACTTTACTCTCTTGAGGGCATGGATTGTCCATTCCCTAGAACAATGTCTGACCTAAGGTGGGCATTTAATAAATACTAATTAAATGAATAAATGAATCTGTCACCATCTTGTTGGAGATGGAGCATAAAAAGTAAGTATACTTCCTCCTTTCTATCCCAACTCCAACTAGATTTTCAGCTATGACTACCCCTACTTGAGGGCAGGCACTATTCTATTTCTTCTGTCTCTTCTCCCTGCTCTCCGCCAAAATATACACAGAAGCTCAATAAAGACTTGTTTGAGTTCAGGAGATTAGGAAAATCCAATCTAAGAGAGACTAGAAGGCAATCCCTTCTAGGATTCATCAGAGTTAGGTACTGAGCTCTATAATCAGCCCATGCTCCTCTGCTATTCCCTCCAAAAGTTCAGGCAACATAATTGACCAAGCAATCTTCTGCTATTGGTATGCTTAGTTCACTGTTTATATACCAAGTGCATTGTTATGAGCTTGCCTGAGTTCTCACTGGGAGAATTAAGTGCCTAGTGTTTCATTGCACCACCACCTAGGATTCTCAAAGATTGCTGATAGAGTTGATAATTAAAGTAAAGATCCAATTAGCTCTAATAATGAATCTCATGAAGTGGCTGCACCCTGTATACTTCCACTGGACTGAAACCAATGGCCATATTTTGCTATTGTTACTGTTCAGTATTTTCAATTATTTCCAACTCTGTATGATCCCATTAAGGATTTTTTTTTTTTTTTGGTAAAGTTACTGGAGTGGTTTGTCATTTCCTTCTCCAGTTTATTTTACAAATAAGGAAACAAGGTTAAATGACTTATCCTGGATCACACAGCTATAAAGTATCTAAGGCCAGAATTAAATTCAAAAAGATGAATCCTCCTGACACCAGACTGGGTACTCTATCCACTGAGCCACCTAGCTCCCCCAGTCACATTATACATAACATCACAATTCTGAATAATGTATATTCAAATAATTTGGTTATTTGTGAGATTCTTTATTCACATTATTTTAAGAAATGGCTATAGACTAGATGTCTAATAAAGGGAGAAAGAAAAAAAGGTACCTAATATACAAACAAGAATCAGATATTGAATAGCTAGTTTATTCCTACAAAGAAAAGGGAATCTCAAGCAATAAAGAATCATAGCTCAGTTAAAATAGAATCTGCTGGCAGACGGATGACCTATGTTTTCTTAGTATTAGTTGTTTGGCCAAAATTAACACAAACAGCAGAGAATCGAGTCATACTCTGTTGAATCTAGGCTTCAGAGACTGTACTATGGAACCATCAATTACAGAAAATGGTGAAATTCTGAATGCTGTGCATAAGTTATCTTATTTTGGCAGTACATTTTCCAGGGATGTCCATAATGATAATGAGATTGCCAGAGCTGGTTCCATGTTTGGGAGGCTCTGAAGGAAAGTGGGAGAGGAGAGGTATTAGGCTGACTGTCAAACTGAAGGTCTCCAGAGCCTCTGTGCAAATTCATTGCTATATGACTGTGAAACCTGGACAGTACCAATGCCATGCCAGGAAACAGAATCTCTTCCATTTGAATTGTCTCATCAATATTATGAAGATCACCTAGCAGGATAAAGGTCTGCTCCAACTAAACTGCCAAGCATTCCTATTGCAAAAAGTGCAACTCCATTGGGCTGGTCCCATTGTTCGAATGCCAAATGTACACTTGCCAAAAAAGATTATTTTATGGAAAACTCACACAGGGCAAGCACCCACAAGGTGATCAGAAAAGCAATACAAGGATATTTTCAAGGTCTCTCTTAAGAATTAGAGTTGATTGTATGACATGGGGGACACTGACACAAGATATCCCAGCATGCTGTGCCATCATCAGAGAAGGTGCTGTGGCAGAATTGAATTAACTCCCAAGAAATATAAGATGCATAAAATTAGAGAATCCACCCCAAATGTTCATAGGGACTATTTGTGTCCCACTTGTGGCAGAGCATTCCAAGCTTGCATTTCTCTGATCAGCTACAATAAGACACACTAATTCAACTCCAACATAATGATGTCATTTTGGTCCTCTTTGAGAATGAAGGACAACAACCAACCAGAATAGAATCTAGAAACATATTGCTAGGATGGTCATTTGGAGGTGTAATACTTAAGCCTCATTGGAACACAGAACAAAACTGCTTATTTGCCATCTTACCTATCACCGGTACAATGGCATTGTCTATTCAAATGTGAAACTGGACTGTTGTTCCCTACCTTCCCTATCTAATATCAACATTTTCCTTGTTGAAAGTCTAAGCTTGCTATTGCTTCTACAAACACAGGAGAGGCAAGGAAGTAGAGGGCATCCAGTACAGCTTGTGATACGAGCCCAGAATACACTAATCCTCCATTATATTTGGGGAAGGAAGGACCCTTTCTCTACCACTGAGCAGTTGGCACATCTTTTCTCTTGGAAGTTGCCCCAAAAGACCTGCCAGCCATAAATTGCCCTTTTTTTTTTTGGCAGCTGTGGCAACTTCATCCATTTTTCCAATTCAGCACCGTTTGGTAGAATTCAATACAGATAAATCATGTATCACCTGAAAACAGGGAGAGAGTATATACACATCTTAAGGATCTGGGAAGCAGACAGAGTATCTGAGGATAATTCAAAGATATCGGGGAACTTATATATAAATAGAAAACTTTAAAATATGTAATGATATTTCTACATATGAAAATTGTTCGTCCCCTCCTCCCACTGCCCCAATTATAGTCATAAGCATCTTTGTGATCAAGGCCTTCTAGCTCCTAGTTTCTTCAAACTGACTACTGTTCTCCCTCCTGGGGAGCCCTCCTGGTATTGTCATGAGAGCTCCTGAGCCCTTAATGCAATGGACAGGTCTCATTTTTCTCCTTTCTTTTTGTCTCTAACCCCTTTGTTACTTCAGAATACTCAGTGTTTAAGACTGTGTCAAATGACCTTTCTCCCTTCACATAATCTTTGCCCTAAGGCAATGTGGTGTAATGAAAACTGTTGCATTTAAAATCTAGAAAATATGGATTTGATTCTTGATTCTGCTATTTATTATCCATGTGATCTTGGATAAATTATTTCATTTTTCTAGGCCTTAGTTTCCTGACCCATAAAACAAAAGGGTTTGGCTTGATGACCTCTGAGATCCCTTTCAGTCCTAAATAAGTGATCTCAACTGCAGTGATTCTAAGACAAAAATCATTCTGCTCTAAAAAGCCATTCTCTTTGGTGGTGTGACAAATATTTGGACAGAGAGACTTCCCCCCACCTTCTCATCAGATGCTTAAGCATCTTCCCCTAAATCCAAAACAGCACCTGCCTTTATAGAAAAGCCTCCTCCTTAATTGCTCCTCTTTAATATCCTTCTGCTACTCCCACTGAAAATTCAGGCAATGAATTTTCTACCAAGCAATCTTCTACCATGAGAATCCACTGTGTCCTACGCATGGTCCTTTCTCCCTGAGTGTTCTGGAGAAAACAGGAGCTCATTGTTTTTAATAGATAATAGGCATGTTGTGACAGATTGAGAATTTACATTGTTTTGATTTCCCTTGCTGGTCCAGAGAACTGCTGGCAACTCTTAGGCCTGCTGACAGGCAGTGTGCCTTTAATTGTTATGATTTAAAGAGGCTGCTTAGAATGGTTCTCAAAATTGGGAGATCTCAGGGTTCTTTGCTAGTAAGCTGTCATTATACCCACTGAATAAATAAGTCAACTGAGGCACAGAAAAGTCAGAGCTTTTTCCTTGATTCTCCCAAGAAAGTTGCTTAAGAAAATAATAACGGCAAAAATTCACATTTCTAGAGGGTTTAAGAAATTTTGCAATCACTCCATTCACTTCTTTTCCTTATTCATCTATTGGACTTCAGAAAGTTAACAAGTAGCTAGCTTCTCAGGCAAGAGGATAAATTGGACAAATTCCTATTTTTCCTATAGGGAACATATAGTTTAAAGGAGGAAACAAGACAGCACATGTCATCACCAGAAGCATGTAAGGACCATTATAAGAATGTCCAAAGGAAGAGACAAGTCAGTGATTTTATTAGCAGCTTAGAGAGTAGACAAGATTGATTAGGTTGAGTCTTCCTGAAGGGTGTAACTTTAATAGAGGGAAGGAAGGGGTATAGAAAGGTTGAAAAGGAAATGGGGGATTGTTCCAGAGTATTTTGGATTTAGTTCTAGAAGGGGCTTCAGAAGTGATCTGGTTTAACCTTTTCATTTTACAGAAGAGGAAGGAAACCAAAACCCAGCAAAATTAAGCAATTTATTAATTAGCATAAATGAAATTTGAATCCAGGACCTTGGACTCTAATTTCAGAACTCTTTCTACTATCTTCAATTTGGAATGTCACAAAACTACTGAGACTAGATCTTGGATGAATAATGAATAGCAAATAATGGGCAACAATATTAACATAATATTAACTATATTAACTTAATATTTACTATAAATCATCTACTATTTAGATCTACTATAAATTCTTGTTATTGTTATATCTTTTTGTATCTTGTTATTGAACTGCTTGTAATTAGGTTGTTCAGAAATACTTCAATTCACTGATTATTGATATTCACAGCAATTATTGAAAACTCTCCTTTCTCCTTTAGTCTCCAACTCAACACCCCATTCCCTTTTTCAATATGTATGAACAACATGGCAGTCTACCATTGAGATGGAGGGGGTAGAGTGGAGAACTGGAAGAAAGGGTAGAAGGGCTACTGGGACTGGAATAAATGATGTGGTCTAGGATACAAAAGATACTGAGAAGAGAATTCATAGAAATGCATAGAATTTCTCAGACTGTTTGGAAATTATATATTTGGTTCTGGTAGTATTAGAGAGAACCTTGAAGTTTAAAAGTAGCACTAACAAATTCAAAGGTTTACAAAGTCCATTGAAACTCTGGATGATCTGGATACAATATCTATTTCCAGAATCTCTTAACTCCAATATTTTCAATGATTTGAAAGCCTCTTCTCTAACCTAATGAGTTTGGGGTTTAGGATATGTCTGCATGCACTAGGCAACACAGAACTGTGTGAATCATGCAGTGAGTTGGTCTATGCAGAATATGAATTTAGAATGAAAAGCCTTCTTCATACCTCAAACCACTTTCAGTCCTGCAGTATCAGGTGTGACTTGTCTATGTGAATAAAACTAACTGGATAGTTAGTTACTAGTTCTGCATCTCACTTTCTGCTTGTAGATAATTTTAGGCTCGAAATGACAAATCACTAAACTTTTTGAGATTAGCAGTTTGTGTTATGTTGAAGGTCAGTCTAGTTTCAACTCACCCAACGCAGGACTAAGGTTAAAGATGAAGGCAAGCAAATTTTAGGACTGTCTCTGAAAGGAAGGGGAGATGCTAACATATTTTCCAGGGTCTCAGACAAAACTAGTATCAGTTCAATCTAACTTGGAAGCCTGATGACACACACATTTATAGTTTGAATCAAGCTGGATCTCTGGGTTACTCCTTTTTCTTGTAACCCTATGAATTTTTACACAGTACATTCACAAACAAGGCTAAGGGCACCATGACCCAGAATACTTGTCTCATTGTCAACCACCCTAGCTAGAAACACTTTCAGAATTTACTGTATCTAGGATTTCCTTACTTACTAATGTGTCAGAGTCAGGGCTCAGGAACCACACACAGCCTGGCACCCTGTCATCCAAGGAAGGCAACAGAGGAGGAGGAACTTAAGGGGACCAGGAAGCCTGTCAGGACTGCTCCTGCCTGCTGACTCATCACCCACAGCACAGTGAAGACCTCTTCTAAATCCTAGGGTGAGGGTGGAAGCTAACATGGGAGTGGCAAAGAGGTAGCAAGCTCTTTCTAAAAGCTTAGCAAGGATCTCAGTCAGCCCCTGGTGCTCAAGAATGGGACTTTGCTGACAAATAGCATCTCCATTTAGTTCTTAGCATTGTTCTTGATATTAGGTGAACCAAGTCAAGGCATTTCCCTTCCCTCTCCCCAAATTCTTTATATTTTATAGTTTTTTAAAAATAAAACTAAGAGTAAATTGATTTTCTTTACATTGTAAGGAAGGGGCAAGGAAAAGAATGGCAAATGTCTGAATTAGAAAGTGCTTGGAGATCCTTAGAAAGAATGGACCATGAGGGAAGATTATTAAGAGAATTTTTGATCTCTGTATTCTCTTCTACATCAGAAATTCTGGGATTCTGCCAGAGTAGTTCAGCTTCCATTAAGATGAGCAATAGAAATTCTTATACCCAGGCCTTCTGATATGGCTTACTGAGTAGAATATCTCATTACTCTTTCCCATTCCTCTTTGGAAACAACTGAAGTCCCAAAGAATATATCTGATAATTCTGAAGTGATCCATTCTAGGAGCCAGAAGAAGGCAAGTATTTTAGTTTTGTATAATCTAGTAGTCAGTAATTCTAAAGAAAATGGATGAGGGGCAGCTAAATGGTGCAGTGGATTAAGCCTGGAAGTCAGGAGGAACTGAGTACAGCTCCAGCCTTAGACACTAGCTGTATGACCCTGAGAAAGTCACTTTACTCTAAAAGAAGAAGAGGAGGAGGAGGAAGAGAAAAGAAAAGGAGGAAGAAGAAAAGGAGAAGAAAGAGGAGGAGAAGAAAGAAAATGAGGAGGAGGGGAGGAAGAAGAGTAAAAACAGGAGGAACAGGAGGAGGAGTAGAGTCTCAGCTGGATGGCATAATCTGTTCAAAGGCTGTTGGACTTGAAGTCCAGAAACCTCAGCTTGAATCCTATCTGTCACAGCATCTCCGTGTAACTTTGGACAAAATCGATCTTAATGCTCTAAGCCACAGTTTTCTTCATTTATAAGACAGAAGTCATGTTCAGACCACCTACCTCACATGCAAAATTCTCTGTTATTCTGCAGATCTTCAGAGAATCCCATCAATGAGGACAAAGAATTTTGTAAGGCATAGAGTGCTATATAAGGCAACACACCAGATCTGGAGTCAGGAAGATCTGAGTTCAAACCTGGCTTCAGACACTTACTAGCTATGTGTCCCTGGGCAAGTCACTTAACTTGGGGTAAAATTAGCTGGAGGAGGAAATGACAAACCACCTCAGTACCTTTGTCAAGAAAACCTCAAATGAGGTCACAGAATCAGCCATGACTGAAAAATGACTGAACACCTGACTGAAACTGGAATATAAGCTCTTTATGAGAACAGGAATTATCTTGCCTGATTATATTCGTAATAACAGCACTTAATACATTGGCTTAATTTATCAAGCATATGGCAAGAGCTTAATAAATTATTTATGTATTATGCAACTATCAATTACCATATCTATATTTCCAGTCCCTAGGCAGACTTCCTAGTTAGTCTAGGGTTCCACTCCACTTTTCATTTTGTTAATTCTAGTGCTTTCCCTTCAGTTAATTATTTCTCATTTATCCTGTACCCAGCTTGCTTTGTATATAATTTTTTGCATGTTATGTCCTCCATTAGATTGTGAGCTCCATTTAGGCAGGGATTAACTTTTGCTTCTTTTTATATCTCTAAAAATTAGCACAGTGCCTGGCACATAGTAGCATTTAATAAATGTTTATTTATTGGTCGATTGATAATTTGATGGACTTGAATTTTGCTAGTACAGGTACCCCTTCTTCCATTAATGTAAACTGAAACTCCTCCAATTCTTTCCAGTCTTCAAAATTCTCATTCATGTTATTCCATAAAAGCTATTCAGTGAGATAGAGCCTTACTTCTGGCTCTTTTAATATTTTAATTAGGTGTTTTTATATTTTATCCCAGGACCTGGTTGTGCATATAGTAGTTGATTAATAAATGTTTGTTGGTTTGAGAGTTGGGGTTTACTTCCTCCAGAATATAATGTTTCTATTACTATTATTAGTGTATTGATTTGACCTTTAGACAAAGATCACACATTGAGTCTAACAACTGTATGAACTTTAACATTCTATGCTTCCTTTTCTACCATTTGAGGAAATGAAGTAGGGCTGGGACAAGATAGTAGCCAGGTAGGTCAGGCAACTCAGTGGAAGGGGAGCCAGCTCCAGAGCTTGGTACTTTTAAAATAAGAGAAGAGAGCTCTGAGAGCTTAACTGTTCCCCTGCAATGATTTTAAGATGCCTTAATTACAAGGACTGGAAGCCAAGAACTGGAAACAGGGTGTCAGATGCTAGGATATTGAAGGTGCACTCAGGAACATGCCGGTCCTGTCCCCTGGATGTAAGTCATGGTCACCAGCTACCCCTAAAATGATCAATGTTAAGTATCAACATTCAAGCATTCGAGGACTGAGAGAACAGAGTTGATAAAGGCCTTCCCAGAGTGGGCTGAGTAGGATGGGAGACTGTGCCTCAGGATCTAAAATGACTTTGCACAACTGTGTGTTTCCATAACACATCTCCTGGATCACGGTATTGGGAGCTAATGATTTTCTGTCGATTGACTTGGCCCACTGTAGAGCTTGGGAACAAACCTTCAGGCCTCCTGAAACGAGATTGCACATTTTCGGACTCCTACACCCAGTTTAGGGTCCACTACATTTGATTCAGTGAAACCTACCTGTATTAAACCCCTGCTCTAAGACAACGATAGTCCTAGGTGCTGCAAATAAAAAGATCATTGGAACAGAGCCCTGTTCTGAACAAGCTTCTGTCTAGTGACATGCATTTACTCTCAAACAATGGTCTCTCAGGTCTGAATGTGGGAATATGAAATTCCTTGTTGAATTCCTACCCATCCCCCCAAGACAATGAACACACAATCCTATTCAATTATTTATTTTTTAATTAAAAAATAAAAGTTATCTTAACACATCTGCGTTGCAGCTGTTGGGGATGACATCCCCACTGGAGCAAGGCTATAGGAAAATGTTCTTGGGTCACCTTATCACCCTTTAATTGGTACAAAGGCACACATCAAACAAACAAACAGGAACTTTCTTCAGAAACAACTCTAGTAATTCAGAACTCCCTTATCCCCTGACCCACCCTGCCCTTCCCCCTCCCCTCAAAAAATTTTAAATGTTTTCTTTTAAAACCTACAAGAAATAAGTGCTAGGTCACCAAGGAAATTGGGCAGCTGCCCCAGTTCTTCCATATCTCTCTGCTTTGATTGGTGGTTGCCCTGGAGCTGATAGAGAAAAGAGCTATGGCGTCCTCCCTCTTTGTTCCAGGATACAGCCTACCCCATAGATAGGTATTCTCAGCCAGAATACCTGGGTATTCCATCTCCATGGAACCATCTCCATGACAACCATGGTGTCAGTAAGATCCCCAAGGAGCTCTCTTCCTTTAGGCAAGTTGGGTAGCCCTGTGGCAGCACACCCTTTCAGCAGGAGCAAGGCCTAAAACAAACAAGGGTTCATTCAAGTGCATGCATGCTGATGATGATGTGAGAACATTCTGGGAGGAGGGGAAGGGTTTGCCTGCCTTCTCTCCTCCCCAGGCACATCAGGTGTGAGTTCTTTGGTGAGTTTTTTCTCCTTACTTCCCCCTGCCTCCTTTTCCTCTTACCCTCAGTCACTCCCTCCCCTCCCAAGAAAAGGTAAATTTTAGCTTGATGATGCTGTCTCCGAAGAGGGAGGTGGCAGCTCCTGGGACTGGCTACTGGGGGACTCAAGGGCCTCTGTGGGGAGATCAGATGCCTTGGGTTCCTCTGGAGGTTCCAGCTTCTTGTGTTCCTGAGTGGGCTCTAGCACATCCTGATTCTGAGCTTGACTATTCATTTTCTCTTCAGCTTCAATCTCTTCTGAGGTGGGGATGGAGTTCTTCTTGGGACGCCCTTTGGGTTTGGTAGGAGCTTCCTGCCCACCTTTTAGAACCTGGGAAGGAGAAAGAGGAGAAATGAAGTGAGAGAAGGAATTACTTAAAGGATATCCAACAGATTGCATTCAAACCATATTTTGACTCTATATGTAAAGCAAGAGGCAACATAGTGCAATGGAATCCTGCCTCTCAGGCTGGCTGCATTCTGCTACTTACTTATAATTGGTATATAAATATAGGGTGAAGAAATTCAAGAAATCACAGAAAATAATAGACAATAACCCTGACAAAGGGAATATGAAGAGGTGGAGAAATCATGATTGATGCCTGAATTAAGTCTTATAGAAAGATAAGGATTCTAAGAAGCAGAGATGAAGAGGCAGACCATTCCACACATGGGAAATAGCTCTTTCTTTTTTTTTTTTTTTTGTATTTTTTTATAGTTTTGATTTTATTTTTATATTTTTCCCAGTTACATGTAAAAACATTTTTTTTAACATTTGTTTTTAAAACTTTGAGTTCCAAATTCTTTTCCTTCCTCCCTCATTGAGAAGACAAGCACTTTGACAGAGGTTACATATGTGCAATCATGCAAAACATTTTCAAAATAGATATATTGTGAAAGAAAACATAGACAAAAATCTTCAGAAAAATAAAGAAAGCAAAAAAGTATGTTTCAAACTGTAATCAGACACCATCAGTTCTTTCTCTGGAGATGTTGGATCTCTTGGATCATTGGATTATTGAGAATAGTTAAGTCATTCACAGCTGATTATATTACAATATTGCTATACATTTGTATACAGTACATTTCACTTTGCATCAGCTCATGTAAGTCTTTCCAGATTTTTCTGAGCACAATTTGTTCAGCCAGGGAATAGCTTTTTCAAATATATCAAGATGGGCTATTAAGTTTGGAGAACAATTAGAATCCTAGATTGGCTGGAATATAGAGTTCATGAAGGAGAATAATATGAAAAAAGGCTGAAAAATAGGTAAAAGAATATCATAAAGGTCCCTCAACGCTACATGAAACAATCTCTCTCTGTCCTAGCAATGAGTATCACAGTTTTGATGAAAAGAGTGCTCAATCCTATATCCTGCAAGATGAAATTGGAGTCACACTCCCTGTAAAATATGCCCTAGATTCTCTAGAACAAATCAAATCTTTCTTCCTCTATACTCTGACAGCTCCTACTGTGTTAGCATCACATATTTTAGCATTTGTCCAAATACTATCTTTCCTACTTGGTTTATCTGTGTACTTCTCTAACAAAACTGTAAGGCCTTGAGTGAATATCTTACATTGCTTATATCTCCTCACAAAAGAGTTCCAGAAATAGTAATAGGATACATAAAATATAATAAGTAGGAAAGGGGAAAGGCTTCTATTAAGTGCTAGTCATTTAAAAATGGGGCAATATCTCCAAATATGTCAGTGAAATTATCACACAGAGTTGCATACATAGGTACTTAATAAATGTTTATTGATTTTAATAGGTGTTTAATTAATAGTCATGTTGAATTAAATTGATTTGAACTGAGTGTTCACTAGGGACTTGTAAGAACAATGTCTTGCCCCATGACAATAACATTATCTTTGGCAGCTCTCCGTTAGCCCCACTCCCAATCTCTGTCCATACTACTCTCCTTCCAAGGCATACTATTAGGGTGTTGTTAATAGGATTATTTGAATTAATTATTATCATGAGCCAACAACTACCCACAACTTAGGGTTATTAATGATAAACAATATAGTCATTAAGATGTTGTAATCAGGTTAATGAGCTCTCACAGTGGACCAGTCACTAAGATGCTAAAAGTTCAATTTAACAAGCATGTATTGTGCAACTACTATGTATAAAGTATGGTACTAAATAATAAGAACTCAAAGATATAAAAAAAACGTTTTTACCCTCAAAGAGTTTGCATTCTTCTGATGGGAGTAAGGGGGACATAGCAAGTAAACAAATGACTCAAAAAAAAAAAAAAAGAAAAGAAAATTTGAGGAGGAAGAAAACACTAACAACTGTGGATGAAAGGGAAAGAAGGGCTTTTCAGGTGATACCTGAGCTGAACCTTGAAGAAAGATAAGAATCCTGAGATGGAGGAGAGGTGCGAAGCAATTAGAAGGAGAGATGGAATGCCAAATGTAAAAAACTGTAGTTCATTTGGTGAAAGGAAGGGAGAAAGGAAGAGAGAGAGGAAGGGAAGAAGGGAGGGAAGGAGGAAAGGAGGGAATGAGGGAAGGAAGGAAGAAGGGAAGGAAGCAAGGAGGGAGGGAGGAAGCACTGAAGATTTCTCAGTTATGGAATAACATGGTCAGACCTTACCTTAGAAATTTAATCCAGGAAAATGACAGCCCAAATTTGTATCTTTGCTCTCCTTTTATAAGATATGTGATTCTGTGGGCCTTGGTTTCCTCATATATATATATATATATTTCTATCATGTTTTTTTTTCCTCTTCTTTTTTTTTTTTTGAGATAATTGGGGTTAAATGACTTGTCCAGGGTCACACATCTAGGAAGTGTTATATGTCTAAGGTCAGATTTGAACTTGGGTCCTCCTGACTTTGCCAGTCAGTCTACTGCACTATTTAGCTGCCCCCCTTTTCTCTTATATTTAAGCTATTAAATCTTAAAACTTTACTAAGACTTTTGATACATTTTATAGATGACAGACTATTAATAGAGAGATATTTATTAAGATCCCATTAAATTTCAGCACCATACAAAGTGCTGAGGTTGCAAAAAAAGAGTCAAAAGACAAGTCCTACCCTCATGGAGTGTACAATATACCTCTAAATTTCTTACTGGCTTCACATCAATGCTACTATACACCTATTATGTACCAGGAACTGTGGTGCTAGTCATGGGAGATAAAAAGACAGCAACATAACAGTCTCTGCCCTCGAGAAACTTACAGTACATTGGAGGAAGAGGGAACAAAAACATATAAGCATAAACAAATTTAATAAATAAATAAATGAATAAACAAATAAAAAAACAAACACATACAACATAAATACCAAGTAGAGAGAGAACACTAATAACTGGGGGAACAAGAACAGGTCCAAAGCAAGAGCAGCACCTGAACTAAGCCGTGAAAAAACATTGGATTCCAAGGAAAGGAGAACATTCCAGACATGGGAAATTGCCTCTGCAAAGGCAAAGAGGTGGGAAATGGCATGCCATACACAGGAATCAGAAAATAGGCCAGTTTCACTGGAAAGCAAAGTTTTTGAGAAAAAGTGTGATAAATGCAATCTAGAAAGTTGATTGTTCAGCTCAGTTTTTCATTTGTGTCTGATTCTGAATTTCCATCTTCCAGCTCATGTTACAGATAAGACAAACAGGGGTAAGTGATTTGCTTAGAGTCACACAGCTAGTCTGATACAGATTTGAACTCATGAAGATGAGCCTTGTTGACTTCAAACCTGAGAGTCTATCCATTGTGCCCCATAGCTACTGAATATAAGTTTACCATAAGAAAAAAGTTCCTAAGAACAAGAGCTATCAGAAAGTGTAAAGTGATGCCTCAGGAAGTCATATACTCTCTTCAAGTAAAGATAGAATGAATACTTGGTGACGATATAGTATAGGGAAATCTTTTTTTCAGCTATGGGTTTGATTAGGGATCTCTGAGATCTCTTCCAACTTTAAGAATGTGACCCTAAGCAGAGACAGAGATAAAAGGATGGATAATACAAAGTCTTTAAAGAACAACTTTCTCTATGTCTGACTCTGAAATTCTTTGATCTAGTCTAATTATATAATTACATGGGCAAATTCAAGCACAGAGATGTCAGTCAATTGGTCTACTATGAGGAAAATACTGGGATACAAAGAAAGGCCAAAAAATAATTCCTGCCCTCAAGGAACTTACAGTCTTAATAAGTGTCCTTAGATCACCAAAGATAACTAAGAGAAGTATATCTTCATTGTTTCCATATTCAGGTCCTACCTGTGTCCTCTAGGGAATACATTCCACGCTTAATCTTTAACTTCCTTATCACTGAATGAATTACTATGCTTTCTCAGGGCTCAAATATTTATTAACTAGATGGTGATATACCACCTTTGCCAAGTTATTTCTCCTCTCTTGAGTTTCATTGTCTGTGTTAATGCAAGAAGGGAGTTGAACTAAATTATCTCTGAGGTCTCTTCCAGATTTAATATTCTATTAATCCATAAAATGATTGCTTTTGACCAAAACCTATAAATCAGAGCACTTGAATATCTGTTCCACAAGTTTGGGACTGATCAATTTTCTTAGGAATTGATATGAAGGAGGCTCTTAATATGTAAGAGGACTTGATTTCCTCAGGTTATTTAAACCATGTCTTTCAGTAGCATTAAATTTCTTATATAAAATTCAGAAATTTCTTAGAAAACTTAAAAGTTTATATTGGCTAGGAGAAACTCATATAGGTTTTATCAGCCATATAGATTCCAATAGATGCTCCATAGGAACTTCAAATTCAACATGCCAAAAATAGAATTACTCTTACAAATTCACTCCATTATGACCCTTACTATTTCTTTCAAGGGATACCCACATTCTTTCAGTAACCCATGTTTCCTAGTCATGGAATTATGTTTCATACATCCTGCTTTTCTCACTTCATGTAGCCTAGGATCTGGAAAGTCTTGTTATTTTTATATTGCCACAATGTTCATCCCATGTGTCTCTTCTCTACTCATATAGCCACCACCCTAGGCCTTCATTGTCTCTGATCTGGCCTACTGAAATAGCTTTCTAATTGATAACTCTCATTTCTCCAATCCTCTACACAGCTTCTAAGATGATATTCCTAAAGTAAAGGTCTTCCTATGTAACACCCCATTCAATGAACTCCAATAATTGTCTATTTAAACTTCTTTGTTTGGCATTTAAAGCTGTTTACTACCTGAATTCAACCTCATTTCCCTGATTTATCATTCATAACTTTACAGTATATAATTTACAATCCAGGCTGGCCTTCTTATGTTCTTCATACATGCTTCCCTTCTTTATCTTTACACATCCAAGTCTGAAATAATTTTATCATCACCACCATATCCTAAAATAATGATTTTCCTTCAAAACTAAGCTCAAATACACATATTATGCTTTTCCTAATATTCTTTCCCTAATATCCTAATAATCCCTACACTTAGTGGTCTCCATACTTTACTTTCTAGTTATTGTGTGTGTGAGAGAGAGAGACACAGAGAGAGAAACAAGAGAGAGAGAATGAAAGAAGAGAGGAGGAGAAGAGGGGAGAGAGAAAGGAAGACAGGATTGAGACAGCTAAGTGGTACAGTGGAGAAAGAGCTTAGAGTAAGGAAGTACTGAGGTAAAATCCAGCTTCAGTCACTAGCTGCGTGACTCTGAGCAAAGGACTTAACCTCTGTCTGTCTCACTTTTCTTACCTGTAAACTGAGAATAACAACAGCACCAACCTCCCTAGATTGTTGTGAGGATCAAATGAGATAATAATAATTGCAAAGTGCTTAGCACATAGGTGGTGTTATATAAATGATAGATATGATGATGATGATGTACATGTACATGTCTCTTCCCAATGGAATGTAAGCTTTTTGTAGGAAAAGAGGGTATTGATGGGGTTCTAGTGGCAGTCAGAGAGTTGTGGGCAAGTCCTTTGTGAAAAAATTCACAAACCCGAAATATCAAATGGCAAAAATGGAAGTTTATTGTTGGATGAGAAGTCAGCCTCTTTAGGAGACTGACTTCCCGGTGGCAAAATCCTGTTTGGGAAATGGAAGCTGGCACTAAGAAGAGAATGTCTTCACAGGGAGCAGGATCCTGGCAGCTATGCCAAAGAGGCAAAGCATGCTACTTTGGACATTCTGCAAAGAAGTGAGTTTAAAATTGCTCTTTAATAGGGAATCTTGAGGCTCAAGTTTCAGGTTGAAAAAAAAGCCAAAGTCCCCAGGCCTAGATCTCCAATTGAATGGAAATCACTTTGAAGGCTCATGGAATTTGGAATTTCCTGAAAAGGGTCTGCATCCCCAAAAGATCAACAAGAGTGATTTGCCTTAGAAAAGCCCAGCCAGGAGGATATGCTCTCTCTCTCTCTCATAGACTCTCAGGAGTCTGGGAGACCCCAATCTCTCTTCTTTTGCAGATCAAAAAGGGACACAATTTCAGAGTGATTAATTTTACAGATTAAAGGGAACACAGTTTCACATCCCCATCGGTATCATTTTTTTGTTTTGTATCTAGCATGTAGCTGGATTTAAAAATGCTCATTGACTGATTAGGTCAGATCATTTTGGGAGCTGTTATGAACATATGACCATTGGCATACAGGTTAAACTAAAGGTCTTTGAGACTCTTGGCTATAAAATGCCATGATTCTGTTACATAAGTACCCTCAACACAATCTGACCCTAAAAACAGTCTCTTGTCAAATAAGAAATCACATAGTATAACGTGATTTCCAACACTTGTGGAAACTTCAGAGCCGTTAGGAACTCATGAAACTAAGTTGTTACTCTTCATCGCTGATGAGAGGAAGTTCCCTCCATTAATAAAATTACATATCTGACCCCTGTCCTCTCTCCTCCCCCAAATCTCCTGCCAAAGGATTTTATGAATCTACACCACAGAAGGAGCTACAAGTCCTCAGGTGGCTGAACTGCAATAACAAACAGACCTAATGTGTCAGAGTGATGGTTCTTGCATGAATGAGTCCCTTTTCAAGCTTCCACCTCATTGTCAAAGCAAAGACAAATCTTTAATAAGGCATTTGTACTGACAGGATTTCCCTTTAGGGAGAAGAAGTCTGTGGATGCATTTCTACCAAAGTCAATATCTGATCATGATTTCAGGCTTTCTTTCGAAAGCACCCGCCTGAGGAGAATAGGGTGCCAAGGTGGAGTTTGTGTTGAAAGTAGCTCCACTTACTATGAAAGGGGTTATACAAAATTAAGTTACCTGGTATAACAATCAAGTTATAAAAGGGCAGGTCTAAAGAAGCAACCTAATTGGCAAAAGAAAGTCCAGCCCAGGCAATTAGTGAACACCACCCACACAGTTTGGATAGACCCAACCTGGCCTTTTTCCTACTTTGAGGGGGAAAAACACAACAACAATCAAACCATTTTCTAAATGGAATCAAACATTCATGAGTGGTAATAATTAGGAGATAACTATCCTCTTCAGCAGCTTCAGGCACTCGACCTCTGGCCCCCTGCCTTTCAGCACACCTGAAACTGCAATTATCTCACCCCCACCATCCCACACCCAGTCCTGCATATTCAAATGAGCCTTTGTTGACTTGCAGTCCACGTCCTCCCCCTTCCCCCTCCTGATGGCCAACAATTCTCCCTTGTACCAATTTAACCCCCCAGGGTCAGGAGCGGCCTCTAAGTTGAATGTGGGCTGGGTCACACACCTCTCCCAGGCTCTCAGGAAAAACACCTGGCAAGCACATCCACTTCTTCCATTAGACATTCCTGTTCTAATGCCAGATTGAAGTCAAACTACTCTTTGCATACAAAGAACTTGGCTTTTTGTGACTTTATCAAGGCGATTGGTCTGAAATTTTCCAAAAAGACCAGGAACTGGACCAGATAATCTCCCAAATTACGTCCTGTTCTTCCCCATTTTTAGGTTGATTTACAATATTGCTTCTGGTTGTGTTTAGAGGTTTTTATCTCATCCGTCCTGGCTCTGCACTCCCCCATTAGTCTCCCAGATGAAAGGTCAAGGACAAGAGTACTTTCTTCCCTCATTTCAATATTGCCCCAAAATGTTTTGCATCACTGGATGTAATTGTTGAGAGATTTCTTCAAAACCAAAAAAAAAGCTCAAATTCTTTAGAATCAGCAACTCTCCTCCCTCGGCATTGCCAATAGAAATACTTTTTGCTAAAGCTAAAATTCCCTACTAGGCTAGGCTACAAACATGGCTGAAAATGCAAATAAATGGAACTGGTGGGTTGGTGTTGGTCACTCATTATGCTAGTAGAGTCGTTAGTCAAAGAGAAAGGCAGATCCCTGGAAATCTTAAAAAGTTAGCTTTGGTTTGTCTCTATGGGCCTCTGAAAGTTAAAGATAAAGAAGTGCCTTCCAATTTAGTTTCTCTGACTTAATCTTTTTCTGACACTTCCATTCTAATTTCATGGTTTAGATCCAGAATTGCTGGATCCTGGAATTAATAGGTCAAATGTCAGGAATTGTTAGACCATTTCTCCTAATGCTCTTGCTACATTATTGAGTGAATTTTGAGGGGCTGATCATTCCTTTTGGATGTTCTGAACAATGACGCACTTGCAATTTATTGCAACATTCTGTGGATGTTTCTAGAATAAAATCCAAGAGCAACAGAATGAGTTTAGCATCTAACATGTGAGATGAAATTTACTCAACCCGCTATGGTTTACCAATGATGACCAGTAAAAACTAGTTAGAGATGCTATCTCAGTTTTGGCAAACTGGCAACTCAGCCTTTGGCAGTGGTATGAGTAACTGAGAACCAAGTACTAATCTTTTTCCAGTTCCAATTAGGGCACTAGCCTTGGAGATATCTTTATTGCCCAATTATTTTTTTTCCTTTTCCTGCCCAGTAGCTTAGTTTGCACTAATGAGATTAAAGTAGATGTACTAAAGTTTTCAAGAATCTGTATTCTACAAGTGGTCCAAAATTCTCTAGGTGTGAATATGCCTCAGTTTGCCCCTTGAAATGTCCTTTTTCAAGGAATTTCAGGCATTCCAGTGCAGAGGAAGAAGAGATTTAAAGGATAGTCTAGGTAGGAATCTTAGAAAGAAGAACAGAGGCCCCAAATTCTAAGAAAGAAAGGAGAAAAATAAGCATTAATAAGCACCTACTATGTTCTATAGTGCTTTTAGTGTGCTTCTTAATCATATTCACTCTCATTCTTCTCTAGTAATAATAACTAGCATTTCTATAGAACTTTAAGGTTTACAAAGTACAATGATAATAGCTAACATTTACAGAGATCTTACTATGTGCCAGGCACTCTGCCAAGCACTTTTTGATTATTATCTCATTTGACCCTCACAACAACCTAGAGAGGGAGGTGCTATTATCATCCCCATTTTACAGGTGAGGAAACTGCGGCAGACCAATTAAGTGACTTGCCTAAGATCACAAAGCTAATAAATATATGAGGAAAGATTTGAACTCAAGTGTTCCTGACTCCAAGCCAAAGATCCTATCCATTGTGCCACCTAGGGTTAACCTTAATTCTGGATATATATGGCTTCAATATCTGCAGAAAACATTGAGAAGTTGTAAGAGACGGAGAAATCAGTGATGTGACTTTGGCAGCCAGAACTATCAGATAAAATGATCTTGGGGGAAATGACAAAATACTCAACTGGGAGTAAAGTAAGAGATCTCAGTTCTAGTACTGCAGGTGTCACTAATTTGCAATGTAATCCTGACAAAACATTTGGCTTTTGGGGAATTCATTATCATTTGTAAAATGAGAGAATTAGATATAGGGAGAAAATAGTTAAGAAGTAAGAACAGGGGGTCAAGCGCCAATCATTTCCTGCTCCAGGTACCCCTATACTGTCCCTGCTGAGGACCCCAGATAGTCAAGAACAGGGAGTTGTGAGGGTTCTGCACCCCAGGGACAGCCTTGTTCTGCTACCCTAACACAAATGTCAGGGGCCCCTGAAGAAGACAGTCCTACCAGACCTCCCACACTCTGTTGATCTTAAAGAAGTTACCATTAGTCACTCCGGTCTCCTCCCTGTCCTTGTGCCCTATGTGGTCTCACCCTTGGGAATATGCATGGCATGTTCACATTCTTCCCACCCCTTTCCCCTTCACTTATCCAGATCCTACCCATCCTTCAATCCCAGATCACATTACTCTGCCAGGAAGCATTCCCTGACTACCCCAGCCCACTTGAGTTTCTCCCTTCTCTGCAGTACAATTTAACACTTAATTATACATTTATGTATATACAGATACAATTATACATTGTCCTCTTTTGTTCCCTAATCATTTCCTGCGTAGGTTCTCCAATTAGACTGAAAATTCTGAGACAGGAACCCAGTCTAAAGTTATACATCTAAAGATATATTGTGACCTGATTTCACTGGAACAGGAAACTGAGGATAAGAAAACTTTCTTTTATGAATTCAGAACAGCTACTGCTTGGTGATTTAGAGAGGTGCCTGGGAACATAGAAGGAGTAAATGAGTTGCCCAGGAGGACAGCCAGTATGTGTCAAAGAGAAGACTTAAGCCTAGCTTTTCTTGTTTCTCAGGTCTTCCTAAATCTTTCCCACTATTTACTAGATCTTTTTAAAGTATTATATAAATGTGAGTTATTATAATAGTCATTTATCAAAGGGATTATAGGGCAGAGGGAGTGCTCAACAAATACTTTTTGATTAATTTATTAAAAGGAAATGTGTTTGCATTTGTAACTGTATCTCATTTTGTTTATGCTTCATCAGTCAGAATCTTCACATTAAGAATCCATCTTTTAAAAAGCCTTCTTAGGTTTCACTTGCCCCAAAGAGCATCCAACTGGCACAAAGGGAAACAAACACTGCCTTTTCTGGGAGAGAAAGGTAGAGGACAGTCTCTTTGGTTTTAATTCCATTTAAATCCTGTTCCTATATCTACTCCCCACCCATAGAGAAAGCTTATCTTTGAAGACAATGTGAATGGAGAGACACTGTAAGGATCTATCATCCTAGTCACCCAACCTGAAATTCTTTCTATTTATGCTATTCCTCTTGGTGTTAGAATGATAAGGATGTCATGTGGAGATGACATTGTTAATAGGAAAAGGAAGTGGAGTTCTAACTTTCTCTTTACCCAAGGTCAACTTTATATTAAATAACATTGGAAGCAGAGACAATGGGATGAGAAAGAGCACTATATTTGAAGTTAGAAAAACTAGATTTGAATCCCAACTCAGTGGGACACTTCAGTCTCAATTTCTTCATATACAGAATGAAGAGATTAGACTGAATGATTTCTAAGGTTCCATCCAGCTATAAATCCTGTGATCTTGCCCATCCCCAAGGAGAGACTTTGAAAAATCCCATCCAACCAAATTTCAGAGAATTCCAGTTTCAGAACTGGAATGGACTTTAGAGAGCATCCTGTACATACCACCCTTGTTTCATAACTGATGAAAATAAACCAGAAATGAAATGATTTCTCCAACATCACATAGCTTGCTTCCAACCACTGAAAAAATCTTGGAATGAGATTATTTAAAAAATTATTTTTACCATTTTCTTCCATTTCATTCTGCGATTTTGATACCAAGTCTTTACTTGGAGTTGAGTGAGTCCCAGAGACTGGGCAAGGTCCAACCTAGAAGGCAAAAGAAACAGATATGTAATGAGATAATGGGAAAAGGCAGGCAGGCAGTAATGGGGTCCTCCAGGGTTCAACCCAGCCCTTCTCTTCCACAAAAATCAATATTAGCTCTTCCAGAAAAACTTTCTATGGATGAAAATCCCTTGATCAAAGGTGTTTAACCTTGATATAACAATGTAATTTTTTCCCCATCAAATTTCATGGACCTTCTGAAATTTATCCACAGACTCCTTGGAAAGACTAAGAACCCCTACTCTAGAAGATGAGAAGAGTCCTCATCCCCAAATTTTCTAAGAACAATTCTCTACCTCTAAAATTTCACTAAGATGGAAGGCATTTCCATCCCTTCATAACAAAGTTTTCTTCCTGATATATTTCACCTCTGGGACTCTAAGGTGAAGGCTTTTGCTAAACATCCAAAATGGAAATAAAATACAAGGCTATATATTTTTATATAAATTCTATATATTCTATAAGACCTGTCCAAGAGATATTCCCTCACTATTCCAGTCCAAATCAATCTCTTTTTCTTAAACTCCCACTGCTCTTAGAAGCAACATGGTTGAATTTAACTCCTTATTCTTTTTAACTTGCTTCATATATGTCAATTCTATTTTTAGTTAGAAATATACACTTCTTGAAGACAGGAAACCAGACTCATATTTCACCCTCTACCTCAGGGCTGAGTATCCAGTTGACAATGAATAGCTTCTAGTAGAATTGAAAAAATGGGATGTTTAGACTGAAAAAACAAACAAACTTGGGGAGATATTATAACTTCTTATGAATATCTGACAGGTGTGGTCATATATAGGGAAGATATGATTTTTTTCTGTTTGGCCCCAGATGGCAGAATCAGGAGCAGCGGAAATTGAAAAGAGGCTTGAGGTCAGAAAAAATATCTCCCAAATTGAAGCTGTCCTTGGGGCAGTTAGGTAGCACCGTGAATAGAGCACCAGTCCTGAAATCAGAAAGACCTGAGTTCATATCTGGCCTCAGACACTTAATACTTCCTAACTGTGTGACCTTGGGCAAGTCAATCCCAATTACCTCAGCAAAAAATAAAAATAAAAAAAATTGAAGTTGTCCTAAATAGAATGGACTACATTAAAAGGTGGCAAATTCCATTACTTTGGGAGTCTTCAAGTAGAATTTAGATGAGCATTTCTCAGGGATGTTATCATAAGCAAGGTTCTTTTCAAGTGTGCTCATTTAGTTACTGAGATAAGTTAGACACTGACATCCCTTTTAACTTTATTCTTCTAATTCTACAAGTCTGATTCTCTTGCTACCCTATACTTCTTTAGACCTTTAGTCTTATATTTTCCTCTTCCTTCTTTTGCTTTTTATTATATGTGGAACTTTTGGCAAGTCACTTCACAATTCTCAGCTTTGTTATGGCTGGACCATTAAATCTCTACAGGGAGGTCCCTTGCAAACTCAAACTCTGACCCTCCATAATTCAATGATCTCTATAATCTCTCAACTATAGAAATGTAGGTTCTCTCTTTAATAGTTTTATCCCTTTGGTCCAACTATGTTCTTCTGAGTCCTGGCCATAACTGAAATCTCTAAAATTAAAATGTAGAACTGGGTATTTTGAATTTAGAGTCATTTTTTTCTTGTGTCCATTCCAATTCACCAATCCCCATGGCAAGACTGCTAAAAGGCAAAAAGTTTTATTGAAAACAATCAAAAGACTGAAGCCTAACAAATTTCTAATGCCAAATAACTTAGCCCTTTCCTCCCACATAGGAGAATTGTGTCCTTAACATCAATTCACCAAAAATCCTGGGACCTAATATGTAATCTCTCTGGACTTCTAATCTCTCTGATCTCCCAGAAGTCAGGTCCCTTCCATAGTTTCTTTCAGTTCTTTATGACTCAGTCCACTTGAGGTCATCAGGTACATTAGTCAATGGAAGCTTCAGTTCACGTCCTGGTACTAGTTACCAAACTGCATTAGCTCACTTGGGAAATATGCATTTTTGATTCATTCCTGTCTAAAGAAACATGCATCTCTGTAATCTTCTCTCTTTCTCCCTACTTGCCACCGTTACAACTTCTCTCTTCCCTGCACATTTACCTAAATGTGATTGCCTAGGAAACCAGGGAAACAAACACAGAAGAAGAGGGAGAAAGCTCAGGGAGGAGTGATTGCTCATAGCCTCAGTCACGTACAGAGGTGAGGAATATCCATAATGGCAGATTAAGGCAGCAACTTCGGGTGCCTGCCAGATGGTGTCCACCTCCCCAGGCAAAAGAGCCAATCCTGCACAGGTCTCTAGAGCACCTGAGAGATGCCTGGGCAGGTATCTGAGGCCCCAGGAAGGGTTTTTTAGGAGCTAGGAAAAAGCTTCTCTGACTTTTTTTAATTGGCCTGAAATTAGTAGTTGGTTTTACTTATTCATCTCAAAGTCCTTTAAACACATCATACAATTAAATACTATTGCCCATTTAACTTACCTGTAAAGTAACTTTGGCTCTTAAGGCCATGTCAAGGATTGGGGTCATAAGGATAAATAATGAATATCTACAACTAATCCCCAACTTCCTTTTAGTCAATGATTTCACTCTTTCCTCCTACTACACCTCTGACTCAAGCAACTATAGAAGAGCTTAATAGACACATTTTAATTTTAATGGCTTTCTCTGTGATAGAAAGAAAAGTGCAATGATTTGGATTTTAAAAACCTTGGTTCAAATCCCAATCCCGTTTCTAACTATCTTTGGGACTATAGCCAATTACATAATTTTTCTGGCTTTGATTTTCTCACCTTTGAAATAAAGGAGTTCACATTTTTTTTTCCTTTTTGATCAGATTTTTCTTGTGCAACATGATAAATGTGGGAAATATGTATACAAGAATTGTACATGTTTAACATATTGGATTATCTGCCATCTAGGGGAGGGAGTGAAGGGAAGAGAAGAAACAAAATTTGGAACACAATGTTTTGCAAAGGTGAATATCTATGCATATGTTTTGAAAATAAACAATTTTAATCAAAAATAAATAAATTTCTCCACTGGAGAAAAAACAAACAAACAAACAAAAAAGAAATGAAGGAGTTCAGCTATAGAATTAAAGGATTCCTCCCAATCCTAAAACTCCTGTGATTTCTTTAGATCAGGGTCTTCACTCCTTGGATGTTGGGTCAAAGCCTAAGGGCCCCCCTTTCTTAGAAGAATGTTTTTAAGTGTATAAATTACATGAAATTACAAAGGAATTCAATTCTATTGAGATAATTATCAAAATATTAAGTAAAACAAATTCACAGATCCCCAGATTAAGAACTCGTGCTCTAGATCCTGTTAACTCAGTGGTGAAAATGACATGAAACCTAATATGGAAAGAAAAGAAACAAGGCTTTTGAGAAGCCTCTAAAAGATTGACATATTTTCTCAGAAACCCTCTTTACGTCTTCCTCTTTTTCTGCAGGTGATGAGAGTGCATTTAACAGTCAGGACACTTAAATACAGAAAGCAGTTTGTCCAAGCCAAGATTGCCACACACAGGATGGCACAAAAGACCCTGACCACCAATGCCAAGACCTGTTCAGACTCCAACCAGTGGACTTGCCCATTTCACTAAGACAGCTTTTTAGTATTTCTAGCATTCTGGTTCCCTCTGTTCCCTGAATGACCCTGAAAATAGGGGTAGAGAGGAAGATACTATTAAAGCCATTACCCTAATGGCAGCCTAGGTAAGTGTTTTTCCTACTGAAGTAGCCACACACACTGGGAAACAGTTGAGAGGACTGCGCTCAGGATGTGGCAAGTAGAGACTACAGTAACAGTCCCCTTGGCTGTCTATTATCACCTTAACTGGTATCATGTCCCCAAACAGTGAGCTATGGAAAATAATCCTACCACTAGCCCAGAGACTCACAGAAATTCAGAGCTAGAAGGAATCTTGGGGATCTTCTATTCCAATTCCCAATATTTAGCAAAGGGCAGAATTGTATAATAATCCTTAGCATAGGCTAGTAGGTAATTCACTGAAAATATCAGAAAATACAAGGGTTTTTCTTAAAAAGGACTCTCTCCTCCAAATCAAATATTATTAACAAATAATATTAACAAATATTAGTATTAACTGATACTAGGAATTAATTAGTGACTGCCCACCCAAAGAGTTCTGGGAAATGCTTCCTCTTCCTCCCTCATTACTTCCACTTTAAACCTATAGAGTTGCCCTTTCCCTTTTCCAGAGCTTACCTGTCTGGTGTGGATAGATATTTCTGCTTCTGAAACTTTTTCTCTAATCCCATGAGCTGCAGCTCTGTGAAGATGGTACGGCTACGACGGGGTTTTTTCAACCTGGGAGTTGGCTGTTCAGTCTCAGACTCACTGCTGGCTGGGACCTCGCTGGCTGGAGCATCAGAGGTAGCCTCTGTGGCTGGGCGACATGACAAAGCCTGGGCAATGCGAGGGGTGGCAGGGACCAGGTGGGAGATAACAGGAGGCTGTCGGGTGATCACAGAGAGAAGAGGGTATGCCCGAAGAGAAGGGGAGCCTAGGAGATAAAATGAAAAGACAGGTACATGAAAAGGATCACTAAAGGAATCATGAGGACAAGACAAATTTCTCTATAACTAAAAAAAATGGGCAGACTATGTATGAGTAGGTTGTGTTTATATCAGGAAAATAAAGTTGGTTCAAAATTAGAAAAACTAGATGCAGAAAAAGCTTTTAACAAAATGCAAAACACATTTATATTAAAAACATTAAACAATCTAAGACAAATTTTTATTTTTTTTAATCTACAATGGAGAAACACTAGGGACTTTAGGGGGCAAAACGATGTCCATTTTCACTACTATCATTTGATGTTTAAGACAAAGAAAATGAAGTGATAAACACAGGCAAAGAAAGAAAATGATCTTTTTCTGCAAATGGCAGATAGTTTACTTAAGAGAACTCTAAAGCTTCAAATAAAAGAAATCTAATTGAAACAATAACTTCGGTAAAGTAGCAGGATATAAAATAAATCTATAAAAACCATTCACCTGTATGTTCCTGCTGAGAAAACAGAAATGTCATTCAAAATGACCACTGAATGTAGACACATAGAAATTATATTCATACAGCTACAAAACACTTTTAAAATAAAGACTTAGATAATTAGAGAAAGAATAATTGCTGATGGTCAGGCCTTATTAATATAATAAAAATAAAAATATTGCCTATTTTTTCAATACATTTGACATAATACTAAAGTATTATTTTATAGAACTAAACAAAATAAATTTAGAGGAACAAAAATCCATGTATTTTGGAAATAATGAAAATGGGAAGATTATTTTTAAAGGCTGATTTGGCGATTGGGAATAGGAAGAAAAACATGTACTTTAGGCTCTGTAGTATCTTCTATTTTATTTTTTGTTCTATTTAATTGTATTTCCTTTAGGCCTTGGGTTAGAACTATATGGAAATATATATTCTGAGACTAATATCCAATCTTGGCCTAAGATCTATAAACATTAAAAAAAATTAATAACATTATTCATGAGAATCTTGCTTATATTATGAAGGATATTCATTGGCTTAAAAAAAAAGAACCTGTGCCCAAGGATTGTCATGATGAAAATACTGAGGTTGACCCTTCTCACGTATCATTCTCGTGTATATGTGAAATTTTAACACTGTCTCTTACTGAAAAACAGTAATGGTTATTATAAACTTGAATATCTCAGGTTAAATAAACATATGTTGTTAGTTGACAAAAGTAGACATGGAAATGAATAAACTAAAATGAAAGGAATTTCTAATAATTTTTTTCACAGAATCACAGAACCTCAGAATTAGAAGGAATCTTAGCAACCATTATAGTACAACCCCTACTTGAATAGAATTTTTTTCTATATCATACCCAGCAAGTGGTTATCCAGCCTTTTCTCCAGGAAATACACGCTTTGCTACGACAACCTATTCTACTTTAGAATAGCTCTAATTGTTAAAAAGTGCTTCCTGATGCTCCCGACTTTAAATTTGTTTTATCTAGTTTTATCTTATTCTGTTTGTACAAATGTTCTAACCTGTTGAGATCTTTTGAGATCCTGATTCTGCTTTCTAACATTTTCATTACTTCTCCTACCTCTGCAATCTAAAAAATGAGTAAGAACCTTACGCAAGTCTTTAAGTCACTGGACAAAATAGTAAAAATTAGAAGATCAAGTGCACCTCCCTCAAGGACTCCATTAAAATTGATTCTCTATGACTTCATTTGG
Organism: Antechinus flavipes; assembly: GCF_016432865.1. NCBI lineage: Eukaryota > Metazoa > Chordata > Mammalia > Dasyuromorphia > Dasyuridae > Antechinus > Antechinus flavipes. Next base: position 474,729,218 of record NC_067400.1, read on the forward strand.
GTATTTTAGGGGCAAAAAATACTAGAGGGATTTGTCATTTCCTTCTCCAGCTCATTTTACAGATATGAAAACGGAGGCAAAGAAGGTTAAGTGACTTGCCCATGATCATACAGCTCGTGTCTGAGGCCAGACTTGAACTCATGTAAATGAGGCTTCCTGACTCCAGGTTTGGCACTCTTATCTATCCACTGTGCCACCATTGAAGACCTGTTTCCAAGCTAGCATTGACCCACAAATGACTACTCTCTGAATCTGTCTATTCAACCAATTTTGATTATTATATCTAATTGCATTATCATTAATCTTATTATTTTATCTACTATAATATATTTTAAAACTATGAAAGGCTTTGTAAACTATATCTATATAATTTCCCTAGTTTACTATCTAGTAACTTTTTTCAAAAAAGGAAATTACTCTAGTGTGACATGACTTAATATCCTGTTTCTGTAATCACTGCCTTCTTTTCAGATGCTCATTAATCATCCCTTTAATAACATTTTGAAATTATTCCAAGAATTAAGATCAAAACCACTGGCTTATATAGTGTGCTAGTATAGTTTCCATTCTCCTCTTTTTTTTGTTTAAGACTGGGACAAAATTTTTTCTTCTTTAATCTTCCATTTTTAAAGTCATCACAATGATTCAGCAATCTCACTCATCATCAATTCTTCCAAAGCTCTGAAATATATAGTTTATGTGGACCTGATATATTGAACTAATCAAGGGCAGCTATTTGACCTCCTATACAAGTTAATTAGTGAAATAATTAATATTAACTACTTGTTAGCCATTCTTGTCCTGTTTTTTTACAACTAAAAGATCTTTGTCCTTGGAAAAAGAAATGAAGTAAAATAATTAGCTCTACTTTCTCTCATTATCCTTTAGCCAGATCTTAGCTACTTCAACCATGATAACACTTTAGCATTGATCTCCTGTCAGTTGTCTTTGTTCCATCTTTTGTACATGTCTTTTAAATATGAGTTGGAAAAAAAAGTATATCTGTATCAATCTCTTCTGACAACCTCACTTTTTCCTCTTTATCCAAAAAATATATTGCTTTTTATGTCTCTAGAATTTCATTCTCAACAGCTTCTCTGTCCTCATGTACTAGGCTAGCCCTTAGCATTTTATTCTATAGGATGCTACTTATTCTTTCTATAAACCCATCAAAATCTGACTTTCTAAAATTTAGGGTACGTGTTAGATTATGGCTTGCTTTCTTCTTCTCTGTCACAAATTCTGAGATAGAATGGCCATTTCATTGGACGTTAGCACCTCCATTTCAGAATATGTGCTTTTGAGAGGTTATAGGTTTTGCCTATAATCATAAATAGTATGTTCAAGCATTGCACAGTAGAAGTACAGTAGAACATAAGCTCCTTGAACAGAAGGACTCTTTCCCATTCTTTCTTTATAGGCCCAGAACATAACAATGCCCTGTACAAAACAGGAGTTTAATAAAAAGCTTGCTTGAATGGGTTGGATTGTTCTTTCCATTTTACCAAGTTATCAGAAACAAATTTCATAGACTAACACAAATATTTTCAGGCTCTACTACTTTAAAAAAAAATTTAAGTCTTTGATCCAAATTCTGTTTTTAATCATTATCAGTTCTTTCTCTGAAGGGAGGATATTATACTTCATCATTAGTCCTTTGGGATTGTCTTGGATCATTGTAATCATCCAGTTCTGCTTTCCTGATATAAATCCCACACGGTCATAGTGCATCATTCTTATGATTTATTGCTGTAATCTATTTGCTAGTATTTTATTTAAAATTTTTGCATTAGTATTTATAAAGGAATTTGGTCTATAATTTTCTTTCTCTGTCTTGGCTCTTCCAAGTTTGGGTATCACACCACATTTGTGTTGTAAAAGGAATTTAGTAGGAATTTAGTTCTACTTCACCTATTTTTCCAAATGGCTTATATAATGTTGAGATTGTTCTTTAAATTTGGTAGAATTCATTTTTTAATCCATCTGGCCCTGAGAATGTTTTCTTAGGAAGTTCATTGATGGCTTGTTCAATTTCTTTTTTCTAAGATTGAGTTATTTAAGTCTTTTATTTCTTCTTTTGTTAATCTGAGTGAATATATATATTTTATAGATATTCATTCATTTCATTTAGATTTTCAAATTTATTGATATATAATTCTGCAAAATAGCTCCTGACAATTGTCTTAATTTCTTCTTCATTGGTCATAAATTCAACATTTTTTATACTAGCTGTCTGATTTTCTTCTTTCCCTTTTTTAATCAAATTAACCAATGCTTTATCATTTTGTTGGGCTTTTTACACAAAACTGGTTTCTAGTTTTAATTATAAATCCAATTGTTTTCTTATTTTCAATTTTATTAATATCACCTTTGATTTTTATTTCTAATGTATTATTTCATTGGGAATTTAAAATTTGTTCTTTTTCTAGTTTTTCTTTTTTAATTGCATGCCCAATTCATTGATCTACTTTTTCTCTATTTTGTTGATATAAGAAATTAGAAAGATAAATTTTCCTCCAAGAACCACTTTGGTTGCATCCCATGGATTTTGGTACGCTTTCTCATTGTTGTCATTTTCTTTAATGAAATGATCCATTGTTTCTATGATTTGTTCTTTGACCCACTTAGGTTTTTTTTTTTTAGGATTATATTATTTAATTTACAATTAATTTTTAATCTCTCCATTGCCCATTATTGAATGTAATTTTGATTGCATTATGATCTAAAAATTATGAATTTACTGTTTCTGATTTTCTGCATTTGATGAGGAGGTTATTATATCCTATACGGTCAGTTTTTCTGTAGGTGACATGTACTTTTGAGAAAAAAGATATATTCCTTCCTATTATTCAATTTTCTCCAAAGATATAACTTTTCCAGAATTTTATTCACCTCCTTAATCATTTTCTTGTTTATTTTTTGTGAGATTTATTTAGTTCTGTGAGGGGAAAGTTGAGGTCCCCTACTAGTATAGTTTTATTATCTATTTCCTTCTTGTAACTCATTTAACTTTTTCAAAATTTAGATGCCATCCTATTTGGTACATATATATTTAGTACTGACATGATTTCACTGTCTATGGTACCTTTAAGCAAGGTATAATTTCTTTTTTATCTCTTTTAATTAGAACTATTTTTGCCTTTTCTTTGTCTAAGATCATTATTGTTACTCCTGCTTTCTTTGCATCAGCTAAGGCATAATAGATTCTGCTCCAACTCCTAACTCTTCCCCTCTATGTATTTCTCTGCTTTAGATACATTTCTTGGAGACAGGATATTGTAGTATTTTGATTTTTTTAATCCATTCTGCTCCATTTGTGTTTCACAGGTGAGTTCATCCCATTCAAATTTATAATTAAGATAACTATCTGGGTGTTTCCCTCTATGCTAATTTTTTGCTTGTTCATTCCCACCTCTCTCTTATCTTCCACTCTTCTCTCCTCATAAGTACTTTACTTCTGATCACTACATTCCCCAATATCATCCCTTTTTCTCAGTATTCTCTCACCCTTCTATTATCCTCATCCCTTTTTATTTCCTTAAAGGCTAAGATAGATGTCTACATCCAAATGAATGTTTATGTTATTCCCTCTTTGAGCCAGTTTTGATGACAATAAAGTTTAAGTTTTTTTCCACCACCTCCCCCATTTTCCTCTCTATTACAATAAGCTTTTTCATGTGGAATAATTTACCCTATTCAATCTCTCCCTCTTTCTTCTTCTAGAGCAATTTTCTTTCTCATCCCTTCATTTTGGGGGGAGAGAAGGAGGTATCATCCCACCAGAGTCATCTTAAATCCACACCCTCTATTTACATATACTCCTTCTAATTGCTCTTATGGCAATGAAGTTGCTAAGAGCTACAAATATAATCTTTTCATATAGAAATATAAAGTTTAGCTTTATTGAATTTCTTGTGCCTTTTCTCAATTCTTTTTTATCTTTTTTATATTTCCTTTTAAGCTAGTGCTTGGAGAGCAATTTTTAAAAATAACCTCTGGTCTTTTAATTAAAAATGCTTGAAAGTCACCTATTTCATTAAATTTACATTTTTCCCCTTGAAAGATTATATACAATTTTTCTGGGTAGATGATTGTTGTTTATAATCCTAACTCTTTTGCTTTCCAGTATATCTTATTTCAAACCCTTCAGTTCTTTAATGTAGCTTCACAATATTTGAATTGTTTCTTTTTGGCCACTTACGATACTTTCTCCTTGATTTGTGAGCTCTGGAATTTGGCGATGATATTCCTGGAAGTTTTCATTTTAGTATCTCTATCAGGTAGTGACTGTTATATTCTTTTAATTCCAATTTGGCCTCTGGTACTAAAATATGAGAACAGTTTTCTTTGATAATTTCTTAAAGAATATTTTAGAACCAATATGATTTTTTTTTTTAAATCACAGCTTTCAGATAGTCCAATAATTCTTATATTATCCCTCCTGGATCTTTTTTTCTTTTTAAAGCTTTTTATTTTCAAATCATATGTATGGATAGTCTTGTGTTTCAGATTTTCCCTTCCTTATCCCCACCCTCTCCCCTAGATGGCAAGCAGTCCAATAGATATTATACATGTTAAAATATGTTAAATATAATATGTATAAACATATCTATACAATTTTCTTGCTGCACAAGAAAAATCAGATCAAAAAGGAAAGTAAATGAGTAAGAAAACAAAATGCAAGCAAACAACAACAAAAAGAGTGAGAAAGTTATGTTGTGATCCACATTCGGTTCTTACAGTCCTCTCTCAGGGTGTAGATGGTTCTCTTCATCACAAGATCATTGGAATGGCATCAGTCATCTCACTGTTAGAAAGAGCCATGTTCATCAGAATTGATCTTCATATAATATTGATGTTTACTGTGTACAATGATCTCCTGGTTCTCTCATTTCATTTAGCATCAGTTCATGTAAATCTCTCTAGGCTTCTCTAAAATCATCCTCCTGATTGTTTCTTATATATAAGGACAATAATATTCATATTCCATAGTTTATTCAGCCATTCTCCAACAGATAGGCATCCACTCAGTTTTCAGTTTCTTGACCCTACAAAAAGGGCTGCCACAAACATTTTTGCACATGTGGGTCCCTTTCCTTCCTTTAAGATCTCTTTGGGATATAGGTCCAATAAAAACACTGCTGAATCAAAAGGTATGTACAGTTTGATAATTTTTTGAACATAGTTCCAAATTGCTCTCCAGAATGGCTGGACTAGATCTGTTTTCTAGGTCAGTTTTTCTAGTGAGAAATTTCACATTTTTTTCTATTTTTTTTTAACTTTTTTTGATTTTGTTTTATTGTATCTTGAAATTACACATTTTTCTATTTTTTAACTTTTTTTTTGGTATTGTTATATCTTGAAGTATCATAGAATCAGTAGTTTCAACTTGTTCAATTCAAATTTTTAAGGAATTATTTTCTTCAATGAGCTTTTTTCCTGTGTACAGGCTTACAACTTTATAAATCACAACCTTTTCTATTCAGCCAATTTCTATTTTTAGGGAATTTGTTTCTTTCTCAGTAAATTTTTACATGTTTTCCCCTATGCTATTGGCTCTTTTTTCATGATTCTCTTTCATTACTCTCATTTCTTTTCTTTGATACACTTTTTAAAATCCCCATTAAACTCTTCCAGAATTATTTTTGGGCCTCAGACCAAATTACATTTTCCTTTGAGACTTCATATGTAACTATTTTGACACTATCATCCTGTTGTAGGTTTATGTCTTGATCCTCCCTATCACCATAGTAACTTTCTATAATCAAACTTGCTTTGTTTTTTTGCTCATTTTTTTTTTTTTTGTCTTTTTTGTGACATGGTGTTTTTATATGAGGTTTGGGCTCTAGTCCTATACTGTCCCAAGCTTTTTCTGAGTATTACTGCTAGCTTTCACTGAGCTTCAGGGCTTAGTTAAGTTGGGTTTTTCTCTGGAGAGTAGTCTTCCCTTCTGGCTTGCAGTGTGATGTTTAGCTACAAACCTGCTCCAAGGTAAAGCATTGGTGCTGAGTTGCTATGGTAACAGAATCTTTCTGGTGGCTACACCTGGAGGAGAAATCTTGCTGCTGGTTGCTCAGAGGTGGGGTCCAGCTGCTGGGGTGCAATGGAAACAAGGTCTCTCAGCTGGTAGTCTCCATGGGCAGGGTATTCTGTTGGTCAGCCCTAATGGTCAGCAATGATGTCAAAGCCTTGCTGGTGGTTTGTGCTGTGTGTAGGATCATTAGGGTGGGGTCTTGCTGTACTGTACAGACATTTCTGGGACTTCACTGTTAGAATGCCCTTGGAGCCCTCCCAGAGGTACCCTGATATGAGGTGGCTGCTGCTGCTGCTCTTGGACTAGCTACCTTATAATCCTAGTGAGATAGCCCATTTCTTTTGGGCTGTTTCCCTGATCCTGAACTAATTCTGAGGCAGTTTTCTAGTAGCTTGGGAGGGCTGCAGAGGGTTTCTTTTTCAGTCTGCCACTCTGGCACTGGAAGTCTAGGCTTTACTAATTTTTTAAGTCATATATAAAGTTTATATACTTGAACAAGGGTATGGAATGCACATCTAAGTCAGAGATTAAACTTTTTAGTCACCTACTCAGCTATATGGCAAGTCATTCTTTCCTAAAGGGGAAAGACAGGGGACTTTTTCCCTCCAGCAATGAGCATCCCAAAAATAGGGCTCTCAAAGGTTAAATGTGCTCTGATAAGCTTCCTGAGAGTCTCTCTCCCACTCCTCCTCTAACATACAACCCCTAAAATGTACTCTCATTTCTGACTGAGACAGGCAAGTAAGTGACAGAGTGTTGAATGCATACGTATCTGTAAATTTCTGGCTTGATGGATTTATGGATTAAAAATTCCTGGCCTATATATCTTGCACAAAGCTTCCAAACAACACATGTAAGACACAAACACATACAAAGACACAGGTGCAGACAGATAAAGAGATACATGGTGGGGAAATCTGCAGTGAAATGCAAACAGGCCGAGATAAATAGAAACAGTTCTGCTGATCCATGCACATGTGGGAACGAGCAAGCACATTCACACACACACATACACACATATACACTCTCACATACACACCTGTTCCTATAGATACAGGCTCACAAGTTTATAAATCACAACTCCAGCTTGGTTGCCTGGTGCTGGAGGCATAGAACAAAACTACTTGGGAACATTTTTCCACAAAGTCAGTTGACTAGTCAACTCTGTGTATATCTCTCTCCCAATCTCCTCTACTTTCTCATATGAAGAACAATTTCAACAGCCCCAACATCTGCCAGTTTCCATGCCAAATCTGAGTCTTCTCCAAATCAGGAAAAGATGATGTTGTCCACAGAGAGAGATTGTCATGTCACCTATATCACAACCTTGCCCCTTTTATGAAGGATAGTCATGATTCTACAAATACAATTTTGATATTTACAGATCACCATAAAAAATCCAAAACCACATTTTGAAAATCCACAATCGGGGCCCTGATTAATATAACTCTCAAGGAGGAATAAAAGAATTGGTTGAACACAATCCAGAATCAGAATCTATGTGCATCAACTGTGTGGGAAAAATGGATATGTTGGTTAAAATTAGTTGGCTATCTTCTATTAGAAGTGAATTCTGGAAATAGGGAAATAAGACAAAGTTTTTCATAGAGGCTCAAATAATTGTATGAGAAAGAGAAAAGTGTCAGGGGGAGTAAAGAAGGAGAGAAAGGGAACAGCTCATACTTGGCCACTTCATCTCACTGTAACCAGTGGTTGGAATGAACTCAATCTTTATGAACTTTGGCTTTGTGTGTCTAAATAAAATAGAAAATGTTTTAAGAGGCCAACTCAAAGGCCGGCAAGATGTCTTGGCCATAGACTGGCTCATAAAGTGAAGAGAACATTTTGATGAGTTAAGTGTAAATGAATCAGAAACATACGGAATGAATTTCTCTCAGTGTCTACATGGAATTGGACATCTGAAATAGCCAAGATGTAGGCCCTGAAATCACTATTCTATCAAATAAAAAAGTTTAAATGTACATGTAGGCCTAACAAATGAAGGGTAAAGAGGTGTGACAAAGCAGCTCTATTAAGGTTTGGAAGAACTGAAAAAGGAGGTCAGAACATCTGCCCAGTGCAAGCAGTGAGGCAGCATGATACCATCTCCTCATACAAGAATAGTAGCCAGCATTTATACAGTGCTTTAAATGTGGCAAAGCATTATTACAAATATTATTTCACTTGATTCTCACAACATTCCTATTGTGAGGGCCATTATTATTTCCATTTTAGAGATGGGGAAACTGAGCTTGGGATAGGTTAAATGACTTGTCCAGTATTAGATTATATGTTCTTTAATGATAGGGATTGTCTTTTTCTTATTTCTATGTGCTCAGTGCTTAGCACAGTATCTGGCAGTAATTACTTAATAAATATTGATCTGTTCCTGATATCAGATTTATCCACTATTCTATCCACTATACTACCTGACTGCCTAAATCACTTACTCAAAGTGTCAGAACACTTACTTAAACAAGAAAACAAGCTCTTGTCTCATCGTAGTCAACTAGCATAATTAAAATATTTAAACATGCACAAGTCAAGCCAAGATACATAGTATAAGATGAGTTAAGCCAACTTTGCAAATAGATTTAGGTTCCTTCCTTACCAGTCTCGCTAAAAGTTCACCAATCTATGGCAGGGAGATGCTATGTTCATGGACATACAACACAACTCCTCTATATTTTATAGGTGGACTTGAAAAAATGCCTCCCCTGGAAGCCATCCCAGTGAAGATGAAGTCTTTCTTCTCTTCTCTAAGCTGGTCTTTAGATGACAGAAATAACCTTCACTGGGTATGTCTCCCATATTATACTCCTTTAGATTAGTGTAAATGGGAACCTGCCTCAGGGGGCACAAAAATGTAAAAGTGTTTGGGGATAGAACTTCTACTGCCCTTGAACCCCTTGTGCCCAGACTTAGACCCCTGAGAGAATCCCTTTACTGGAGAAATAAGTATTATTATTATTATCCTCATTTTACAAGAGAGAAAACTTGCCTGTAAATGAGTTAAGGAGGAAAAGAATTAAGTGTCTTGCCCAGCATCATATAGCCAGTAAGTGTCTGAGTCAGGATTAGAAGGTAGGCCTCCCTAACTGCAAATTCAGGGCTCTCTTCATTGCATTATCTAGACTAGAACTTAAACTAGACCAAGATCTTAATCACTAACTTTGAAATTTCAGAAATAGTCAATTTCAATTTGGAAGCACATTTTTAAAAATTTTCTGTTGCTTGTAAGGAGAACATGTGGAACTAGAAGTAATTGATTTAATTTTCAAAGAACCTGATTTTAGCTCAATGTGAGGAATTGAGAAACAGCTGGATTTACAGCAGGTTACCCCATTATATGGTAGTTGTGTGACCATAACTTTCAGTGCCCTAGGCAAATTTTTTAAAAACATTTTGACAGTGAATCCTTATAAGTAAAAAAAAAAAATTACAAATTGTAAATATAGTTTTTTGCACTAATATGTTATAAAACATACACACAAAAAGGAATGTAAAAAGATTTTAAAAATTATCAATTTAAAAATAATTAATGGAACAAAACACTATTTGTCCTCTTTAAAAGGCACTATTTGCCTTTTAATTAATATTAAATTATCAATTCTTTTGATGAGAGCAGCGTGATTAAATATGCCTTCTAATTTTAAAAAAGTGTACATCTTGGCAAATAAATCTATAAATAACATTTGTCTTCTTTTTTATATTCTTTTTTCTTTTTGGCAAAACAATTAGAGTTAAATGACTTGTCAGTGTCTGAAGTCACATTTGAACTCAGGTCCTCCTATCTCCAGAATCTACTGTGCCACCTAGTTGTTCAGGTTTGTAATCTTAATTAGTTATTCAGTTACTTTGATTTATGAAATTAGTCGAGCTTAAAGTCAGTGGACATTTTTATATTAACTAGGGTAATCACTTTTAGAATAGAAACTGAACTTTTAAATTCATTGGTATAGAGAGTTTGCTCCAAAGTGAGGAAATTCTTCCTCAGGCTAGCTTATTCTCAGCAAATATAGAATTAAGAGAGCTCCCTAGGCCACTGAGAAGTATTGATTTGCCCAGCATGAGACAACTTGTGGATGCCAAATGTAGGGCTTAAAATTCCCCTTTTCCTGTCTCCAAAGCCATTTTGCTCTTTGATTCTCCTAGTATCTCTCTCACACCTGTTTTTCTTGAGCTCTTTATACCTTGACTTTACACTTATTATGGCCTATCTTGCATGATAGTTGTTTGTATACATGTTATAACTGGTAAACTCCATGGGGACAGGGATTGTATATCTTTATCTTTATAGTGTTTGTGCCTAACCAAAAATCATGTTTTAAGAGCCTGATATGTGTCAGATGTTGTATGCTAGATGCTGGAGATAGGAATACAAAAATGAGGCAGTTTTTTTCCCTCAATTATATTTTACTAGGAGGAAGCAATGTGCTCACAGATGAGTAAGAGTTTATATAAAATATATATATATTTTTATATATAAATAAATATGCATTGGGTTGAATAAGGATAATAACTGGGGGAATTAGGAAAATCCATTTGGAGAAGATTGCACTTGAGCTGAAACTTGCAGGATACTATTAATTCAAAAGGGAGGGGAGAAGGGAATGAGCATTTCTATAACACCTACTTCATGTTGGGCACTGTGCTTGTTGTTCAGTTTGTAGCCCCATTTGGTATTTTCTTGGCAAACAAACACTTAAGTAGTTGACTTCAGCTATTAACTAATTGTTTGCTCAGTCTTTTTTTAATCATGTCATAATCTTCAAGACCCCACCAGGGGTTTTGTGGGCAAAGATACTAAAATGATTTGCCATTTCCTTTTCCAGCTCATTTTACAGATGAGGAAACTGAGGCAAAGAGACTTAAGTGACTTACCAAATTCACACAACTAGTGTGTAAGGCCAAATTTGAATTCAAGATAATGAGTCTTCCTGATTACAGACCCAGTATTCTAATCACCAAGCAACCTAGGCACTCTGTTAAATAAGTGCTTATACAAATATTATCTTATTTGATAATTCACAATAATCCTGCAAGGTAGGTATTGTTATTATCCTCATTTTACAGTTAAAGAAATTGAGACAAAAAATTTAAATGAGTTGCCTAGGGTTACACAGCTAGTAACTGAGGCTAGTTTAAACTCAGATCTTCCTGATTCCAAGCCCAGTACTCTATTCACGGCATCTGTAGCTGACTAGGTTGACAGGTGGTGGTTAAGAGGGAGAGAATTCCAGGAATGAGGCAGAGTTTATGCAGACACAGAGAAAGGAGATGGAATGACATATATTACATTGAAGTTTAACAATATTAAATATAAATAAAATAAAAATTTCTAATATGTTCCTCCTTGGTTGCTTAAAAATTATGGGCGATTTAACTAAATTTTTAAAGATTCACAAAGAAGCTACTGTTTCTTTACATTTGTTCATAAACTGTATCTCAATCATTACTTTTATGATTGTAACAAATTTAAATTTAAACTAGCCTGTCTAAAGAAGGACAGTTGCCATCAAAGTGTACACTAGCTCATCATATTCTATAGGACAAGTATTTCCAAATTTCCAAGAGATATAACTTAGGGGATTTAGGAACAAGAAATCATCAGGAATTGACAGAATCACAATTTATTTTGTATTTTTCATAACATTTTATCTGTGTTTTTAAAGGAGTGACCTTAGTAATAAACAGCAAATCATTTTTCTATGATAGTTATACTAGAAGTTTCAGAGATTTTCTGTTAAAAAAAAGCTAATAAGTGGTTTATTATTATTATAAGCCAACATAATATAACAATGATTTTAAAAAATTTTGGCAATGAGCTGTTAAGTTTTCTTAATCTTTCTTAAAATACTTCCAATATTCTTTCTATTCTCCTAATAATCATGAATATTTAAGTAAAATTGTTTAATAAATAAGAGATATTAAGTTTAGTTGTATTCACAGAGAACTATAGTCTACACCAAATATTTAATACTGAAAAAGTGTTATTGTTGGGTAGAATTCTAATAACATAATGTTCAAATCTCCTAGCAAGGTTAACAGCTCTTATACAATATCACTATTTGAAACTGCCAATTTAAGCACTTCTTTCACTTCTAAGATATTACTTCTTAGAACACTCCCATAAGACTTATATAAAGTATACTATGCATATAAACTTATTAATATTTTATTTGCAGGAATGTCTCACTGTTAGCTTCAGACAGGGCCATGAACACACTCTTAAAATATGGCAACAGTTACAAGCAAGACTGACTGATTAAATTGCGGCCACTTCTGTCATACATATTCCTGTCCCAGTTCCTGGAAATGTCAACCTTAACTTTCGACTATGTGTCAACATTTCCTGTTCTCACTTTTGACTTGATGTTCAGGGGGGAGGGGGTCCTTCAAATCAATAACATCTTTATACTGGTTATTAACCTTTAATTCTCAAAGGAGAATTATCATTCTCTCCCTTGATTTTACATCTGATTTGGGGGGATTTGGAAAAAAACATACATTTCCTGAGAAGTACCAAGAAGGGATTCCTTCAAAAGCATGGTATGTGGGGCACAATATCTTCTGTTATGTAATGTTACATTAGATAGACCAGTATCTTTTACCAGTATGTATTTTGTACTTTTAATTTTAATTTTGTATTTGTATGTGTGTTTAAACTATCAAAAAGTGGTGGAAAAAACTAGGTATAGTACAATTTTTAATATGAAAAGAACATTATAAATTTGTGTCAACAATTAAAACAAATTCCATTTGGTTTCATTTTTATTGTAATTTTTATGTTTTATGAACATTTAATACAAAATGATTATTACTTAAACTTCAGAAAGATAATTATTATAGCTGATATGTCACAAATAGAGCACTATGAAATGTAAAAAGACTATCACCATTCCTTCAATTAGCTTTTTTGTATCGCCAATGCAACAAATATTTTAAAAATAATAATTAAAATTTTAAGATGCATCAAAAATTCTATTTTAAGTTACCTATTTCATTAAAACTTATATCATTACTAGGGTCTTCTATTATTATTGCAAAAAGGGTAACCTTATCTGCTTTTCTTTGAAGGAGTATTATTGGAGAGTGACTATAAGTCATTCACTTTATTCTAACTTCTGGATATCAGCTATCAAATGACATTGAAAACACTTTCTGAAAATGAAGTTATGGATATTTGTGGTGTGTTGAGGGATTGCAGTATTGCAGTGTGGGAGTAAGGTGAGCTATCACAGTGAAAACCATTTTTCCTGCAATATTTGAAGAATAGTGTTGCAAATACCTTGGAGGGGGTAAGTGAAAAGATTAACTCTAACCAACAATGATTGTACATGTAGTACAGAACTGTAACAAGGGTGATTGTATGAACTGTAATAACCCAAACTTAGACACTTACCTTGGCTCTGCACATATCAGTGATTTAAATCACAATTTGTTATTATCGTTGTTGTTCAATCATTCAATTATGTTCAACTCTATGACCCCATGAACCACAGCATGCCTCTACTGTTCATTGGGTTTTCTTGGCAGTGGTTTATCATTTCCTTTTCCAGTGGATTAAGGCAAAACAGAGCCCAGTGTCACAGAGCAGAGGCCAGCTTTGAACTTGGGTCTTTCTGATGATAGCCCCACAGCACTCTATCCACTGAGCCATCTAGCTGTCTCACAATATTTCTTATTCATTAAATCAAAGCTTCTTAAACTGTGGGCCGTGACTGAATGTGGCAGTCACAAAATTATGATTTATTATCAGTAAATGTTTGATTTGTAAATCTTTTTTATATACCTAAATTCCTGGAGTTGTATAAAAGTGTCTAGAAGCCTTGTATTAAATCCTAATACTTCTTATGAAAAGTTGGATGCTGTAAGCAAATTATCATCAAAAATGCACACATAATTATCCAAAGACAACATACATTTTAGCACATACATCACTTCTAAGTTTTTTCCTTATCCATATAACAAACAACATTATCAAGCTTTCATCAACAAGAGGAATTCCCTTCATAAGTAAGGAATCCACCTTCAGAGTACTGACATCTTACCATATACACTTCTCACAGGGTGATTCTTAACATCATGGCTAACTGAATTGCACAATAGGGCTCTCTGCTATCATCTAATCTACTCCAGATTTCATACTTGACAAGTTTAAGATAAAAGGTATCAAATTCATAGACAATATTTTAATTAAGGCAATGAGGCATGCAGCCTTTTCAAATTTTGGATAGAAAAAATCCTTTAGCTTATTACCACTACCAACATTTACTGACTACATAGGAGACAAAATATCTAGGAGTTCCTGCCCTCAAGAGGTTACAATTTAGGTTTTTCACCTAGATACCACATACTCACATAACGGGTATCATATGAATATTAAATAAGTGGTTCATATGATAAATGCTATAGGTGCTACAAGATGACAAGATGAAGACCATTTATGGGCTGATGAAATGAAGGAAAGCTTCCCAGGAAGGGAATGCATCAAACATGGAGGATGTGATGGAATTTGATGGTGCCCTCCTTTTTTTTTTTAAATAGTAGGATTTTTATTTTCAAAAATATATGTAGAGGCAGCTGGGTAGCACAGTGGATAAAGCACCAGCCCTGAAGTCAAGAGGACCCGAGTTCAAATGTGGTCTCAGACACATAACACTTTCTAGCTGTGTGATCTTAAGCAAGTCACTTAACCCCAATTGCCGCAGCAAAAACAAAACAAAACAAAACAAAAAAAGATAATTTTCAACATTCACCCTTGCAAAACCTTGTGTTCCAATTTTTTTCTCTTTTCCTTCCCCTCACCTACTCCCCTAGACAGTAAGTAATCCAAAATATATTTAACATGTTCAATTCTTCTATTTCCACAATTATCATGCTACACAAGAAAAATCTGATCCAAAAGGAAAAAAATTAGAAAGAAAACCAAAAGCAAGCAAACAACAAAAAGATGAAAATACTATATTGTGATCCACATTCAGTCCCCAGTACTCTCTCTGGATTGCAGATGGCTCTCTCCATCACAAGTGTATTAGAATTGGCCTGAATCACATTTTTGTAGAAAACAGTAACATCCATCAGAATTGATCATTGTATAATCTTGTTTGTTGTTATGTACAATGTCCTCTTGGTTCTACTCACTTCACTCAGCAGCAGTTCATATAAATCTCTCCAAGCCTTTCTGAAATTATCTTGCTGATCATTTCTTATAGAACAATAATATTCCATAACATTCATATACCATAATTTATTCAGCCATTCTCCAACTGATGGGCACCCATTCAGTTTCCAGTTTCTTGCCACTATAAAAAGAGCTGCTACAAACATTTCTGCATATGTGGGTCCCTTTCCCTCCTTTATGATCTCTTTGAGATACAGACCCAGGAGAGGCACTGCTGAATCAAAGGGTATGCACAGTTTGATAGCCCTTTGGGCATAGTTCCAAATTGCTCTCCAGAATGATTGGGTAAATTCACAACTCCACCAATAATGTATTAATGTCCTAGTTTTTCCCCATCTCCTCCAACATTTATCATTATCTTTTCCTGTCATTTTAGCCAATCTGAGAGGTATATAGTAATAGATGGTACCCTTTTGAAGGAGAACGACAATTACAAAAGCATACGAGGGGGAATTCAGATGGCATGATTTTGCAATGGAGAAGGAAAGGTGATGAAATTTTTGGCTAAAAAAATCCTTTTTAAAGGATATGCTACAGTACATTAAAGTGCCACAAATTTTTCTAGGTATGCCATAAAATTTTGGATATCATGCTTTGATAACAGAAAATATGTAAATGATTTTGTTTTCCCAGCATATGTGACATGTATGGTGAATATAATATCCAAAAAAATCAAGTTCATCTACTACATATAACTATCAACATTAAAACACAGATACTGAAATGGCCAAGAATTAAACAAAAAAAATATTCTTCTTAAAACAAAAACTGCACATGCAAGAGTTTCCCAGACTTAAATGTAAGA
Source organism: Antechinus flavipes (assembly GCF_016432865.1). Taxonomy (NCBI): domain Eukaryota; kingdom Metazoa; phylum Chordata; class Mammalia; order Dasyuromorphia; family Dasyuridae; genus Antechinus; species Antechinus flavipes. Next base: position 474,745,244 of record NC_067400.1, read on the forward strand.
AAGTATGGAGGAAAAGAAAGAAGAGGTGATGATTGTGGGAGAGAGAGAGAGAGAATGAAGGATGATTCCTAGCTTTCAAACCTAATTGACTAGAAATATAACAGGTTCATAGACATAGTAAAATTCAGAAGGGAACTGAGGAAAAGATTACAAGCCTGATTTAGGATGCATGGTGTTTGAGAAACAAGACCACATCCAATTGATAACACCCAGCAGTCTATTAGGAAACTAAACTAAGATTTGAGGAAGAATACAGGTCTCACTGTGAAGATTTGAGAGTTATTGGCTTAAAGGTTTTGTTGAAGTTCTAAGAATAAATGAATTCTTTAAGGGAGAGAGAATATAGCAAGAAAAATGAAGGATTAAGTACAAGAATTGGGGTACAATTAGATTTGAAGAAGATAAAAGAAGTAGAATCAGTGAATGAAACAGAGGGGAAATAACTGAAGAAGTAGGAGGAGAACCAGAGGATATTTGTTGATGACAAAGAAAGCAGAATTTTTCAAGAAAGTGGCAGTCAGCAGAATTCTTCATTAGGGAAAACTTCTTCTGAAGCATAAGATTTATTGATATCTTTTATTTTCATTATCTCCTAGCTTTGCCCTTGTTTTTTCCTTCATCCCTCCCAAAGAAACATCCCTTAAAACAAACTAAAATGTTAAGAAAAAGGAAATAAAATTCAATAAAACATAAAATATCAAAAAATCTGATGGTTATATGCAATGCTCCATAAATTCAATTCCATCTGTTGCAAAGGAATCAGATGAGGTATCTTCTCATATTTATCAGTGCCTTCTAAATGCCCTGGGCCAAAGCCCAACCTTGGTTGTAGCTTTTCTAGGCGTCAATATAGTGACTCTGTAACATCTTTATCTCAATTAAAGGCATGGTCATCCTTGGTATTAATAACTTAAAAGTTCCCTATCTCAAATCCCATAAGTCAAAAATAGCAAAATATAACTAACCAGGATGGCCATGGAAAGAATACCTAATTCTGAAATCAGAGGATCTGGATTCAAATTCCTCCTGATTTTATCTGAATGACTCTGGGAGAGCCAATTAGGCTTTATCTATAAAAATGAGGGGACTCAACTAGATGGCTTCGATATTCCCCCTAGCTCTAGATCTATGATTTCATGACTAAAAAGACAAAATGACTACATTTGGGGATTTGAATGATGAATCTTTGTCAGACAGGAAGATTGTGTTTTAGCTATAAGTTCATATAGAGTAATGCAAACAGATTTTTCCCACCTGCTGAGAAATAGCCAACATGACAAGAACATGCATTCTAATTATAGAGCACTCAGCAGAGAAATGTAAACTTTATAACAAGGTCCAAATGACTGAGGCAAACCACAATGGCAAACCTCTCTAGTCTGTATCTAAATGTTCTTGTCTCACGTACTTTTTGCAACCAGGTTAGCCATTTCTCCCATCCTACATGGGAAAATTAGAACAGTATTATTATGAGATTAGTATCACTTGCACCCATTTTCTCTACAGAATCTGTTCCATGCTATATTTTTCTTAAATTAGATTTCTCTTCTTTACGCTATCTTCTCACCAAGAGATGAATCAAGGGGATGAAAAGAGGATCATTTTTCTCATAGAAATATAAATCCTGCAGCCACCAAAACAAAGTGTGATGTACTGGATAGAATTTCCATCTTTACCAAAATGATAGCAAAAAAGGCAATAAAACCCAAGAGAATCATATGAATAATGGTAGACTCAAAAAAAGCAGAATGAATTTTAAAAGAAAATTTCTGGAAAATTGCAATGTTATGAAAAGGTTTCAGAGTAATAGTCAACATATCCTACTTTATTTGCTTCTGACAGGCAAAACTTCAGGTTGGGTTGACTGGAGTAGGGTCAGAGCTAGATAATCCATCTGGAACAGTTTCTCTCCTACTTTTAACCCAAGAAGGCTGAGCCTCACACACTCAGTAATGTGCATTTCCATTTTACTCCATCTTGATAATCTGAGAACATCCTTCCATACAGGAGTCACTCATCTCTGAGACCAGCAATTGGATTCTGCTCTTGAAAGAGTCTCCTAAAAGTGGCTTTATGGAATTTGAGAACAGAGAAAGAACCAGAAGCATTCTGCCCCCATGTCCTTTCATCTGGGGTTTTGGTCTTTTCCAATCTTTGGATATTCACCTAAATCTCCTACAGTACCTTCAGAGTGCAGCCCTATTTGGTTAAATCTGCCTTTCCTTTTGTCAGTGTAAATCCCAGAAAACAATACTAGAACTGCTGAGGAATTAGACCCATCTGTCTAGGGCAAAGCTTATTAAATGATGGGTTGAGATCCCATTGAATGTATGTGGGGGGGGATGTCATGAAAAATTTGGCAACAGTAAAATGTATCAAATATTTCACCAAGATTTAATTCTTTATGTAAAAATAAATAACATTGTAAAAATAAACAAGCATATCCATCTCCTTAATATGCAAATTTGCTTTCATCTTTAATTAATGGTAAAATTATATATACCAAAGAATTGTTTTAAAATAAATTACTTCACGATTTGTTATCAGTAAATGTTTGATTTGCACATCTATTTTGCATACCATATACTTGGAATCACATAAAAATTTTTCATGTGTAAAGGGACTGCAAGAAACCCTGCCCTAAGGTACATAGCTGGGATGATGTGTTGTTCCCCTATTCTGTCTGTGTTTATTTTGTGTTCCACAAAAGTTAGGACAAGCTCAGGAAAAGGCAGGGATGTAATAGAATCTTTATCAAGTAAAAAGAAAAGACAGTAAATAGAAATCCTTCCTTGGACATTTTGAAAGCATCCAAAAATAGGTCCAGACAGCAGCCAAATTTCACTGAGCCAAAATCTTTGTGGAAATCATATAGCCACAGGGACAGAAACAGGCTCTTAGTGGTTTTAGCATCCACAGGATAAGCAGATACTGCTAAGGCCAAGAAGGCAATTTATGTTACTTTTCTAGGGCCATAAGTGAAATAGGGCCTGGTCAATGGTGGTCTCTGGCCTGGGGTCAGAGGTGAAAAAGAGGCTTTCCCCAAGTAATTCCAAACAATGTCAAGGGACTAATACTTTGTTATTATGATTGTCCTGTTTCAGAAGCCACTATACAGTATACCTACTGATAATTAAAAACATTCACTAATTAATTAATAGCAATTATTTATTTCCCTTGAGAAGTTTTTTCTAAATTTCAATAAGATATTATCTCATCTTGCCAAGCATCTCTGCACTCAAATTGTAATTCTCCTACTGCTTCTGTATCTTACCTCTCAAAAGAAAGAAAAGTACTTTAATTTACATAGAAATTTGCAGTTTATAAAATGTTTTAATAAAAATGATTTCATTTGATCTCATCTCATAAGATGCCTTTGAGGCAGGCAATGTAAATGAGGAAACTGAGGCTTTTAAAAAATTTAGCTGATAGAGCTTAAAAAAACTCAGACTAGACAGTCCATGTCTTTTGATTCCTCATCCAATGGCCTTCTACTTATCTAGTAAACACCTTTTTTTACCTGTGTAATCCCTTTCTTAATCTTTTATTGGTCACAATCATTAAATCTCATCCAGTCTACTAAGACTGGTAAAATGTTATAGAATCCAAGTAAATAGCTCCCAAACAATGTAAACTGAAGCTACTGAATATAAAACCATCAGAGTGTGAAGATTTAAACTAGTTAAATACCCTTTTGCCATCCTAATGCCAGGCCATGACCAAAGTGGCTATGGAAATATAAAAATTCATTATTTGCCAACCAAACATACTAGCTGCCTATTTCACGTGCCCAAATCCTAAGTGACCTATCTAATCAAAGCTTTTATGACAGGGTCAAAAATCAAAAGGGATTTCAAAACAATTACTTCTCTGAAGCCATGCCAACCTTTGTGGGGGGTCAGGAAGAAGTCTGTTTGAGACTGTGGGGAGCTAAGATCTCAGGCCATGCCAGCCCCTCAGAAACTAACATGAGAGAGTTCTAAGGAGCCACATCATTTGGAAGATGGAGAGAAATTACTGGGACCCAAGCCACCAACCCACTTAAGAAACATCCAGGGACATCTTTGGCTTCAGCAAATTTATTTTAAATTACAGGGTGGCTTTTTTTTAACAGAAGGGTAGGAAGAAGGGGGGGTAGTTTTTTTTTTTCAGCTAAGTCTTGATAAATGTCCTTCCCAAGCATATCCCATGTGATGAAGGATAGGATAAATTCATTCCTTGGATATAATTTAGCCATCTGAAGGAGCCAAAAGATTATAGGATCCAATGCTCTCTAATCTGGGAACTGGTTTACAAGCATCTGGTCCATCTCAGGGAGGAGGACTGTTAGATGGGAAGGAAAATACATTTCCCATAAAAGTTATCACTAATGATCTCAGCAGATTAGCCATGGTTGTTAAGATGAAACTCCTAGACAATGTTAGGGAAAAGCATTTTGATGCTTTCAGGAATTTTGTAGACCAAGTTAAAAAATACTTATTAAAAATCTACTGTGTTCCAGGCGCTCTGTAAAGGACTGCGAATTTATAAAAAATCAGACCCTGCTCCTGAAATGTGCACAATTTAATAGTGGAGACAGTAAGCACACTATCATGTTACAAACAATCTACATGTAGGATAAATAGGAAATAATTAAGAGAGGGAAGGTACTAAAATGAAGAGGGATTATTGGGAAAGGCTTATTGCAGGAGGTGAGAGTTTCGTTATACTTTAAATAAAGTAGGAAAGGTAGAGATGAGGAAGGAGAGCATTCCAGGCATTTGGGACATCCAGAGAAAATCCACAGGCGACAAGTGGAGTGTTTTGTTCCTAAAACAGCAAGACTAGTATCACTGGGTCAAAAACTGTCAATTCCTTTCCCTTAAAAATATTTATATAATGGGGGGCGTTGAATTACTAAGCTGATAGAGCTAAAAAACTCAGACTAGACAGTCCATGTCTTTTGACTCTTCATCTAATGGCCTTCTACTTATCTAGTAAACACCTTTTACTAGTAAAAAGTTTTACACATAAAAAGGACATACACTAGATAAATCACAAATAGATCATCTCAGAAGGAAGGCTCTGAGATTAAGAAGAGCAGCAAAGGCTACTTGAAGAAGGTAAGATTTTAACCAAGACCCAAAGGAGCCCAGGGAAGCCAGAATTAAAGGTGAGGAGGTGGAGATTTCTAGGCATGGAAACAGCTAGTGAAAATGTTTGGAGTATAGACACAGAAGATCTACAGTGAGCTACAGACTGGTGTGAGGAGGCTTCAGATGATAGCCAGCAATCTACAAATAAATGTTAATGAAAAGCAGAATAAGATTAAAATGCTGCCTTTGCCAATGGGTCCCCAGAGAGATTGTAAAGGTAGAACAGACCACATAGCTTAATATGTTGGGCAGCTAGGTAGTGCACCAGGTGTGGAGTCAGGAAGACTCATCTTTGCAAGTTCAAATATGGTCTCAAACATTTACTAACTGTGCATCTCTGGGCAAGTCACTTAACCCTGTTTCCTCATTTATCTCATCTGTAAAATCAGTTGGAGAAGGAAATGGCAAACCACTTCAATATCTTTGCCAAGAAAACTCCAAATGGTGTCACTAAGAGTTAGACACAATGAAAAACAACTAAACAACAATACATTAAGTCAGTGAAGATATATAGTTAAACAACACAGTTTCTAAGGATTACCATCACTTTTGGGCTTATAATAAACTTCTCACAATGTCCAATTGTGCAAAATACTATGATAGGAGCAACAGAGAGAACCAACCAAAAGTCGGTGCCCTATGGAGAGTGACATTCTAAAAAAGGTGACAGAGGCAGGGCTAATGAGATGACAAAGAAACAATCCCTAGAGTCAAATTGTAACCCTGTTGCTCTCAACATATGCGATCTTGAACAACTTTATTTAGCTTCTATGGCACCTTATTTTTGTCCTCTGTTAAAGAAGGTTGAGAGAATCACAGAGTTGGAAGAAATCTCTGGGGTCATTTAATTTATTCTGTATCTAAGAATGTCCTCGGCCACATAAATAGGAAATGACGCTCTTACCTTTGACTTGCTGTTTATTCTTCATTCTCAAAGAAGACCAACAAACAGTTCAAAAGAGTGACATCTTGACTTGAAATGGATTGGATTTGAGTGAGACAGAGCTGTGCAAAGTCAACAACTTCACTCTCCCCTCAAGACTCATCCAAGTCAGGATCATTAGCAATGAACCAGGATTCAGTGGGGAACTTTGACCTTTTAAAGCTAGTCTTTTCCAGGTCTCAGTTTGTTTGAGGTGAGACTCATTTAGTAGTTAAAGGTTAGGTACATATTGAGATAAGAGATGGCTACCTTAAAATCTCTTGAGAGGAGCAGATAGATGGCACAATACATAGAGAAAGGAGGATTGGAGTTAAAAGCAAGAAAAGAAGAAAAAGAAAGGAAGAAAGCAAGAAAGGAAGGAAGGAAGGAAGGAAGGAAGGAAGGAAGGAAGGAAGGAAGGAAGGAAGGAAGGAAGGAAGGAAATTCTGAAAATATATGCAATGTACTAGTTGTTTAGTTGATTGTTGTCTTTCATATTTAAAAAGTACCAAAATGACATCACTGTGTTAGAGTTGAGTTACAGTATATCTGATTGTGGATGATAAAACCAAATATGAGCTTGGAATGCTCCGCCGCAGATCAGACAATTTTCGTTGAAACTATTTCTAGCATATGAAATGATGCTCCAAATCATTATTAATCAGAGAAATGCAAATCAAGACAACTCTGAGATACCACTACCTACCTCTCAGATTGGCTAGAATGACAGGAAAAGATAATGCGGAATGTTGGAGGAGGTGTGATACATTGGATACACTGATACATTGTTGGTGGAATTGCGAATGGATCCAGCCATTCTGGAGAGCAATTTGGAACTATGCTCAAAAAGTTATCAAATTGTACATACCCTTTGATCCAGCAGTGTTTCTACTGAGCTTATAACCCAAAGAGATCTTAAAGGAGGGAAAGGGACCCACGTGTGCAAAAATGTTTGTGGCAGCCCTATTTGTAGTGGCAAGAAATTGGAAACTGAGTGGATGCCCATCAATTGGAGAATGGCTGAATAAATTGTGGTATGTGATTGTTATGGAATATTATTGTTTGATAAGAAATGACCAGCAGGAAGATTTCAGAAAAGCCTGGCGAGACTTACATGAACTGATGCTGGATGAAAAGAGCAGGACCAGGAGATCATTGTATACTTCAACAACAATACTCTGTGATGATTAATTCTGATGGCAGTGGCCCTCTTCAACAATGAGATGAACCAAATCAGTTCCATGTATTCAATAACGAATAGAACCAGCTACACTCAGAGAAAGAACTCTGGGAGATGACTATGAATTTCCACTCCCTCTGTTTTTGCCTGATTGCATTTTTTATTTCTTTCTCAGGCTAATTTTACATTATTTCAAAGTCTGATTCTTCTTGTGCAACAAAATAACTATAGGGACATGTATACATATATTGTATTTAACTTATGCTTTAACATATTTAACATATTGGTACCTGCCATGTAGGGGAGGGGTGGGGGGAAGGAGGGGAAAGTTGGAACAGAATTTTTCAATGCTGAAAAATTACCCATGCATATATCTTATAAGTAAAAGCTATAATAAAAAATGAAAAATTGGAAAAAGAAAAAAGAAAAAAGACCTCATATGTACAGTGTACTACTTCTCATTTTGCAAAAAGATGAAATGGAGGTGTCTTCTCTTATTTCTTCCGTGGAGCCATGCTTAATCTTTCTAATTTTATAAATTATATATAATTTATTTATAATCTCTAGTAATTTGTATATCTATTTGTGGTGGTTCTTTCCATTTACATCGCATTAGTCATTGTGTACATTATTTCCTTGGCTCTGTTTACTTCAATCTGCATCATATCCTATAATTTTTTCCATGCTTTATATACATTGTGAATTACAACCCAGTAATATTCTATTACATTTATGTATCACAATTTATTTAACCTTCTTCTAAACAATGAGCATCTATTTTTCCAATTGTTTATTATCACAAGAAGTATTACCATAAATATTTTAGGATTGATGGGGATTTTCTTCTTATTAAATGGTTTCTTTGAAGTGTAAGTCTAGTGGTAGAATCTATGGGCCCAAAAGTATAGACTTTTTAGTCATGCTGTTTGCAGATTCCAAATTGTTTGCACTAATTCACAGCTCTACTATCAATACACTAGTTTCTATATATATCTACATATGCATGTAGTATATGTGTGCTACACATACACATGTATTTATTTATAACAATACTGTAACAGAAAAATTTAAAGAGAAAAGGAGGGAAAAGAGGACAAGGTGGGGAGGAGAAGGATGTGGAAAAGGAGATTAATACTTGACATTTTTAGAACACTTATGAGTTTGCAAAACACTTTACATATATTATCTGATTCAAGTTAGGGAACCTGGCTAGGTAGATGCTATCATTATCCTTGGTTTACAGATAAGGAAACATGTTCAGAAAGTTTAAAATTAAAATCCAGAACTTTATATACATCCCATTTTATATATATATATATATATAATTACCTCTTGACCCTACTTTGGATCTCATCCATGACAATACTGAACAACATTGATAAACATATTTCTTCCTAGTTTATGCTTTGCTTAATATTAATAATGAGAAGTTCCAACAAGGTTTTCTTTGTCGTTAATGTTGAAATACACATGAGAAACACCTTGTGGGAGAAGCACCTTTAAATTGTTTCTATTGAAAAATTTGATCTACTAAATAAATTGTTTTTTTTAACCAATAGAAAGTAGCAGAGTAGGATCTTATATTCTCTCTAGTCTTTAGTCAGTTATGTGGGAATAAAGATGTGTTCTCCTATAGAGTGTTACTTGACAAAGCTTGCCTGTTCCTTTCTGGCACCCTCATCAAGGAAGTCCTTGCTTCATGTGTATATTATTCTTATTAAAATTGCATATGGCTAAGAAGATTGGCATGTAATTATCTGTGTTTCTTTACTAATCTTTTTGGTTAGTAAAAAAGTCCAAAGGTTTGGGGATTTTTTTTCTATGCTTAAATTTATGTCTTTACAACTTCTACCCTTTGCTTCTAATTCTGCCCTCTGGAAAGATAATACTTGTCCTCTCTTCTTCACAGAGCTGTTAAGAGGAAAACCCTTTCTGAAGGTTAAATTGTTATATGATTATCAAATGAGACTGAATACATGATAAGAATAAAAGTATTAAGCTCAAAACAGAGCCACAAGGACCAATATTTGGATCTAAGCATTTGTCTCTTTCTTTCCAATCCTAGTACCCTTTCCAATCCCACTGCTCAGATATTTAATAACTAATTATTGTAACACATCCTCACCTGCTTTGCTTGCCTCCATTTTCTCTCACATTCCAATCTATTCTTCATATTCTCCTCAGATTAATGTAATTACAGCATCATTTTCATCATATTGCTCCCAAACTCAAAAGTATTCCAGGGCTCATCAAAAGGTAGAATAAAATCCAAACTTCTTACTCTAGCATTCAAGGCCACCATGTGGTCCCAATCTACTTTTCTTCACTAATCATCAACATGTCACCCACTGAAGTAGGTTTGTTCATCTACCCCAACATGAAGTTTTGATCTACCCCACTTACAAGATAGTACCATGGAAAGAGTACTAAATTTATAGCTGCGCCACTGAAGTTTCAATTCTGCCTGGGAATGGTTAGTTATGTGACCCTGGCCAATTAATCTAACCTTTCTGAGCATGTCCCCACAGCTATAAAATGAGTGATAACTTTTTTCACAGCATTTTCTGAAAAGTACTACAAAATGTGAGGGTTTTCTTTTTTAAATCTCAAACTGTTCTCTGACATGTTCTACTTAACATTTGACTAGTCCTTAAAGCCCAGTTCAATCTCCATCCCAACTATGAATTGTTCCAAGTCCCCTCCAGCTCATACGCTTGTGTGTTTTCTCTCAACTAAAGTAATAAAGCATTTGGTTATTCCAACTTATCATTTGGCTTTTAAAATAGGTTCCAAAACATTACTCTCTCCATTACATCATGCATCCTCACCTATTAAACCTTTTTTTAATAAATATATATGAAGCATGTTTATCACACTTCATGGAAAGCACAAATCTAGAAAGGAGAACAAATGTCTTATAACAGAAACTCGAGAAGATGTCACTAGGTGGGGAATCTGGGCCCAAACCAGTAAGATTACGTCCAGTTGGGTAAAGGCTGGCATGTAGGTTAAAAAAATGTAAAGGTCATATAATTATGTTAAAACAATTATCCCCCAATTGATAAATAGTCAAAGGATATGAACAAGTAGTGTTCAGATGAAAAAATGAAAGCTATTAGAGAAATACAAATTAAAACAATTCTGAGGTACCACTTCACATCTATAAGATTGAATAAGATGACAGGAAAAGACAATAATAAATGTTGGAGGGGATGTGGGAAAACTGGGACACTAATGTACTGTTGATAGAACTCTGAACTGATCCAACCATTCTGGAGATTAATTTGGAACTATTTCCAAAGGGCTATAAAACTGTGCAATTCTAGCAATACACTACTGGGGTTATATCCCAAAGAAATCATAAAAAGGGGGAAAGGACCCACATGTACAAAATACTTATAGCAGCTCTTTTTGTGGTGGCAAAAAATTGGAAATTGAGGGCACACCCATCAATTGGGGAATGTTAAGCAAGTCATTATTTATGAATGTAATTAATGTAATATGAATGTTTATTAAGTAAGATAGATTTCAGAAAAACCTGGAAAGTTTTACATAAACTGATGCTGAATGAAGTAAGTAGAAACAGGAGAACACTGTACACAGCAATAACAACATTATGTGATCATCAACTATGATAGGTTTAACTCTTTTCATCAACATAGTGATCCAAGATAATTCCAAAAGACTTGTGATGGAAAATTCCATCCACATCCAGAAAAAGAATTATGGACACTGAATGCAGATTGAAGTCCACTAATTTCACTTTTTAAATTTGTTTTTGTTTTTTTTCTTTCTCATGGTTTCCCCCTTTTTTCCCTAGTTCTTTCATAACATGACTAATATGGAAATATGTTTAACATGATGGCACATGTATAACCTATATCAGATTGCTTGATGTAGTTTGGGAGGGGAGTGGAGGAGGAAGTAAGAAAATTTTGGAACTCAAAAATTTTACAAAAATGAATGATGACAAACTATCTTTATATGTAAATGGAAAAAAATAAAAGGCTATTATGTGGAAATTTTTTTTAAAAAATAAATAAAAATAAAGCTCTAATAATTAAAGGCACCTGGCCATTACAGTTCATGGGGAAAAGATCTGGTGATTTTGGTTTACCACAAGCTCAATGTTACTCAGCAGTGTTATATAGCCAACTAAAAGTTAATGTAATCTGAATCTCAATTAGTTCCAGGGAGCTAATTACCTTACTATATTAGTAATTCCTCTCCTCTAGAGGGGGCATGTCCAGTTTTGAGCACCACATTTTAAGCAGATCCGAATGAGGACAACTATGGTGAAGGTTTTGGAAAAATGTTGTATGAGGACAATATCATATAAGTTGAAAGAACTAAAAAACAGTAATCATTAATAATAACCATTTCACACCCATAAAATAGACAAGATGACAAAAATAGAAAATGAGAACTGTTGGAAAGGCTTCAGGAAAACAGATATACTAATTAGAGCTGTAAACTGGTCTAGTCATTTTGGAAAGCAATTTGGAATCATGTCCAAAAAGTCACTAAATAATGAGTCCTTTAACTCAACAATATCATTCCTAATCTTATATCCGAAAAAACTCAGAGGGAAGAAAAGAACTCATGTACAAAAATATTTACCATAATTCTTTTTGTAGTAGCAAAAGATGGAAATCCAAGAAAAGACAATCAGTTGGGAAATAACTAAACAAATTATGGTATACTAAATCAAATGGAATATTTATAAAGCATTTGGCATGGTGCCTGGCACAGGGTAAGTACTTAATAAATGCCTGCTCCCTTCCTCCTGCCCTATATAAAAATAATAAAACACTATTGTGCTATAAAAAGGAATGGGTTTAGAGAAACCTGAAAAAATTTATATTTTATATTTATATACCAATACAAAGTAACATTGTTACAGCATTAAGGAAACAATTTATATAATAATAATGCTATAAAGAAAAACAATTTTGAAATACTTACAATCTCTGTTTGATGGAAGGAACAATCGTGGCAAACTATGTAATCCACCATTTGAAAGAAAAGTGATGGATTCAAGATATAGAATGAGAGATATTTTGGGGGCATAGGCAAAATGGGAAATTGTTTCATTTTCTTATCCATATTTGTTATAAGGGTTTGTGTGGTTTTTTTAAATTGATTTTTCTTTCAAATTTGAGTGAGTGCTAAAGAGAAAAAAATAATGCTTGTTAAATGAAAATTGAAAAAAAATAGATGGGGAAAAATGAAAATATAGTTGGGGAGTTAGAAAATAAAAAGCTAGGGAAGTTTGGAAGGGTAAGATGCTTCCAGTTAGAGGATTACCTTGATAAGGTGATACTTGTGCTTGACCTTCAAAAGGAAGAGTAAGAATTCAACAGCTAAATAAGGGGAAGAGGGCAACTCAGGCTTAAGGAAGATCATTAACAAAGGTAGAGAACATAAGACACCAAAAGACAGTGGCTAGGAAAACAATATCGTATTCTAAATTAGAAATGAAATAAAGAACATGATAGATCTTATAGATAAGGCTGGAAAGTTGCTAGATTATAGCTGATGTGGAATGCCAAGCAAAGTAGTTTTTACTTTTTTTCATATAGCAATAATAGGAAGTCATTGAAGATTTCTGAGCAAGTATAATCATAAGGATTAATCTGCCCCTGACTTTTATTAAGAACCTATTTTCAGTAGGTACACTCTTATTAGATCTTGACAACTACCTTGGGTTGGTTTTGTTTAGCCATTTCAGTCATGTCCAACTCTCTGTGATCCCATTGGTTTTTTCTTGCAAAAATACTGAAGTGATTTGCCATTTCCTTCTCCAGCTCATTTTACAGATGAGGAAATGGAAGCAAACAGAGTTAAGCCACCTGCCCAGGATCACACAAATAGTAAGCATCTGAGGTTGGATTTAAATTCATTTAGATGAGTCTTCCTGATTCCAAGCCCAGTGATCTATCCACTTAGCCACCTGGTTTCCCACAATTTTCTATTATTATCCTCATTTCATAGGTGAAGAAATGGATAGACAGAGGTTAAGTGGTTCTCCCCAAATCATTTAGTCATCAAATGCCTGAGGCTGAATTTGAATTCAGGCCTTCCCCACTCAGCTGTTAATGTTAAGAACAAATTGGAGGCAGGAAAGTAGTAATGGGGAAGACCTATCAAGAGTTTATTATAATATCCCAGATGAGTGTAGAGAGTAGGAGACAGACCCATGCAATGTTGCAGAAGTAGAATCCACATGATTTGAATGTGAGAGTTAATGAAAAAAGAAAAGTCGAAAATTTGAGTTTTTAAAATAGAAGAAACAAAGCAGATGTTGGTCGCTACCCACAGAAATAACTATCTAGAAGAGATGTAGGTTTAGGGAGATTTCATTTGAAGTGTTACAGGGATATCCTAATTAAGTTGGAGATGCAGATCTGTAGTTCAAAGGAGAAGTAAGAGCAAAGACTTGCAAGTCATATGCATGGAAGTTAGAGATTTAGCCACAGAAATGAATTAAGTTCCCAAGGGAGAAACTGAAGAGAAAGAGAAGAGAATAAAGGGCAAGTCCTTGTAAAATACCCTCATCAAAGGATCAAGATGTGAGGAGGCAGTGAAAGAGTAAGAGAACTAATACTTAGAGAAGTAGAGAGAGAAATCATGAGAGGACAGCATTTCTGAAGTGTCTAATGGGTGTGGGCAACTGGCAAAAGCTACAAAGATCCAGAAGAACCAATGGATTTGGTCATTGGGAAGGTCACTGTCCACTTTTGAGGGAACTGTTTCAGGGGAATGATGAGACACAAACCAGGTAAGACTTTTAGACATTTTAATTATGGCATCAAAAGGGCAAAACTTTTTAAGCTCAGTGTCCCAAGGCTTCAAACTCCTTGGAGTTTTAGGCACAAAGTTTCACCTCTTCAGCTGGAAGGTCTTCCTGAGATCAAATGATAATCACAAAGGATGCAGAAGTCTGGATGAAGAAGTATACATGTGTGGATGCATATATAACCCATGCATTGTTTGCATCCCTCCAAATTGTATTGTTTATGCAGCTGTTCCCAAACCCAGCCGCTCTGTTTATTTTTGTCCTTAGAGGAAACAGAGAAGAGGTTCTGCCTATTAGGGCCGAGCAGAGATCAAAGAATCCCCTTCTCAGCCCTTGAGAGTTCTCTACTAAAGCTTTCCATCTGAGTCAAGATCAAAACAGGACTGATGGCCTCTGAATCTCGATAGGACCCAAAGAGCTTACAATGGCACCTGTTAGAGGCCTCCTTTCATTGCTCCCACCAAATGGAAAGGCTTTGTGTTACTCTGAGGAGTGAAGCATGAAACAGTAGCTTGGCTCCTGAATAAGAAAGTATTTCCTACCAAGTTTTTTACCCATTATTAATAACATGGTCAAGGTGGGTCAGTTAACTGAAGCTTCAAGATATTAAATGAAGTCCCATAAGTTCAAAGGTGGATATGGGAAGGAGTTGGATGCTGAACACTTTTTCTTTACCTTCACCTAAAGGCAGAAAGAAAAGATACAAAAATTCACCATTACCTCCTTCTCTACCCAATGTCATATTCTGTTCCTCTCCAGACAGTGTTGAATATCTAAAGTAGGACTATGGAATGACATTTACTCCTAGCCTCATTTGGCTTGGCACAGGAGACAAGAGTGCTGTTGTGACCTCTGAATGGTGCTTTGTATGCCTGATGCCCTACCCCCAAAACAACCCTGACTTAGTAGTGGATGTGGCAAGAGTAGTCAGGGCAGAAAGCAAAAAAGACTTCAAGTTGGGTATAGGTGAAGTTATGTCTCTTATGTCCCTCCTTTCCCTCTTCTGCTCTGCAATATTTTCAGGTTAATTTAAATGTCGGTGAAAGCTGCCAAATGATTTCCAGGAAGGACATGATCTACTTAAGCAAGACTTTGGGTTCATTGGGTCTATGTTTTCCTTTCCCATTCCCTGGACCCTTCTTCTGGTGGAACTCCGTGAACTAGAAAGCATAAAACTTAGTCTCTCTGGTCATTAAAATTCTAACTACATCTCCCTTAATCCCTTCGATCTCCCAGGCTTCTTTACTGTTTTCATTAGAACAAAATCTCAAGAACTCACTAACATGGATACAACCAAGGATATTCTGAGGTAGGAGCACAAATAATTGGTTAGGTTTGGATTTATATCCAGGCAATCTATTTAGGTTTATTATGAAACATCCAAGCCAGGCACTGAGAAAAAAGGAAGGAAGGAAGGAAGGAAAGAAGGAAGGAAAGAAGGAAGGAAGGAAGGAAGGAAGGAAGGAAGGAAGGAAGGAAGGAAGGGTTCCTAAGCAAAAGACAGAAAAAGAGAGAGGGGAGGAAGGGAGGGAGAGAGAGAGAGAGAGAGAGAGAGAGAGAGAGAGAGAGAGAGAGAGAGAGAGAGAGAGAGAATATATGTTAAAAAAAAAAAGGATCTCCCTCCTTCACCTCTACATAGTGACCCATTCCCACTGACCAAACACTATGGAGAGGAGAAAAAGGGGAAGAAGGGGACCAAAAGGGAAAGTGGAAACCTTCAACAATGAGCAAATACAAAATGAGCAAGTTGATGTGTTAAATAACAAGACTTAAAATGGCAGAATGCCAATATCAAAGATGTGTATCTCAGAGAAAACAATGAAGTGATCCATTCCTTCCTAGATAGAAAAGTAAGTTTTCCAATCAATCAAACAAATAAAAAGCTGAGGGTAGTGCTGGCCAAACCACAATGGGGAGGGGATGGAGGGGGGAAATCAGCAATCAGAGAACTGACAGAGAAGGCTCTGCCTAATAGATACTATTCTGACCACATTCTAAAAAAGACACCAAATTTGAATACAGACCAGATGCTTTCCCATCTCTACTTCCTCTTCCCTTTTCTCCTTATCCTTTATCTTGCAAGGATGAAATAAGATATGAAGAGGCAAAATGTTTAACTAGGGCATAACAGCAGCTAACTTTTCTGCTCACAGGTATATAGCTGCAATAACAAGATTATGAAAAAGCTACTAGTGTGATCTAAGAGTTGGCTTATAAAATTTGATGTCTCTTGCTCCTACTCTGAGCTCTGTAAAAAATAATAACAAGGCAAATGTAAGAGTCTATGTAGAATCCAGACTTACAGTGCTGTTTTATCCTATTCAAAAAATACCATTAATGTAGAAAGTTCATAGCAGTTATCATTGAATTAGATGCATACTACTCCTATCATATACCATATTGTGCATTGACAAACATAGGAGAATAAGGAATTATATGAGACTGCTCTAAGTTTCATGTCACCCTCACTTCACATTTCAATTCAACAAGCATATAATAGGCATTTATTATAAATCAGGAACTGTGCTAAAGTATGCAAAAATCCAAATAAAATGGTCCCTAAGTTCAAGAAAGTGGATGTTCTATGGGAGAGACAACATGTACACATGCAAGTAAAAAAAACAAATTACTTTGAATCACATTTGTGCTTTAATTGGTAGAGTGAGAAAACTCTTTCTATCAATGCTGGTTAACACCTGCTCTATAAGTCATTCACATAGAAGCAAAGTAAAGCTTTGCTGCTAGACAAGTTGGGAAAGCTTGTCTTCTCAGACACTCCAGAACAAATAACCTAACAGCCAGCTGGGGCAGACGCCCTGAGTATCCATGTTCTCTTTAGGTTTTCCAAACTAAAATCAAAATCAAGTTTGATCTTTGCTGATGGAAATCAGGTTTTAAACAAAATACAAAAATTGTTTCTTCTCCCCATGTTGAATTTTCAAAGCTGAGATAAATTCTAAAAGCAATATAAATGCCTTAACATGGTTGGCACATAGCAATGCCATGTATGGGCACAGAAGCATCTAGCAAATGCCATGGGCTATATCTGTCATATAGACAGACACTGTACTAAGTACACTGGGGATGCAAAGCTATAAGTGAAATATTCTAATCTTACTGATGTTTTAATGGAGATTAGTGAACCACAAAGGATCATAGATTTAGAGCTGCGAGTCACTTTAGAGCTCAACTAGTCCAACACCATCTTCACCCCTCATTTTACAAAAGATGACACCAAAATCATGCACAGGTACTTAGAAGTTCAGTCAGGGGGAAGCAATGGATAGAACACCAGCCCTGCAGTCCAAAGGACCTGAGTTCAAATGTAGCCTTAAGACACTTAATACTTACTAGCTATGTGATCCTGGGGAAGAAGAGAAGGAGGAGGAAGGAAGAGGAGGACGAGGGGGAAAAGGAGAAGAAAGAAGAGGAGATGAAAAGGAATCAGGATTTGAACCCAAGTCATCTGACTGCCAAATCCAGCACTCTTTCCTTAATCATAGAAGTAATAAATATCTATTTCAGAGTTATGTTTCAGACCTACATTTTATAACAACCTGAGACATTCAAGAAACTCAGAGCACTTTACCAGGGAACATGAGCCGTCTTCACAGAGAAAAAAAATGAGCAGAAGTGTGAACAGTCACTCAAGCACCTGTAACAAAATGAGACTCACACACCCAGGATGCTGCAAGAAGTTCCCTTCTCATCTATGCTCTTGACAAGACAAGAGAGTAGATCACACCTTGATCCTTCAAAGTCACAGTGGTGAAATAGTACTTATAAACCTCTTAAGCAGATCTCAAACATATGACACGCCATTGAAGTGAATGTTTTTTACACTACTTCTAGGACAAGAAATCTAGTGAATATTGTGAATTTTTGGAACAATGTCAAATAGCAGGTTTTGCAGCAATCTAGCAATCTAATCTCTGACTTGCTACATCTATCTTCATAGGACTTTATAATGTTTCCTCAAATAAACATTACACAACAGCACCAAAACTAACCAAAAAAAATTTAATTCATACACTTGTATTTAGTATGACAAGGCACAGATTCAACTGTTACTACCTTTCTACCTAGGAAGAAAAGAAGTGTTTATAAGCACCAAGTATGCACTAAGCACTGTTATCTCAATTGACCCTCA
Source organism: Antechinus flavipes (assembly GCF_016432865.1). Taxonomy (NCBI): domain Eukaryota; kingdom Metazoa; phylum Chordata; class Mammalia; order Dasyuromorphia; family Dasyuridae; genus Antechinus; species Antechinus flavipes. Next base: position 474,763,430 of record NC_067400.1, read on the forward strand.
GAATAATCTTGGGAGGTAGGTATTCATTTTACAGGTGAGAAAACTTGGACAAACAGAGTTAAGTGTCTTGTCCAGGGTCACCAGCTAGTAATTGTCAGAGGCCACATTTGAAGTCAGGTCTTCCTGACTCCTTGTCCAGAGCTCTATCCCCTGAACCACCCAGCTACCTAGAAACATGAGAATGAACTATAAAGTAAATTTCATAAAAGTATCATAAAAGCAGTAGCTATTATTGTTGTTATTATAGATATTTTCAACAAAAGGACTTTCTGATTAACTTTGAACTCACTGAGAAAATTGTTTTATTTATTTGTACAGGCCTGTTTCATTCCCTTACTCAACTTAAAGTTCTATGAGGGCATGGACTATATATACCTTTTCCTCAAGCAGCCTGTGAAAGATACACCAAAGGGCAGCTAGATGGTGCAGTAAATAGAATATCATCTCTGTCAAGGGGATATGAGTTCAAATCCTATCCCAGACACTCAACATTCACTAGCGGTATGACCCTAGGCATGTCACTTAACCCCAATTACCTTGCAAAAAAAAGAAAGAAAGAGACATACTGGACTTAGAATCAGAAAAGATCTGTTTTCAAACCTAGTTCCAATGCAATTATATGATTTTAACTATCATATAACTGTGCTGAGCTACAACCTCTCAGAGTTTATTTCTTTATTTATAAAATAAAGATACTTCCAATGCTTACCTTATGGATTTATTTTGAGGAAAATGTTTTGTCAGCATTAAAACGCTATGCAAAAAAAAGTGATTATCAAAGTTCATAGCTGTAGAGCTGAAAGGGAACTTAGGAATCATCTAAGCCAAGAATTTTTAACCATTTTTGGTATCACGAGCACATTTTGCAGTCTGGGGAAGTTTATGGATTCCTAAGAATAGTCTTTTTAAATGAACAAAATAAAGCATGCAGGATTATAAAGGAAAGAAATACTGAAATAGTTATAAAAATATTTTTTAAAGTGCATGAACCCCAGGTTAAAAACATGATTCTAATCCAACTCTTTCATTTTACTGATGATTATAACTAAGACCCAAGAGAGTCAGGTGATTACACAAATAATAAACATTAGAAGTGGAATTTGAATTCAGGTCTTCTGATTTGTAAGCCAGTGATTTTTCTACTGTTTTGTAAACCCAAGATCTTGCACATAATGTGGATAAGAGGTACTTAATAAATACTTATTGAATTAATAGCCCATTCCCCCCACATTATAGTAATTTTATAATAAAAATGAAGCCCATTTAATAGGTCTAACTACAATTTAATTTTTCATTTGCAAGACTATCTGATATATAAGTATATTTACTAATCACTAAAAATTTAAAACTTAGATGATCTCTGACAACTAAAACTGTAACTATCTTAAAGTTCAGAGAATCACAACTATATTAACCAACAATCTCCCAGCCATCAGGGAAAGAACCAAGATCTTTAAAAATTGCTCTTCCAGTTTTGTTATTGATGCATTGGACCCACTGATTTATTTCATTTCTTCATCAGGAATGATGTGTGCTGTCCATGAATGCTCATTATGTTCAAGATGTCACAGTGCTGATAAGAAAGACAGTGAATAGCAGGCTTCATTCACTTTCTCAAAGTATCTGTCACCTAAATTTTAGTCATTATGTTTTATCACATAAGCCTTATCAGACACAGAAGTAACAAGAACAACAGTGCTTCCATTTTTACAAACTGTTAAGCCAAGGAAGAGTTGAAGAGGAAAAGTTAAACCACTAGTAAAATAGAGGATAATGGCAAGAGAATAAATAACATATAGGAGGATATGGGACCACACTATCCCACATGGCTTTCCTGGGCTCATGTAGCAGGGATGCTCAATCATGCATCCAGGCTGATGGTGGCTCTCTCTCTTAACCTTCCCGTCTCCAACTCACCTGACTCTGGAGATGCTCTCATCTTCAGGTCAGTCTCCATTTCACGGGCCGTTGATTGATGATGACTGAATGGCTTCACTGGGCCACCTTGAAGCTGAGTTTTTACAGTTTTTCTGGAGGCCATGGCAACAACCAGTTGGTCCTTTCCAAGGTTTACCCATTTGCTAACAGGGTTCAACTTGCTCTTAAAGAAATCCCTATTAGCGCAAGACCAGACATCTAGCTAACTTAAATCCCAGCCACAGACCCTGACCTATCAAAGGGTGAGGGGGGAGGGGAAATGCCTTCATGGAATACTCCCATTGGCCAAACTGAATATTTGAATGTTACAAGCATAGCCTCAGTAGAATGTATGTGATAAGCAGTCAGTTTACTTACTCAAATACACATCTCATTTCCAGCTCTGTTTCACTACTAAAAATACCACAACAAATAACCAAAGATATATCTGTGAGAGAAAAGTAAGGAGATGCTGAGGAAGCTCTGGTTTTGCTGGAGCATTAAGTTTTCTTAGGTCTAGACAGGCCTTCAGCAGACTTCCCCTAAGGTTCCTCATCTCCCCCCTCTGTAAGATGTTGAGTCAACATTAGGGTGTCAAGACTCAGAGCCCTGCATTGGTGCTAATTACACAGGTCTTTCTTCTGGGGGTAAAACAGTTGAAAAGTCCTGACTTTTAAGAAACACAAATGAAATCCACAAGGATATTCCCAAACCCAAGTCCTCTTACCTATGGGTATCCACCTTGGATTAAAAAAAAATATTCTATCTTGAAATTCCTTATCCCCTGAGCAGAACCAGGAGATCATTATACACTTCGACAACGATATTGTATGAGGATGTATTCTGATGGAAGTGGATTTCTATGACAAAGAGACCTAACTGAGTTTCAATAGATAAATGATGGACAGAAACAGCTACACCCAAAGAAGGAACACTGGGAAATAAATGTGAACTATTTGCATTTTTGATTTTCTTTCCAAGTTATTTTTACCTTCTGAATTAAATTCTCCCTGTGCAACAGGAGAACTGTTCGGTTCTGCAAATATGTATTGTATCTAAGATATACTGCAACATATTTAACATATATAGGACTGCTTGCCATCTTGGGGGGGGGGTGGAGGGAGGGAGGGGAAAAAAACGAAACATAAGCGAGTGCAAGGGATAATGTTGTAAAAAAATTATCCTGGCATGGATTCTGTCAATACAAAGTTATTATTAAATAAAATAAAATTAAAAAAAAAAAGAAATTCCTTATCCCCATCTGATCATGTTGCTATATGTCAGAAATATGGATTTAAACTTTTAAATAAAAATCATCAACATTTCTCCTTATTCAATATGAACTTATAAAACAAATGAATAGATTAAATCACATTACAAAAACCCCTGGAACTTGAGACTACTTTGAGAGTGGATGTATATTAAACAATATAACTTACTAATAACAGAGACAACTCTAGATTGCAGAATATAAATCTGATCTCAAGAATCAGGAAGACCTGATTGTAGGCACCACTTCTAACATATACTGGCAATTTGACCATGGGCAAATAATGTAGTGCTCTAGGCAGCTAAAACCATACATAGTAGAAGAACTGCCGGCCTTCATTGGTAGAGAGAAAATTCTTTGATGGGAATTCTCTTTATGGAAGAAATCACAGATCCAGTTCATTTTGAAAAACATCATCTCCTAGAAGAAGGTATTTCAGTCCGGCTATATATTATAAATACAAAATGGGAAAAGTTTCCTACGGCGTTGGAAGGTCATTCTGAGATAGGCGACACCTGAAGGCGATTGAACAAAAATGCTACAATTTAACACATAGGAAAAGTTAGTTGAGAGAATTTTGAAAAGAATATAATTCCCAAAAAACATGCAATGTTCAACACACTGTGAGACTAGTCATAAATCCAGCAATAAGTATGTTATGATTTTTTTTCTGCCACCACAGTATTAGATTTACAAAGAAAAAGAAAAAAAAAAAAAGACTGTTCTCATGAAATTCTAATAGGAGACACAACACATATAAATTAGAACTTATAAGAAAAACACACACACATACAAAGGTAAACATAATTACAGGAAGTTTCCTATTGGATTTATTAAGAGATCATTTTATTTCCTGCGAAAATGTAAATTAACTATACAGTGGATAGAGCACTAGATCTGAAGTCAGGAAGACCTGAGTTCAAATCTCACCTCAGAGACTTAATGACTTTATGACCTTGAGCAAATTACTTCATCTCTGTCTGCCTCAGTTTCTTCATTTGTAAAATGGGAATAAAAATGTCACCTACCTCCCAGAGTTCTTGGGGCTTAGCATAGTGGCTGACATACAATAGGTACTGTATAAAGGTCAGCTATTATTATTGAAAATCAATGGAAAAACAGGAGTCATTCTTTGGAAGTTTCCTTCACAGCTGATTTTCCTTAAATATATTTGTACAAACCTGAAATAACTGGGGTTTTTTGGGGGGAAGTCAATGGAAGAGAAAGGAATCTCCTATATCAGCCACTCCTATAAAAATAGCCTATGTCATTTTATGTCATTTTCAAAGCAGCAGACTTTTTTTTAAAATGGCTCCAAAATATGGAAAACAAAATATGAAAAAGACAAAAGCAGTTGTTGGTATTAACTTATTTCAGAACCCTAGGAAGTTGCTTTACATACTTTTAATTTATCTCTACCTACTATGTTCACATATAGACATTCTGGCCATCAAACAAACTCAACAAGTGCAACTTCCTTAAAGCATTAAACCTAATAGAATGTGTACATTTCTGTTTGGAAATAGATATTCATTCTTTGGAAGCTTATGAACAGTCTCCTTTAGAAGAAATGCTAAACATATTCTTTGGAAATGCACAAGAAGCAAGTAAAACTCACAAGGGCCTGGAAGGGTGGACTGAAAAATTTCACATACATATCCTTTCCATGCTGAATCACAGCTAATTCAGGATAGGACGGTGATGGACTAGAAGACATTGGGGGAAAGTGATAGGAGAGGTCAGAGGGAGATTCTGAGAGCCAACAAGCTTCCTCTCATTAAATGCAAGGAATCTGCTGCCCACAAACATAACCAGATTCAAAGGGCCTCATTAAGATTCTCATATGTTTTCTTAAGATGGGAAAGCCCCCTCAGGACAAGATGAGGACAAGAAATGGACAAGACTCTGGGGGAGAAGTCTGAGCCATTCTTTGTTGACTCTACAGCAGGATCTTTCAAGTTTTGAACTTGTATTCTAACACCATTGGCAGTAGCTAGGTTGTAATACAATGCAAATATTGTCAATGCCAGAAATCAGTCTGTGTGAACTAAATAAAGGCTCCTAAAGAGAGCACACTGCCAAGGGTTTGGGCTCAGCACAGTTTGGATGTTTCCCAGATAACTTCAGGGGAATGACATTTTTAACAGCCCTTTCCCCCACTGGCTAGTTAGATGCCTGTTATATGAGTAGCAAACTTCTTTTTAAATTTTAAGTAACTTTTTAAAAAACTGAGTGTGCTTTTTGTTAAACACTTTTTTTAAAAAGAAAAGGTAATTTAAATTTAAAATACATTAAGATTCAGAGATAGCACTATGAATGGTAATTTTTTAATCTAGCCTAGTACTCTTTTCAAAGACATTGCTTAATAAATAGGCCTGAACAAATCACAGGGAAGGGAGAATGTAATGGAAATCCCAGGATTTCTCTCTAGATTACTTATTTTAAAAATATTAAACTTTCAGTCTAAATTGAAAAAGCAGTAAAGCTTGTGTTTTTCCAATCTACGAATGAACAAAGATAAAAACTGAGATTGCTATATACTCAAATGCTGTTTTAAAGTTTCTCATGTACATTTGAATAACACAGTTTAATTTCTATTTTAGAGTAAATCACAGTTCACATTCTAAGTAGAGCAATTAAACATTAAAATATTTGCATATTTTGATAAAATGATTATCCATCCTAAATGTGAAATTATGTTTCACCACCTAATTTCAAACAATTAATAAAAATAGTTGATTCTATTAGTTTTATAAAATAGAAACTAGTTCAGTTATTGTTCAGTTTCCTGATCCAGCCAGAAGATTAACCAAGAAAAAAATATCAAAATAAATATTAACAAATTGAGGTTGCTTATAAATAAAACTTTTCATCACTCTTCAAGTGGTGAAGCACATGTATTAATATTTAACATGAACAAGAATGATTTTTTATAGGGGAAAAAAGATTTTTAAAATCTTTTTGAATAGTGATTTAAAGTCATTGAAATCAAGTTGATTTAAAATAAAATTCTTCTTCTAAACTAAAGGTGGGGAAGTCTAATTGACAAAGTATTGAGCTAAATGACAAAGAACCTGAGTCCCTGCCATCAACTCACTTTGTGTTTTTGGCATTTAGATTCTCCTTTGGAACTGAATTTGTGGAATAATCTTTGAGTTCGCTTGGAGGAAAGAAAAGGGTTTTTTAAAGTTATTTCAACCTCATCTCTCCACTGATAATCTACTTCTCTGATCTGACAGAAGGAATATCAAATCAGTACTAAAAAGGAAAGAAACCATTCTTATTGATCAACAAGTGTTTACCAATTCTCCACTATGAGCCTAGCACTGTTCTGGGATAAAGTAAATTCTTCCTGATTATCCATTCCAAATTGGGAACGAGATGAGAAGGGGAAAAAAGGTTGTTCTTCTATCATTCTTTCATATCCTTGATGTGAAGAAAGAGAGGAAATATTTTAGGGATACAAGGAAACAAGGGAAGAATAAGGGTGAATTCATTCAACTCTTTATCCCCTGTATACCATGATGCTTATATGAACCACATGATACAAAGGAAAATAAAGAATATAGAAAAACATGAAATGATTCAAAATGAAGGAAACAAAATCAGGAAAACAAGAGACATGATAACTAAAATCAATGGAAAGAACAAGAACAAAATGAATTCAAAAATTATAATTGTTCAAGCTTAGCTCTCAAGAAGAGAAGAAAAAAGTCTTTCCCTGCCTTTTTACAAATGGATGATGGGTGAGAATCTCTGCATTCACAGTCAGCCTTAATTTTACTGATCTCTTCTCTCTTTCTTTCCCTCCTTCTCTCCCTCTCTCTTTCTCTGTCTCTGTCTCTGTATGTGTATATGTATGTGTCTGTCTGTCTGTCCCTGTCTCTCTCTGTTTCTCACTTATTAGTACATTGTGCTCTAGGGAAGGGAAAAGACATTTGGAAATTAAGGTGATATAAAACTAAAGAAATCAATAAAATGTTTTTTAAAAATTCACAAAAATGCCACTATGTCTATCCTGCCTCAGTTTCTATTTGTATCACCCTGGCTAGGTTGGTAGATAAATGCAAAAAATCTGTAAATCTGTTGCAGTACTGGGACAAGGCATGTATGATTATATGTGCTGAGTGCAAAAAGGTCAGTATTCCCTTCTTTTTTTGTTCTGTCATGAAAAGAATGAGGAGAAAAAAAAAAAGGTTGAATCAGTTCCTTGGGACTATCCCAGAGCCCATCTTAAGTAACATCTTCAAATGCATTTGCTTTATATAAAACCAAAGCTTATTCTCCTCTCTCCCACAAAAGTTGTTTTACAGGTTGTCCTTCAAAGTGCTTAAAGTTCCTCTTCTTCTCCCATCTTCTACCAAGAAGGTTGTAGACTTCTAGAGGACAGAATCTATCACAGCTTTCTTTTTATCCCCAGGATCTATAATATGAGATCTTAACTTCTTTTTTTGTCACAGGATCCTTTTCAAACTCATGCTTTCAAATGCATAAAATAAAATACATAGGATTTTACAAAGGAAATAAATTATATTCAAATAGTTATCAAAATATTTGGCACTAAAAGGACCATATAAATTGATGCAAAAATATTATAATTATGCTTGGAAATAAAGATTTTTATTCTACTATATTTTCTTTGCCTTATTTTTTTTCCATACTTTGTTAATTGATTTGACTTGGTCCTTCAAGGTATTTTTTAAATTCTTTTCCTTCTTGTGATAAAAAAAAGGTTCATGACTAATGCTAAATATAATGAGCAGAACCAGGAGATCATTATACATGGCAACAAGATTATAAGAAGATCAATTCTGATGGACATGACTCTTTTCAACAATGAAATAATTGAGGCTGGTTCCAATGATCTTGTGATGAAGAGAATTATCTACACTCAAAAAGAAAACTGTAAGAACTGAGTATGGATCACAACATAGCAGTTTGCTTACATTTTGTTTTTTTGTCATTTTTTCTTTTTGATTTGATTTTTCTTTTGTAGCAAGATAATTGTGGAAATATGTATAGAAAAATTGCACATGTTTAACACATATTGGATTACTTACCATTTAGGGGACGGGGGTGGAGGAAGGGGCAAAAATTTGGAACACAAGGTTTTGCAAGGGTTAATGTTGAAAAATTACATATATATATATAGAAAATAAAAAAAACTTTTTTTATTAAAGTTCACAAACCCCAGATTAAGAATCCAAGGTCTATAAGATCATAGATTTAAAGGTCTAAAGTAAACCTAGAGGTTTAGCTCCATTGGTAGCTACTGACAAATGGTCTGTTAGCCTCAGAAGTACATACTGCCTTCCTGAGAACTCAACTTCCTATTGAAAAGATTTGTGCATCTGAGAGAATTCTCCTCCTGAAAGAGCATGTAACAAGACTTGGAGAAACCATGAAGGCTGAAGGTTTCAAAAGGCACACATGGAGATATGTCCCACCGGCAGAATGTTCTCTTGCAATGGAGGAAGGTTGCATCCACCTCTACAAGCTTGCTTGGGCTAAGCTGGGGTGATTGCACAACTCTCTTATTTCTAGGGGTTGGCAAACCAGTTAAAGTAAAGTCAGGAGCACCTTGAGCCATCATACAGACTCTAAATTGAAAAATGCACTCATTTAGTCTTCCCCCCACCCATATCAGTTGTCAACTCCACCCATCTTTTGGGGAAAGAAGATGGAGAGTCATAAGATCAAAAAAGACAACCCCTCAAAAAAGGGCATCCAAACTTTAATAACTGGGTTCTCGATATTTTTGCAATTTACTGACTCTAAAAAATTCTAGAAAGGGCTTCAACTGAATGATAGCTCAGAAACACGAGTCTGGTCTTGCTTTGAGAGTCCCTGAAAAATCCTTCTTTGACTCCCACAATTAAGAGTTTCAGGTGTGTCACAAGATGACAACCAAACCCTGGACTGTAATGGAGCAAACCTGTGTGCCCTAGAATGACATATCTTGTGGTTCAGAGTCATCTATATTTCGTAATTGAGAAGTCCTGCTTCCATCAAACCAGTTGCCTACAAAAACATGGTAATAGGTAAGTATAATTCACTTTGGGCCACATAGCTGCCCTCCCATTCATACTTTGCATTTATCTCATTCTTCTATACATTTAAACCATTAAATTAACATTCATTAGTCAGTCAACCTTTCTCAACACCCAGTAGAGGCAAATCAAGGCTGTAGATCCCCTTGTGTAGACTCAGGAAAAGGTAAAAAAAAAAGACTTATTTATGGTCATAAAAAAAAGTCAGTGGAGGACCTAATGGGAAAGATAGACAATGCCTTCTATTACCCTCTGCTTTTTCTCCACCATTTCATGCTGCTTCCATAGATCAAGTTCATACAATATGCACTATACAAAGACTATCTGAAAAGTACACAAAATACAAATACTGCTTCATTACTATTATATTATCACAGTACAACAATAATGATCTTCTATGAAGCTGGCTGATGAAATTCCTTAATGCATCAATAATATATAAGGTAATTAGGTCGCATGTATTCTAAGCAAAGCTATTGCCTAATCAGAGATCATTGGTGGCTGTCACTTACCAGGAACGCCTGTGATAATAAGCACGTACTCACAGCACAGATTTCCAAAAAGAATTATCCCATTCTAGTGTTTTTCAGTTCTGTTCTTCTAGTAGGAAATAAAAGTCGTTACCACACTGTTATCCTTTCCCCCTCCCTACTTCTAATACAACTTGCTGGATTACCCTTTCCCCCCTTCACAGATGCATCAGCCTTCTTTATCACTTATGCATCCTAGGCTGGAGCTTGAATTTCTCAGTAAGCTCAAAAAGTAAGTACTCATATCTCTATCCATTTTTCTTGTTCAATAACGTTTCTAATTCACATTTTCTTGCTTCCAGGGTCACAGATGATGAGGCTAATTGTTCAATTCCATTGCTGATAAAGACTATTCTTTGCTAGCAATGTTGAATTTCCATTCTTCTTTCCTTGACTATTTTTTCCCAATCTCCCCAAAGTCTGAATCTAGACAAGAAAACTAAGAGTAATACTACAGCCTAGCAGAACTTTTTGTAGTAGCAAAGATCTAGACCAAAAGCATGTATCCACCAATCATGGCACAAAGTGGTATATGAATGTAATTGAAATATAACTGGGATATAAAAAATGTCTAATTTGAAAGATTTAAAGAATCTTTTAGGAAAAATATATGAAATGACAAAGACCTAAGTAATCAAGACATTGATTTTTCATGTTGACCAAAATAATTTAAAGGAAAACATGGAAAGGTTCAGAGCATGCCAATTTGTGACTTCAGAGGACTGATAATGAAAAAATGACTCCTCCCACCAAAGAGGTAGGGGATTATAGATACAGAAAAAGGCCCACATTTTCAGACATTGTCAGAGTACTGATTTGTTTTGCTTAAACTTATGTGTTACAAGGTTCTCAGAGGAAAGAGGGGGAATCCTTGATTGAACTACCAAAAAATAAAAAAAAAAATACCCTGCATTGTTAAAAATTTTTGAAAAGAAAAAAAAGGGAATCATCATCAGAACAATGATGAAATCTTGCAATGTTAGTAAGTAATGTGAACAGATATTTTAAATAAGTAAGAAAACTGGGCTGATCTCCTAAGTCCTTCCTACCTGTAAAACTTGCAAACCTCCAAAAAATAGGTTCACCATGAAGTTTTAAAAGGAATCCTATACACACCCTATTTGTTAGACAACAGACTACACTTTCCTCCCAAAAATCTTACAAAATCAATGGCCAGTCTTCTCCACTCAGCTCCCTAAAATGAAAATATACTCTGTTTCAGAGAGTGTGTGTGCAGCTAAAACAAAGATATTAGACTCCAGGAGGATAATCTTTCCTTATAATATGCTGGAATTCCCTAAGCAGGGAATCCAAAAGCTCTTTCCAAAACAAACAAGAAGAGCCAAAGTTTATACTGAGTTATCGTGATATTCAGAGACAATAAAATTCATTCACTAGTTAAATAAGATCATTTCTTTTGTCTACTGGAGTTTAGTAAAAAGAAAAATTTAGCAAAATAAAGAATAATGATAGCTATTTAAAGGCATCTTAGTGGCATTCTAGGATGTAGGAAAAACACTCATTTACTAGGAAGCATAAGGTAGATTTTGCTACGTTCCTTTAAAACAAAAACAAACAGGTTCAAAAGTTGCTGATTGAGAAAAAATGAAAGGTTTGCAAAATCTCAGTGCAGCTGAAGACTAAGAATCTACCCTGGAGCATCATAATCCATCGTCTTCATTCCATACTCTTCTTTTTCTCCCCTTCCTTCAGGTCCATAATGAATGACTTCCTCTGTATAACTTCATTAATCATTTCGTGAAGTTGTTTATTAAAAGAAGATAATCTAAATCCAAAGCCTTTGTGAAATACATCTCCATCCTTCCCATTCAAGAGGAAAATGTCAGAGAGAAATTTTAACCAAACTACCTAAAAAGATCAAAATCCCTTGGGGCAGCTAGGAGGCACAGTGGATAAAGCAGTGGGCCTGGAGTTAGGAAGATTCATTTTCCTGAATTCAAATCTAGCCTCAAACACTGTGTGACCCTAAGCAGGTCTCTTAGCCCTGTTTGCCTCAGTTTTTTCATCTGTAAAAAAGATCTGAAGAAGAAAATGGTAAATCATTTCAGGATCTTTGCCCAAAAATCCCCCAAATGAGTTGGACATGACTGAAAACCACACATCTCTCACCTTGAAGAAATCAGCATCACCTGTTTTCAGAACTTTATTTTTCTTCAAAGCTTCCAATTTTTTTTATAAATTATATGAAATGAAACATAATACAGTGACTATAAAGGGACAAAAGGATTTTATCTGTAAATGCAACAGAATTAGATTGAGCTAAAATTGACATAAATCTTGGGGTGCCACAGACAATATTCAAAGCTCTGTTCTGCAAGTAACCTAATACTCAGAAGTACCCATGGCTACATTAAATCAGACCCACTAGTCGTTTTGGTCATGGGGGAATTGACTTCAGTTCCATAGAGATAGACATTAATTTCAGTAATATGTGTCTCTCTGTTATGTTTAAGGGAACAGCTTGACTATCATCATCAACAAGCACTTATTAAGTGCTGACTGTGCACCACGCACTGTGCTAAAAACTGGGGATACAAAGAAAGACAAAAAAAATCTAAGTCTTTACTCTTAAGAAGCTCTTTAAGGATAGAAACATTCCAACAACTGTGTGTGATATATACAATATAAATGGAAAATAATCTCAGACAGAAGACACTAGCATCAAGGAAGATCAGAAGAGAAGATTTTAGTTGATTCTTGAAAAAAGCTGGAAAGTCAGGAAACACAAGAGTTGCTCCAAGCTTGAGGGACAGTCAATGAAAAAGCAACAGGTTTTAGAGGATCTCTGCTATTTCTTATCTGTGTAACCTTGGTCAAGGCATTTAACTTATCTGAGTCTTAGTTTCTTTCCATACCTATAAAATGAGGAGATTGGACAAGATAATCTTTATGGCTCCTCACAGATTTGATAATGATAGCAAATAAAAATAATTCACATTTGTACAGTTCTTTAAGTTTGCAAAATGCTTTTCTCACAACAATCTTGTGAAGTTAGGTTGTGCAACTGTTATATACGTTTAACAAATAAGGAAATTGAGGTTCAGAGAAAGCAATTCGACCACGATGAGATGGGATTAAATACAGTTTTCCTGATGTCAAGTCTAAAGTCTATCTACTACTGCAGATAATGCCACAATCAACCAACAAACATTTTAGTAAGCACTTACTGTTTGCTAGGCAGTATACCAGGTGTTGGGAATACAAATACAAAGAGTGGGATAATCTTTAGTTGCAATGAGCTTATATTCTAGTGGAGAAGGTAACAAGTAAACATATAACATGTTTACTCTCTTTATATAAAGAGAACAAATAATCAGAATGTTATCTCAGAGTGATTGCTCAATCTTCCTTTCTCAAAAGAAAATTATTTTGTAAAAATTTCAACTGTCCTAACTATAGTAACATTTAATTCATTTTATTTTGTTTATTTATGTCACTTATTTCATTTCTTTTTAATTTATTTATTCATTTCATTCATTTATTATTTATTTAATTTATTTTTGCATTGGAAGATAAAGTTCTCTACAGAACTTATATTTAACTTTTATCAAAATTACTTAAGCCTATATTGTCAGTTTGATCTCCAAGATCCCCTTCAAGCTATAACATCTACAATTTGTAAATTTTTTCCCATGAAAAAAATCTTGTTTATTAGAACACATCTTTTAAGTAAAACTTTTAGAGAGTAATAGAACCCATCCATTGCAGGTTATACTCAGTTCTGTAAAGCAGTGGGAAATTGGTCACAAGCAACAAAAGCCCAGGTCTATACATTACCAAGTAGCAAGAACAAGAAATAACAACTTCAGCCAAGGTTGACATTTTGTCACAAAATATTAAAAGACTGAAACCACACTGGATAGATCCTCTCTGAAAATTTCTGAAAGAACAGGGACAGGAATCATCTAGAACAACACAGTATGGATGGATTCCAATTTATATTGGTGTAACCAGAGCACCCATTCTACAGAATGAGACTCCACCAAAGGAGTGGACTTGCCACTGGTTCAAGAACTAATGTGCCTTTTTTATTGCTAATTTCTGGTCCCCATCTTAACCTTTAAACTTTCTCTTCTGTTTTTTAAAGACATTTATAAAATCACTATTAGACATCAGAGAAAAGCAGAACTCTGCAATTTTGTGTCAGTATTATCACTTAACAATCATCTAACAACAATAACAATTTTTTTTTAATTTAAAGTGTCAATGCCAACATTTGTGCTGGGCTGAAGACAAGGATAGGATATGGCCATATTTGTCAAATATTAAAACAAAGACAATCAAACCAGAAAATTAAAAAGGCATATTTGTCTTGCCTTCATGGCAGGCAATTCATTTAGAATTTTTATATTATCAGAAAGATATGAAGTTCTCAAGTGTCAGGATTATTGTTTATTTTGGGAAAAAGACAATTGGCTGGAAAATAATCCTTGAACAGGTTTTCAATTAAAAAATGCCATTAACCCATCCACTAAAACTCATGAATTAGGGGATCAGAAACCAATACACCAATTAGGAGATCAGAAATCAACTAAGATGAACAAAGATCATTTAGCAATTAGAACTGTGAGGCAGGATTTTACTGAGGCCAATAAGAAAGTATATTTGTATGTAATGTACTTTTGAGTGTATAAGATGAATAAGAGTAAATATTGATAGATTTTTCTTGCAGGACCAAGAAATAATTAAGAAAACCATTAACTAATCCATAAGACAAAGATATTAATTAACACTTGGAGTATACAGTATATAGATTTTACTTTAGTTCTCTAATGAAGTACCTTAAATAGAGGCTCTGAGGCAAATCTTAGCTATGATTGAAATCATAAATTTGTTTTGAGAATGGACTGTTGCACTGATTTTTTTTCTTAGAACATGACTTAATTTATCTGCCTGATGAGATTGGGACATAGGGTGTAGGTAAGATTTTATATACATCAACACTTCCCTGTCAGGGTCTATGCTACAGGAAGCAGACTCCATCTTTGGAACAGTAGTTCTCAAACTTTCTGAATTCAAAATCCCTTCCCTCTTAAAAATTATTGAGGACTCCCTATAGAACATTTGTTTTTGTGGTTTCTGTCTGTCATTTACCATTTTAGAAATTTAATGTTATAATATTATTATAAAAATAATTTTGACTCTGTGAACCTCCTGAAAGGGTGTCAGGAATCTCCAGACTTCCCAGACAACACTTTGAATACCATTATTCTGGGCTCTTACTCCAAGAAGGGAGAGAAGCACAAAATTAGAATTTTCTGTCTTGTTAAGGGAAGCTTTATAAAGCCAACTCTAGAAGGTCCTGCCTATATTGGGTTTCTAAATCCAACTATAAGTAGTACACATTTGCTGCAGTTTAATTTCTCTGTTCTAGACATAACAGACAACAGTTCAACAGTCATAGTGATAGTAGGGGATAGGGTGGAGACAGTGAATTGACATTAGCAGTCAGGCTTTCAATAGGTATTTCCTGAGATGGAAACACTCTTGTGACCTCAAAGCATTATAGAAGTGCTTCTGGTAGTCACTGGTCATATAAGTGATCTGAGAATGATGAAAATAAAGGGGGAAAACATAATCATGGCAGAGCTAAATCAAGCAGCAAAGGGACTGTTTAATATGCCAGAATGACCAAAAATCTTACTGGTCCAGGCAATAGCCATTTTAGAGCCCAAACCTTCCACACATTGCCAAGGAGAACACCTTACTACACACCTACCCCTAATAAATATATGGGCAGGAGCTACTGGTTTGTGAACGTATGAAATGAACCCAGGGTAGAATCAAGAAATAATGCTTCCAGGGCAACAGGGCACGACAAAGTCTTGCAGCTCCCTGTGTCACCAGCTACAGTCTGGGGAAGTGTTCATTGTAAAGTCCTCTGTGCCTAGGCTCCAACCATTCTAAAATTGGTGTTCAGAGACTTGGGCTGGCTTTGGTTCAAGCCACGTCTTGACCTTTCCTAATAAGAAGGCTGTGTTCATCTTCATGAACCCAGCCACTGAAGTCAGGAAGCATATATAGCTGTCCCTTTGTGCCTGTCAAACAGCAATGCCACCAGATGCAATTGGTGATTGGCAAGGACCCATTTCAAATGTACTTGTACATCATCTAATGCTCAGAATTACCACTACCCACCCCATATTCAATTTCAATCAGCACAAAAGAAGCTACAGACTTTCCAAAGTGATTACAGAGTTGGGTTTTCTGTCATCTCTGTCTCTTTTACAACAATCATATTTAAGATTCAATCCCAGCCCAAATGTAATTAGTCCAGTTCCTGATATCTATCTAGGTGTGCTGCTTTCTTTATTAAATGTGTGCCAAGTTTCCATTTTCATGAAATTAAATTACTATATACAAAGACCCAAATGATGATTAGACTCAATAATGAAAAATTAATTGTGTTTTTATTTAGAGCATTTATATTTTACAAGACTTTCATCAGAAACACCCCTCCAAAAATGCTATTAGGCAGTTGTAAAAATAAAACCCTGTGAGTTTGCTGTGGTTGATACTTAAAAATAATAGTAGTGAGTTTGGAACCAGAGGGTTAATTTTAATTCATTAATTCTGCTACCAGAAATTGTAACTAGGTTCCCCTGCCACATAAATTCTGATTTCTTTTTTGGCATTCCATACTGAAAAGAAAAGACCCATTACAACCTCACAGGGAACTGGAATAGAGTCAGGCCCCAAGTAAGATTGAAAACTGACAATGCTTTTTTTAAAGTATTCAAATGTTTGCCCCCAGTGATCCTCTCTTGATCCACATGCCTCTGTTTCCAGGAAGAATTGGTCACTCCACTAGCATGCTTTGGGAGAATTTTGTGTGCTTTCTGGCTTTGTCAGATAGTCCTCTGATAACCTAAGCTGACTTTTCTGGATCTGATGCCCAGATAGTTTAGGGATCTCTGGGAACCTATATTTCTGGAATCACACTGAAATGAATCCATTCCAAAATGCAGTAGTGGTGACAGTTCACTAAACATCAAAACTCAGCATAATGTACAATTGTGCATGAAGACTTGGAACTTGTTTAATTCCTTTCAGACATTATCTGCAAGCTCTGTTCTTCTCATTGAAAACCCCAGAGTTCCACCTATGTCTCAGTAATGATGCACAGCAGGAACGGCAGCCCCCCTATGGTGAACATTTGTTATGACTGTTCAACCAAATGGGGACACAGAAATTATAAGCGGTCCCTTGTGCTTGTTAAAACTTGAGGAACTTGACAACCAGGGCCTCTGGGTTTTTCTGTTGTATTCTTCCACTTCCACCCTCAATTTTAAAGGGAGCAATAGACATTTTGCTTTTGGAAGTTTCTAAATTAACTTTTATCATAGTCCAAAAGAGTGAGAAATGTTAGGCCCTGGACAGAGCCCACTCTTAAAGAACTTGCAACCTTTCTATGCAAAAGGAGGTTTCCTTTCTTGGATCTATGTCTTTTCTGTCTGCACGGGAAGACATTATCCTAAGACTAAAACTTCAGCTGTTCCATAGCTACTCTTAGGCAGCAGTGGCTCTCAGGTTGAATTCCAGAGGATTCCCGAGTTTACAAGAAAAACTCCTTTTTCTGGCAAAGGTCAAATTAATTTATCTCTGGACAGATACTACTTTCATTAATTTCTTCAACTAATCCAAGACTTTTTGTTCCATCTATATCTCGATGGGAGCAAAAGGAGCAAAAGAAGGGATGATTTGTCAAACCTAACAAATATTCTTAGCTTTGTGCCTGAAATTCAATCACCAAGGAAAAGATACAAATGATGTATTTACAGGAAATTCACTCCATAATAGATTTTACACACAATTTCACACTTAGGATATTAACCTGATAACTTTGTGGGTGATATAGCCCATAGGTCGGTTTTGGAGTGCAAATGCCACAGAGTACATACTAGGGATTAAATTGTCAGTATCTTCCTGATTCTAATTCTTTTTTGTAGAAGAGACCACCCCCAAAAGTGTTTGCAATGATTCCAGTAGGATTTAGACTTGTAGTAATTATTACTTTTCCCAAGTTAATCTACCTGTGAGCTGAAGAGGCATGGAGGGGATTTAGGAAAATATGAATGATCCAAATGACCACCTGATCAACAAGAGTGCTGGCAAATAGGACATACACTAGAACAACTATTCATAAAACTGAATGACTTTGGGGATTGCAAATATTTTGAAAGTAGTTTCAAGCTTGTAAACTGAAATATTTCCTGCTTAACTTTGGAGAATGGGGGTGAGAATCAGAGCTGAGGAAAGACAGGCAATCAATAAAACTCAGTTGAACTGAACCAAAAGCCAAGAGATTCTATAGATTAGGAAAGCAGAAAGTTTTGCTATGGTACAGACCCCAAAAAGGCTCTGCCTCAATAGTCCCAGCTCTTTTCATCTTGATCTTGGAAGACCTGGACCTGGCACATACTCCTTGATTTCTTTACCCTTGGAATGGCATCTAGATTAGGAGTTATGAGTAATTACAATAATAACCTAATTTGCCCCTGGCCAAAATACAAATGCTGATTGATAATGATCATTTTCCAAGCCCCCATTTTGCATTTCTCCATTAACATTTCAGTGCCCATTTCTCAAGTTCCCAGACAAAGGGATGGGATTTGGTGCCTGTTATCTGAAAGGAGCTGTGGTTTTAGCAAAATCTAGAGCTCACATGAAGGCAGCTAGGTGGTACAGTGGATAGAGCACCAGCTCTGAAGTCAGGAGGACCTGAGTTCAAATCTGGTCTCAGACACTTAACACTTCCTAGCTATATGACCCTGGGCAAGTCACTTAACCCCAACTACCTCAGCAAAAAAAGAAGAAAAAATCTATAGCGAGCATGTTGAGAGAGTAGCAATCCCTTCACTCCCAAAGAAGATACCCACTCCTGCTGCTTATTTCATTTTACATTCCAAGTGGGCATGTTCTTTAAGGTAGAAATTCACAAGGAATCACAAACTAAGGAATGTATTCTTTCCTCATGCTTGGAGGATAAAATGTTCTCAATGCCATGACATGAACCAACCCTTCCCCAAATTCTTCACTAAATTGATTGGCTAGCTATACCCTGGATATGAGTGGCTATCTACCATTATCTCTCCCCCGTGCCTTGGAGATAATTTAGTGGGGGTCTACCTTTCTGATTCCTTGACCTTTGGAGAACAAATATGGTGGCAGTAATATGGACTTAAAATGAAATATTATTATTTGTTGTAACCACCCCCATTACAATAATAATAACTCATTTTTGTATTATGCTTTAAGGTTTGTGAAACATTATACATAAAGCATTTTACTGTAAGAGAAGCCACATGAGGGACTCAGTGGCAAGAAAGTCTGACTTGCAGACATGGGTTCCAGACCAGTCTCTAAAGTACAGTACCTGTGTGACCATACCTTAATCTCTTACCACTTAAGGAAATTTTCTAAAATCTAAGTTAAAAATTAGTTGGGGATCTGCATCAGCTTGAGATGTTTCCTCAATAGGAATTCTCCTCATGAAAAAATCACAAAACTGGACCCCCTCCCAAAAATTACCTTGGCACATTAAGAAGTAGAATTTTCTGAAGCAATTGATTGCAATGATCTTTAACCTCCCTTCTGTTCCAAAAGTCATATTTGGCTAAGATCTTCTATCTTATTAGGTTCTGACCTAGTTGTCAAAAGTTATGGGGGTAAATGATCAACTTTGTCATTTTAGGTGGAATATTTAAAACATAGTCTTTTGTATCTTAAAACATAAATTTTGAGATCATGTCTGAATACTCAAGCTTACAAGTGGTTTGAGAATCCAAGTTTCATTTATAAGTAGGTTGTTTGAAACCAGGAAGGAATTTTCCTGTATCAAGTGTTACATATGAGATTAGGTTCCCCAGGCCAGCCCACAAAAGCTTCTATAATCCAAAGTGCCTGAAATATAAGTGCTTGCAAAACTAAGATAGGTAAGTAGTTCTAAGCACCAGAGGTAACAATGTTTCCAGGGGGAAATTAATTTCCAATTGGGGATATCCAGGGAGCACATTTCCACACCCACCACTGCTACCTTCACTGCAATCTTTCACCTTTCCCAATATCCAGAGGCTGAGCAGTAGAAACAAAATTTACCCAGTTTTAACAGTTGTGGTTTCTCTGATGTGGGGTACCAGAAATTCCAGAATCTAGAGCCGCTGAGACACTTTCCAGTCCAAGCCAGCTCCTTGTATCCCTCTTTCCTTCTGAGGACTCCAGTAAGGATTAGGGTTCTTTTTCCTTTCCATTGTTCAGACCAAAACTTCCAGTGAGAAAACTCTTGCTCCCTAGCCTGAACTGAGATGAAATCTTACAATTTCTCTGACTTCTGACTTCTCTGAATGCAATTTCTGAAGCAAGCACGCAACCTCTTTGAGGATCTTTAAGAGTTTTCAGTGCAAACAACAAAAGGAAATGGTATGAAAAGGTTATATCATCACCCTTTCCCAAGGGATAGATCTTTGGACACACAGGGAAGTAAATTATCTGCCATTAAGAGGATCACCCAGACACAACTCAGCAATAGAGAGGGCGAAAGGAGTCGGAATGGGGAATGAGGACCAAGTGTACCAGCAGTTCTGCCAAAGGTCCGGTCAAGATCTTAACCAGACCTTTAAGGGTCAGCAGTGTCGAGTGAGAGGATGGTTGAGCCATGAAGTTTCATCTTTCCCAGCTCTTCCCCTGGGGTATTTCAGACTTGCTGCAAAGCCTTCATTCTGAACAAGCCCTGGTCTAAAGCCTTCATTCTGAATGAGCCCTGGTCTAAGGTGAGAATTGGTGACTATGGTTAGGGGAGAAGTCTTATCAGGAGCACCAGAGATTGTAGTGGCACAGTCCAGGAAAGGAAGAGAGAGACCAAAAAAAAAAAAAAAATCAACAATCAGGTAACAGCTTAGAAGGAAAATTCTGGTGATAAAAGTAGAGACTTCCTGTCTATCATGTGAGAAGAGGTCAACATATGATATCACTGTGCATATAATTTGTACTGTAAACTTGTTTGCCAGTTGGCATATAAAATCTCTCTAGGCCTGGGAACACACTAAAGTCAAGCACTCAAATGAATTGTTCCTATGAAGGAAATAGTAAAGAAGCTTTGCATTTGCTCCTTAATTTCCTGAAGTATAAGAAATACATCTCGTTTAATGCCAAATCATTAGATTTATCATCAAAAAGGACTAAGTTCCAACTCATCTACTTTGAACACTTACTGTGTGTCCTTGCACGGGTCAATTAAAATTAACTTCTCTGTAGCTGTTGTTCAATGGTATCCAATTCTTCATGACCTCATTTGGTATTTTCTTGGTAAACATACTGGAGTAGTTTGCCATTTTCTTTTCCAGATCATCTTTACAGATGAGGAAACTGAGGCAAATAGGGCTAAGAAATTTGCCCAGTATCACACAACTAGTAAGTATCTGAGCAAGGTTTTAATTTAGAATGTTGCCTTCCTGACCCTAGACCCAACATTTTATCCACTTTGCCATTTAGCTGCTACCAACATTTCTAGGGGTCAATTTCTCATCTCTAAAATGGAGATGAGGATACTGATATTGCTTACCTCATTGGATATGAGGCTAACTTGAGATAATGTAGTTAAAATACTATATAAATGTAATTCTGTTACCATTGATGATTCCAACTATAGAGGTGTTTCAATAGATTACTATATTCAGTAGGTTACAATAAAATAGAATACAATTAAATTGTATTTCATTCAATTAAAAGAATTTATTAACTACTATGTGTAAAAGCACTATGCTACCTGCTAAAGATGCCAAGATAGATAAGACAAAATTTATCTCAAGAAGTTTACCATTAAATAATAGGGATCTCACAGAAGGGTTGGGACATACATACAAGTAGCTGTCATATAAAATCAAATGTGATAATAAAGAAAAAGCTCAGGCACAGTGTTCTGATGATATCTCATGAACAATTAAAACACATGGAATACATGTGAAATGTTTTGCAAGTTTTAAAATGATAGAAAAGTATAAGCTTCTATTGTGCTTATTTATATAAAATTTGAAGGAAATGAGATCAGTTGGAGAAAAAAGGATATTTCAGAGATGTTGAAAAAAGAGAAAATATTTCATGGAGGAGAGAAAATGCCTTAACTAGGAAGAACAGAAAAATAGCCCATTCCAGGACTTTGGAACTTGGTGAGCAAAGGCTAGGAAAAAAGACAGAAGTAGAATGTAAGACAGTCCTAAATACTGAAATTTCCTCTGACAGCTCGTCTGCCAAAAAACTGTAACAACAAACAAAAAACTCAATATATTCCCTATATTTAACCATTGTTTGACATCACAAATTCCAATTTGCTTTGTGGTTTCAGTCACTAGACGGTCCATCCTGTAACCTTCAGTAGAGGTCATTCATACTGCATTCCAAATTTAAATCACAAGATAACATCAACTTAAATGTTTTTGAATCATAATCCAAACAGAAAATCAACTCTGCCAACCTCCAGAATAATAAATACAAGAAAGCATTATTCATGGACAAAAAGAATTTCTCCTTTATCTGCAATCCAGGCTTAGATGGGCAAAAAAAAAGTTCTGTCAGAAAACGTCTATGATCTGGTTTTCTTGAACTTAACTTAATCAAGGCAAGGCTTTTCTATTTCAAACTCAGTTTCAAGTTTGAGGAGAAATTTTCAATCAAATCTAAAAAAATTTAAGTTTCTGAATTTTGTGAACTTTGTGCAAGGTATAGGAGATCACATCTGCAACTGAAATGAACTTTTAAATGACAATTTTAGAGAACCTAAATATTTCAATTTCTCAGGTTTCCTTGAATATCAACTCTTCTGCCTGAGGAGATGTGGCACCAGAGTTTGATATCAGGGCTTACAGAGTTTAAATAATTGGACTAGTCTGACTAACTGAGGGGAGCTTCCTAATAGGTATAGCTCTCTCAATTCCATTCCAACTGATACATTTATCACATCTACTTCTATGGGTTTTAAAAACTGCCACCAGAAAGAAACATGTTTATCTTATTTTTTCATTATTTCAACTATCAAACTATAAATGATGTGGCTATTATGTCTGATAATTTTTATTTGAACAAGCAATTGAGGGTTGCCCACCTGAGATTATTAGTGTATTGGTTCCTCCAAAAGTGTGAAATATCTTCATCTGCAAAATACTCTAGCAAAATAAAATCTTATTTTCACTTCGGCTATCAGTGCTTTATTGTGGCTTCTTTCAATCAAAGAGGGATTAGGCTCATCCTGTCTTAGATTTGTGATGCACGTACTAATTCTAAAGGCAACAAAAATGCTTTGAAAATGTGGTATTTGCAAAACTATTGAGCAGTCATTAGTGGATTCCCATGATCTAATGCAGGGAAGGCTTTAACTGTAATTGTAAACCCACTGAGGGCTTAGGATCTGAAAGTGTGGACCATTGTAGTCAGTTGTTATAAATTTAATTCTCTTGGCAGACCCCAGTTTCCATCAGACAAATCTCTTTTAAGAGAAGTCACAACCCTTAACCAAGAACAATTTTATGTCCCAGAGGACTGAAATGATGGAATAAGATAGTGACTGTGGACAATTGTAATCCACTCCCCTGAATAAAGTTACTAAATATTGAAAACACAGAATGGGGAGTCAGAGACACTAAAAATGCATTGCAATCACAGAAAGATGCATAAATCATTTTATTTCCTCTATGGGATATTTCAAACAAGTTTCAATAAGAGATGAAGTTTCTTAGCTCTAAAAACTGATGATCAAAGTTTTCTGAAATTATTTATCATTGTCATGGGGGGTGGGGGAGGAGGAGAAAGGATGAATAGTGCTTGTGGGCTATTCCCTTCTATAATCTTGCCAGTTTGTGTGCTGGTGATCTGAAACTATCCAATTCCATGGTCTTTATAAGCTAAAAACAATTGTCTAACAAGTCAAAACACAGGCAAAATACCTGAAAGTGTTTCTTGGTCTTGGGAAATCATCTCTTGACTCTCCCAGGAAGGTCTACCTCTATATACTCTAATGTCACATTTTTGTCCTGGTGTACAGGTATACACTAAAGTTGTTCCACAATTTTCTTCCAAATTGTGTTTGCATTGGTATAACAAATGCCTAATTGTATGCAAAACTGTTCCTAAAAGAAAATTCACCAGCTGAAGAGCTTAAGTAGATTCCTCTTCTCAGGTTTTGCTCCAGATAGTCATTTATTTACTTACTTCATATAGAACTTTCCATTTTTTCCAATTCAGGAAGAAATTAAGACATTTGAATATATCTCTCATGCCTAATAAATGTTTCTCATCTACAGTAGTAGATATTCAATTGATAAATTTTGGAGAATAAATGGAGAATTATAGCTAATGTTAGTTGTTTTTATTTTTTATACTCCACAAGCTATTTATGATTCCAGTTATGAGTGTCGGACCGAATGCTCATTTTAAAGATTAGTTATATACTAAGATGTTATATCTGAACTCATTTAATAAATTGTTTAACAACCCATCTCAACTGTATTTGTTACATATTTCACTCATCACCCCACTGAACTAGCAACTGATTTGACAGAAATATAAAACTCTAAGCAGTGGGCACTAGAAGTTAAGTTTGGACTGAAAAATCCAAGCTGTCTTGTCAAATGCGTTGAATAATTTTGCTCCACTCTTCACTTTAGGTGTGTAAATGATTTGATTCATAATGTATCATATTTTCACAGACACAAATGACTTCTTTGATTTAGAGGTGTGTTGAGATTTTTGTAGTCCTCTTCAAGAAGGAAGGGCAAACAAAATCTTTTGCTGTATTTAATGATAGCATGGATTTCAGTCATACCAAGCTATTTGTGCCAAGAAAATATGATTTATTAGATATTAAATTAATGCACGTTTATTTAAACATCTTTGAAACTAAACTATATACATTAACTTTTTTTCAGCATAGATATATGCATGTGTATCCAAGTTCACTTCACATCTCCCATTATCCTCGATAACTGGGGAGAAAGGATATCACATTTGAATTTAAAAAAAAGAAAAACTATTTGCCCTAGGCAAAACAAATCCGAATTCACACACTCAGAGACTTTCCACACTCAACTACCTAACTCAGTACTCCCCTACAAGAAAATCATCCTGAAACTAGTTCGGCAGATTACGGATTTGGTCGAGCATGCAAGCATAAGGACTAATTTGACAGGTTTTTAAGGGTAAAAGCAAGGGACTGGGTAAAATAGATTAAAGTGAAAAGTAACAAGTTCAAATTTTAATCAATGTCTTGAGGCACAGAAACCAAGATTTTGTCAGTAGCTGAAAATACTTTAGGAAGCTCTTAAACCTTCAATCTGACCTTCCATAGGGTGGATGAGGAACTCACAATTCCCTTCTGCTTATTATTTGGAATCATTAAAGGGACCTATTCCCAAGCAAGTAACGTAAGGGAATTATTTCCTCGAGATAGATTAAGAGCTCCGTTCAAGTCCTACCCTCAAATTCACCAAGATAGGAGAGTGTGACCTCTTGCAGAGGAAGAGTTAAGACTCTCCTTGGACTCCCCTGTTTTCAGCAATTCAAGGGAGAGCATATAATTGACAATAGGAAAGGTCCTAGGAAGTCTTACCAGTACAGGAATGCAGGGGTTTGGGTCGGACGATGAGTGAAGGGCACACAGAATAGAGGGAAAGTTTCTCAAAGTAGTCGCAGGTCTCCTTGGAGAGAATCTCGTCGATCATGAAAGTCTTGTAGCGCCGCCTGGCTGCTTTGAGCTGGCCGGGAGAGCTCAGCCTCAGCTCGGCGTGGCAGTGCATGGCGAGCCCGGGTGGAGCGAGCGGCCAATCGGCCGAAGCACCGCTCCCCAAAGCACCCAGAGGGACAGCGAGTGAGGCAGAAGCGTCTTCCGGGCGCGAGGGGCGGGGGCTGTGGGATCGGACCCCCACCTCCTCCAGGGGGCCTGAAGGGGACAGACAGTGCACCGCTGGGTTCGGGCTCCGCGCGCACTGCGGGGAACAGTGCAGCGCCCGCGCCTTATCCTTCTCTCCTATACACACCGGCCGATAAGCATCTTCTTGGGAGCCTTTTTGGGACAGCGCAGCTGTCAATCACGGCGTGTTTCCTGCACTGCTTGGCCCGGCTGCATTGTGTCGCTGCTCCGAGCAGCAGCTTGGGGAGGGCCAGCCAACAAACGCCAGATAATTACCCCACCACCACCACCACCACCACCTATCTCTGGGACTCTCTGTGTCTCTCAACTACTGTCTCTCTCCGCCCTTCCTTTCTCTCCTCCCTTCTCTCTGCCTTTCTCAATCTCTCTCTCTCCCCAAGTCTCTATTTTAAGATACTCATACAGCTAGGTTTTTTTCTCCTCCTCCCCCTTCTGGGAGAAACTCCAGGTGTGTGTGTGTGTGTGTGTGTCTGTGTGTGTGTGTGTGTGTGTGTGTGTGTGTGTGTGTGTGTCTGCGCGCGCTTCTTCCTAGTACCATTAAGTGTAATACCTTTAAGGAAAACTCCAGGAAGCAAGTCCTCGCCCCAACTCCCACATTGCGCCTGACCATTTCGCCCCTTTCTATAGAAGACCGCTTCTCCTATCTCCAGAAAACTAGCCCCAACAGCGAGCAGCCAGGGCTGTCTTTCCTTTTACTAGTCACAAGAAGTAATTTTTCTATCTTTCCGAGATTCCGGGAACTTTTTTGGGGAGGGGAACAAAAGGGAGGGAGGGAAAGCTAGTAACCAAAAGCTAAGCTTAGAGAGTGCAAAGTTTGTAAGTTACGATGTCCCTATTTAGAGCTCTCGAAGTGCATACTTTGAAGAGTCAGCCTGTTCTTGTTGCAACCGGAGAAGCTTCCTACGGAGCTGCCCAACTCTTCCTCTCCCTCTCGTCGCCCCTCGCACCCCTCCCCGTTTCCACTCGGCTTTGATCTCGCGCAATATCCGTGGAAGATGCGGTAGCTTTTGTGTTTTTTCTATGGTAGGAACATTTTTTAAAAGATTCAAACTTTTCACTTTCCTCTCCTACCTCCCCCAATCCCAAAATGTCCATCCTCTACCCTTTGACGTAAGTAGTAGAAAACAAAACACGAGAAATTTATTGTGGAGAGGGGTGTGTGTGTGTGTGTGTGTGTGTGTGTGTGTGTGTGTGTGTGTGTGTCTGTGTGTCTCTGTGTGTGTGTCTGTGTGTGTGTTTGAAAGCAAAAACACATAAATTGCAGCATATTTTTCACCTCTCTCTTGAAAATTGATGGCAGATGCCCTATCCCAAACTGGATTCTGGGGTTTTTCTCCAGGCTTTGGTCGCTGATGGCTGCACAGAACATATTCTTTTATTGTCCTATTTATTCCCACATTAAATTAGATTTGCTTTTGTTTTGTTGCAGGTAAAGATTTCCAGAGCTAAGAAAAAATGTTGGGGTTCCTTTTAATATATTGAAAAATATTAACAATTCAAATCCTTTTGTTTTATCTCCTTGGGGTTGTTTCGTATGCGTGTTTGGCGATTTTATTACACACGCACACACACGTCCGAACGGACCCACACATTTCAAATCTCTACTGGCTCTAGCTTGGGGACCACGGTTTAGTTAAACTGTCTTCCAGAAAATCATTTGCGCAAAGCTAAGTCGGAGCGTCTCTATGCCTCTCTTCTCTAGCACCTCGATCTCTACTTCAATAGCCCGTAAGGCAG
Organism: Antechinus flavipes; assembly: GCF_016432865.1. Taxonomy (NCBI): domain Eukaryota; kingdom Metazoa; phylum Chordata; class Mammalia; order Dasyuromorphia; family Dasyuridae; genus Antechinus; species Antechinus flavipes. Next base: position 474,790,871 of record NC_067400.1, read on the forward strand.
GATCGGAAACATACATATTTAAGTCCCGTTTCTGATTCACTCACCTCGAGTTGAGAAAAGTGTACAATTACTTTCCGCTCTTAATCTTCCGGAAGCAACAATGCATTACTGATCAGAACGGACACGCATATAGATTGATTAATAGCAAGCTGACGATTAAATTAATAGACAAACACTAATGCAGACTAATACCCTAAAACAAACTAATGAACTAACTCTGCATGGATAGAAAAAAAGACAATTGGTAGGTTAATATTTTAATTAAGGCAATAATAGATCAAGGAAGCAATAGGTATGAAAAAAGAAAACTGAGCGGTCCGTTTAAAATATAAATTCTAATGCTTTTGTGGGATTTTGAAGGATGGTATGTTTCATTTTGTTCTTGTTTCCTGTTTGTAATAATTATTTCCCATCTTTTGTTCCAATAAATGCTGCCGAAACCAAAGTACAAACAAAAAAGCTGGAGTTAATCTGTATTCTTAAATAGTAAAAATCTTCACATACTGTCTTCCCTATAGAGGTTGTGAAGAGGTTATGGACGGAGGCCCCAGACCCTTTCTTCCATTTTAAGCCAATCCAATTCCTGGGTCCGGGGCACCTGCTACTTGGAACCTTGGACGTGACTCTTCCCCGATAGTTTCTCAGCAGAGAGAACAGTGAAGAACCGCAGGGATAACTCTTAGCTGGCAGTAGCAATTCAAAACTACTGACCACCGAACAGGACCCGCCCAGATAGTTCGCGAGTGTTTAGTTAGAGGTATAGGTGAGCAACTGGACGCAGCAACAAGTTAGAAATTCTCTGTCTCACTGTCTATATCCCACAAATAATCCAAAGTAAGGGATTTCTATCTCAGCTTTCAGAAAGAAAAAAAAAATCCAAACAGAAGTTTCTCATCTGTGTCTTTTCTTTCATCTATCTCCAGGACTGCCTTGGACCTAAAAAAGAATCTGAGTCCAAACCAGGACCAGAACTAGGTTTCCTGGTTAAGCTTAGATCTCCAAGCATATTGCCTCAGGCAATATCAAATCAAAGTTTCATTTTTTTTATTCAACTAAAGATACCCATGCAGAAGTTCAGAATTATCGCAATTCATTTCCTCCCTGGACCTCAATATTTCTTTTCCATTCTATTTTTCCTTTACTCTGTCTCTTTTTCTTTTTTCCCCTCCCTCCTTCCTTTTCTACTTTTTCCCTCTCTTCTCTCCTCTCTTCTCTTGAATCTTCCTCTTCACTGCTTTTCTTTTTTTATCTTTCATTCATATATTTTCTTTTTTCCTTCATTCTCATTAAATTCCCCATCACCTCTTCCATTCTTCATTTTCCTCTTATTCCATCTCCCCATTTCTGTTTCTCTTCTCTCTCGTGTCTCCTTTATTTTTGTACTCCTTTTTCTCATTTCTGCTTTTCTTCACTTTCTTGTCTTTTCCCTTTTCTTCCATTTCTTTTTCCTCCTCTTCCCTTCATCTTCTACTTCTTCCTTTTCTTTCCTCCTGCTTAACTCCCTTCTTTTTCCCTTCTTTCTCTTCCTCCTCTTTCTACAACATTCTTCCTTTGCCCATCTCCTGTCTTATTTACTAACTCTCTTAACCTTCTCCTGCCTTTTTTTCCCCTTCACTTTCCTTTACATTATCTCTTCTCTTCTTTTCTTCTGTCTCCTTTTTTCTTTCTCTTCCTCCTTCTTTTTCTTTTTCAAAGCAGTAGCTGAAATTTTTTTCTATCTAGAAATTTCTGTCTTTTTGGATGGGGTTTGGGGGTTGGGGTGTGGTTAGAAAGAATTGGAAGGAAGTTAGTATACACATGACAAGGGGGAAGGTGCTGTCCAATCTTACTCAAAATTCTCCCCCATTGTTTGTTCTTGCTTTTCACCTATTCCTTTTCCCCAAGGAAACAATATTTATCATTTTTTCCCCAACCCCTACATTGGTTTATCTAAAATCTGGTAACTTCATTTAAAATTAGCCAAGGGAAGGAGGCTGGGTATTAAGGTCTTCTGATTCTGTTTCTGGGCTTCTGATCAGGGATAGAGAAATAGTTCATAAAATGGGGCTCAAGTTACCATCTTTTCCCAAGTAGAATTCAGTTGTTTTCATTATTATTAGATTTGCTTTGGTTTCTCTTTTTTCATCTCCTTTTTTTGTCTTCTCAGCAAGAACAGCTTATTCTTACCTTTCTCCTCCCTTGTCTCCCTCTCCTTCCTTTTCAACATCCCTTCTCCTCTCTTTCTTTCTAAGCAATAATAAGGTTTCTATCTTGTGAAGCACACTCTAGCTGTCAATCATGCAGGGAGAACTTTAGTATAGTAAGGGGTTTTGTTTTCAACATTAATGAAGTGGCCAGGATAGCAAACATCTGCCAAGGGGACTCAAACCTTTTACAGCTGTTGGAACCACAAAGACGCTTCCCAGCCTCCAGTGACTATGTCTCGGTAGTACCTTTGGAAGACATTCCCATAAACATATAGTGAGAAAGTTCTCTCTGGTCTAAGCAAGCTCTCACCAAAGTGAGATCAGGAAATCTACTTCCCAATGTGACACCTGCTTTTGCTGTGGGGAGGGAGAGGTGCAGAACCCAGCCAAAGGATAATAGATCACAAGGACACATTTGCAAAATGCTAGAATCAGAAGTTTTGACAAATGCAAACTAAAGATCAAAAATTCACCACTTTGCCAGTCCCTTCTCCTAAAGTCAACTACAGAATCCTGCATTATTAGAATAAATGACAAATCAAACAAATAGAATTAAAATAACAATAGTAGAAATAACTTGATTTAACCTTCCCAAAGACATATTATGTGTAGATATTTTATTAAATCATCAAATTGGGTGTTTATCCATAATCTATTCAGTGAGAAAACTACATCTCAAGTTCTAGAAAAAAAATATTTTTATTTGATTTCATTCAAGTCATTGATTTTTATTTCCATAACAGGCTAAAATGGAAGTGTTAATGAGAAATTAGTCCTGAGGAGAGAGCATGCCAAACTTCTCTAGCTTCTGAGCTTTTCTGTAACAAGAATATATAACAAGACTTAACCAAAGTGGCAAGGAAGTTTTAATTATGAAAATTTTATTTATACACATACACACATAAAAATGCTGCTGTTTTCACAAATTTTTGTGACTTTTTTTTTGAGAAGGAAGAAATATAATTTACATAACTGAAGACACTGAGTATGTCATAGAATTGAAATCCAAAATACACCTTATTCAGAAACAAAGAACCAGGGAGTCAGCCCTTGCTTTGATTTTGATTTGGGGCAAGTCACTTCAACTCTGTAAAATTTTGTCCCTTCAGTAAAATTGGGACATTAGACTAAATGATTTCTTTCCCAGCTTTAAATTTAGCACTCTATGTTTGGATTAATATTTATTCTATTCTTTCTCACAGCAGTTTCTAAGAAAATAAAACATTAAATTGAAAAGATGGCAGGAAAAGACTATGTCTTCACAATACCTGTCATTGGAATAAATAATGAAAATTCAATCAATCACCCACATTTTCAAATATCTAGAGGAACACTAAAGGAACAAACATTAAAAATAAAGGAAGCTTTAACATAGATGCTGTAGCGTTCTCTTATGGTGATTTTGCCAAAAGTACGAATCTTGTTCAAGTCACATGATTATTCTGCATTTCAGTTTCCCTACCTAGAAAATAGGGGTCACAAACCATGGCAACGCACTAGCCAAGCTACTGTGGGAGTATGGGGTGGGGAGATGGAGAGTAGCATTGCTGTTGCTCTATTTCATATGGTGGGTGAGCCAGTTTCATTCTGTTGCAATACTGAAAAGGGAACTCAATCGCTTCAGGATTATGTATGAATTTGAAGCACTTGCTGCTTCTTCAACTATTTAAAAGATGTGTAATTTCTTCAGGATGAGTATCCTCATCACTGATACAGATGCAAACTTCCTCCATGCCTTCTTAAGTTCCACTGGCCAAAAAAAAAAAAAAAAAAAAAAAAAAAAAAAAAAAAAAACCAGATTGCCACTCTAGCAGTGCTGAGTCTTAGACAATAGTTGAAAATCGCACAATATTTGGTGCTTGAAACCTCTTCCTAGCATTTGTAAGAAATAAGCCCTATTGGAAGAGTTTTTTGTTTTTTGTTTTCTTCTGTAAAAATTCAGCATCTCCACCAGGCCAAGATCTTCATTTAAAACACACACTCGTATATTCTAGAATTTGAATATATTTAGCTTTTGATTAATAAGATGCTTTATAAAACAAGATAATTGCTCTTAAAAATAAATATCCTAAGAAATCTTAAGACTGTAGAAGCAGAGTTTGTCAGTCAAAAGAGTGCCAGATGTGGAGTCAAAGAAGTTGTTTTCAAATACGCTAACAAGTATGACTTTGTAGAAGTTATCTCACTGTTCTGGGTTTAGTTTTCTTAATCTATGAAATAAGGTGACTTAACTGGATGGCCTCAAATATCCCTTCTTGCTATTAAAGTATGATCTTATACATATATATAATGATCGTTTTATATATCCTTTCATTTTTTTCATATATATGATCCTTTTATCATTCAGAACCTTAAACCAACCCAGAACTAAGGAGGTATAGAAGTGTTTCTCCAAAAAAAAAAGGGTTTTTTTTATTTTAAAAAAAAGGAAAATTAGGTATACTCAATAGCACTTTTAGACATTAAATTATGTTATAATTTGTCAGCAGTTCAGTGAATAGTCTAGGTCTGGAATCAGGTAGACTTAAATTTGAAATTATGCCCAAAACATTCTAGAAAGACAATTAATTAAGTAGAAATCTCTCAAAAGGGTTATCTTTTAATCTGCTAATTAATTAGATAAATTTCTTTATTTTCAAATCACTCATATGTAAAAGAGATTTGAATGAAATAATCTCCAAGGTCCTGCCTATTTTTAAAATGCAATGATTTTATGATTCTAAGAAATGATAGTGTCTACAGATCATTCCTAATTTCTGGTTAACATCTGGCACTTAATGCTACATTCTCAGCACATCTGTACCTGTCTATCATCTGCTTTGTTTATAATTCTTCCAATGTAAACAATGTACACTGGTGAAAATACTAACATAGGATCATCTACACTCTCTGCATTATGCCCTAAACCTCCCTTGCTTTTGAAAAAAGAAAAAAAATTAATTCCACTAGTGTTATCAAATCCGGTGTCAGAGTTTGGTTTGAAGCCTGGTTCAGGCTACCTTTCCTCGGAGTCCTCACTAATAACCCAGTGAGGTAAGACCCATACTGTAAGGCAGCTTTTTAAAGATAACAAGGAATCACTAGCATCACTGGTACTGTCAACAAGAATATACTCTTATCTTAGCTGGCAAATGGAAAAACTTGTGGAGTCAATCTGCTTATTGAGCACATGAAAGAAAAATAATATTTACAAGAAGATTTTTATGATTAAAAAATTACTTGGTTCTACTATTTCTATGCTAATCAAGTAGGGTAATTATTAAGTATACTGGGTGTAATGAAAACTCCCTTCCTGTTCTAATAATCTAGCTACATTGACTGATTTGCTGTCTCTCCAACAACTTCATACCTATGTATCAGCTGTCCTTCATACTTGGAATGTTGTGTCCTCATTTCTGTCTCTTAGTGTCCCTATCTTCCTTCAAGACCCAATTCAAATCTCACCATCTATAGGAGGCTTTCCTATGCTTCTGGAGTCTGGTGCTTTCTTATCTCAGATTACCTTTTATCTCTCTTTTTCTGTCTCTCTCTGTCTCTGTCTTTATCTCCTTGTCTCTTTCTCTATACCTACACACACACACACACACACACACACACACACACATACACACACATAATCATATCTTGGCTTTTCCCTTTTTTTATTTCCAGAGTTTAGCACATTGCCTAGAACATAATATGTGCTTAATAAATGCTTATTGATTGATTGCTGAGTGATTGAATGACTAAATCTATCATCTTTTGAAAGTAATAGGTTCAACCTTACTTAATAGGCATTCTTCAAGAAAGAGGCTATGACCTCTTTTGTTTGTTGTTGCTTAGCTGTTTTCAGTCATGTCTGACTCTTTGTGACCCCATTTGGGATTTTCTTGGCCAAGATACTGGAATGTGTTTCCATTTCCTTCTTCAGTTTATTTTATAGATGAGGAAACTGAGGCAAAGAAGATTACGTGACTTGCTCAGGATCACATAGCAAGTAAGTGTCTGAGGCTGTATTCAAGCTCAGGAAGATAAATATTCCTCACTCTAAGCCTCCATACACTGAGTGACTCATCTGTCCTTTACAAAGGGCAGGGATTAATACATACTTGGAAATATTTTTTTCCAATGATGAATGAAGAATAAAAAGAGAAAGGAGGAAAGAGGGATGCAAAAAGAAGACAAATTATAAGACCTTAATGGTAAAATGAACTTTAGAGAATGGATACTCTATCTCATGAGATAGAGAAAAAAATTAATTTTAGCTGCCAGGCATCCTGATTGAACCTTCACAAGGCAATGCTAATTTTCATGAGTTTCAATCTTAGGTATAGACAAATATAATTCCTTCACATAAAAGTGTGAAAAAGAAAAGAAACCTTTTATCACTTTCAGTGCTTAACATTTTGATTTGCACATAGAAAATACTTTAAAGATATTTGTTGAAAAGGAATGACTTTGATTGAATGGCTAAACAAATTGTGATACGGGTATGTAATGGAATATAACTGCTTAAAGAGCCATGCTGGATACAAAGAAACAGGGAGAACACATATTAACTAAAGCAAAGTTAAGCAAGAGCCAGGGAAACAAATGACTACTTTCCATACAAATGGAAAGAACAACCACAAAACAACCAACACTGAATGTTGTAACATTATAAAAATAAGTCTCACCCTAAAATATATGGGAGGCCCCTCTTCCTACTCTTTTGTAGTGGCTGGGGTTAGAGGCCTATTAAATATTGTATAAAGAAGCAAAATTCTTTGATGTGTTGATTGGCTTTGCTGCATTTTTTCCCTTCTCCTTTAAATTCTTTGTTATAATGCATAATTTAGGGGGAAAGAAAGTGGGAAGGATGTAGGAGTAAATCTAAGCAATATAAAAACACATTTTTTAAATCTTTTTTAAAATTTTTAATTATAGCTTTTTATTTTCAAAATACACATAAAAATAGTTTTCAATATTCATTTGCAAAACCTTGAATTTCAAAATTTTTCCCTCTCTTCCCCCACCCTTCTTCCCTAGACAGAAAGAAAGAAAGAAAGAAAGAAAGAAAGAAAGAAAGAAAGAAAGAAAGAAAGAAAGAAAGAAGAAAGGAAGGAAGGAAGGAAGGAAGGAAGGAAGGAAGGAAGGAAGGAAGGAAGGAAGGAAGGAAGGAAGGAAGGAAGGAAGGAAGGAAGGAAGGAAGAAAGGGAGAAGAAAAAAGAAAGAAAGAAAGAAAAGAAAGAAAGAAAGAGAAAGAAGAAAGTTTAGGTAACTTCACAATTGTGGGTAGGGTCAGAAATTTTAATTAAAGAATAGAGATCACAAAAGATGAAATTTTTATTTTATATAAATGCATATTGCATATGGCTTTTATAGGGAAAATTAATGTAGCTAGTATAGGAAGGAAAACTATTGATTAAGAAAAATCTTTGTCTCAAATACCTTTGATAAAAGCCTGATAAACCAAGGAATAAAAATAATTAACATAAATATATAAGACCAAGACTCATTCTCCAGTGGATAAGTAGTGAAAATATATCATAAATAATTCTAAATGTAGGAAAATAAACTATTTACAACATAGGAATTATTGCTTCAAATTACTAATAACAAGAAAAATACAAATTAAAATGATTCCAAGGTTTTACCTTTCAAATTGGTAAAGATAATAAAAGATGGAAATAGTAAATAATGGAGAGGATAAGGAAAGATAAGCATATGAAGCATTATCATTCCCAAAATAAGATCTACAGATCAAATATGGCCTTCTACCTGTTTTTATCTGCTTTGACAATAGTTTGTCAATTCTGTATCATAATTTTAGTAATTGTATGAAACATTCCAACCCTTCTGTAAAGCAATTAAGAAACGTAATAATGTAGCAACTACTATAGGGCTCCTCTCAACTCCCATTTGGACCAGGAAGATATCTCAAAACAATATCTGACTATTACTTTTCTCAGGATTTTAGAGGGTTGTTATTTATAATTTTATAGCTCCTGAACCATCAATCAACTGAATTCAGTTATCTTTTAGAAAAGAGATTTACTGAGAAGGTACTAAAAAAAGTTGTTATAAAACATATCCCCAAAATATGGAGCACGTTCTCTCCTTGTATATACAAGATTCCTAGGAATAGTGGTAGTAAGTGGTAGCAACGGTACTAATACCACTGTATTAGTAAATGGTAATAAAGCATACAAATACTTATAGTTATAAATATTTCCTCTTAATGAAGGAAATCTCTGGAAGGAAAACATAAATTACATGGTGCTGGCAGTTTTCTCCTTTCCAGGGGTCCTCTTAAGGTACTCCTTAGATATACTCCTGCCATGTTGGTCAATCACTTCTGGGTCAGGCTGCTCTTGTAATGCTGGGACATCACTCTTTTCCATTTGGCCCAATATTCCACTGCCACTGGTTATTTCTCCTTCCTTTCTAATTTGGGTACCAAAATAAGGGAAGATTTCCATTGTAAACAGCCTATTGTGCTGGCTCCTCCTAGGCCCAGATGCTACTAGGAAAGGATGTGCAACCATCACCCTGCAATGTATGCAGACATTGAAGTGCTTACAAGAACACTACCTGGGAACATCCATCTCAAGGCTGCTGCTCAGTCACCTCCCAAGGTTTCTGGCTTCTGCTATTTTTGCTGTTGTTTCCACTTGGCTCTGCTGCACATGCTAGATGTTCAATCTCCTAGATTCACAAGGTTGATACTTAGATAAGTTTACCTTGGAGCACACATTGATCCAATATCAGGAAAGAATAACCACAAAGAAACAGAGGCTGCTGCTTTGTCATAAACACCATTGGAGTGGTGGAAGACAGGATCAATATTCTTCCCTCATCCAACTCTCAAAACTATCTCAAAGCAGTCCTGTCTCATCACAGTTATAAAGGAAAGAGAATGAGAAATGGGCAGATTGTACCTTTTGTAAGCATACTGAATTTTAATTTAGCAGTTCCTAAATCATTAGACCTTCTGCCTCCACCAGAATTACTCTTAGTTAGAAACTGACTTCCCAAATTTTCAAGTGGTTGCATTAAAAACAGGCAGAAAATATGTCTTCATGTTCTAAGGACTGGACTCTTATTGATTAGTACTTAATTACATTGCAATGATAATAATTATAATAATAATGACAACAGCAATAACAATGAACATTTATATAGCACCTACTATGTGCCAAGTATTGTATAAAGTTTAACAAATATTATTTCATTTTCACAGCAATCCTGCAGGACAGATGCCATTATTGTCTCCATTTTATAGTTAAGGAAAATGAGACAAACTGGAGTTTAAAAATTATTAAAATATCCATAGATTCATTGTTAGGCAAGAAGATAAAAAACAGAATGAGTTTTATGTAAACTGAAATATTCACAGGAGCATTTTTCCTAGTAACAAAAAAAAACTAGAAAAAAAGAGAAATAGAAAAAGTTGTATCACATAAAGCAATTGAATATAACTATCATAAGAACATGAAAAAATCAGATAAGTCTGGCTGAATGTGTGAATTGATGAAAAATGATATAAGTAGAATTAGAAAACCAATATATACAATGAAAACAACAATGAAAATTTAAATAACAACAAATAAAATCTGAATGTTACATGATTGTAATGACCAAGCAAAGCTCCAGAGAAAGTTAAGAAAATGAAACTTCCTCTCTTCCTTGCAGAAATAGGGGACTGAAGGCAGAATGCTGCAAATACTGTCAAATAAGATTGATATATTCTAGTCTTGTTGAATTTATATTTTAATTTTTGTTATAACTGTAATGAAGCTGAAGTGCTCTACTTGTAATTGAATGGGGAGGGTTAAGTGGCAAGAATAGGAGAAGTCAGGGGAAACCACGCATTGTAATCCTTCTTTTGCCTTTCTCTTTTTTATTCTTGCTTGTACTATTGGATTCATATTTCATCTGGGGTAAATGAAACTTAGTTATAACACTCTCTCGGACCCTTATTTACTTTTCCCATTTATCATCATAGGGCAGTTTAGAAAGTTGTAGATCCTGTAGCTGGACTGGAGAAATTCATCCTTTCCCTGGCATCTTTAGCTCCAGAGGCTGGGGCCCAAACTGTGCATTGAGTGAATGAATCTATTATGTTCATTTTGGATCTATTTTACTTCCCACCACTACCCTGTCAAAGAGGATGAAATATAATTAAAAAAATTGAGAGAGGTAATAGAAAACTCATTGGAAGAGTAGGGAGCAGAGGGGCAGCACTGAAGCTGATCTTTACAGTGAAACTACAATTCTCAGAGATTCACCTGACTTCAGGGAACCAGAAAAGAATTTCCTGGTTGGGACACTGGTGAGGAGCAGTTAATCAGTACCTTCTCCTAAAGTGAGTCTTTGGGTGGGAGAAATGGGCAGAGAAGGAATAACTTCTGGGAGAAGTCTAGCCAAAATGGATATAGTTCACTGATAGTGAATCAACACTAGCAGTTATATCTCTATGGTCATCAGGTTTCAGTCCTGCTAGATGAAAGTGTCGGGGAGGAAACAAATTGTTCTGCATGCTTCTCTTATTCAAGTTGAAGCATGTTTCTGTCTTTCTCAAATTCTGAATATCTTTTTCTCTTCTTCCCAAAATTTTCGATGAACAAATCCTAGAAGTACACACACACACACACACACACACACACACACACACACACAGAGTTTTACAGAGTTTTAAAAGAAACATCTATTGTTTTGTATCCTGGTATTGCTGTACCCCATACAGAAGGTTACACAAGCAATAGCTTACTGAGAGGGTAAGGAAAGATATATTTATGAATGAATGTGATTAAAGAAAAAGGATCAATAAAAACAAAACAAAACAAAAAGAATAGTCTACTTTCACTTTTAAGGAAATAAACCATCAGCTAAAATATGACATTTCCTGCATAGTCTTAACCTTCCCCAGAATTGTATGTCTCCTTAAAATTATCAGAGAAAATAAACATTGGTATACATGTGACTGCAGCATGGGCACAGATTATAGCTGTTTTTATATACTCAAAGCCCCAGATAATCAAAGGAATTCTCTCAATAATTCAGTCCCTAAACACTTTCACTTAAAATAGATAACTAACTCAAAAGGGTCATTTGGCTTGAATTTATTTTCAGACTTTAAAGCTGGGTTATTCTTTAGCGATTCTAACAGATGAGAAAATTGAAGCCTGAGACATTAAGTGACTTACTTGAGTCTAGTGCAGTGGAACATACTAAATCTGGAATCAAAGAGTGTAGGTTTAAATCTGATCATTGCTACTCATTCTGTGTGTGACTTTGTTGAAATCATTTCATCTCCCTTCCTAAGCCTCATTGACCACACCTGTAAAATAGGGGAATGGGAGTGCTAAGCTAGAAGGCCTCTAAGAGGACCCCTCCCAGCTCTAAATTCTAAATAGCAGCCCTGGGATTTGAATTCCAGACTTCATGATTACAAATTTAATATAGTCTATGCTTCCTGCTAATTGCTTCAATTCTCCACATAATTATTGCATTTTCTCACCTCATTTATAGTATCTACATTAAACCTAATAAATACCTTTTTAAAATTTCTAAGAATGCAGATTTTCCTTCGATATATTCATAAATTTGCACAGATACTAAGATCTAAAAGGCTCTAAAAATCAACTAAATGAAAGACCAGTACAAAGTTTATGATATCTCAGTAACCCTGTTAAAGCGGCACAAAGCAGAGGATTCTCAATTCTTGGGCCAATTCTATCTTGATACTGTATCTCTGGCCAATTATTTAGTCTCTTGGGTCAAATTTATATAAGCTGCCAAAACATCTGGTCATCTCAATCAGCATAATAACAAATTCAGCCAACTTAGTTTGAAAAATTGTACAGACAAAACAACTTGTTGATTACATTTTTCACCTTTCGATTGGCTGTGCTGGCACATTAAGAGTATGAACACCTCTTGGGAAGTTAGTTTACTCTCTTCTGAAATTAGAAACAGGACAGGCCCTCTGAAGAAAGTCTGTGTAATTTACAATTTAGCATTTGGAAAGTGCTCAGTTGCTTCTTAGATCCAGAATGTAAGGGGGAGAAGAGGGTTGATGGAATATCTGTGTCCCAAGAATAACCATGTGTTTGTTGGATGCAGACTTGGAAACCCTGGGCAGCCAAGGCCGATGCCAGCTAATATCAAGCCCAACCCAATGACAGTTCTCTATAAATACTGAAAAACAATAGTAAATAGCAGCACCAGCAGTAACCAATTAACACTCCTGAGAGAATTCATTGGCTTTTCTGTGCAAGCAAACCGAATTTATATGGATCTTTTTAGGAACATAACCTTTGCACAAAGGAAGGCACACTAATGACCAAATCAGTACAGCTATTCTTAATTTAAAAGTAACTTTATATCTTCAATATTTAATCTTTAGTTAATTAATTTAATTATTCTTTAATCTTTGATCTTTAATATCATGACATAATTTTAGAGTTGGAAGAGAGCTTGGAGGTTTCATAGTACACCTCTTCATTTTATAGATAAAAAATAAAACTGAAGTCCAAGTGACTTTTCCAGAGTCACATTGCATGCAGCTGACAGGGAATTCAAACCCAAATTCTCTGTCTTCAAATCTAGCATTCCTTCCACAGCATCACAGTATGAGTATCAACTCATTACTTACTCAGACAACATGAGAATAAAACTGAGTACTGTCCAGGGAGAAATTAATGCCCAGGGAGGAGCTCTGAAATCCTAAATATCCTAGCCCAATAGCCTTGTCTCTATTACCCCATTTTCATTACTCATTAACATTCTCATGCATGAACTAGAAATTCTATTTTAAAATTTTTATTGTTTTTTTTTAAAGAAATCAGTTTTGTTTAGAGAGCTGGAAGCAGATACAAACTTTGCTTTTTCAAACTGAGAAAATGGAAGAAGAGAGTTTCATTTCAATTCTGGGCAGTAGTGACCACAACTGACCTCCTGATAGTTAAATTTTTTTAATGTCTATCATCTGGGTATAGGTTTAAAGTGAAAGCTGCAGCTTGAAGTTTATAAATTATTATTGTTTCAGATGAAAGATCCACAGTTTTCTGTTAAGCTTTGCAGCAATCACCCCCACCCCAATGCTACACATGCCTCTACACCTGATCTTTTACATAATGATATTGAGATAATGATATTTATATAGCACTTTAAGGTTCTCAAAGTACTCAAAGTACAAAGTACTACAAAGTACAATATCACCATTGATTCTCATAACTACATTGTATAGTAGGCATTAATGTCCTCATTTTACAGATGAGGAAGCTGAGGCTTAGAGATGTTAAATGACATATCCAGGTTCACATAGCTAAGTGTCTGAAGCAGGATGTGAACTCAAATCTTCCTGATTCAAGACCTAGTTCTTTATCTACTCTATCACCTCGCTGCTTTTTGTCTATCTCTACTCATTAAAGGATAGCTTAATTGTCGAGGGCTAACTGTGAACTGATAAATAAGAGTACAGCTCTGTCTCTCCTAGAAAACAAAATATTTTTGGATCCCATCTAAGAATGTATCAAAATCAATTTTTTCAGGTAAGAGAAAGAAAAGGAAAAAATGAAAAGGATTTGAGTTTTATGAAAATAGAATACCAATTGAGATTGGGGTTATAGATAGCTCTAGATTCTCCATGGATTGTTTATCCAAGACTTATAATAGAAGTGATAGAATATTCATGCTGCCTAAGGAGAGAAATTCAATTTTGATGGGGGAAATGGAGTAGACTAAAAGCAAGTTCTAGGTAGAAAGAACCCTGAAACTTCCCTGGGAGCTTGGCAAGGACAACTTAGACTAGAACTAAGATGAACTAAGGTTAATAAGCAAAATAACTGTATTTTGGATAGAGGATAAGAAAAAGGGATTGTGGGCATGACTTAATTGTTCCTACTCTGCTATTAATTTATAAAAGATGTACTCTTGTTTATCATCACTACCAACTCCCCCAATAGTAAAGTGACTTGTTGAATTGTTTGCAAAGATATACAAGAAAGTCTAAAGTCTTTGGTTGGCATCCCCTAAATAAGAAAGTCCAATGTGTGGCTATAAAATTTTATTCTCCTTGATAAAAACCACTGCATTACTAAGAATGCTTCAACTTTAAATGTTATCTTTTCTTGAAAACAATAGTTAATAAAATTATAAAATCACATCTGGTACTTATTATTTATTTAGTGTTAAAGAAATACTTAGTAAATGCTTGTTGATAGGTTCAGATTTAAGGATGCAAGTATGGCCCTTCTAGAAACCTCAGTTATCTATCTTAAATGGAATGTGTCATGGCAACTTTTTTTGACTAGATCATCCTCTATATATAGCCAACTTCCATATTCTGTTAGAAGACAATAGGAGTTTCATATAGAGGTCAATTGAACTGATAATGCTAGAGCATATGGATTATAACTAATATTGCAAAGAAGAGTTTTTCAATTTCTATTATCTTCAAAAACATGAAATCACTCAAATTTTGCATCTCAGCCCATTTTGTATTTCAAGCACCCTGGAAACAAGAACAGTATTCAATATTTGTCTTCAGCTTGCCTGGGTTGTGGCAGATCAATGTGGCTGTCACTGCCCTTCAAAGGATGGAATGTCTCTACTGCTCCAAAGCTATGGCATCATGTCACCCTCTACTGGCAAAATGATCACACTACCAGGAATATGTTGTAATACAGGCTGATAATAAGGATGGTGTTATCTGTCATAAAATCAACAACTTCAACCCCCTCATTTTACAGTGAGAAAAGTGAATCCCACCAAAGTTAAATTACTAGCCAAAATTAACATGGACAGTAAAAAGCAAAATTGAAATTCCAACCCTGGTGTGCTGACTCCAAACTGAATGCCATTTGCACTGACATACTTTTATGTATATAGTTAGTTCATGTCTTTAAGTGATAATCTATATAAAACACTGTCATTTTTCAAACATATCAGATATCGTTTGAGATATTTTCGGCATAGATTGCCAGAGTAGTTTTGAAAACCAACTACTTTTTTAAAGATTGCACAAATAAAAGCTAGAAGGAACACTGGAGATCATCTAGCCAAATATCTCCATTTCCATAAAATGTTAGTGTAACAATAAGACCCACTGCTGAGCCCAAGAGAGCTGGGGCATTTATTCTCTCTATTCCAGAAGTGCATCCCCTATTAAGAAGCCCATCTCAATTCTAGATGCATGACTTCTGTGCTAAGGAAGCCTGGCTCCATAGAAGAGATTCAGGCTCTTTTTTTCCCCAAACTTTTTGGCTTTGTGCATCACTATATTGGATCCTTAGAGAAAGTCACTTAAAACTTAACTTTATTTCATGCCTAGGATAATCATATTACCAAAGGAGAAAATAGAGGGAAAAACTCAATATATGATATAAATAAGACATAGGACAGCTATGCAAAAATAAATGTTAAAAAAAAGACTGAATTCATTTGTCATTAATCCTTGATTAAAAACTTAAAACAAATAGCATATTTTGTAACTTTATAACTACTCTTTGGAAAAGCTGGTATTTAGAACATCAAAATTAAATAATTTGTTAAGACCACTGAGTTGACATTTCATCCTCACCTCAGTTTTATACTCTCCATATAATTCTACCTAAGACCAATTCTTCTGGCAAGTCAATCCATCCTCCTACAAGTGATTATATTCTCTAATAAGTGCTATAGTTGTTGTTAAGTACTTCCCCTGAATACAGCCAGAAAAATGATGATGATTCAGAAATTTCCAGCATCTGAGTCTCACTAAGTTGCCTCCAAGGCTGTTCATCTTAGAATTATGGCACAGTCACCTATGCTCAAGAAAGAAACAGAATGTAGAAGAGGCATCTAGAGATTTAATTTTGAGATCTGGTATTAAGCTCACCTAGTCCAGAATATGCATTGCCTGCTATATATGGACAATTTGTCATTTCTGTTGGGTTAGGGGATGATACTAGTCTTCCCTTATCCCTCCATGGAGAAGTTTTACAAGTCTTTGTCTCTCTCGGAAGACAAAAAAAGGAAGTATATGGAAGTAGTAGGGGAAAAGCAGAGGGTATCAGGAGACCACCCAGTATTTCTTAAATCATCCAAAAGCATTAAATTCTTTAATTTTGAGCCATATTTTAGTAAAAGTTAGCAATGGAGCTATGAGTATTTTCTATGCTTCATGGGAAACGTTCAGGGATTTGCTGGAGCCAGCTCAAACTAGTTTGTGAAAGCCAACTGCTAAATTTTCATTATGAGCATTTATACTTTGAAAACTGGCAAATGCTATAAATAAATAGTTTGATTTATTGTTTTGTTGATTATCTACACTTAAAGAAGGTGATAGAGAATCTTATAATAATGCACATTAAATTTTAAAAATGTGTCATTTGTATGTTTTCCCCTGGAGACTCAGTTATTAAATATTAGTCAGTATACCCCTGGGTATGTTCCAGTAAACCCCTAGAAAAATAAAAATAAGAATTTAGGAACCATACAAGGCATTTAGTTCAACACAAAGTCCAATAAATATAAATCACCAAAACATATATATCATATAAATCACTAAAAAAGAGGTCATCTAGTTTTGGTTTCAACCCTCACAAGTTGTGTGATCCAGGGAAAATGGATTCATCTCCCAGAATCTATCACCTCACATGCAAAATGGGGATACTGATGCTTATGCTACTTACCTTAAAGTATTATTATGAGGAAAATATTTTATAAACCTTAAAACACTATACATGCATATATGATTATCATCATTATCATAATGTAATCAAATAATTATTGAGATGATTGCCTTAATTTTCTTTAAGTATCATCAGGAGCCAGCCAGCCTGTGTTATAAAGAAAGAGATTTAGAACTGGAAAAGTGAAGGGATCAGATAAAAAAAAGACAACAAAAATTTGGCATTTCTTTTCTGAGTTCTGTTATCTTTTTAGTTTCCATGCAGAGAAGCAGCCCTCTTCAGAACCTATACAGGATTTCAGTGATCATTCAGTTTCTTTTCAGAGAATGTCAGCATTCCTTAGAACTGTGATAAATTCTTTAGAAGCTTCCCGTAAGTGATTAATGTAACCTCCTTCACACAGAGTTGACAATAATCTAGAAACCTAGATGAAGGCAGCTATTTGATGATGGGTTCAAGAGTGTTTTAAAACATAATTGAATTCCCTGTTTTATCTAGTTTTTCCACTTCTTTACATGTCCTTGCTTTGAATTCATGGTCATCTGGTTTGATCTGGTAAAAGTATACGTGTGGTTTTGTAAGCTACTCAGTAAAATAAATAATTACCTCAAACATCAACCTGGATATGACTGAGCACAGGTTACCTTATGTCTATCCATATTCAGTTTCATTTCATTAAAGTTAGACCATCATTCTAGTAAGTTGAAATCCTTTTGTTTCCCAATTCTCTCTTCTAATGTATCAGATATCCCTCCCAGCTGTTAGGTCATCTGCAATTTGATTAATCATACCATCTATGCTTGCATTCAAGTCATTATTTTTTATTATGAACTTAACAAACATCAAACCACATATTTCAACAGAAAAGAGGATTACATTTGAAATTAACTTAATACAGTTTCTAAAATACATATTAATTTAACACAACAAAAACAAAGTTGCCCTATGTATATATGTCCCTTTCTGAATTTACTTCTGCTTTCTTCTTTGTACTTTTTAATCTTTCATTGATGCGCTTTTCTTTTTTTGTTTGCAGCATTTCATTACCAATTAATTCTGCTGCATACACACACACACACACACACACACACACACACACACACACGAAGCCCTCTCTTATTGTCAAAAAAACTAATCAAGTAAAGTAAATCAACACATTGGCTATGTCTATAAATGCATAACTCTTTCTATACTTGTATTCCAACAACTCACTGGCAAGAAGTGAGAAGCCATCCAAGTCACTAATAAAAAATGTTGAACCAATAGCACAGCTGGATTAAATTTTTGGTCCTCACTTCCCCAATGTGTTTGACTAAAGTATCAAGATACTCCTGCAACACTTCCTCACTAAAGTTTGGTCCCACAAATATGGAAATATGTTAAAAAGGATTGTACATATATAATTTATATTAGATTGCTTGCTATAAAGATGAGAGGTAGAAAAAAAGTTTTGAAATATAAAATCTTACAAAAAATGGATGTTGAAAATTAGCTTTACAGTTATTTAGAAAAATAAAATACTTTTGAGGGAAAAATAGTTTGTCTCACTTCAATCAACCCAAAAAAGAACTATAGTCAAGAATTTTCCTACCTACTAATCTTTGCTGAACATGCCTGGGGTTCCACCTGTGTCTTTTCTACAATAGATAGCAGAATTTGTAATAATAATCACTTGACCTCATTGTCCACTTGTTGCACTGCAACTTGATAAGCTCTTTTAAGTAAACCAAGTTGTTGTGGATTAAAGGTGCATTGCTGCCTCCAGAAGATGCTGTCAGATCTCCAGTACAGCCTTGATATCAAGAAACTTCCAAATTACTAAAGTGTAATTAAGGTATTTCCACAGAAGTTAATTGGTCAGAGTTGTATGCAGTTGGAAGGGGTATCCCCCTAAGCGATCAGATCAACACCCAGGTTAGACACAAATAATCCCTATGAACATTTTATGTGGTTGCTCTAACTTTGTGAATCTCATGTTTCTTATGAGCTAATTCAATTCTGCTTTGCTCATAGAATACAGCACCTTCTCTAATGAGTATATGCCATGCTGGGCAATCCTGTACCAGTATCTCCCATGTCATACAATCAATTCTAAAGTTCTTAAGAGAAACCTTCAGAGTGTCCTTGTATAGCTTTTTCTGATCACCTTGTGAGCATTTGCCCTGTGAAATTTCTTCATAAAATTGTCTTCTTGGCAAAAGTACATTTGACATTCAAACATTGTGGCCAGCCCAACAGAGTTGGGCTCTCTGCAGTAGAGTTCGAATGCTTGGCAGTTTAGTTCGAGAAACGACCTCAGTGTCTTGTATCTTAGACTGCCAGGTGATCACATGTATAACCTATATTAGGTTGTTTATCATCTCAGGGAGGGAGGAAGAGAGTGAGGGATAGAATTTAAAATTCAAAACTTAAAAAAAAAGTTTAAAATTCCTTTTACATGCTGTTGGGGAAAAAGTAAAAATATTTTTTAAAATTTTATTGTTCAAGAAGTGCTAAATATAATGCTGGTGAAACCCAGGCCCTTGTAGTTTCTATATGCCTTAGATTTATAAACATTGTCATCTGCCCAAATTTTATTTCTTTTAATTTTTATTTAATAATAATTATATTGACAGAATCCATGCCAGGGTAATTTTTTTTACAACATTATCCCTTGCACTCATTTCTGTTCTGATTTTTCCCCTCCCTCCCTCCACCCCCTCCCCTAGATGGCAAGCAGTCCTATATATGTTGGATATGTTGCAGTATATCCTAGATACAATATATGTTTGCAGAACCGAACAGTTCTCTTGTTGCACAGGGAGAATTGGATTCAGAAAGTATAAATAACCCAGGAAGAAAAACAAAAATGCAGATAGTTCACATTCGTTTCCCAGTGTTCTTTCTTTGGGTGTAGCTGCTTCTGTCCATCATTTATCAATTGAAACTCAGGTCTCAAAGAAATCCACTTCCATCAAAATATGTCCTCATACAATATCGTTGTCGAAGTGTATAATGATCTCCTGGTTCTGCTCATTTCACTTAGCATCAGTTCATGTAAGTCTCGCCAAGACTCTCTGTATTCATCCTGCTGGTCATTTCTTACAGAACAATAATATTCCATAACATTCATATACCACAATTTACCCAGCCATTCTCCAATTGATGGGCATCCATTCATTTTCCAGTTTCTAGCCACTACAAACTGGGCTGCTACAAACATTTTGGCACATACAGGTCCCTTTCCCTTCTTTAGTATTTCTTTGGGATATAAGCTCAATAGAAACACTGCTGGATCAAAGGATATGCACAATTTGATAACTTTTTGCATCTCCCCAAATTTTAGAAAGATTATCTCATTGATTTAGTGCAGGAGTCAATTGAGCACTTCAGAAAACTTTGGGATAAGCCCTTGGTCAAACTAGAAAAAATCAAAATGATATCTAAATAGGCCCTAGCATGTTAAGAGAAGCCACCAAACAATTTTTAAAGTTAAATTCTAGGAGATATTAGACAATCCAAAAAGTATATATCTGAGAACTCATGACCAAAATATTTTTCATTCATCTTCATTGCTAATTCTGAAAAGGCTGGAGATTTCCCACAACTTCAACTTGATACAGTTCTTTCTGCTGAACCTTTAGCCTAAAATCAGTAGCATGGGAAGTGGCAGTTGTAGGTACTGATATCATTCAGACCTTAATAATTTGTGAAGATGGGTAGGTAATACAGTGGATAAAGTATAGGGCCTGGAGTCAAAGAGATCTCAGTTCAAATCAAGTCTCGGACAGTTACTAGCTGTGTGACCCTATCCTGTTTGCCTCAGTTTCCTCATTTGCAAAATGAAGTGAAGAAGAAAATAGCAAACCACTTTTGCCAAGAAACCTCACACAAAGTCACAAAGAATCACAGAGTCATACATGACTGAAACAATTGAATAATAGCAAAATTTTGTGACGAATACTGTTTGTTTTTCTTTGCAGAACAAGAGAATGACCCCTACTAGGTGCCAAAAAGATAAAATATACTCCCCTTTTGAATATTTGAATGTATTCCCATAAGACATATCTGTTCCCAATAGTATATCAATAAGGATATCATAATTATGATCATAGAAGTAGCTGATTTGTTAATTCCAGACAAAATATTTCTAGCAAGCTTGGTTCTCACTAATACCTGCCATGTTCCTTTTAAAAAGTGACCACAAATAAAAAGAAGTCTTGGGAATTTTCATGATGTTTCCATAGCAGGTGAGCAGCACTATGATTAATATTTAGTCCTATTTGATAGTGAGGACCAGATGACATCAAATGTTCATCCTGCCCGCCACATGTACCACTTAACTCTACAAGGTGATGTCTGGGTAACTAATAAGCTCTCTCTGGTTCTCAAAAGGTTGATTGACTCGCTCTCCTTTCTAAATGCTGTTATCTTATGTCATTGATCTAGGGTTTATATTTGGACATTATCCAATAAAATCTAAGGATGTTACTCCACCATCTTACAAGCTCTTGATCTTTATTACTTCCCTAGCTATGTGGATCCATGTCCGGACTGCTCACTGGAGGATTTTGGTACCATCCCGAATCCTGATCATGAGTGAGGAGTGAAGGGGTGGAACTCTCAAGGATGGTCAAAACAGGAGTTCATTTATTCAAAATTCTCTCAGGCTTATATACCCTAACACCCTTACATATCTATAGCACACTGCGCATGCACTAACTATATACTGCACATGCAATACACATAAACAACTTGCTATTGTGTGCAGATATCTCCTTGCCACTTTAGTATAACTCTGATTTAATCGCAACACAGGTTGTCATGCTCCCTAACTTCTCAGGAAGGCTGAGAGATCCCAAGGGGTGATGGGGAGCCAAAGCAGATGTCAGCAGGTCCCCTTGCTGGGTTGGAGGTCTTATACCTCACCCTGAATTCCCCACTATCTGTGACCCTCTATAGATCCACAACTCATTTACAAAGCATAGCATATAAAAATTTTCTTTATAACTTTTTATTGACAGAACATATGCATAGGTAATTTTTTACAACATTATCTCTTGTGCTCACTTCTGTTCCAACTTTTCCCTTCCCTCTTTCCACCCCCCCTCCCCTAGATGGCAGGAAGTCTTATAGTATATCCTAGATACAATATATGTTTGCAGATCCGTACAGTTCTCTTGTTGCCCAAGAAGAGTTGGATTCAGAAGATAGAAATAACCTGGGAAGAAAAATGCAAATAGTTCACATTCATTTCCCAGTGTTCCTTCTCTGGGTATAGTTGATTCTGTCCCTCATTGATCAATTGGAACTGAATTAGATCTTCTCTTTGTCGAAAATATCCACTTCCATCAGAACACATCTTCATACAGTATTGTTGCTGAAGTGTATAATGATCTCCTGGTTCTGCTCATTTCACTCAGCATCAGTGCACATAGCATATCAAATTAATCAAAATCTTAAAATAAACTAAATAATATTAATTCACCTAGCTTTAGCATTTCACCTGATTCATGCAATCCTCCTCAGACCAGACGGAAATAGCCCTAACTTTTTCCATACCTTCCATGGGAAACATATGTTTATATATGTATATGTATGTGTGCATATGTAAAATCAGTCTATACATACTGTATATCAGTTCTTTCTTTGGATTCAAATAGCATCTTCTTTCATATGTTTGTGGTTAATTTGGATATGTTTAATAATCAAAATAATTTATTTGTTCAAAGTTACTCTTAAAACAATATTGTTGCTATTGTATACAACATTCTCTGGGTCCTGTTGTTTTTCATTATTTCATGCAAGACTATCCATGTTTTTCTAAGATCATTCAGCTCATCATTTCTTATAACATAATGATATTCTATCACAATTATGTACCAAGTTTTTTACATTAAAAAAAATCTTTCAATAGATATTTTTGCACAAGTGATTCTTTTCCTTTTTTTCTAATAATATCCATAGGAAATTAGCTTTGTTTTGTGTGGCAGCAAATTTGTTTCTTTTTAATACATATTGCTTTATGAATCATGTTGGGAGAGAAAAATGAGAGCAAAAGGGAAAAAGCATGGGAGAGATTTTTTTTTAAAAAAGTAAAAAGAAAAGAAAGGAAAAAAAACACAATTATATACCACAATTTGTTGAGACATTTCTCAATTGATGGATATTCCCATAATTTCTAGTTCTTTGCCACCATAAAGAGAACAACTACAAATATTTTAGAACATATAGGTTCTTTTTCTTTTTATCTAATCATCTTTGGAAATAGACCTAATAATGGCATAGATCAACTCAGCTAAGAAGAGTAACACTAAATTGGTTTTTACAAAATCTTGGCTTGGTCCACAGCTCTTAGCTTATTTATGCATTATAACTAGACAGAATGCTGATACATGTTGTTGCACTCTGAAGCATTGCTATTCATACAGCACTAAGAGTCAACTCTTAAATATTGATGCTTGTTATCTGTGGTCACCTCTTAAAAGGAAGATGGCAGGCATTATTGAGAACCAAGAGTTGCACTGTACAGGAATTATTTGATCTCCACAACAACAATGGCAGGTAAAAGCTATTAATTTTACAGATGCAGAAATTGAGCCTCGGAAAGATCATGTGACTTGCCTAGGATCACACAGTTGCCTGAGGCAGGATTTGAACTCAGATTTTCTTGATTCCAAGTTCAGCTTTATTTATTACTCCAAGGGTATTAAACACCTGATCCATAGCCAACAACACTTTTGAGTGCAGCTGAAGCCAATTAAAATGTAATTGGGAAATATTAAACAACAATACAACATAGACATTATCACATTTTAAAACTAAATCAATATGTGGCCCACAGAGATTCTTGTCTATGGATTAGTGGCCCCTAGTTTTTATTTGAGTTTTACGCCACTGCACCACTCTATCCACTTAAAATATAAAAGGGGTTTTTATTATGGAATGCTTCAATAATTTAAAACATCCATGATTTCATTATTGTAAGTATTCCTTCCACCATTACAGATTATATCCTTTCCATGACTTAGCAGGCTTATTTATGAATTGCTAATATAAAAAGAATCCCATCATCTAGTAGCCAACTTCACCAAATTTAGCCAGGTTAGTCCTCAGATGACAGTGTGTTGCTGTGTTCCTCCTTGAAACCATTTCAGCTTAGTAGGATCTGACAAACCTTAGGAGTACTCATAGCCCTCCATTAGTCACAATGAATCATCAAAGTACAAGGTTCATAGAAATTATTTTTAAAATATATATTACTAATAGTACCAGATTTCAAACTGTTGCAAAGCAGTAATCATGAAAATAAAAATGAAAATGAAAATTTGAACTATGGCTAATATGGAAATATGTTTTCTATATCTTACCATGTATAAATGATGTCATATTTTTTGCCTTTTCAACACAAAAGAGAAGAAGGGAAAAAAATTTGGAACTCAAAATTTTTAAAAATATAATGGAGAAGTATTATATTTATATACATATACATATATACTCACTTGGATAGTGGGAAAAGACAGAGAGAGACAGAGACAACCGGACAGAGGTACAAAGATAGAAAGAGAGAGAATCTTGTTTAATAGTTTTTTTCTTATCTTAAATCTTATTGCCACATTGTTTCATATGTCATCAGCCTGTTGAAGTAATTCCCAATTCCCTTTGACTTACTAGATACGTCATAGGGTGTTAATTTAGGCACTCAGAAACTTGGGCAAAGTCACCTTAAGCCTTCAACAAGAAGTCTTTCCTGATCTCTAATTCTAGTGCCTACTTTTTTTGTTAATTTCCATCTTTTCCTGTAGAATTGTCTACGATTGAGTACATATTATAGCTTTCATTAATCTGTGAGCATTTGAAGAGCAGGGATCATCTTTTACCCTTCTTTGTATCCCCATTGTTTAGTACAATCCCTGGCACATAATAAACACTTAAATGCTCTTTGACTGACTAATGTGTTTAAAGAAGTATAATTGTGTTATATTCTTCTAAATTCCCTGATTTAAAGCTGTTTTATTTGGATCCAACCAGAGACTGGCAAATATAGCTGACATTTCAAAATCCTTCAAAGTTAGCAAAACATTTTATACAATGTTTTTTAAGTTTCACAATACACTTTTGAGATAGTGTAGGTATTATTTCCATTTTGTAAATTCAGAAACTGAGAGAAAGGTGATTACTTAGCCACAATTATACAGTTAATGTGGAAGACAGGAGGCAATAGTCAGTTACTACTGACTGCAAGTTCAGCACTCTACCTACATATGGATTAAATCCATCATGTTGGAAGAGAACCTTTAAATCAGTAGCTACTAAACTTTTTGTGTATCATGGATCCCTTTCATGGTCCGGTGAAGAATCCTATGGACTCCTTCACAGAGTAATATATTTTTTTAAAATTCATAAATTGAAGGAAATGCTAAGTTTCCAGTTAGAAACTAAAGAAAATCTAAACATAAATTTTTTCCCTTCCAAATTCACACACCCTCTGAAATTTGGATCCATAGATCCAAGATTATGAACTTTTGCTTTAAAGGATGAATTTTGCTCTACAAAGTCATATGTTTATTATTTTTTAAATTATTAATTTTTAAAAACATTTTTATTTAAAATTTTGAGTTCTAAACATTATGCCTTTCCATTCTCCCTGAGATAGTAAGCAATTAGATATAGGTTATATTGCAATTATGTAAAACATTTCCATATTAGTCATTGTCAAATGCTTCTTAAAAACCACAAAATCTAAACAGAAGGTTGGCCTCCGGGGATTAGTACTTAGGCAAGACAACCAAATCTTGCACATAGTCAACAAATCTTTATTAAGTATTTACTATGTTAAGACAATGGACTAAGGAAAACAAATATGGTAGAGAAAGTCCAGCAGAGTTAAGATTGTTGCTTGGAGAGAAATGAAGACATGGCTAGCTTGGGTCTTCTCCTTAAAATGGAGTTTCTAAGAAAAACCAGCTAATAAGAGGAAGAGACCTAAGGGTGCTTACAATGTGTAAAGTGCAAGAGCTAAGGGAGCCTCCAGAATGAAGAAGTTTCTGGAGCATTGTAGAGAAAGTCCACAGAATCAGGAATGTAATGTGGAGAGAAATAAAGACTAGAGTAGATAATTATTAATAGTTTATTGAATAAAATTTAGATGAACCATCCAGGTATTCTCCCTATCTTATAATTCAAAATCTTAATTACTAAGTAGAATGATAAATGGGAGAAAAAAATTACCCTGAAGAAGAAGATGAAAAACATTACAAAATTCAGAGGGGAGTTTCCCTGTAATATCACAACATCTGGAGATGAGAATTGACTGCCACTTCTGCCATTAGGTAGGGAAGAAGACATTACAGAACAAGCAGTAGGGTTTCTAGAGCATTTTAATAAAGAAATAATTGTTGATATTATTCTTTCTCTCAAAATTACTTTGCAAAGGAAGGAAAGGATAAAACATTTGGTACTCATAATCTTACAAAAACAAATTCTGAAAACTATTTTGTGTATAATTGGAAAAATAAAATATTATTGAAAAAATGAAATTACTTTGCAATACTTTGTATATAATTTACATTTACCTTTATATGTGACATCTCCTGTTAGAATGCAAGCTTCTTGAGGATAAAAATGTTTTTAGGTTTATCAAATTGAAAAAAAAAAGACAATAAATAGTAACAGGCAAGTTTTTATTACTATTGATGATAGCACTAGACATGGCATTTTTCAATTTCTGGAGTTAAAGGAAAGCATCTTGGAAAAAACTGATAAATCAAGAAAGCTCCCTTGGCAAGAATTCAATTCTTTATTCACTTCAATTGGTGCAACAGCCCCCTCTACTGTCTAAGCTGCTGAAAAAAGCTATGAGGCCCATTCTGAGAATACTCTATGACTCATCAATTAATAAACAAGGAGTTTTAGACATCCGATTGAGCAATGAGGTCAGAAGCCAAATTGCAAAAAATTAAGAAACAAATGGGAAGAGAGAAAATAAAGGTAAGGAATCAATTATCTTTTCTGAAAGTTTGAGAAAAACTAGAGATGGGACAATAGCTTGAGAGGATAGTAGGATCTAATAGTTTAATAATAGGGTCTAATAAGGTTCCTCCCTTCTCCAAGGATGGGGAAAACCTGGATAGGTCTATCGTCAGGGGGTAAGTAGACAGGGAGTGGTTGAAGATTGAAAAGGACAGAAGGGATGATTGAGAGTAAAATCTACTGGAGAAGAAAGTAGGAAAGAGATGAAAGAAAAGCATAGAGAGCATTGACTGTAGCGAAGGGTAATCTCATCAGATTGAAACAAAAAGGAAAAGGTCCAAGACAATATTAAAACATTTTTAGATGATGATGATGATGATGATGAGAAAGGTAGAATAAACAGTATAAATATTCTGTATGGATGTGTGGGTGTGTGACATCATTCTCCCCTAGCTTTTCTCTTATCTATTTGAGCATTCCTTCTTAGTGTCTTCTAACAATATCTATGTCCGTTTCTTATATATAGGTATACTTCTACATCCTTGCCCTATTCTCTAATTATACTTTCTCTCTAATTGATTTCATCAGCTCCTATGAGTTCAACTATGATCTCTATGCAGAAGACTCGGATATCTACTATAGGGGCTAAGAATGTCTTGTTTCCACAATACTCTAGCCCTTTTAAAATCACACTACTCTGAGATTTACAAGACAATTTTTGAATTAGACCTTTGTGTTAAACTCAATCTTCTATTCTCCTTCAGTTATTTTGATTAGAAAATAAAACACTTAAGTTTTACCACTTCTATAAGTAAAAGGTAGCAAATTTATTGCACAGAAAAATCAATGGTGTTCAATGATTAGTTTTATATAAGATCAAAAACCTTAGTTTAGCCTCCTATAGATAGAATCAAATCATAGAATTTGAAACTTGAAAGTTACTTCAGCAGCTATCTAGGTTTCCATACCTAGGAGAAATATCTACTATAGCATAACTGACAAGTAGTTATTCAGCATCCACTTAAAGATAGATCTCCAAAGATGAAAAGACCACCATTTTCCTAGGAATCCATTGCATTTTTTTAAAGCTCATTGCTAGGAAGTGAAGTGTTTCCTGACATCAAACCTAAATTTGTCTCTTTACAATTTTCATCTTTTGTTCCTAGTTCTATGCTAGGAGACCAAACAGATCAAACCTAATCCCTTTTCTAGACATAAAAACTCATTATTTAAACATAGTTATCATTTCCCCCTTGGTTCTTCTATCAATTCATATGTGAAATGAAATCAAGGCCTTTTACCATCCTGGCTGCCCCTCTCAGGATAATCTCCTAACTATGATAAAGTTAAAATCCCAGAAGAGATCTGATGAAGGCTGAATACAGAGGAGTTATCACCTCCTTATTCTTGGAAATTTTACCACTCTTAATGCAGTCCAAAATGGCATTAACTTTATTGTCTACTGTATCACACTGCTAACTCATAGTGAATTCATATTCTACTAAAATACAGGTGTTTTTCACACAGATTTCTAACCAAGGGTCTTCCCCATATCTTGTATTTGTAAAGCTGATTTGTTGAGACCAAATGCAAGAATTTACATTTATCCTTATTGAATTTCATCTTATTAGATTCAAACCAATGTTCTAGCTATCTCTCCCAGATTTGTCATTTGCATATTTTATGAATGTTCTATATATGCATTTATCAAAAACATTGATAAAAATGCTAAACAGCTTTGGACTCAGGACAGCTTTCTGGGGCCCTCTTTTAGAAATCTCTTATCATATGGACATTGAACCATCCAACCAGTTCTGAGCCCAGTTGATTTTATTATCATCTAGTTTTTAATTCTTCCATCTTCCCAGAAAGAATAACATTTATCAAATATTTTGCTAAAATCTAGGTAAAATATGTCCATAACATTCCTATCATGATGATTACTGAATTGGAAAATAATTTAGAAATCATCCAGTTCAATGACTTGTGAATACTCATGTGTTTGAGACAATAGTCCACAACACAATCATCTAAAAATTCCTCAATGGTTCCTTAAATAGTGAATAATTGCCTAATTATGCTACAAATATATTTTTCCTCTGTGACACCCATCATATGCATGTTTGAAGCATTATTGGCTTATTTCTTCATCAGATTAAAACCACCACAATCATGCTCACAATTGTTATTGTATCCAATTCTGACTACTTCTGATCTAGTCTAGCATGTTCTAGCAGTTTTTCAACCTGTCATCAAATTATTGCCAAACTGCTACAAAGGTTTGACATTCAGCATAAACCAACTTCCGATAGGCACATCACATACACTCATTTGTGTTCTGAATGTTGAACTAAAGTAGTTCCTTTGTTACCAGATAATCATCATTATTAATCAGCAATGTACTCACATGATCAAGATGTTATGCACATTTACATTCTTGTAGCACAGATATCAGGCTTTTTGAAAAACATAATCACTGAGCATTCACATTATAAACCTTCTTGAAATAATCATGAACCATTTTCAACTCTCTGTAGAAACAATCTTTATATTGCCTCTCACTGCAGTTTTAAGACTGTTTTCTCATTTCAACTTCTCCTTGGCTTATGTTACTATCCTTCTTCTTTTTTTTTTTTTAATGAACTAACTGTGAGTAGTGGTGAGTTATTCAGTAGAGTTTATGTGAGAGTAAAGCTGGTATACCTGTAGTAAGAAAGAAGAAAGTCATATCTGATGAGATTCTTTCCTTACAAAAGTTAGTTTTTATATAATATATATAATTTAAATTTAAATGTATTTATCATTTAATAGAGTTCTTGTCATTAGAAGAAAAGTAAATACATTATTTTATATAAAAATAAGCAATTCATTTTTGTCAGTTGGTTAGGTGGAAAAAAATAAAAACTGAATTTCCATCTCTCATCAAGAGAATATATAAAATTCTTATATCATTTTCCACCAGATATGTGTGTAAGTAAGCATTTTAACTTCATCTTTGTTGTAAATCCAAATAGAGAAATAAATTCAATGTAGAACCAGATTTAAGTCTGTTAATCTATTGTTTAGTCAAAGATTGCAAGCCTTTATTCAAATAAAAAAGTTCAGCATCAAGTTTACAAGTGATTATCATATTATATTAGGTACCCTCCAAATTGTCATTTAAAATGTTATTTATACTCGATAGAATTTGAAATAAAAAAAAATTTAATATGAAGTCTTATAGGTAATAATAAGCATATAAGTTCATTATGCATTACTTCTTTTAATCTTTACAGAATTTCTCATAAAATATTTGTAATTATATTATAATTGGAATTTTATAATTTTATATTTAGAATTTCACACCTGTTGTGGGTAAAATGCAATTTTATATTATAATAACACATCAATTTTAATTTGAAGCTTTGGGGATCAAAATGTATCATTATAATTAACTGTGAATATTTGATGAATAAATTGAAAAGAATATTATAAATAACATGTTAAATTGCCCTGAAAGTTCACAACCCTTTTTTGGTGGTTGTTGTTGAAAGAAATGCACAGAGCAAAAAAATGATAGGAACCATTGACATATTGCAATTCTCACATTTTACAAAATATATATATATAACTTAGCAATTGACATCTCTTCTCAAGGCAGTAATGTAAGAGTATCAAGTGCAAGCATGCCCAGATATTGGTGATTTTATGTGGCTACTTATCTACAATTTAAATGCAAGTACTAAATAGGATCCTTATGTATTCCACAGTTACGATATGAATTGGAGTACAGGATCACAGGAACCAGGGAACATCTTGCCCCTAATATTAATACGCTACTCTTTGGGTCTATTGTGTGAACTAGTTGGCACTTTAATTTTGGGGTCTAAGTACAAGAATCTGTGTCTCTCCTGTAATACAGTGTTCAGTCTCACTTGCATAAGACTTCTTATTGATAGAGAATGATTTTTAGGTGCTCCATGTAGATATGGAGAAATGACACATATGGCTCCAGGCTCTTTTCAGGGAGAAGTTTCCTAGAATAAGAGAAAGACTCCAAGAAGCCGACATACAAGTTCCTTGAGCATGTAGACTTCTTCCTAGAGTCTTTCTTTCCTTTCTATTTTCCTTATCCTGAAGAGAGCCCAGAACCCTGTGTGCCCTCTCTCAAAAGCAGAAAACTAAAATCTTTCCTCTCCCAAGCTCTCTCCCACTCTGGCCCTCATGCAAGTTCAGAGTATCAAATAATCATTCTTCACCAATAAAGAGAAATTGATGTGAAATGACTTGAGTACCATGCTACAATCCATATATCTATATTCTATGACAGAAGTTGATAGGCCAAATAATAAACATTTTAGGCTTTTCAGGCTGAGAGGCAAAATCAATAAGAGAAAAACTTTCTCTAAACATTTTATTGAAAAAAATTCAAAACACAGTAACAACAACAACAACAATAATAAAGTATAATCTTTGTAAGGCAGGTCTATTAATGGAAAAATGGAATTCCTTTTTGGAGGATGGTATTTAATTAGGGTTCAAAGTTAGTGGTCTTATCATTGAAATAAATTGTAAATGTTCACCTGCATAATACTAATTTGTAATAAGATCTTATGTATTTCATCTTTGAAAATGCCTTTTCACAAAAATAGGCAGTTTCAAATACTGATATCAGTACAGAGCATATGGTTTTAATTGAGCATATTCAGTACTTAGGAAGTATTTATAGAATTCTATTAGCCTGCCTTTAAGCATATCATTACATTGCAGATTAATCACTCCTAAATGAATGTTAAATGCAAGCTTCTCAACTGAACAGTTCTTCTCAACTGAAGCAGATTTTAAAATATCAACATTTCTTTTGCACTTTCATTAAAGTCCAAAAAACACTGTTGGGTCTGTAATTTGAGCTCAGAAAATATATCTACCACAAATTTGTGTAGGAATGAAGATCTCACTTAAAAATTTAACTTTTGACAGCACAGGAAGTATAAGAAGCAACTTGTTATTATGTGTGATTTAAATAAGCTTAGTTATCGTTGAATTGATTTTATTGCAGTGTTTCACATATAAGTGATGTTTTGCCTTGTTACTCAGGTTTAATTGATTAAGAAATAATATCAAGTCTTCAGTAAATGCTTCTGCTCAAAGTCATTCAGTGTTCCATAATAATGGTTGATGGTAATTCTTTTTCTTCAGAAAAATTTCAATCTCAATTTC
Source organism: Antechinus flavipes (assembly GCF_016432865.1). Taxonomy (NCBI): domain Eukaryota; kingdom Metazoa; phylum Chordata; class Mammalia; order Dasyuromorphia; family Dasyuridae; genus Antechinus; species Antechinus flavipes. Next base: position 474,822,846 of record NC_067400.1, read on the forward strand.
AGATCAAAAAATCATAATAATTTTTTCTTTTTTTGATATGATAGGTATGAACTGATAATTTTTAAAATATCTTAGTATGGAAATAAGCATGACATAGATAATATGTAAATGAATAAGCTCCTATATTCCAACAAAACTTTATTTTAAAATGTAAAAACCATTCTCAGCTTGCTGGCTAAACAAAAACAGGTGGTGAACTGAATTTGTCCTGTGAGCTATTATTTACTGAGCTCTGTTCTAAGAGAATGAATACCCTTTGAAAAGGGAGGCTTTGGCGTTTTTTCTATATGCATGTGCAGTAAGTAGTATGAGCAATGTGAAGATTTCATTTGAGCTGTTTGGATTACTAGGCTTCTATTGATGAAACCTAGCTCCATACTTGGTCCAATTGGCTCTTGTATGACAGAGTAATTATGAGGTGTCCTTTATTGCTCCATTTAACATATGACAAGAACCAAGTAGCTTTACATAAATGCTTACAAGGTAATTGTGTAAGGAAGACAAAAGATGAGATCCATTTCTCCTGAAAGTGTCCACATTGATGACTCAAAAGGACACATAAACACTTAGAACACAAAATAGAGAAAGACTTTGCTACACCACCAGACATGAACTCCCTAGCAAGATCTCACTGAAAGACATTCAGTTTTGCACATTACTGGCTCAGCTGGCTGGAATAGGGGGTGATGGTGGGGGACACTAGGTTCAATCACCATCATGAAAAAGCTTCCTAATCTATTTTGTAGCTATTGCAGCATATAACTTCTTCCAGACAACAGAGGAATTTCTTTGTGGTACTGTTATAGTTGTGAGAAGCTGACAACTATTCACAAGCTCTTTGGTTATTCTTTGGGCACAGGGTTCTGGACAGAATCCTGGCTTTTAAAGTTTGAACCAACCCCAAGTTTTAATTCCTTTCTCAGGCTAAGCCTTTAATGATGTCACACTGTGTGAAGCTCTAGCATCTTCTATTTGGTACTCAGCATATGCTTATTTACAGAATTAGAACTGAACCTAAAGTCAACATTTCCTAGACCATTAACTCCTCACTTCTCACTCACCAGATAAAACATTTTGGGGAAGTGTTAATATTCCTAAGAATAACTCATATTGATATGGATTTTTTTTATTTGTTTAGATTTTTAAGGTCTACAATGTGCTTTCCTTAGTGGGTGGTGCATTTTTTAGATGAGGTTGGATAGTTGAAGTAATTTGTCTCACAGTTTTGGGTAGAATCCAGGTCCTTCCTGATTCCAAATCCAGTTTTCTTTCTGCTATGCAACACTGCTTGTGTTTTGCTCCTTTGGGACTCCCCTTAGTTGTGGCTTTCGTGATTTCTAGACAAAGTTTTGTCCAGAAAACATTTGCATAAATAAAAGGATTGTTATAGAAAGACCTGCTAGTGCTGATTTATTTATTGAAACTCAGCACAAAGCTAATTAATTAATTTAATTTTTTTAAATGAAAGAAAGAGAGAAAGAAAAAGGAAAAAGAAAGAAACAAGGAAGGAAGGAAGGAAGGAAGGGAGGGAGGGAGGAAGGAAGGAAGGAAGGAAGGAAGGAAGGAAGGAAGGAAGGAAGGAAGGAAGGAAGGAAGGAAGGAAGGAAGGAAGGAAGGAAGGAAGAAGAAAGAAAGAAAGAAAGAAAAAGAAAGAAAGAAAGAAAGAAAGAAAGAAAGAAAGAAAGAAAGAAAGAAAGAAAGAAAGAAAGAAAGAAAGAAAGAAAGAAAGAAAGAAAGAAAGAAAGAAAGAAAAGAAGGAACTCTGTACAATAGTCTTGAAGGCTTTTTGGTCTTTAAGGGCACCTTATTCAAACCAGTTCACAAGGGATAACAATTTAAAAGGGTATTTCAGAGGCATTAGTGGGAACAGGATGCAAGAGAGAGAGAGAGACAACTGTAAAGGGGAAATGGGATTGAGAGAGGATCTGGGAAAGTGCCAGAAACAAACTTCACCTAGTTCGCAGTTTTGCAGAAATCTCCTCCTCGCTGCCTTCCTCTCCTGGATATTTGGACAGGCGTCAGAAAAACCAGCAGGAAATAGAGACAAGCATATGTTCCCGGCTCGGAGAGCCAGACTTGGAAAGCCGGCCCTGCTCCACCAGATGGCAGTATGTCAATGGGGAGTCTAGTAGCCTGTTTTCAGGAGGCCCCAGTTAAATGACCTTGTACTTTTGCCAAAGCTGAATGAACTACTCAGTTGGATCTCTCTGTGTTCTGTGTTTGTTCTGCTGTTGAAGGAGATTCATTTTCAAGATTCTAACCCCATCTTGCCTCAGAGAAATCGGTCCCTTCTCCAGCTCTCCATGACTCAATGTAGTTAACAAGTATTGATTGAATACTTCCAATGTATAAAACATGGTATTAGGTATTGGGCTGGGAAAGGAGACCGAGTCTCTGCTTCATTTTAATCCTTTTTTTGATCTATAATTAAGATAACAATTAACACATGCACAGATTTTTAAAGTTTGCTGAAGACTTCAAATACATTATCTCAGCGGGGCCTCACAGCACCCCATGAAATAGGTGGTGCAGGAATTATTAGCATCCTTTTACAGATGAGGAAACTGAGGTTCAGAGAGACTACGGCAGCACAACTAATAAGTGTCAGAAGTAGAATTTGAACTCAGAGCTTCCTGAAACCAAATCCAATATTCCAACACACTATTTTCCCTGGATATCCTTGTACATGAGTGAGGACAACTGAGTTTCTCTTCTACACATTTCCTTTTGAGGAGGCCAAATATGCTTAGGACTGTGCTACAGAATCTATTTGCCAATATTTCTATTATGATTACTGTGATTCTCCAATTGATAAATGGTCAAAGGATATGGACAGACAATTTTCAGGTGAAGAAGTTCAAACTATTTCTAGCCATATGAAAAGATGCTCCAAGTCATTATTAATCAGAGAAATGCAAATTAAGACAACTCTGAGACACCACTACACACCTGTCAGACTGGCTAGAATGACAGGGAAAGGTAATGCAGAATGTTGGAGGGGATGTGGGAAAACAGGGACACTGATACATTGTTGGTAGAATTGTGAACACATCCAGCCATTCTGGAGAGCAATTTGGAACTATGCTCAAAAAGTTATTAAATTGTGCATTCTCTTTGATCCAGCAGTATTTCTACTGGGCTTATCCCCCAAAGAGATACTAAAGAAGGGAAAGGGACCTGTATGTGCCAAAATGTTTGTGGCAGCCCTGTTTGTAGTGGCTAGAAGCTGGAAAATGAAAGGATGTCCATCAATTGGAGAATGGTTGAGTAAATTGTGGTATATGAATGTTATGGAATATTATTGTTCTGTAAGAAATGACCAGCAGGATGAATATAGAGAGGACTGGAGAGACTTACATGAACTGATGCTGAGTGAAATGAACAGGACCAGGAGATCCTTATATACTTCAACAACAATACTATATGATGATCAATTCTGATGGACTTGGCCATCTTCAGCAATGAGATGAACCAAATCAGTTCCAAAGGAGCGGTAATGAACTGAATCAGCTACATGCAGCAAAGAACTCTGGGAGATGACTAAGAACCATTACATAGAATTCCTAATCCCTCTATTTTTGTCCATCAGCATTTTTGATTTCCTTCTCAGGTTAATTGTACAATATTTCAGAGTCCGATTTTTTTTGTGTAGCAAAATAACAGTTTACACATGTATACATATATTGTATTTAATTTATACTTTAACATATTTAACATGTATTGGTCAACCTGCCATCTGGGGGAGGGGTTAAGGGAAAAGAGGGGAAAAGTTGGAACAAAAGGTTTTGCAATTGTCAATGCTGAAAAATTACCCCTGCATATATCTTGTAAATTAAAAAACTATAATAAAAAGAGATAAATAAAAAAAGATAAACAACAACAACAACAAAAATGATTACTGTGCCCCTGGTGGAAGGAACCATGCTTTCTCTATTCTAGGTATAATATCAGTAGTTTATAATGTTATCATGTCATGTCATTTAGCAGATGCCTCAACATGATTATTTTAAAAGGAAGAAAGGAAGGAAGGAAGGAAGGGAAGGAGGAAGGGAGGAAAGTAAGAAGGAAGGAGGGAGGGTGGGAGACATGGTAGTGATGATGACTATGGCTAATTTAACTCTCATCCTTTGAGCATGTGCTATTTTGTATACTACAATGCCTCATATGGAGGCTGGATAAACTTGCTCTCAACCATGGGGTAATAGAGTCCTGTTCTCCATGTTAGATCATACTTAGGTATTTGGCCACTATTTCCTGTATGCTTACACTATGGCAAAGAAAAGCCTGACTAGCTGCTGAGTCAGAACTGGGTGTGCATACAAAAGTCATTTAAAAAAAAAGTCACTTGATTTTTTTTTTCTTTCCTTATGTCTGTGAGGGAAGACATGCTGTTAAATTTCTGGCTGAAGAGGGAAACTCAAGCCTTCCTGCCCAGCCCAACATGGGGATGGTGAATGCATGGTCTGGATGTTTTTCTGTCCCTATTTCTGTCTCCTCTTTCTTACACTTATGTGAAAGAATATTGGAAATAGCTGAGATCTCGTGAATAGCCAAGACACAGTCTTTCAGGGAAGTATTAGATTTTATCAATCAGCTCAGCTATATTTGGAAGTGAATTTGGTGAGGTGATTATGTTTACTGTTTACTCCCTAGGAACCAAGGTAATAGAGGAGATAGTGTGTCCCTAGTGACCCTAGTGTTGGGGAAAATGCTTCTTAACTTTTGTTTTTGCTATGTCCTGTCACTAAATATCCATCAAGCCAATTGATGTTACTTAATTAAAAGGTAGTGATCCCTGGGCCAATTAATGAAGTTACAATAATTGTAACTCAGTTAATATTGTGGAAAATGTACTAAAAATGGAGATTCAAAACTGTTAGTATGGGGCAGCTAGGTGGCACAGTGGATAGAGCACCAGCCCTGAACTCAGGAGGGTCTGAGTTCAAATCTACCCTTAGACACTTAACACTTCCTAGCTGTGTGGCCCTGGGCAAGTCACTTAACCCCAATTGCCTCAGTCAAAAAAAAAATTCTGTTAGTATTAGAAAGATACCCCCAAATACTCCTAGAACACTTGGGGTCTATATATAACTGCTTCCTGGTACTGTCTGTAAGGGCTACAATAGAATATTGAAATCATAGATTGAGAACTGAAAGAAAACTTGGAGGCTGTATAATTACATGCCTTCATTTTAGTGATGAGGAAATTTAAATCCAGTAGATTGTGACTTAACCAAGGTAACATGACTAAAATATCAAAATGAGCTTTTGAAAGAAAGACTTCCAACGTCAACCTCCTCCTTTGACAGATTAGAAACAGAGAATCAAAAAGTTTATGATCAGGAAAAAATTAGACCTCTTAAAGTGTTATGTATTTTAAAAATAAGAGCATGTTTCTTTAAAATATTCTCAGCACAGAAATATTTAAAGGACACCTGTTTAGGGTGAGGTAAAGGTGTCAAGGGAAGGGAGATCAATGCCCTTGGGCTGAAGCAGAATAGATATCCATCTACATGGTATAATTTGAGAAACATCATTTCTGCAAGGTCTAACCTGCCCTCCGAATATACCTCACCAGCAAAACTCTCCTTTCTTGCTTGACCTGAAATTCCCATCATAAATAACTCCTCCAGGTTAGGCAACAATAATAATAGCTCCCATGTCTGTAGTTCTTTAAGGTTTGCAAAGTAAAGAGATTGAAAGGAGGCCTCACACAATACGATGGGAGATGAATGGGCCTCAGGCAACACAGAGTAAAGGAGAAGGGAAAGTTTGTTTCTTTTCTCTCTTTCTCTCTTCCCCATCCTCCCATTACTGTCTTTCTCCTAGGAGTAAATTAAATTTTTCAAAGAGGATTTCTTAAGAGAGCAAACTAGAGAACTATGAAGCAAACAAATAAAAAATATCTCCACCCCCATTCCAAGAAAATATACATTCTAAGAATGCATTTTTTAAGTTAAAAAAATACTTAGCATGAAGGCACCTTCTACAGCAAAGGAAAAATAGAGACCAACTGCTGTATATGCTGTCCTCTGACTTCATTTATCTCTGTTTCTTTCACTAGCCTCAGGAGAAAGAAAGAGTTGGTAGGAAGGCTAGGGCAAAAAAAAAAAAAAAAAAAAAAAAGGAAGGTGGGAGTATAAAGAAACGTGAAGGAATAGAGGAGACAAGGAAAAGCCAAAAGAAGAAAAAAGAAGGATCCAAGTAAGGGATTCTGAACCTCAGTTCATTATATCTTATGATCTGCAAGAGAAAACTCCCTTTGAAGAAACTCCCTCATCATCACCGTTATCATCATTATCATCATCATAGCTCACTGTTCATTTGGGCTTTAAGATTTGCAAATGCATTTACATACGTGTCTTATTTCATCCTTACAATAACTCTGAGAAGGTGTGATTATGCCCATTTTATAGATGAAAATCAGAGAAGTTAAATAATTGACCCAGTGTTATGTAAGTAATGAGTGTCTGAGATGGATTTTGTACTTAGATATTCCAAGTCCAAGTTCTGAATTAAAATCCTACTTCTGACACATTATCTGTATGATCTTGGGTAAATTATTCTCTTTAGGTCTCAATTTCCTCATCTCTAAAATGAAGGGCTGAGATTAGTTGACTTCTAAATTCCTTTATGGCTCTAGATCTATGAGTTTAGCTTCTGACCTTAACTTTAAAAGCTACACTATCTCCAAAATTAAATAGAATGTTGAATATGAAACCATGCATGAAGTTTACCAGTTTGGGTTTGGGGTTGGGTTTTGGGGGTGGAGTATGGGAAGATGGGTGGGAAAGGAGGGGCGAGGGAGAGAGAGGAGAGCTGCTTGGTTTTTTGCTCTATTTAAAAAAAAAAAAAAAAAAGGAGAAATGAAGTAGAAAGAAGCAAACACAAAGTTGCCCACTGTATCATTTTGCTTTAAGATTTAGGTTGTCCAGATGAATGATGCCAAAGTCTCCAAGTTGATGTAGATTTCACATATTGCTAATTTGGGTAAAGATTTTTGCCGATTTGGAGGAATGATTCTGCTTAAGAAAGTTGGAATTTGCTTATTCAAAAGCTGGCATTTTAAAAAGCTGACTTCAGAATAAGATTTGCAAAAGGTCATCTTTAAATAATTTATCATTTATTAGCCTGAATTTAATCAGTCATACATTTTGCATCAACTGAAATGTAAAAAGAATGTTTTAATGCAAAATTAATAAAAAATAAAATGAAGCACTTTAAAATATGACTGAAACCGAATAATTTTTCTTTTCAATTTGACAGCTAAATTCTACAAGTTTGGTGCCAGCTTCAGTCAGACTATTTCACAGAACAAATCTTAGAAATAGGAACACAAAGCGAAACTGTGAAATATGGGTATTTTGATTTTTGCCCTCCTTATTTTTTTCTCTTCTCCTTCTCAACCTTTCTCTTTACCTCTTCCCCTTCCTCCATCAAACTTTACCTGTCCTGTTTCCCATTTCCTAAGGGCCTCAGCTATTCTGGTAAATTAATCAGTGCTAATGTGTTTGGTGATAATTGGTTAATAAATTGCTCTTCCCTGGTGTAATGAATCTGCTATTTTACATTATGCTTTTAACCTAAGCTAAGAATACTTACTCCTTTCTAAAGTAGGCAAAAATACAGATAGAATCAAGCCAAAGCCATAGCAAACTGGGGCAATTATCCAATCCCCATGATTTGGGAGGAGCAGGTCAGTGACTATACTGCTTCTCCCTGCTACAGCAAGACCATTTCAATTTCCTTCCAATCCCCGATATGCTATTTAGATGAACGAATCCAAATGCTAAGAAGAGAAAGAAACTCACAAAAAGGCAGTCTAAACTTTGAGGGTAATATGTGGAAGAGAGAGGAGCACATCTTTTTGTGACCAAGTCAGGACTTTATGAGTTGATGATGTATATGAGCCTCAGATTTAGTGTGTGTATTCATGTATATGTGTACTGCACATGTGTGTGAGCAGGTGTGTGTGTGTGATTTGCATCAGCCAGTAGAGAGCTCCCAGTTATCTCCATGAGTGTAGAAGAGAAAGCCATAAAAAAAAAAAAGTTTGAAAATGGTTTTAAATCTATAAAGTGTCATTCCAAAATAAATGGATTCAATCCATCTCCACATACATTTATAAAGCACCTACTCTGTCCATAATAATAGAAAGGTAAAAACTGAAATAGAGTTTCTGTCCTCAAGGAACTTACAATAGAATAGGATACCTGTGACTTGTACAACATTAAATACAAAATGGGGCTATACAAATCTTATGGAAATGAAACATAAATACCATTCAATACTAGTTTTATAATAACCTAAAAGTAGTCAGGGTTTAGAAAATGAAGGGGAAGGCAGGAAGGAAGAAAGAAAAACAGATAAGGGAGGAAAGAAATCATTAAAGAAAAGCGAATAATTGGAATAAGAAATAAAATAAATTAGTAACAGAAGAATGGGAGAAATTCCATGGTGGGGAAATACCCCAGCTGAGGTAAAATTTCAAAAGAGATGAAATTTGTTTTTGTGTCCAACATTTGGAGTTTTTAGTCTATAAAGTAGAATTGACTCAGCTAAATGTTCTCAGAACCCCTTCTCAAAACAGAAGTGAAGGGTTATTCTCGGACACAACTCAGATATGTGCCTGAAAGATGAAGTTTCCCCTTTGTTGGCTAGTATCTCAAAAGCAATTTCCCTTCCTAATACTAACTGTATTCTCTGAGCCAGCATCCTAAGCAAGGATGGATGGGAGTATTTCAGCAGGGATGACCCTGAGGCCCATCCAGTCATCCTGAATTTGGAACTTTATTTTAGTGTTTGCAATACAAACAGGATATGGCATAATCTGAACACAACAAAATGACAACAAAACAAAACATAAACCACAGAAATGCCAAGAAATCCATGTGAGGAAGAACCATATAGTTCCCACAAAATAAAAAACAAAAATTATGATCATGATATTGCTACTCCCCTATACTCCCCACCCCCAAAAAAGGCACTTAACGAAGTCATAGAGAGATTAAAGAAATACACTAGGAACTAAAAGTGAATTCCAGAGAAGGAATCTTGAAAGAAAGTTTGTATTGCAATGAAACATCCAGATGGTCATGTCTTTTTTCAGGGAAACCCTCTTGGGGAAGGAAGTGAGTAGGAGGGAGGATTGAGAGATGCAACATTTCCAAAAAGCACAGAGAGGGAAATGTGAATTTTAAACTGTCCTCCTGGGCTCTGCACTGCTTGAATCAGCAGGAGAGCAGAGGAAAGAATAGTAGCATTGTGTAGCTTCTACATGTGTGAGCTTTCTCTCTGGCACTGTTTATACAGGAACCACAGAGTTAATGTGTAACTGATTTTACCCCTTTTTCTCATCCCTGTAATTGGATCTATCACTAAGCCCTCTTCTTTCTTCCTTAGAAACATCTCTAGAGTTCATCCTTTCAGTTCCACTTAGAATCACTGAATCTTAGTATTTTGAAGTAAATTTCTTTAAATCCAATCCCTATTCAAATGTTCTTATCTGCAACCTCCTTGACAAGTCTATTGAAAGCACTTGATTTGGGGTCAGAACAACTAGATTTAAATCCTAGCTCTAATGACTACATGGCAAGCCATTTTACTCCTCTGTACCTCAATTTCTTCATCTGTAAAAGACCATAGGATCTCTGTGGTAACTTCCAATTCCAAATCTATGCTCTTAAAAGTCCTCCAATATAAAGAAACTAATTCAATGCCCTCCTCAACTTCTCAAATTTATGGTCTGATCCATTTATTGAGATAAAAATCAATGTTCTTGCAAATGTTTTTAGTTCTTCCTTCAAGAACCAAATAGGAGGGTCCCCAGGACTGCTCCTCAAATACTAGAAGATAACTAATGTGTTCTTCTTATATCTTCTTCAATTCAATCCAACAAGTATTAATTACACGATGTTGCTACTGATGATGATGATCTTAGCTAACATTTGCCAGGCACTATGCTAAATGCTTTACTTTTTTTTTAAATTTGATACTCACAACAATCCTGTGAGATAGATGCTTTTATTATTTCCATTTTGCAAATGATGAAACTGAGGTAGATAAAAGTTAAGTGACCTGCCCGGGGGGTGGGGGAATGGGGAGGAGTAATACAGCTTGTAAGTGTTTGAAGGTAAATTTGAATACAAGTCTTTCTGACTCTAATCCATGCTCTATCTTCTGCACCACCTAGTTGCCCATGCAAAGCACTGTTACAGGACACAAAGATAAGATACTCCAAAATGAACATCCTAAATTCTTCCAGTCAAAGCTCACATGTCAGAGGAACAATCATAAATTTTGATATAAATATAGATATACATGTAATATTTATGTATTATAAATCATATGTGGTTTACATATAATTTCTACATATGTATACATGTTATATTGATGTTTCTATGTTATAAATAACTTATCACATAATTTGTGCATGCACATGTGTATTTATGAGTGTGTTGTATCTGTGTTGGATACATGTATGTAGGTCATTTCCCTAAGTAGAATGTAAGCTTCTTGTGGTTAGATATCTTGTTACTTTTGTCTCTGCATCCCCTGTATCTAGCAAAGTCTGGCATGTGGTAGGTTTGGTGTTTAATAAATGTTTATTGCTTGGACTACAGGGAAAGGCATTGCTTTCAGAAATAAAGAGGTGACAATTCCCCAATACTCTGCCCTCATCAGACTTCATCTGAAATATGGTTCAATTCTGGGAACCACAGTTTAAGAAGGGCATTGATTAGTTGAAGAATCTTTAATGAAGGGCAACAAGGTTGGTGAAGGATTTTTTGGTCTAGCTAAAAGAAATGGGGCATGTTTAGCCTGGAAAAGACAAGACTTAGGGAGAACTGTGAGAATCATCTTTATTTGAAGAATCATCATTTGGAAGAAAAATTCAGCTTTTCTTTTTGGCCACTTTTCATGATTCCAAGCTTTTTATTGCTATAGAAACTCTTCTTTTCAATACCAACATCCTCCTGAAAATAATACAGAATTGTGAATCATAAAACATTATAATCTATGAAGAATCAAAATCATAAATGTTTCAAAGGACAATGAAAAGACAGAATACAGTTATAAATAGATTAAAACACATTTTCTTTGCCTTTGATAATTTGTGTTCAAGAAGCAATTATAAAATACATCATCAAGAATATATATGTGTATATATGTTTATATATATAATATATATAGAAAACAAAAAAGAAATGAGTCTTGTTTTAAGAGCAGGGGATAATGGATAGATAACTCAAATATTGCATAGGTATCCACACAATATTATAATGCAGAGAAAAGCCTCTAGTTCTCTAATCACCTCCTCATAAAATGTTTTCATGCATTATGATCAACACTAGTACAAGGAACAATCACAGCAAATTACCTTCAAAAAGATTATATTAATTCTATTATCGCATAAAGAACTTTCAATCCACTTAAGTTTCTAGAATTTATTTTTCACATGAGCTAAGTTCTAGCCACATCATCTCCAACTACTGCTTCTTTGGTAGATTTAACTTTGGGGTTTTTTTTTAAGTTTTAATTGACGTTTTTTATTTGTTATCATAGTTTCAGTAACAACACCCCAAGTTAAACAAATGTTTTTTGTTATTTTATTTTAATAGTATTTTATTTTTTCCAAATACATGCAAAGATAGTTTTCAACATTCAATTTTGCAAAACCTTGTGTTCTGAATTTTTCTCCCTCTCTTCTCCTCGCCCCTCTCCAAGACAGCAAACACTCTGATATAGGTTAAACATATGCCATTCTTGTAAATATATTTCCATATTCATCATGCTGTGCAAACAAAAAAAAAATCAGCTCCAAAGTGTGGGGAAACACAAAAAAGGGGGAAAAAGCATAAATAATCACTTACCACCATCACCAACAACAAAGGTAAAAATACTATGCTTTGATATACATCCAGTCTCTACTGTCCTCTATCTGGGTACAGATGCACTCTCCATCACAAGTCTATTGGAATTTCTTTGAATTACCCCATTGTTGAAAAGAGCTAAGTTCATCACATAACAATAAATATTTTTGAAGAAAAAAAAAAGGGAAAAATATCAGCATAAATATATTGGGGAAAAGACTGACAACACACATAATATGCAATACTTGTGGACCTACCAAATAAGCACATCAAGTGTCATGTATTTTGTGTTATGCGTGCAATTTTGCAACATTCACTTTTGATTTATTTGTATGTGCATATGTGCATGTATATTTGTATGTATATATGTAAATGGGATTCTTTCCAAGAATGTTATTATAATCCTTGTGTATATTGTTTGGCTCTACTTCCACATCATTTCTTGTAGAATTTTCCATCTTCCTCTATACTTAATACATTCATCATTTTTTATAGCATAGTAATATCCTTTACATTCATGAACTACAATTTGTTTAGCCATTCTCCAATCAATGGATATCTATTTTGTTTCCAATTTTTTGCTATCACAAAAAGTTTTGCTATAAATATTTTGGTATAAATATTTTTTGCTTGTTAATAGTTTCCTTGGGCTATAAATATGGGGTTCTAGGTCTACAGTAGGGACATTTCAGTCATTTAATTTGCATAATTCCAAACTGCTTTCCAAAATGGTTATGCTGATAAACAGCTCCACTAACAGCATTTCAAGATGACTATCTTCTCACAAATCCTCCACCATTAGTCATTCCAATCTTTTGACATTTTTTTTCCAATTTGCAAGGTATGATGTAAAACTTGACCATTATTTTTATCTGCATTTCTCTTATTATTAATGATTTAGGGCATTCTTTCATGTGATTTATAATAATTTGCAATTCTTTTGAATTGTTTGTTTATAATCTTGGATCAACTATACATTGGAAAATGGTTATGTACAAATACACAGATATGCATACATACACACACATACTAACATACAAATGGGAACAGCTAGGTGGTGCAGTAAATGGAATGCCATGCCTGGAGTCAGGAAGTGTTGGAATCTTTGCAAACTGCTAACTCATTAGAGTTGATAGATTATCGATCTGCTCTTACAAGAAGATGTTTTGACCTTGTTTCAGGTTCTGGCTCAAAACATCTTCTTGTAAGAGCAGATCAATAATCTATCAACTCTAATGAGTTAGCAGTTTGTAAAGATTCCAACAAGGAAGATTCATCTTTCTAAATGGCCTCAGAACCTTACTACCTGTTTGACAAACCCAAAGACCTGAGCATTTGGAATAAGAATTCACTGTTTGACAAAAACTGCTGGGAAAATTTGCCATACTAATATGGCAGAAACTATGCATTGACCCACACTTAACACTGTACACCAAGGTAAAGTCAAAATGGGTTCATGATCTAGGAATAAAGAATGAGATTATAAATAAATTAGAAGAACATAGGATAGTTTACCTCTCAGACCTGTGGAGGAGGAAGGAATTTGTGACCAAAGAAGAACTAGAGATTATTATTGATCACAAAATAGAAAATTTTGATTATATCAAATTGAAAAGCTTTTGTACAAACAAAACTAATGCAGACAAGATTAGAAGGGAAGCAATAAACTGGGAAAACATTTTTACGGTCAAAGGTTCTGATAAAAGTCTCATTTCCAAAATATATAGAGAATCGACTCTAATTTATAAGAAATCAAACCATTCTCCAATTGATAAATGGTCAAAGAATATAAAAAATTTTCAGAGGAAGAAATTGAAATTATTTCTAGCCATATGAAAAGAAGCTCCCAAATTATTATTAATCAGAGAAATGCAAATTAAGATAACTCTGAGATACTTCTTCATACCTCTCAGATTGGCTAAGATGACAGGAAAAGATAATGCTGAATGTTGGAGGTGATGTGGGAAAACTGGGACACTGATACATTGTTGGTGGAATTGTGAACACATCCAGCCATTCTGGGGAGCAATTTGGAACTATGTTCAAAAAGTTATCAAACTGTGCATACCCTTTGATCCAGAAATGTTACTACTGGGCTTATATCCCAAAGAGATCTTAAAGAAGGGAAAGGGATCTGTATGTGCACAAATGTTTGTGGCAGCCCTCTTTGTAGTGGCCAGAAACTGGAAAGTGAGTGGATGCCCATCAATTGGAGAATGGCTGAATAAATTGTGGTATATGAATATTATGGAATATTATTGTTTGGTAATAAATGACCAGCAGGATGATTTCAGAAAGGCCTGGAGAGACTTACATGAACTGATGCTGAGTGAAATGAGCAGGACCAAGAGAGCATTATATACTTCAACAACAATACTATATGATGATCAATTCTGATGGACCTGGCCATCTTCAGCAATGAGATGAACCAAATCAGTTCCAATGGAGCAGTACTGAACTGAATCAGATACACCCAGCGAAAGAATTCTGGGAAATGAGTGTGAACCACTACATAGAATTCTCAATCCCTCTATTTTTGTCTGCCTGCATTTTTGATTTCCTTCATAGGTTAATTGTACATTATTTCAAAGTCCCATTCTTCTTGTACAGCAAAATAACTGTATGGACATGTATACATATATTGTATTTAACATATATTTTAACATATTTAACATATATTGGTCTACCTGCCATCTGGGAGAGGTGTGGGAGGAAGGAGGGGAAAAATTGGAACAAAATATTTTGCAATTGTCAATGCTGAAAAATAACCCATGAATATATCTTGTAAATAAAAAGCTATTAAAAAAAACCCAAAAACAAACAAACAAACAAACAAACAAACAAACAAACAAAAAAAAAAAAAAAAAAAAAAAAAGAACTAGCTGTGTGATCCTGGGCAAGTCGCTTAACCCTGTTTTCCTCAGTTTTCTCATTATAAAATGACCTGGAAGAAATGGCAAATCACTCCAGTATCTTTGCCAAAAAAACCACACAAATAAAGAGTTGGACACAAGTGAAATGACTAAAGAAACACACACACACATATGTACAGTGTATTCATGTTAATTGTTTATATATTCTGGATTCTAAATTCTTATCAGAGAAATTAAATATGAACATTTTCCCCCATGCCCTTCTATCCTAGTGCATTAATTTTGTCTGTGCAGAAGCTTTTTCACTCCACATAATCAAAGTTACCTAGTATCTTTTGTAATTGTCGTTTTTTTCCCCCTATAATTCCTTTGTTTGATTAAGGACATATCTCCTATCTCTAGCTGAGAGAAGTGTATGTTCTGCCTCTCTTCTAATTTTACAGCATGATCTTTACTATTAAGATTTAAATTATTAATTAAATTATCCATTTAAAATATATTGTAGATTGTGGTATAAGATATTGGTCTAAGTCTAATTTCTGCTTTCCAGTTTCTATAAGATTTTTTTTAATCAAATAAAGTTTTTTCCTAGGCAAGTTATGTTTTCCACTTTATCAAACACTAGGTTATTGAGTTCCTTTGCTTCTGATTCCCCTTTTTCTAGTCTGTTCCATTGACCCACCTCTCTATTTTTTTAACTAATGACAGATGGTTTTGATCATCAGAAATGTGTTTTTCAATGTAAGTATATATAAACTTACATTTATTCATATTAAATTTCATCTTTGTTAGCTATAAGTTGACATTCCAGATTGTCTTAATCTTTTAGAATTCCCATTTTATCATATATTAGGCATCCCTTTTAGACTTGTACTTTTTGCATATTTAATAAGCATGCCAATTCTGCCTTCTTTCAAGCCCTTAATAAAAATGTCAAACAGAACTGGGCCAAGGACATAGTCCTGGAGGGCTCCACTAAAAATCTGCCTCCAAGTTGACACTGATCCAATCCACTAATTACCATTTGTTCAGTGCAGTCACTTGGTTGCAAACCCATTTGACTGCACTATTTTGTCTAAAATATCTCCACCTTATCCAAAAGACTATTTCAAGAAAATGTCAACTATCTTCCTGAAATCACAGAATCCTCCTGATTCCCTATTCCAATAATGTGATAAGAAAACAAATAAAGTAACTTTGCCATGACTTGTTTCTATTGAATTCATGCTAACTTTTCATTATTGTTTCTTTTTCTAAATGATTCAAAGCCCTTTAATAATCCATTGTGGAAATTTGCTTGAAATTCAAAATTGAATGTTTATCTGTTTGATATATGTACATTGGTACAATATCTAAGGGACTTATCAAACTACAGATTATTGTCTAAATAATAGTCATGCTTCATTTGCTTGTTGTTATCCTTGTTGATTTCTGGGTGGATGGTTAACTCAAAATTTTTAGTTGTGGATCTTAGTTAGGAGGTTCTATAATGTTATTGGGGATGAATGAAAAAATTGAATACAAAGAATAAAGAAAATTAAACTGTATTTATGAAATTGTAAGATATTTTCAATGTTCCCTCTGAAACAAAACTTCATCTCTTTTTAAAATTTTTAAACAATATTCTTCTTAAGGTGCTAAATGATTAAAAATCAGATAGCACAATAATCACTAAAAGAATCAAAATTTGGGGTCGCTCTTTATTTTGCATCTGCTGCCTTTTCAACTCAACAGGAAAAGCTGCTTTTCTAGAGTAAATATATAATTTCTAAACTCAATCCCAAACTGCTAACTTAAGACTGACAACAGCTCCTCTTTGTTTCCTTTCCCCCAGATTGGAGGACTGGATAATGAAGTACCAAACTTTTTTCCAATGCCTTCTTTTATAGAGTCCAGAAACTAAATTTTTCAGCTCATTCCACTCTGCATCTGCTGTTCTGTCTGGTTTCAATTCCACAAAACAAGATGCCCCCACACTGCTGGATATCCCCAAGTAACCCATTCCCCTATCCTCCTTTGCTTCTTTTTATGTGTTGTCTCTCCTTTTAGATTGTGGGCACTTTGAAGCCAAGGACTGTGTTTCTTTTTATTAATTGTATCCCCAGTGCTAGATGCTTAACAAATGTTTATTGGACTGAATTGAATTTGTCCCAAAGAGCAGTGGAGAGCTTCATGGTGGGTGTAAATAAGTTGTAGAATATCATAAATAATAGATTTCTGTGTAAGAGAGCAATATAAAAGATATGCAAAAAGAAATATTATTGGAAAAAAATGGACCAGTCATGTAAAAATGTAAGGGAAAATCATATGATACCTTGATATCTTCATATTCTTAGAACTAGAGGAAGGCTTCTGATACATTAGGTCCATCCTCCTCAGGTAGCTTCCATGGAAAGACACAGAAAAGAACCTCCGCAGGAAAGGCATGAACAGTTGTGGTCTGTAGCAATGCAGGGAATAGTTATATATTTGTTATCATAAATCCATGGAATGCCTGACATGTTAGTTACTTTCCATACTCATGCCTCCCAACTCTTTTTATTGTCATAATAAATAACCATGAGCCTCTTTTGTTGTCTACAAATTCTTGGCTTCTTTTGATTATTGATCCTAAATCATATTTTCCAACAGATTTTTTAACCATCTTCCCCTAGGCCTACCTTTGCATCAAAGTAAGAAAATATTAAGTATTTTTGTCCTACTTTGGAAGTCCTTACTGAATTTCTCATAAAATGTTTCTATCTTCTTATCCTTTACAACAGATGCTAGCACATAAACTACAATGGTGGTCTCTTTGCTCATAATCATTGTGAGTTACAAGGTAAGATGACAAAAGTTTTCCATAAAATTATATTTCTTTTAGTCACTGGGCACACACTAAAAACACAAAGAATTATTCTGTCAATTCTTTCGTTTGCCTCTTTAAAGAGAGCCTGTAAGTTAACTTGCACAATTTATAAGTTCTGGTTTTATTTACAACAAGAATGTCAATATTGTTACAACTCAGTTCCTATAATAATATATTCATCCATTAGTTGCTGAATAACAAACCTGTAGTCACAATAGGAACAAGTGAATAAATTTTAATAGGCAAAACAAAACTTATGATATTTAGCATGCCCCCCTTTTTTTAACCTCTCAGTTACATCACTACAAGGAAAAAATCCATATAGAACTGAAGGTCATTTTGCTTCATGGACTGCCATAATTAAAGAATTAATCTCCTAATAGGCAGGGTACTTAAAATAAGCCTCTCTGTTCTTAGCCTCATTCCCATACAGAAGATATAATATGCACCTTATTTATTCAAGGACTGTGCAGCCTGACAGAACATACCAGAGTTCTATGAGAATAGCCTTCAAGAATTTAGGGTCACCTCTTGTCTATAATGAGAAATCAGAATAGAACTTTTGTGAAGAGAAATTCTCTAAATGTCTTTTAAATATAGAAAGCCAAATTTTCAGGTACCATCTCATTCTGAGCTTAATTTGGCAAAAAAATAATTAAAATTAGGATTTGTAATCTAGGGGTCAGAGGATAGATTTCAGGGAATATATGGACTGGATAGGAGATACATTTGCATATTTCAGTATAGCTGTTTTCCTTTAAATACTATGTGTTGGGGCAGCTAGGTAGCACAGTGGATAAAACACCAGCCCTGAAGTCAGAAGGACCTGAGTTCAAATCTGATCACTTAATACTTCCTAGCTATGTGACCCTAGGCAAGTCAGTTAACCCCAATTGCCTCAGCAAAAAATAGATATATTACATGTTTTATTTTTGTGCATTTAAAAACATTATTCTGAGAATTCCCTAAATCAGTGGTTCTCAAACTTTTTTTCTCAGTATCTTCACGTTGTTAAAAAAAACTATTGAGGATCTGTTCAAAGAGTTTTTGTTCACATGGGTTATCTTTATAGCTATTTACTATATTAGAAATAAAAAATAATTTTGAATTTGTAGACCCTCTGAAAGGGTTTCAGAGACCCCAACAATTCTTTGGACTACACTTTGAGGACCACTGCTACCAGACTACCAACACTACGGTCATCTATGACCAACAAACAAAGTTAAGAATCCCAGAAATATTAAAAGCAAAAAATAGTGAGGCTGTGAAGGGATGGAGATACTCATTCATTAGTATTAAAATATCATATTAATAAAAACTTTTTATAGATCAATCTGGTAGCAAGTTATAAAAGTTATCATGCCTTTGGTTCAATAATTTTATTGTGAGGAATCTGCCCTGAAAATGTGACTGGAAATAAAACAAGTGATATCTTTTTAAAGCTTTTTATAGCAGAATTACATATAACTATGATAAACTCAAAACAACCAAAATGGTCAGCAGGAGAGGAATGGCCAAATAAATTATGGTATATTCATGTAATTGAAGATTATAATGCAATCAAAACAAAGAAATTTGGAAAGTTCTTTAATGAAATAATACAAAATGGAAAAAAAAAAGTAGAACTGGAAGAATGGAAACCATTTGACAAGAAAAGTGAATGAAAATGAACAAACAATCCTGATGAAGATATAGGGGAGTGATTGAAAGTTGTTAAGATAATTTATGTTGGAATTAATTAATTTACATACAAATAGATGATAAGCTTAGCTGTTTATATTGATGTTCAAAGACTTTAATAAAACATTTTAATTTTAAACTAAATTTTTTAAACTAAAAAAAAAATTCTAAGACACATTTTAATAAAACTAAATGTTGGAGAGGGAATTAATAAGGAAATACCTGATCAATTAACTTGTCTCCAGACTAGTCAATGAACTTACATTAAAAAACTAGTAACAAAGAAAACAAAATTTCAGTATTTATTGAAATGTGACAGAACAGGCAAATTTGATAGAATTTAAAAGTAACAAACCAATAACTAGTTAAAGACACAATCATGTTTACTTTAAAAGGTACTTTAAAACTGAGAAACATTCTCTTCAAAATATAATGTTCAAAGACCTACAATCTTTTAAAGTAAAAGTTGCTAGGTCTTGCGAAATCCTGACTGTTATTTCCACAGTATTTAAATTTTTTTTCTTATTGCTTGCAATATGTTCACCTAATATGGGAGTTTTGAAACATGGCTATGACATTCCTGTAAGTTTTCCTCCTGGAATAGAATTCAGAGGACTTGAGGCCTCGGGCAACATTACCTACAATGTTATATTAAAACCTAATTATAACAATAAGCTGCTAAAAAACAAAATAAAGCAAAATAAAAAATAGTAAAGAAAAAAGAAGCTGGCCATAGGTAACTACTTTGGTATAAAAAAAGATCTAGGTTCATATTCAGAATAAGATAGTGAGATAAAAAGACAAACAAAAACAAAAAACCCACAAACATTCCTCTTCCAAAGAGTAACATTGACAAGGGGAACCCTGAAACTCTTTTTCTTTCTTTCTCCCTGACTTTGGGGGGAATGCTAGGTTCTCCCCCTGAGAGACCCACCCCAGAGAATCAAGATAAAGTAGTTTTTATTCTGTTATCTGGGTGAGAGTGGTTGATTCCTAACCCTACTGAATTGGAAATTAGCCCAGAGACACTCATTCAATACCAAGATTTTCTATTCTGATTCCAGCTCAAACTGCTCCTAGCCCCCACCAATAGCTGCTCCCAGCTTCTAGCCGAGGTTTCAATTATAAAAAGAGGCAACTTGGGGCTCACTCCTTGCAAAAGACTTAACGTGCCATGCTATGCCAAGGAACCTCTCTCTCCCTTTGGCATAAGCTGCAACCCTCTGCCTGCTGAAATGATATTCTCTTTCAGTGTGACTCACTCTTTATTTTTCTCTCTCCTATGTTCCTAACAAGACCTTATTCACTTTCTCTGCTAGGATAGGATTTTTCTGATAATAAATTTATATCCCTCTGTGGGGATCTTACCATCAAGGAATTCAGTCTTTCTTGTAAAGGCTGAGTTGCTAATGCCAATAATAAACTTCTTTTTGCCAGTCTAGCTTTTCAAGTTCATAAATTCCTTTACAAAGGACCTCTGCACCGCCAGAAGGGATTCCCACAACTCCCTGCCCTGCGCTGAACCTCATCATTTGGGGACACAATCCCGCGCCTCTTCAACATCAAATGGTCACAAGCCCAAAAAGAATTATTGGAAGAACTTAAAAAGGAATTTTAAAAATTGAATAATAGAGATTGAGAAAAAATTAAGAACAAAATAAAAGCAATCCAAGAAAAGTATGAAAAAAAGTTAACCTATTGGAAAAAAAGAGGTCCAAAATATTAAGAAAATAACTTCTTGAAAACTAGAATTGGACAAGAGGAATCTGATGATATTAAAGAAACCAAGAAATAATAAAACTGGAAAAAATAAAAGAGAATCTAAAACATGTCATTAGAAAAACAATTGATCTGAACAACAGATAGAGGGGAGATAATATAAGAATTGTTAGATTACCTAAAAACTATGATTTAAAAAAAGAATCTTAATACAAAATTATTAGAAATTATTCAGGAAAGTTGCCCTGAAGTTCTAGGATGAGAGCAAAATAGAAAAAAAAAAAAAAAAAAAGTCTACCATTTACCACTCACTGGTTTGTCAGTGAAGTAAGGAGACAATTTGAAGAGAGTGCCTAAATGAAGAAAAGAAAATACTTAGGGAGAAAGAATGTGGTCTTTTGGAGGTGGAGCAAAAGATATCTTTCCTCATTGATCATTGTATGTTGTAATGGTATTACTTGTTCAGTAGAAGATACCAGATCCAGTAGGAAACAGACCCAGAGAGTAGAGGGAAGAGGTGATTTTGGGAAATATAACTTCTGACAACAGAGAAAAGAACCATTCTTGGATGTTGGGAATTAAAATGAAAAAGTACAGGGAAACCAACTGAGTGATTTTCTTATAAGAGATATATTACCTAGGAAAAATAATACAAGGTCACTTGAGAAGAGAAAGGAACTTGAAGGCCTTAAGTGCTAAAGATGTGAGTTGCCTTTTATGGAGAGGTTATTTCATTACTATTGTTCATACACAATAACATCTCAATAAATGTCTTTACTGGCTGACTGTTAAAGTTAAGTTCACTTGTTGGGGCTCATTAGTTATATTTTTGGAGTTTCAGATAGCATGAGTATCTTAAATTTAAGTGTAGTTATCTCCCTGGAAACCCAATCTGCAAGTGCAAAATGGGAAGAACAAAGTAACTGCTAAGTAAGTGGAATTGATGAGATAATGATTCTCTAATTTACATGTACTTAGTACTTACTATAATTCCACAAGATTCACACCTTTAAGAGAGTATATATAAGGAAGAGCTCTCAGGGCCAAAGAACACAAGCCCACTAGAAGGTCTCAGAGGAGGAGACAGATTCATTCCATCTTCTACCTTTGTGCTGGCTAGAGACTGAACCCCAAACCTTTGGATTCGGAGAGAGCTAGAGGCAGAAGTTGGCAGAGACAAAGAACTAGCAGCAGGAGCTCTCAGAACCAAGTAGAGAGATAGGCCTCTAAGAAAGCTAACCGGGCCCCAGAAAGGAGACAGGACTTAAAAGGAAACAATAAAGGATTTGGACTCCTGGCTGCATTTGGGGTAATTACACTGAACTGAAACTAAGGCTGCCTCCAGAAACCCCGCAAGAAACCTGCTCCCAGAGAACATTACATTTTAGAGAAGAATATTACAACTAACTATGCTGGAGCACTGTATAAAAGTTAATATCTAAGTTCATAGATGAGCCTCCTTTTCTACCACATTAATCAATTTCCTTATTATTTGAATCTATTTTTAATTAATTTATGAGAACTTTATTGGAAAGGGCTTTCCATCCCTCTTAAGTTTGATGTGGGAAAACAATAAAAAACTGTTCCCTTTTGATCTGTAAAATTATCACTCTGAAATTGTGTCCCCTTTTGATCTGTAAAAGAAGGGAGATTCCTGGCCTTCCAGGCTCCAGAGTCTATGAGAGAACATATTTCTCAGGCTGGGCCTTTTTAAGGCAAATCACCCCCTTCCCCTACATTGATAGCCGGATCCCCATTCAAATTCTATTGGGAGATCTGGGCCTGATACTGAGTGACTGAAACTCCAAGATATTTCTAAACTCCTGATCCTTGCAGAAGTCTGGAATAGGGCATAGCTGCCTGTTGTGACTCCTGTCCACTATGAAGACATTCTCTTCTCAGGGGAAAAACTTTTTGTTATTTCTCTGCCACTGAGAAAGTCAGTCTCCCAGCAAAGCTGACTTCTCATCCTACAATAAACTTT
Organism: Antechinus flavipes; assembly: GCF_016432865.1. Classification (NCBI taxonomy): domain Eukaryota; kingdom Metazoa; phylum Chordata; class Mammalia; order Dasyuromorphia; family Dasyuridae; genus Antechinus; species Antechinus flavipes. The sequence goes on from NC_067400.1 coordinate 474,845,823, forward strand.
TTGCCATTTAAACCTTTTGGGTTCGTGAATTCTTTCACAAAGGACCTGCGCCAACCAGAAGGGGATTCCCACAACTCTCTAAACTGCTACTAACCTCATCAAGCTGACTTCTCTTTTCAAATCTTTCAAATCTTGGGTCATAAAATTTGCCTATCTTATCTCTGAACTCTCAGAAGCTCACTCTCAGGATGCATGTATAACCAAGCCCAGTTTTTCTTGTTGTCTACCAAAACTAAATGGCATGACCATTGTTTTCTGAAGTTATTTCTAATTCACTAATCAATTCTTCCTTTATTAATCAAAATCTTGTCCAGAAGAGCAGTTCACCCTGTCCTGCCTCTATCGTCTGAAAGATGAAGTTATCAGTAAGGTAAATCAATAATTTACCAATTGCTCTTCTTTTAGCTTTGTGCTAAAACCTTCTTCATCCTTCAGCTTATTTGACTCTGACCCATGCTTCAAGGTCCAACTCAAATTTCACCTTCTCTAAGAAGTCTTCTACCACTACACTAGTCTACAATGATATGTTTTTAGAACGCCAAATAAACTCATCAGAATTAAATGGTTTAGTTACTTGTTATTCTTTTTATTTCATCTCTGTTCATTTTACCTCCTTGGATGACTGTAAGCTCTTGGAAAGCAAAGATCACATTTTACATATCTTTATATCCTCAGTTTATAACATAAACCCCAATGTTAGACTTAACCAATATTTTTTAGGCTTAAATGATATTTAATCGATTTAAATTTACACATGCATGTATATATGTATGCATCAATCTACATACCCATATACATATGTATAATTGTATGGGGCCTACTTGTCATGTGTACATATATACACATATATATTCTTGTATGTACCCTTAACTAGATTACAGATTCCTTGAAGAAAAAAGACATAGAAATGATAAAACTTTGGTCCAGAAGGGAATCATAGAAACAATATAGTTTAGCATCTTGATTTTTTTTTTGTTATTGAGGCAATCAGTATTAGGTGACTTGCCCAGGATCACATAGCCAGTAAGCATATAACTGGATTTGAACTCAGGTTCTCCTGACTCCAGGGTCAGTACTCTATCCACTATACCATCTAGTTGTCTTAGCACCTTGGTTTTACAAATGATGAAAATAAGGATCAGAGAGGCCTTGGATTCATATGTCCAGACTCTAAAACACTGTCCTTTCCACTTTCATGGGCTGCCTTCTTTGGTCTCTATCCCCTTTTTTTATTCTATCCACATGATATGTTCAGATTAAGAATGATAGTTAATAAAATGCTTTTTCAATGATTGCTCCTTAAACAAAAGAGAAAAAATAGAATCTGGAAAGAATTCCTCTAATTTCAAGGACAAATAAATTAATCAATGTTTACTTAAATACAGCAATTATTATTTATACTATTGGCAAACTTGTATGTCACCTTGTGGCAAACCTCCATGCTCATGTCAGACCCGTCTCTCCCAAATCACAGGAGTGAATCATCTCTCAGAAAAATCTGCTTTATTCAAGGCTCCTCTTAAATACAAACAGTAAGCAGTTGTCTACCATGGCATGACCTAAAATCCCAGGAAGATTATTCTGCTCAAAAGTATCTCCCCTCAATGATGCTCAGATTCTATCACTTGAGAACTGAGGTCAAAAGGAGTTAAATCTCTGTCCCGCTATTTGACTAACTGTATAACTCTTGACAATTTTCTTAGCCTCTTTAGATTTCTCTTTCTTTATCTGTCATAACTACATAAGGTTACTGTTACAGTCAGAGACCATAAAAGGAGAAGAGGTAACATATTTAATCCCTATAACTTTAGTATGAATTAGTTTGGGGGAGGCTTTTCTGTGACACAACAGGAAAGAAAGCAGTAGAGGACCATTGGCTATGGTCTGAGCTGACAGTTTCAACATAAGGAGTCTTCTTTCCAAAAGAGCAGGATGAATTGAATACTTTTTTTTTTTCTTCTCAGGTCCTGGAGATTTACTTTCCCTTCAGGGAAACGTTCCCTGCATTTGCCAAACTACCTCTGAAACTATTTTCTCCATTTCCTTTCACTCTCCTCAGATGGCCGGGTGCTTTTGTCTATCCAGATCGCAGAAGGGATCTCATATGAGGATCAGTCAGTCCAGGTAAGTAAGTTATGATTGTCCCCATTTTACACAATCTACCTCCTAACAGAGAAGAATGAACTTAAAGTGCTGAAAGAGACCTATTTTTGGACATGGCCAGATCATGCACATTTGTAATAAAGTTTTGGTTATCTTTCTTTTCTGCTGTTCAGTTGGGGAAACAGTGGGGAGGAGAAGAAATAGATCATGATTAAAAATAGAATATTTAAAATGACAATTGCCCTGATCTTGCAGAAAGGTAATTGAGGCCAGAAAGTTAAGGATCACAGAACTTTTAAGAAGCTATAGAGGACAAACAACTTCATTTTACAGCTAAAAAAACCAAGATTCAAAGAGTAATTTTTTCAAGGTCACTAAGTAAGGATCACTTGACCCTATTACCTACTTAGAGTTAAGGGAAGTATTATTTTTGCTCACTTGATGTAATGTAGACTGATCTAACACAGATTGGAACAGAAGGGTTTTTACATAGGCATTTCAGATAGAATTCTCCCTGTATACCAGAGAAAACCCTTGGGAAATAAGATATAGATCTTTGGGAGCTTTGAGCTTTTGTAGATCTGAGAGATGAAACATAAGGAATGTAGAAAACAGAAGATGTTAGGTATAACAGTTCTCAAAACATTTCCTGTGGTAGGATAGTACTTGGAAGAAATAAGATTTAACCAGTCAGTCAGTTGAACAATATGTATTAATTAAGTTGTAATATATATGTGTATGTGTATGTATGTTACATATATACATGTATATGTAATTATATACATTAGGCACTTTGTTAGAGGCTGTGTTACAAAGGCAAAAATGAAATGCTTCTTTCCTTTAAGGAATTTACATTCTATCAAGGAGATAAAAGTATATATGTAATATAGTGATGTTGTGCTGCTCCTCGCTATTTGGGGCATCTCATCTAGGGCAGGTACAGGGTTAACTTTGAGAACAAGTTTGATAGCCTCAAGTTATTCCACCAGACTCTTCTGGACTTACCACACAGTAACTCATGCTGATGAATTGCATTATGTTTCTACTGAGTATTATTCCTTACTACCATCTTTTGGGTTCTTCTCTTGAAGTTTAACCAATTTATTAGCCACATAGTGCTAGAAACTCTACTTGATAAGGGAAGACTGGCCACTCTTTAGTCATATCCACGATCCAGGGACCAGAATCACATAAAGTTCAATGTAGGCTGAGCAGGTCGTAGCTTAGTAAATAAGACACCAAGGCCTCCATTCTCTCTCTTTTGTCTGACCTAGCTCACTCATTCAACATCCTTCCAACCTGGCAAGGGATGGATTTTTAGGTTAGAATTCCATATAACTAAAACTTACTCACAGCATCCTAGGAGGATTTCTGGGAAGAGGTATACATTTATTACTTACAACTGCAGTTGCTAAGTCCCTACTAGGGTGCATTCCATTTAAATAAATCAGCTAAGACATCTACAAAAAATTATAAATGGTCCCATGAAAGAGTAGCCAAGAAATGTGGAAGAGGATAAAGAACAGAAATCTTGAATATTTTCACTCCATTTTGAAGGACAAATCTCAATAATTTGTTCCATGTGAGCAGCAATGCTAAATCTTTGCAGGTCACAATAACTCTCCTAAAATATAGTGGTGTCAATGAGCAGGAAAAAAAAACAGGAATATTAAGGTCACCATACAAAAGATAAGATCTCCAAGACAGTGATGGATTCTTTATCATGCATCAGGATCTTCTTCAGTAAAGTGATTAAGCTACAAGCTTCTTCCTGCAACTTGTCCTGAGATCTAAATTAATACTGAAGCTTGTCCGTCCACTCAATATTTCCTGGCTTACCCACTTCTCCCTAGGAGCCGCACCAGGAAGATGTTACCAAGTCTTTGATTCCTTACAGACCTCTCTGCAGAGACTTCCCCATTTTTCCAGAGGGGCCTAAAAGCTCTCCCTCACCTGCAGGGGTCCTCAAATTTTTTAAATAGGGGGCCAGTTCACTGTCCCTCAGACTGTTGGAGGGCTAGACTATAGTAAAAACAAAAACTTTGTTTTGTGGGCCTTTAAATAAAGAAACTTCATAGCCCTGGGTGAGGGGGATAAACGTCCTCAGCTGTTGCATCTGGCCCACAGGCCGTAGTTTGAGGATCTCTGAAAGGGATCAGAAGTAATCTAGGGCAATGATGTCAACTCAGAAAGAAATGGGAGCCTCTAAACCTCACATAAGGATTTCTGAAAGCTGAGTATTAATTTAGTCTTAAAATGTAATATTTATCTATGTCTTATTGTATTTTTATTTATTTTTGTTAAATATTTAACAATTACTTTTTAATCTGGTTCAGGCCATACTTGGGAGTTCTGAGGGCCACATGTTTAATATTTCTGACCTAGACTATCCCTTTTC